>NC_049252.1:16572153-17280891 GCF_011100685.1 Canis lupus familiaris
TGATAAAATGAAAAATTTATAAAGAAAAATGTAAGAATCCTAACATGAATTCTTCTAGTGAGAGAGTTTTAATGTATATGAAACAAGGCTCCTGGGTAGCTTAGTTGATTGTCTGACTCTTGATTTCCTTGATTTCAGCCCAAGTCATGATTTCAGGGTCATGAGATGGAGCTCCAAATCAGGCTTTGCGAGGGCATGGAGCCTGCTTAAGATTCTCTCTCTCTCTCTTTCCCCCGCTTGCTTGTATACACTCCTTCCCTCTATCTCTCTCTCTCTCTGAAAAAAACAAAACAAAATCATATAATATTAAAGGAAGAAAAAAAAAAAACCGGCAATCACAGAGATTTGCCATCACTGCGCCAGTGATTAATAGAATAAGTAAACTTTTAAAAAAATATTTTTATTTATTCACTCATGAGAGACAGAGAGAGAGAGAGAGAGGCAGAGACACAAGCAGGCTCCATGCAGGGAGCCTGACGTGGGACTTGATCCTGGGTCTCCAGGATCAGGCCCTGGGCTGAAGTTGGCACTAAACTGCTGAGCCACCTGGGCTTCCCTAAAATAAGTTAACTTAATAATCACTAAGAATATAAAAGATTTGAACAAAAATTGTCTATCAGACTTACTATTCAACATTTATTAAACACTATACCCAAGAGCTGCAGAAAACATTCAACAAAATAGCTAATATCCTGGGTCATTGGAAATATTTCAAGGAATTTTAAATCAGTAGAATTACAGATAGGTTAAAAATGTCATAAGATACCAGTTCAACATAGAAAAATCTGTTTTATTTCTAAATAGTTGCAGCTCCAACGTGGAAAATAAAAATTCAATTTGTGAAAAGAGGAAATATATAACAATAAGGATGAATGATATTTACAAATTTTCCACTGAAAATTATAAAAACATTGGAGATGAAAAATTAAAAATAAATAAACGAAATACCATCGTTAATAATTGAATTTAAGATGGTTGTCTTCAAATTGATTTATGGGCATAATGTAATTCCAATAAAAATCCCAACACACTATTTCATACCAATTAAAAAGTTGATTCTTAATCTTACAGAGAAAATGAAATGAAAAGAATAAGCAAAACAATTATGAAAAAATACAAAGTTGGAGGGATCAAACCAGAATGGATTCCAGACAAAAGCTGTAAACAGTATCTCATACCATACATAAATTAATGCATAAGGATTTATAGTCCAAATATATAGTCTTCATTTATCTAAGTAATCTAAATATGGGCAAAAGCTATAAAGCTACTAGGAGAAAATATAGAATATATTCATAACCCTGGATAGGGTTTATATTCAACATATGTAAAGAAATCCTTCAAATCAACAACAAGACATTTAAGGTAATAAAAGGTTAACAAAAGACATGAATAGATATCTCACAAGGAAAAATATATAAAGGCCTCAAAAGTGTATGAAACTGTGTTCAGCATCATTATTCATCATTAGTCAGCAGGGAATGTAATAGATTCAACTCCACATTCACTAGAAGAGCTAAAATTTAAATACACTTAGCAACATCAAATTTTGGTGAGGGTGTGTAAGAACCAGTACTCTCATTCATATACTGCTAGGAGCTAGGGTAAATTAGTGCAAACAATTTACTTTTTTCCTTTTGTTTTTTAAAGTTAGGTGTTTACCTACCTATGACCTGGCAATTTCACTTTAAGGTATTTTTTCAAGAGAAGTTTTTTTAAAAGTCAATAGAAGATTTATATAAGAATGTTTATAGAAGCCCATTTAAACATATAAAAGGAAAAAAAAAAATAAACATATAAAAGGGTCATATTAAAGCACATGTCTAATAAACTAGGGATCATTATAAAGGGACATGATTTAATAAAAAGAAGAGCAAAATTATAGCAGGAAATACTGTCTGTGGAAAACTACAGAAGCAGAAAATAAACTTAACCCCAAGGTCTCTAGTAGCCAATGCAAAAAGTGAATATAATGAGCTACATTGTTATTATTGTTTATTGGAAGGATGCTTAAAAACCAGATAATGTAATTATTTCCTGAAATAAAATTCTACACATGATATTAAACAATATGAAGAATTATAACCTTAATGGTATTTGCATCAAGCCCAGAGTCAGTACTCTTAAAACCGCTTCTAAATTTTCATCACCCAAAGATAAAAATATGATATGAAGTCATAATTTCCAATGCAATTCAGTAAGGATTCAGAACTCTCTGGTTTAGGGTTTTACTATGATTGCATTTAATAGAAGACAAATTTTGGATTTGCTGACATGTATGTGTTACCTCCTATTAATTCTAGATTCCACTCTGACTGCAAGAAAATAGCCCATTTTAACATGGGCATCCATGTGTACACAAGTATTCACTTGTATACACACCATGGCTGTAGTAAGGACTTGTGCTTGTGCTTATCTTTTAGACTTTCTCTTAGTCACAGAGGTATTTAACTATCTCAATAGTAATCCCATGGAATATACTTGTCTGTTTGATGCTTCCATGTCTATTTCATAGCTTTCTGGATATTTCCCTTTGTTTTTTTAAAAGATTTTATTTGTGAGAGAGAGCACAAGCAGGGGGAGTGGGAGAGACAGAGGGAGAGGGAGAAGCAAACTCTCTGCTGAGCAGGGAGCCCAACGTGGGGCCTGGATCCCAGGACACTGGGATCATGACCTGAGCCAAAGGCAGACGTTTAACCAACTGAGCTACCCAGGTGCCTTTAGATATTTCCATTTATGTATTTATGTATTTATAGAATATTTTATTTATCTATTCATGAAAGACACAGAAAGAGAGGCAGAGACATAGGCAGAGAGAGAAGTAGGCTCCCTGCAGGGATCCCAGTGTGGGACTTAATCCCAGGACTCTGGGATCACACCCTGAACCTAAGGCAGACACTCAACCACTGAGCCACCCAGGAGCCACCGAGACACCCCTAGATATTTCCCTTTAAACGATAGTGTTGCCAAATAGTACATTCTTAGAACATGTCAATCTCTTTAACCCTTCCTAGCACATCATGTTGAGCTCACCTGTGGTTAGATTTGTACATGTTCAAACTTTATCTTTCCAAAAAGTCTCAAACATAGAACTGCAAACTCAAAACACTACAAAATATATTTGCATCAAGTTCCTCAAACTCAAAATTTCCAATGTCAAAGTACCTCAGATACTCATATGAAAATATGAATGCATCTTATATCAGAGAACTACAAACTCATAATACCCAAAGTGAAAATCATCAAAACTTGTTTATCCTCCTTTATCCACTCCACAGTAAACGATGTTGCATTATTTTTCAAACAAGAACTATTGGGACTGTGGATTTTATTTTTTAAAAAAAGAAGATATTTACTCGCTTTATCAATTCTGCTACTAGATCAGATTTTTGTTATAGGAATGATCTAAGAATGTGCCTTTTGGGCCAAAATGAGAAACAGAATCTAATAATATGTCACATTCTCTTGTGTAGGAAAAATATAATTCAGAATCAAAAGAAGCAATCAATAATTGGATCCAAAACAATGATAAAGCAACCTGGATAAGGGGCGGTAATCTCAGGACAAAAATGAACATTAGAAATTTTTGTACTTGATCACCAGGAACTTGAGTTTGGGGGATCCTATACTGATAGAGCATGGGCTGGTACCTCCTGTTCATTCTTTTTTTAAAAAAATAATTTATTTGACAGAGAGCACAAGTAAGTGGAGTAGAAGGAGAGGGAGAAGCAGACTCCTTGCTGAGCAGGAAGCCAGATGCAGGGCTGGACCCCAGGACCTTGAGCCAGAGGAAGACTTTTTTTTTTTTTAAGATTTTATTTATTCATTCATGAGAGACAGAGAGAGAAAGGGAGAGAGAGAGGGAGAGAGAGAGTCAGAGACACAGGCAGAGAGAGAAGCAGGCTCCATGCAGGGAGCCTGAAGTGGGACTCGATCCAGTGTCTTCAGGATCACACCCTGGGCCAAAACCACTGGGCCACCTGGGCTGCCCCAGAGGAAGACTCTTAACTGACTGAGCTACCCAGGCTCCCTGCTCCTGTTGTGTCTATAAAAGAGGCCTCAGCTTGACTTTTATAATCATTAGAAATATTTTCTTGAAATTCTATAGATCCAAATTTTGTATCCTGATCAAATTCTCAGGACTATAAACAATCTCAGCCCACCAAGAAAGTTACCCTGTAAGACTTTGTTTAAGATTGTAAAATAATTTCCTCAGTGGATTATTTTCTTTAACACTGGATTATTTAAAGATAAATATAAATAATAATAATTAAAACATGAAAATATTTCAGGATTTATATATTTTAATCACTTAGCATCTCTAAGAAATTCAAGTGTAATAGAGTATCAAATAAATTACTCTTACAGATAAAAATTAAAATATTGAGTTTCAGATTTTGAGTTTAAAAATAAAAGAGTTCTGTAAATTTTTAAATACCACTGACATGTCTAGAAAGCATAAGATTAACCATATTTACTTGCTTAATTTATTAAATTTATATGTGGGAAAGCTTTGTTTATTGGTGCTTAAAAATCTAATATATTACACTTATAAATGCTTTTTAAAATATTTAATTTAATTATAGAAATTATATAAACCCTTAAATCTACTTGCTACCATTTGCTGGAATTATATATCATGTGATTGGTTTGTCAAGTTGAACTAAAATATGTGTGTATATATATATATATATATATATATACACACACATATATATATATGAACTTCCTAGTTTCTCATTTTTCAGTTAAATGTTAATTTCCATAACTTTTTTATGTCATACATAATGTTTTTATGTTCAACTAATAAGCTGAGTTCAAGGTTACTGCAAAATTTGCATTGGCAGCTCTTTTTTTGTCATTTAAATTATTGTTATTGTCTTCATAATGTTTTCCACATCCACAGTTTTGTAGTCATTAAATCTTTCTCAATTCAGTAGACAGAAACAGTCTTCTGCTTAAAACACTGATAATCCCTTGTCTCCACATAGGGAGCTGGAGATGGTGGTTATGAGTGAGTTTAATTGCACCACCTCTGGCCTCAAGTGAACATAAATGTGTTTATATACACAGTTGACCCTTGAACAACACAGCAGGTGGGGGTGACAACCCCTTTCACAGTAAAAAATCTGCATATAACTTTTGACTCCCCAAAAACTTTATTTATTTATTTTTTTTTCCCAAAAACTTTATTAATAGCCTATTGTTGACTAGAGGCCTTACTGCAAACAAAGAACACATATTTTATATGTTACATGTATTATGTACTACAGTCTTACAATAAAGTAAGCTGGAGAAAATGTTACTAAGCAAATCATACAGAAGAACAGATGTTTACAATAGAGTGGTATAAAAGATATGCATATAAATGAATCCACATAGTTTGAACTGATGTTGTTCCAGATATTATATATCTATATATCTATATCTATATCTATATATAGTTAGTTAGTTAGTTAGTTAGTTAGTTAGTTAAATACATATACATATGTGTGTGTAAGTAAAAATATTGATTTTTCTAGGAAGGGAGACCAAAAATTTAATGAGATTTTCAGAGAAAAGGAACAAAAATATGAAAATCACTGATCTTTACGATCAAAGTATGAGTCTTCAATTTTCACAAAAGGACCTCTAAGAGCTCATGTTCCCAAATGTCTTTATCTTATTCCAGAACTCTTTCCCTACACAATCTTGACACTCAGAATTACCATATTTTCTCCACACACTATGCTATTACACAGCTCTGTTATTCTTCTTGTATTTTTTTTATTTTCTCACATTTCTTAGGATTCATTGTCTTGCTAACACTTTCTCAGTCATCTTGTAGCCCAATTTCAGAGGCAATGTCCTTGAGAAAATTCTTTCTTGAATCTCAAGATGAATCAATTGGCCCTCATTACACTTTCAAAGCACTTTGTGAGTACCTTAGTGTTAAGATTTTCTACATGTCATTACAATTACCTGTTATATTTCTACATATCACTAGACTTTAAGCCCCTTGAGTGTTTTTAAATGTTATTTAATCTAATTACTACCATAGAGCACACTGAAAGTCCTCCCTAAAGTGTCTTTTATTTGAATGAATGGACTCTTGAATAGCAGTCTCCTTATTTAGCTATGTTGATACAAACCAACAGGAGACTAATGAGAATTTATTCCAAATTGTTAATTAAAGAAATTCCTATTGCCAAGGAATTTATCTCAAAACTTGGTGTCTTTTACTGAATCCTTTGCCTTTATCAACTCACATTTTCCCTATACCCAATGAGGACCTTCAAAAGGAGCAAGTCAAACAGTAAACTAAATCAATTTCTCTGAAACCTGTACAGTCTTAAAATCCAGAGGTGCTGATTGGTAAAAGAGTGGAATCAGCTGGATAAGGCTAAGGAAATCGATTACTACGCTGAGCCTGACCAATCAGCAGAATAGAGGATAGGCCAGGGAGCTGCCTGGGTGGTCAGTTAGTTAAGTGTCTGCCTTCACCTCAGGTCATGATCCTAGGCTCCTGGGATTGAGCTCAGAGGTTCTGGTCTCCTTGCTCATTGGGGAGCCAGCTTCGCTCTCTTCATTTGCCCTTCCCCCATCCACTCATTCTCCCTCTCTCTCTCTCTCTCTCTCTCTACCTCCCTCTCAAATAAATAAAATCTTTTAAAAAGAAAAGAAAAAAAAAGAATGAAAAAAAAAAAAAAAAGAATGAAGGACAGGCCAGTATTGCCAAGCAGGTCTCTTTTTCCTCAAGTATGTAGGTTTAAGTTCATGCTTTTGTTCATAAATCATATATTCTTTCCTTCATGATTATAAAATCCTTCTTTTTCTCTGCATTCCTACAAAGGCAGAACAAGCAAACTAGTCCATGCTTCTACCTGTACTTGCCTAAGATTGTTACACTTACCATCAGAGGAATTCAGCCCTAGAGAGATACCATAGTACACCTAGTAGAATAGCAAAAGAAAACCAAAAAAACAAAACCAACAACAACAAACCCAAAAACCAAAAAGCCTTACCTTGTAAAGTGCTGATAAGGATGTGGTAACTCATATATTGCTGGTGGAAATGGAAAAATTATAGCCGTCTTGGAAAATGTTTCTTAATAAATTTAAATATATACTTATTAAATGATCCAAAGTCCCATACCTAGGTGTTTACCCGGGAGAAAGAAAAGCATCTTCACACAAAAGCTTAGAAGCCAGTATTTATAGTGGCCATGTTCATTTGGTAATCTATAAATGCTTAAAACTGAAAACAGGTGAAATTTCCATAAATTATTAAATATATAAAATCTATGCTATATCCACACCATGGGCCACTACTTAGGCATTAAAATAAATGGACTAATGATACATGCAACAACATAGATGAATATCAAATGCATTATGCTCAGTGAAAGAAGTTTGAATTAAAGGCTATAAGCTATATAGCCTTTCTGTTTATTATGGACATTCCATAATGTGACATCTGGGAAAGATGATATTCATCCTAGATCACTTTTTCTTCCCTAAAAGTTTGTGCTCCCATTTACTTCTAGTCCTTTGCAAATTCTGTTTATTTTATTTTGATAATTTTTACACCTTCAGGTTCATCCAATTTTCTTTATACAATCTGCTAAAATGCCTTGATTTTTCATATTTCCATGTGTACATTATTTATTACTTCTTCTAAAGACACTTTCTGATCATTTCTCACAACCTGTATTGATAAGGTCAAAACATGTTTATAATTGCTATGTAAACATATTTGTCTGCTACGCCGATTGAAAATATATATACACACATATATATACATACATATGTCATATATATAAATAAGATTGAGATGTCTTTTATAACTTATATTTCAACAGCAGTGCAATTAATAGGAATTATTTTTTAATTTTCCTTAAAATTCCTGTTAATAAGACATGAAATGGAATGGAGAAGCTTTTTTGTCTAAACTATGTCTTACTTTTCTCAATAAGAGGGAACAAAGTATCAAATGAAATTACATGTAATAGAAACATTATCATTTACCACTGTAATTACTCTCAGCATATGAATTGAGTGCACAAGAAAATAATAGATTACAAGACATACTCAGTGAGAATAGATTTTAGGAACTTCATGGCAAAGCTATGGTCTTTCTCACACTCTACAACTGATTATGTTGAAACTGTGAAATGGAAGAGATAAAGCAGTCTTTCATATGGGAGAATATTTGAACTGATAAATAAAATATACAGGGTTTAATCTAAATATAACTTTGTCTTCTAACTTTATAAAATGCTGTATTTATTGTATACCTCTTCATTTGCTCCAGTGATTTTTATAATGATAACTTTTTTCAAAAAATTTTCATCCTTAATCATTTTAATGTACATACAACAATGAAATAAAAATAATATATAACTGACTTCCTATTTGCAGTGAAATAAAATGAAGTACTTCAAACAATTAAAACATGTAAATCTGACAAAATATACAAAAAACATGTT
Source organism: Canis lupus familiaris (assembly GCF_011100685.1). Lineage (NCBI taxonomy): Eukaryota > Metazoa > Chordata > Mammalia > Carnivora > Canidae > Canis > Canis lupus. Next base: position 16,580,621 of record NC_049252.1, read on the forward strand.
ACTTAAAAAATTCTCATAATTTTTTATTCTTTGAATAAGAAGGCAAAGAAAGATTTGAGATTTATGAGAAATGATGAGTTTAGATCACAAAGATTGTACCCTACAATCCTTGCAATACATACCAACATAGTGTATATGTGCAATATAATTATCACATGTGATATCTCAGGTATAATTAAAACAATTAATGATAAATGAGCTAAGATTCAAACATGTTAGGTTTTATTAAGAGTAATGTGCACATTGTTTCTACATCAAGTATTTTAAGTCTAAAGAAAGCCTGTGAGTGATTATTTGAAATAACACTGATTATTTGTAATAATGCAAATTTTATCATCTTTAACATTTAAGTGTTTTTTTTTATTTTCTTTTTGATTTATCCTCAATCCATGGATGATTTTAATTTCTAATTATTTGAGGTTGTCCTAGATAGCTTATGTTACTTATTTTTATTTTAATTCCCTTTTGGTCAGATAATATACTCTACATTGTTTCAAACTTTTGGATTTATTGATTTGTTCTAGGACTAAGATAATAGTCAAGTTTGCGTGAGTATTACCTGTGCTTTTGGGAAAAAAATGTTCTCAGTTGCGTATTCTGTAAATGTCAGTTTGGTCAAAGCAAGTAATAGTGTACTACAAATCATTTGTGGGTTTTCAGAGTTTTTTTCTTTTTTTTTTTTTCTTTTTGGTCAAATTTTATCAAATGCTTAGAAAAGGGTATTAAAATCTTCAACTAGGATGATGGCTTTGTCTGTTATTTTATATTTGGTAAATTTTGCTTATTTTATTATGAAGCTCTGCTATTAGGCACATGTTTACGATTGCTATATCTTCATGATGTTTTGACCCTTTTATAAATTTCCCTCTTTATTTCTTATAACATTTTTTTGTTCAGAAGTCTTCTTTATTCCATAGTAATGTAGCCATTTCATTGTTTTTATATTTATCCACTGCATGATGTAATTCTCTTTTTATTTTCACATTATCTGTGTTTTATGTTTAAAACACAGCATGTACTTAGATTTTACAGTTTTTTTTTTCCTTGCAGACAGCATGCACTTAGATTTTACAGTTTTTTTTTTTCATTCTTTTCTTTTCATAAGAGTAGTTAGTCCATTATCATTTAAAGTTACAATGCTTTTGGCTATATTATGTCTAGAATTTTTTTTTTTTTTTTTTTTTTTTGGTCCTATTTCTTTTTGGCTTCTTTTTTCTTCTTTTCTTTATTTGAACTTTCAGACACTTAGAATTACCTTTTCTCTCTTGGCATTTTATCATTTATCTATTTGCATTATTTTATTTGTTGCTCTAGGATTATAATCTATACTAGTTACTTCTTACAGCTTACTTGGAGTTAATACTGTACAACTTCATGTAAAATGTGGAAAATACCTAATGGTAATACTTTATTACCTCTGCTACTCTCTATGCCACTGTTACCATATGTTTTATAACTCTGTTCCTCACAAACCTCGTAAGATAATCATATAATTTTCACTTTAATTGGTCATATTTATTTTTAAGAAACACATGAAAGCATAGTCTTTTGTTTTTACTCATTTTATATTTCCTCTCTCCTTTATTCTTTCCTTAAAATCCATCTATCATTTTACATAATTTTTCTTTGACTTGAGGTATATCTTTTATTTTTTCAATTTTTTTATTTTTAAAGATTTTATTTACTTATTTATGAGAGACAGAGAGAGAGACACAGAGACATAGGCAGAGGGAGAAGCAGGCTCCCTGTGGGGAGTCTGATTCAGGACTCGATTCCAGGACCCCAGGACCACGACCTGAGCCAAAGGCAGATGCTAAACCGCTGAGCCACCCAGGTGACCCGAGGTACATCTTTTAATATTTTTTATTAGAATATTATGCAAATGCTTTTATATTGGGAAAGTCTTTCATTTAACCTACATATTAAAGTGTATGTTCGCTGAATATAAAATTGTTTTATTGTTTTGTTTTGATTTGGATTTGTTTGTTTTTTTTTCTTTCTAGGAGTTTGTATATATCATCCCAATGTCTTCTGGTATCTCCTTTCTTTTTAATAAAAACCAGCCAGTTATACACATTGCTTTGTCCTTTATTCATTGAGTTATTTTTTTCTACCTTCTTGTAAGATACTGTCTTTATTTTTGGAGTTCAGAAATTTGCCTATAATGTGGTTGGTGTAATTTTCTCTCTTATTGATTGTACTTCTCTGATCCTCTTTGCTATGTAAATTTGCATCTTTCAATAATCTAGGGTAAATGCTTGGCCATTATCTCTTAAAATAGTTTCCCTGAGTGTTTGATTCCTCTTTCTCTTCTTGGTCTCCAATTACAATTTTGCCAACTATTTTTATATTGCCTCATAAGTCGTTGGTATTATGTTCATTATTTTTCCCAGTCTTATTTCTTTTTAAACTTCAGATTGGATAACTATTTTTTTTTCTTTTTAATTATTTATTTATTTATGATAGTCACAGAGAGAGAGAGAGGCAGAGACACAGGCAGAGGGAGAAGCAGGCTCCATGGACCGGGAGCCCGATGTGGGACTCGATCCCGGGTCCCCGGGATCGCGCCCTGGGCCAAAGGCAAGCGCCCAACCGCTGCGCCACCCAGGGATCCCTGGATAACTATTTTTGATGATCTATTTTCTACTCTTAATTTTCTGTCATCTCCAATCTTATGTTAGGCTCACCTAGTGATTTCTTTTGTAATTTCCTATATTGTATTTTTTAGTTCTTTAATTTTTATTTTTCTTTTATAACCAAAGATATTTTCCTTTATATCCTGGAGCACAGGTATTAGTTTATGGCATATTAATTCCAACATCTGAATTACCTCTGGGTTGGTCTCCATTTACTCCCCTTTTTTGTCAATTTAGGTTACATTTACCACTTTCCTTATATGCCTGGTAACTTTGGATTCTAACAAAGATATTATAGAGGTGCCTAGGTGACTTGGTTGGGCATCTGACTCTTGAATTCAGCTTGGGTCATGATTTTAGGATCATGGGATAGAGCCCTATACCTGGCTCCCTGCTGAAAGGGGAGTCTGCTTCTCTCCCTCTGCCCCTCCCCCACTTGCACTGTCTCTCTTTAAAGTAAAATAAATCTTTTTTTAAAAAGATATTATGAATGATACAGTTTGTAGACTTTGGATTCTATTATGTTTCTCAAAGATAATTTTCTTTTTTGCTGTTTTAATCAGGTAGCAATTAGGCTGTACTCAGCTCAGTTACTTTAGCCTTACCTGGCTGCTTGGATTGTGTCTGGCATGCCTCTGCAGAGATCAGCCAGAGATTTGGGCAGAGTCTCTACAAAGAATTGGGTCCTCTCCATATGTTCCTCCATTTCAAGATTTGCCCTTTTTGTGGACTTCCCAAACTCAGTCCTTTAGTTCTTTAAAGATTGTAGGACTTCTGTTTTGGGCTTTGAATTTGACTAGCCCACAGGGTAGAATTGAGCCTGCCGCTGAGAAAAAAAAAAAAAAAAAAAATTGGTAACTCAGTGTTTTCTCCCTTTTGACATGGAAAATACTCCTCCAGTGTCTGCCTGCTTTTGTTCATTCTCTAATGCTTTTTTTCTACCATACCTTATAGTTATTTAGAAGAGGGACTGGTTAATCTAATAGGAGCTACTCAACCATTACAGTGAAAATGTATTTTTAATTGCATGGCAGGAATGAAAGTTGTTTTTTTTTTTTTAATGTGCAAAAATAGGTGATTTTCTTGTATGTCTTCCATATTCTTACCTTGTTATTCTATATACCCACTTGGAAAGGTATGTTATTGCTCCCAATATCCTGTTTGGGGGTTGACAGTATTTATTGAATACCTTAGCAATAATTGACCAAAATATCCTGAACTTGCAGTGCTTTAATCTCATTTTATTTGAACCCTGTAGGCACAACACAATACAGATATGACTGCATTTTTTTCATTTCTCCATTAACTTATGTTGTAAAATTCAACTGCTTCAAGGTGAAGCTGTTGCTATAATATTTATGAAAGTCATATTATTGCAGAGTCCATTACAAGAAGGGATGCAGCTGGATCACAGGTTTTGAGATATAACTTTCACTGCCCGAGGCTGTTATTTAAACTCCAGGACTGACTACAGTGATATGAGCACCATTTTTAAAACGTAACATGCTATTTTCTGTGAATATTTACTATGAAGCCAGACTAAAACATAAGAAGGCAACTGCATTAATACATGTATCCAAAAATAATAAATACATGTATCCATATGATATTTGGCATTTTAGTATTATTTTGGTTTTGCAAAAATAACAGAAGCTTTAATATTGTTCATTTTGTGATTTGGTGAGAAACATTAAAAATTCTGATGAGCAGATGTTTTCCTAGTTGACTAACATCAACAGTAGAAGTCCTTTAAGAGAATATTATGAAAATTATTTAGCTCACATGTGTAGTATAAGATATGATATTTTGCTGACTATATAGAAAGAAAAAAGTAAAAGTAGAAAAAATAAATTAAAAAAAAGTAAAAGTAGACAAACAATTAAAAAAAATTCTTGTTACAATTTTGGAATAAGAGTTTTCTGTGGCAACCTGATTACAGCAAACTTTTTGGTTGATCTAATTACTTTCTTGACTAAACTCCCATGTTTTTACTTTCAGTCAAGTTTTTATTCTGTTGAATACAATAAGCTATACTATTGACATCACAACATTAATTTAATTATATACTTGTACACAATGTAAACAATCAAGATATATATTATATACACATGTAACACATATAACTGTATATACATTATATACACATAAAGTATATATAACTATTGCATTCATCTTTGAAACCACACTATAAGACGGTAAGGATGGACCTTGGAAGGGCTTGTGAGTATGAGGAGCTTCATGGACTTATACTCTAGTGAATAAAAAACCTTACCTGGTAAAAATTAAAAAAAAATAAAGTTTCTGGAAGTTTCCCTGAGGGAATGAAACAAGTTACTAGACATTCTTAATGAAAATATACTAAATACTGGTAAGAGGGAAAGTCTGTGACACCTGAACCATAGTGCATGACTCCCTGCCTTCCTCCACCCCTTAGATTAGCATGATGGAAGCTTCATTCTGGGAGCTTGTGGCCATGAAAATGAGGCTCTTTCTTTCCACAGCTGCTAGTCAGGAGGAGCAGAAAGCCAATATATTTCATCCCTCAGCTTTTCATAAAGAGACTAAATTCTAGGCAGGTGAACTGAGAACTTCGGGGCTCCATTCCTCCACTCAGTCCCTGCATTAGGGTAGAGTCTTAACCTGAGGCATGGCAGACTCAACACTGCAGGCCAAATTCTCCCTATTCAACTTACTCATGAGGAGATGATTCTATACTAGGACAACAAGGGGCTACCATCATTGCCAAGCATCATCCTTGTAAAAGTGTCACACTGAGAGAAGCAGGCCATTTTTCCTACCTCCATCTCTGGAGAATAGCTCAGAGATATCCAGGAGCAGAGACAGTCAATAAGAACAAAGAGCTCCAGACCTGTCTCAAAATTGATTAATTTTTAATTAATTAGTTGGAGTACAGTGTGAGAAGTTTGAAATCTAAAGGAGTTTTTGAAACTGGAGATTTGAGTAGTAAACAATTATAAGGGACCGGCTAGCTCCAAGAAAGCAGCCAGCTTCCTTAGGCCAGCAACTTTTCTAGAGAGATTTAGGGAAAGAAGTAACCATAAAGTTAGAGCAAACATTAAAGTCTGGCCTCAAAATCTACACTAACAAAGAGTTCAGAATTTATTTGGTTCAGACTGTGGAGCAATTTATACACCAGGACATTTTGAAAACAGTAGAGAAAATAACCTGCAATTTTGGAGCCTAACAACTGGGTATGATGCAGATGACCTAACAGAGATCAGGGAAAGTTAAAATCCAAGTAAGTCTTGCTAAGACTGTTGTCACCCAAGGATGAAAAGGGAACAATGAGGAGAATCAGAAATTGTAAATAAGAAGGTCAATATAACAAACTTAATAAGTATTTACTTGCTTTTTTCTTATTTCATTTTTTTTAAATATTAAATTTTATAAATGATTATATGAGTATATTGTTGGATTTTTAACATATGTAGATGTAAGATGAAGAGCAATTATAGCACAAAAGGAAGGAAGGAAGAAAGAATAGAGCTATATATAAGTAATAATTCTGCATGTTGATTTCTCACTGGAATGAAGTTAGCAGAAATCTGAAGTACACTTTTAAGACTTATACGGTTAAACCTTAGACAAACCACTGAGAAAATAATTCAGGTGAATATAATGAAAAAAATCATTAAGGCATTATGATGTTACACTAGAAAATATCCACTTAAAATGCTAAGTAAAGTAATGAAAATAAATATGGGGAAAAAGTTACAGGAAAATTCAGTCTAACAAAAGGCATTTACCCAAAAACATAACATAATATTTAATGGTGAAATATTGAAAGCTTTCTCATATGATCAAGAACTAAACAAGTATATCTTCTCTCAACACTACTATTCACCATTATATAGTAAGTACTAGTCAGGAAAGTTACAGAAGGGAATAAAATAAAAAGCATCCAGATTGAAATAGAAGAAATAAAATAAATTATCATTATTGAAAGGAAACAATGCTATATATAGGAAATCCTAAGGCATACACACAGACACACAACCTCTCCCTAGTAAATTAATGAACATATTTGTTAAGGTTTTAGGACAAAAGATGAGTAACAAAAATAAATTGTATTACCAATAAAAGATTAAAAATAAAATTGAGGAAATAATTTTATTTACAATAACATCAAAAGGAAACAAATACCTAAGAATAAATTTAATCAATGAGGTGAAGATTTGTACACTTTTAACTGTGAAACATTGATGAAAGAACTCTAAGAAGACCTAATTAAATAAAAGCCATTCTATGTTCATGGATTAGGAAAGTTAATATTGTTAAGATAACGATAGTACTCTAAGTGATCTAATGATTTAATGAAATTCCTATAAATATTCTAACAGCTATTTTCAGAAATGTAAATGTACATCCTCTAGTTTATATGGAATTGCAAGGGATTCCAGTTGAGAAAACAGAATTAAAATAGATAAAGTTGGAAGAGTTACACTTTTTCAGTGCTACTACAAGGATATGTATTATACAACAAGGTAGTATTAAGGAGTAAATAAAAAGGACAAAAATAAAAAAAAGATACAATAGCCAACACTGTTAGTGCTGGAATGGGGTTAAACATATAAAGGGAATAAGGCTGAGAGTTCATATGTCACCTCTTACATTGACAATCTATAAGTTGATTTTTTATAAGGTTTCCAAGAAAATTCAGTCAGGGAAAAATACTCTGATTTTCAACAAGTGAAGTTGGGACAATTAGATATACATATGCATTAGAATGAATTTGGAATCTTTATTTACACTATATAAAAATATTAATTCAAAATGTATCATAAACCTAAATGTGAGAACTGAAAGTATAAAACTCTTTAAAAAATATGTAAGAGAAATAATTTACTGCCTTGTATCAGGCAAAGTCTTTTTATCTATCACGCCAAAAGCACAAATGATAAGAGGGTGATACAAGGAAATTTAACTTCATCAAGATTGAAAACATTTGTTTTTCAAAGGATACAATCACAGTGCAAGAATAACAACATTTGAGAAAGTGTTTGCACATCATATATTTGATAAGGGAGTTACCTCCTGAACTCTAACAAGTTGGTAATCAAAAGGTAGATAATGCAATTTAAAAATGGAAACATGATTGGAATAGACTTTTTTGTCCCCCCAAAATATACACAAATGACTGGCAAGCACAAGCAAATATTCAACATATTTGCTATTTCATAAATGCAAATCAAAACCACAATGAGATATCACCTAATACCTATGTATGACTATAACTAAAAAAAAAAAAAAAAAAGATTTAAAAAGATGTTAGAAAGAGTGGAGGAATTTGAGTCCCCGTATGCCATTAGTGGAAAAGCAAAATAGTAAAGAGACTTTGGAAAACAGTCTGGAGTTCTGAAAAGGCTAAACAAAGAGTCCCCATACAGCCAACCATTCTATTCCTAGATGTAAATCCAAGAGAAAATAAAACATGTACTCACACAAAAACTTGCACATGAATGCCCACAGTAGTATTATTAGTAATAGCCAAAGTGGAAATAATCCAAATAACATGAAAAGATGGATAAGTACAATGTGGCATATCCATACAGTGTAATATTAGTCAGCAATTACAAGGAATAAAGTATTGATATATATACTACAATATGGTGAATATTGTAAACATTTCGCCAGTGAAAGACACAAAAGAAGCCAGTCACTGAAGATCAAATGTTGTATTATTAAATTTACATGAGGAATGCCTGAATGGCTCAGTGGTTGAGTATCTGCCTTCAGCTCAGGGCGAGGTCCTAGAGTCCCAGGATCGAGTCCTGGGATCAAGCCCCACATTGGGCTCCCCGCAAGGGGCCTTCTTCTCTCTCTGCCTATGTCTCTGCCTCTGTCTCTGTGTCTCTCATGAATAAATAATAAAGTTTTTAAAAGAGTAAATAAAACAAATTTACATGAAATACACAAAATAGGCAAATCTATAGAAATACAAAGTAGTTTTGAAGTTGTCTACAGTGGGGATAGGTATGGAAGAAATGGAGCCTGACAGTTTGAATACTCAGGGATTTAGGGTTTTTTTGTTTGTTTGTTTTTGTTTTCAGTTTTTGGAGTAATGAAAACATTCTAAATACAGTCATGGTCAGTTTCACAACTGTGTGAATATACAGAAAAAGCATTCAATTATACACTTTAAATGTTGAATTGTATACTCTTTCTTCTTTTGTTCTCAACATCTATAATTCATTCTGAAAATAAAGTGCCTTATTTATTGATTGCTGTATAGCAAACTATCTCAACACTCAGGTGCTTAAAACAACAAGAGTTTTTTTATTTCCCATGATTCTGTTGGTTAGCTGGGTTCATCTAGGTTCATCTAGTGTTTTTCTGCTAAGACTCTCCTGTCATCCTACATGCTGTTGCAGTCTGGGACTAGAGGTACGAAGGTGCACCCTTTGATAAAAAAGATGCAAGGGATTTGTGGCAATGTGTAATTAACCATAATAAATATTATTAAAGATCTCTTTATTAATACCATTTAATGCTTATCTATGATCTATACAATGGTTATTTAAAAAGTAAATCAATAACTAAATGCAAGATAAGAATGCATTTTATCTGACTCACAGTGTTAAATAATGCCATTTAATATCTTGAGATGGGGAATCATATTTCAAGTTGCTGTTTTCTTCATTTTATTTTGTAAAGCATTTAAATTCCTTGCCTGTAGCTGTAGAAAGAGGAATTTGTAATATTTAGTTCTACAACTTAAAATCTAAATACTTAGTGTGGTAAACAAGTTTCCTCCATAACTGATCATTGCCTGACTCTTTAACTAAATATTACCATGCCTCTTGGAATGTATTTTTTCATTACAAGCTAAAAAGAGATTTGATTGATTATACCATTTATCTTTGTGATGATAATGCATAACTCTCAGAAAAAAAGGAAGATAATGAATATCCAGTTTATTGGAAACAGAACTGGAGAAAAGACAAGGATCTTGATGGGGAAAACGTGTGTATCCGTTCTTCAGGATTTGGCCATTAATGGCTAAGCCATATCCTTGGGCTTTTAAAAAATTGTATATTTCCTGGAGACAGTCTGAGGGAATTAGAATGGATTGAAAATTATCCCTAAAATAAGAAAGTAAGGGCTATTGGGTCTGGCAAATACCAGATCCATCACAGTCACACCTGGCAAAAATCAGATTTTTTTGGAGTGAGGGCAATGTGAAAAGCAAATAAAAGTTCTTGGAACTTTTGGGGAACATGGCAGAGTAGAAGGGTCCTAGGCTCAACTTGTCCCATGGGTACACCTGGATAACATCTGCATCAGTGTAAATAACCTAGAAAATGATCCAAGGACTGACAGAACAGACTCTCCAGAGCTAAACCAAGAGGCCACATTGAAATCAGGAGGAAGGGCAGAGATATAGTCAAGAATTAAGCTGGAACTCTGGATTGTCCTCAAGAGGGAGAGACCCCACAAGCCTGGGGATGAGAGAGGTAGAGACCCCACACCAGGCAACCAAGGCATGTGGGAACTGCATGGAGAAGATGAATCCCCATAACAATTGGCTTTGAAAACCAGAGCTGCTTAACCTATCAGTAGTCAAGGGGGCTAAATCCCTGGAACTTTAAAAACCAGTGGGCTTGGCTTTGGAAGAGCTGGAGTGTGATAGGAAACTGAGTCCACATCCATAAAAAGCACCATATAAATAGCCTTTCTCAGATGTAACATAGAAGCCATATTTTGAAAAATGCTTGGGATATATGGCATATGAAATTTATTTGCTATGTAGTGGAGTGGCAGGGATCTTTAGGAGATTTCTCTAGGAACAAAGGAGCTAGCAGGTGCCTTTCTCCTACCCTGCACCCCAGGAACCAATACAGCCCAAATACCTTCTACCTAGCTTGCTAAGAGCATGCTTTGCCCCATGTTCTCCTGTGGACTTGCCTGTCCAACCACCTTGGGCAGGAGTTCTAAGTGGCTCATGTCTCTTTCTATAGTAGACTGGCATAAACCTTGACACAGCGTGCCATAGTCCTGTATTTTCCTGTGGACAGCCCCCTCTTACACACCCTCTGCAAGAGTCCATCCAAAGCAGTTGCATACCCTAACAGTGTGCAGGCAGCCCTGACAGAGTCTAACACCACTCCAAAGTGACACCTGCCTTGAGGAGAGGGGAAGATAAGCACACACACCAATTTGAATATTGCTGCAGTGGTGGCCTGGGGGCAGACATATGGTCTGATGGCACACCCTGCCTAAGGAAAGCTCAGATGCCAACACAAGAGTATGCCCTGTACTTTTGTTCAATAGCAGCACTGGCAAACATCTGGTTTAACCCAACGCAACTACAAGGTGACCCCAAACTGACCCATTAACAACACAGAGACCAAACCCTACCTATGACAGTCAAAGAGTCATTGTAGATGACTGGACACAAGGCAAACATGGCTCAGCTATAATAGTAGAACACACGCAAACAGATAGGAGACACCACTGAAGCTCAAGGTTCTGAACAAAGGACATTGCACTGTAGGGCACTACAGGACCTGTTCTTCATAAGGCCACTACATTCAAGAGCAAGAGATGGAACTGGCTTTCCTAACAGAAACAGACGCAGAGAGTCAGAGAAAATGAGGAGAAAGAGGAATATGTTCCAAATGAAAGAACAAAACAAAATCACAGCAAGAAATTTAAACAAAATAGAGTTAAGTAGTATGCCAGCTAGAAAATTTAAAGTGATAGTCATAAACATACTCACTAGACTTGAGAAAAAAGTGGATAACCTCAGTAAGACCCTCAAAAATAGATAGAAAACATAGAAAAGAAATGCAATAGATGGAATAGATAGATCAGACAAAGCAGACCAGGTCAGTGACCTAGAAGACAGAGTAATGGAAAACAATCAAACTGAACAGAAAAAAGAAAAAAGAATAATTAAAAATAAGGATAGATTAAGGGAACTAAGGAAAACCATCAAGCATAATAATATTTGCATTATAGAGATCCCAGAAGAGGAGTGGGAGCAGAAAAGTTTTGAAGAAGTAATGGCTGAAAACTTTCCAAATCTGGAGAAGGAAATAGAAATCTAGATTCAGCAGGCACAGAGAGCCCCTAATAAATAAAACTCAAAGAAGTTCACACCATAATAATTAAAATGGCAAAAAGTAATGACAAAAAAAGGGATTTTAAAAGCAGCAAGAGTAAAGAACACAGTTACAAGGGAACCCCACAAGGCTATTAGCTGATTTTTTAGCAGAAACTTTGCAGGCCGGAAGAGAGTGGCATGATATATTTAAAGTGCTGAAAGAAAAGAAAAGAAAAACCTGAAACCAAGAATACTCCATACAGCAAGGCTAGCATTTAGAATAGAAGAAGAGATTAAGAGTTTTCCAGACAAACAAAAGTGAAAGGAATTCATTACCACTAAACCAGTCTTATAGGAAATGTTAAAGGGGATTTTGTGTGGAAAGGAAATACCATAAGTAGGAGTAAAAAAAGTAGGAAGAACAAAAGCAGCAAAATATGTATATCTATAAAAAAATCAGTGAAGGGATACACAAAATAAAATATCACTAAAGAAAGCCAGCAGTCCATGAGAGAATAGAGCAAGAGAAGAAATGAACAGAGAAGAGCTACAAAAACAACGAGGAAACGAGTAACAAAATGTCAATAAGTACATACCTATTGATAATTACTTTAAATGTAAATGGAGTACAGTCTCAATCAAAAGATGTAGGGTGATAGAATGGATAAAAAAAAATTAAGACCCATCTATATGCTGCCTACAAGAGACTCATTTCAGACATAAAGACATGCAGACTGAAAGGGAAGGGGTAAAAGACATTTATCATGTAGATGGAAGTTGAAACAAAGCCAGGATAGCAATACTTCCATCAGACAAAATAGACTTTAAAACAAAGACTGTAACAAGCAACAAAGAAGAACACTACATAATCATAAATGGAACAATCCAGCAAGAAGATATAACAACACTAAATATTGATGTATCCAACATGGAAACCCCAAATATATAAGGCACAAATAAACACAAAAAAAGTAATTAATAGTAATAAGATAATAGTAGAGAATTTTAACACTTCACTTACATCAATAGATAGATTATCCAAACAGAAAAAAACAAGGAAATGGCAGCTTTGAACAACACTTTAAACCAAATGGGTCTAACAAATATATTCAGAACACTCCAACCTACAACATAGAATGTACATTCTTTTCAGGTGCATAAGAAACATTTTCCATAATAGATCACAAAGTAGCCCACAAAACAAGTCTCAGAAAATTCAAGAAGATTGTGTCATACCATGTATCTTTTCTGACAACTACCCTATGAAACTAGAAACCAACTACAAGAAAAAATCTAGAGAGAACACAAGTACATGGAGGATAAATAACATGCTACTAAATAATGACTGGGTCACCAGGAAATGAAACAGGAAATCAAAAAAGTACAAATAGATGAATGAAAATGAAAATCCAATAGTTCAAAGTCTCTGAGATGTGGCAGAGTGATTTTAGGAGGGAAGTTTATAGCAATACAGGCCTATCTCAAGAAGCAACAAAAATCTCAAACAATCTAACCTTACACCTAAAAAAACTAGAAAAAGGGCAAACAAAACCTAAAACTAGTAAAAGGAGAGAAATAATAAAGATTAGAACAGAATCTAATGTAATTTAATCTTTTATTTTGTTTAAAATAGAAAACAAACAAAATAGAAGCTGAAAAGATAATAGAACAGATAAATGAAACCAGGATTTGGTCCTTTGTAAAAATCAAACAAAATTGATAAACTTTTAGCCAGACTCATCAAAAGAAAAAAAAAAGAAGAAGAAGAAAGAAAGAAAGAAAGAAAAAAAGAAAGAAAGAAAGAAAGAAAAAAGGGAGAGGAAACACAAATAAACAAATCAAAAATGAAAGAGGAGAAATAGTAACCAGACTTACAAAGGACAATAAGAGAATATTAAGAAAAATTATATGACAACAAATTTGAGAAACTAGAAGAAATGAATAAATTCCTAGAAACATGTAACCTTCCAAAAGTTAATTAGAAAAAAAAAATAGAAAATTTGAAGAGACAAATTACTAGCAATTAAACTGAAACAGTAATCAGAAAATTTCCCACAAACAAAAGTTTAGTACCAGATGGCCTCACAAGTGAATTCTACTAAACAGTTAAAGATGAATAAATACCTATTCTTCTCAAACTATTCCAAAAAATAGAAGAGGAAGGAAAGCTTCCAAATTCATCCTATGAGGCCAGTATTACTTTAATACCAAAACCATATAAAACCACCATAAAAATTGAAAACTACAGGCCAATATCTCTGATGAACATAGATGCAAAAATCACTAATAAAGTACTAACAAACTGAATCTGCCAATACATTAAAAAAATCATTCACCATGATCAAGTCGGATTTATTCCTGGTTTGCAAGTGTAGTTCAATATTCAAAATCAATCAATGTGATAAAAGAAAGGATAAGCACCATATGAACATTTCAACAGATGTAGAAAAAAAGACGTTTCACAAAGTACAACATCCATTCATGATAAAACCCTCAATAAAGTAGGGTTAGAGGGAATATACCTCAACATAATAAAGACCACACATGAAAAATCCAGAACTAAGCATCATACTCAATGATGAAAAACTGAGTTTTTCTCCTAAGATCAGAAAGACAAGGATGCCCACTCTTATTATTTTTACTCAACATTGTACTGGAAGTCCTAACAACACATTCAGACAGGAAAATATAATAAAAAAAAATCCAAATCAGTAAGGAAGAAGTAAAACTTTCACTATTTGTATATGATATATACTATATAGAGAAAAATCCTGAAGACTCCACCAAAAAACTACTAGAGCTGATATATCATTCAGTAAGGTCACAGGGTATAAAATAAATATACAGAAATCTGTTGCATTTGTATACACTAATAATAAAGCAGCAGAAAGAGAAATTAAAAAAAAAATCCTGCTTGCAATTGCATCAAATATAATAAAATACCTAGGGATAAATTTAACCAAGGAAATGAAAAACCTAAACTCTGAAAACTATAAAATTTTGATGAAATAATTTGAATACAGTTCAAATAAATGGAAAGATATTCTGTACTTATGGATTAGAATAACAAATATCATTAAAATGTCCATGTACCCAAAGCAATCCATGGATTTAATTCAATCCCTATCAAAATAACAATAGCATTTTTCACAGGACTAAAACAAATAATCCCAAAAATTGTATGGAACTAAAAAAGACTAGAATAGCCAAAGCAATCTCGAGAAAGAAAACAAAGCTGAAGACTTCATACTTGCTGATTTCAAAATATGTTACAAAGCTGTAGTAATTAAAATGTATGTTACTGGCACAAAAATAGACCAATACATCAATGGACTAGAATAGAGAGCCCAGAAATAAACCCATGACTAATTAATGTCAATTAATCTGTGACAAAGGAGGCAAGAATATGCAATGGAACAAACAGTCTCTTCAACAAATGATGTTAGGAAAACTGGAAAGCTACACACAGAAGAATGAAACTGGACCACTTTCTTACACCACACACAAAAATAAGCTCAAAATGGATTAATGACCTAAATGTGAAACCTGAAACCATAAAAGTCCTGAAGAGAGCACAGGCAATAATTACTCTGACATCAGCAATAGCAGCATTTTTCTAGATATATCTTGTGAGGTGAAGGCAACAAAAGCAAAAAGAAGCTATCGGGAGTATGTCAAATAAAAAGCTTCTGCATAAAAGAAGCAACCAACAAAACTAAAAGGCAACTTACTGAATGGAAGAAGATATTTGCAAATAACATATCTAATAAAGGATTAGTATAGAAAATATATAAAGAGCTTATAGAACACAACACTAAAAAACCCCAAATATTCCAATTTAAAAAATGTGCAGAAGACATGAACAGAAATTTCTCCAAAGAATACATCCAGATGACCAACAGATATCTGAAAGGATGTTTTGTATCACTAATCATCGGGGAAGTGCAAATCAAAACCACAATGAGATATCATCTCATTCCTTTTAGAATGACTAAAATCAAAAGCACAAGAAAAAACAATTATTGTGAGGATGTAGAGAAAAAAAAAAAAGGAACCCTCATACAGTGTTGGTGGTAATGCAAAGTGGTAACGCCACTGTGAAAAAGAGGAGAGGTTACTCAAAAAATTAAAAATAGAGTTACCACATGATCCAATAACACAACCACTGTATATTTAACCAAAGAATAAAAGAAACTAATTTTTTTATTTAAAATCAATTTGCCAACTTATAGTATAACACCGAGTGCAAAAAACACTATTTTGAAAAGATATATGCAAGTGTGTGTTTATTGCAGCATTACTTACAATAAACTAAATATGGAAGCAGTCCGACTGACCAGCTATGGATGAATGGGCAAAGATGTGCTGTGTGTGTGTGTGTGTGTATCACACGTGTACGTATATATATACGTGTGTGTGTGTATATATATATATGTGTCTATATATATACATATATATAAAACTCAGTCATAGAAAGAGAATCTTGGCATTTGCAACAACATGGTTAGATCCCAAGGCTATAATGCTAAGTGAAGCAAGTTCCTTAAGAGAAAGATAAATACTATATGATTTCATTCATATGTTGAAATTAAGAAATAAATGAACAGAGGAAAAAGGAGAGAAACAAAAAAATCAGGCTATTAAATATAGACAACCAACTGGTTCCAATTGGTTACCAGAGAAGTTGGATTGGGGCATGTATGAGATAGGTGATGGAGATTAAGAATACACTTACTGTGGGGATCCTTGGGTGGTGCAGCGGTTTGGCGCCTGCCTTTGGCCCAGGGCGCTATCCTGGAGACCCAGGATCGAATCCCACGTCGGGCTCCCGGTGCATGGAGCCTGCTTCTCCCTCTGCCTGTGTCTCTGCCTCTCTCTCTCTCTCTCTCTGTGTGACTATCATAAATAAAAAAAATTCTAAAAAAGCTTTAAAAAAAAGAATACACTTACTGTGATGAGCACTGAGCAATGTATGGAATTGTTAACTCACTATATTTTACACCTTAACCTAATATAACACTGTATGTTAATTATACTGGAATTTTTAAAAAAGTAAAAATAAGTTATTCAAAAGGAGAGAAAGATTGAGAGAGAGAGAGAGAAAGAAAAAGAAGATAAAAGTTCTGCATTTGCCTGAATTTTGTAAGCTTTTTCAAAACGTATCTCTGACATGATTACCTCTGATGTTTCTTCTGCCCAGAGCCAACTTCCACTTTTAGCTTCCACTACGTCTTGGATTGGTTGAATCCTGCTTACCAAAAAATTCCACACAACTCAGAAAATGATTAAGGTAGGTCATATGCTGATGATTTCCCCAAACACTACAATAGTATTTCCAACGTAGTGTTTGTCAAATTATATTTTAACAATCTGGAGAGCTACCAACAGGACGAATACGATGGAAAAGGATCAATCTTGAAAGAAGTAACTGCACTGGGTATAATAAAGATCAAATCTGGCAATGGAGATGTCATTAAGTTGAGAGATGGGGGAAGAGTAACAATCAGCTAACTGATGTTAGAGGGGTATACGGGGGCCGTGTTTGGATACAAGGACCAAGATGTGTAAAGACTTTCTGTCTAAAAAGAATATATATATATATACTCCACCACTACACCAACCATATAATAGTTGGATAAAATACATAGAACAATCAATAAAAGGTATTGGAGAAAGACTAAGTTTAGAAGCAAAAATGAAAAATGCTATAGACAAGGGACAAGAAAGTGATCCTCTGATTTGCCTCTGTAGTATCTCTCAACTTATTTACTAGTTCACTGTGCAGGGAATAAAGGCTGAGGATAAATCTGAGGCTGGTGACTGGTAGGAGTCTTGCTGAGATGAAACGTGATGAGTTGGAATTTTGACTGCCTACAAGATTGAGAATTGATGTTCACTAAATAAACCTAAAATTCTGTGTGCAGTATTCACTCAAGGCATGTGTAAAATCCTAAACTCTCAATGCCCAGGTTGAGATTCCCCAGACGCAAAGCAAAATGCAAACAAATTCAATGGGTGTCTAGTAAGGTTAAAAAAAAAAAAAATCAGTAATCACTCTTTTAGGGAGAGAAAAGGTTTGGCTTTAAAACTCCAAAGTCAGGGGAGCCTGGGTGGTTCAGTGGTTTAGCGCCTGCCTTCAGCCCAGAGTGTTATCCTGGAGACTGGGATCAAGTCCCACATCGGGCTCCCTGCATGGAGCCTGCTTCTTCCTCTGCCTGTGTCTCTGCCTCTCTCTCTGTGTGTGTCTCTCATGAATAAATAAATAAAATCTTTAAAAAATAATTTGGAAAATAAAACTCAAATCAGAGTAAAAATTCCAGACTCAAGCTGAGTCCCAAGAAGCCTAGTGTCTGAGAATTTTTGATTAGTTGACACCTGTGGTGATTATAGAACAATCTGGAATAACCTGGATCAATAACATTATTTATGAGAATAATAACAAAATATGCATGTACCTAATTCACTGTGGTAAATTGTTTTTAAATATTTCTTTATTTTAGAAAGAAAGAGCACTGTGTGAGTGGGGGAAGGGGGAAGGAGCAGGAGAGGGAGAGAATCTTCCTCCTGAGTGGGGAGCCCAATGCCAGGTTTGATCTCAAGACCCTGAGATCATGACCTGAGCTGAAACTAAGAGTAACTCAACTGACTGAGCCAGGTGCCTCTAAAATAATACTTTTTAATAAAATTATAGAAAAAGTGGAAAGTTGTAGGGTTTCACCTTGTTATTTTCATATTTTAGCTATAATTCAAAGTGCTTTTCAGAGAAAATAATAGAAAACAACAGAATTAACAAAGTTAGCACCATTCAGAGTAAAGTTAATGTGCTTTTCTGGCTTAAAAATTACATATACTTTGAAACATAAGTCAAATATTGTGTAAGTATTGCAGTATACTCTATATTATAAACTCAATTTCTATATTAGAATCATAGTGAAATGAAATTTTAGATGTAATTATGTTGACATAAGCAGTAGAAAAATCATGCCAAATATCTAATGCTGACATAAACATTATGTTTTTAAATGCTTAGACAAGTAAAATCAGAATGACCATTCAAAATAATAAATGACACAGAAAATCTAGGAAAAATGGCTGAGAATATGAAATAACATTTATTGTTAAATTTTATTTTCAACTATTGATTATCTCTAGGCATGTGGAACTGGAAGTCCATCCAAAAAAATATTCCACTAGCAATGCCAACAATCATTTATCCAATGAAGATCTCTCCTGACAAATATTTTACAAGGACTACTTACATTTGCAAAATGGACTATAATTATTCTGTTAGTTTTGTGCTATAGTTTGAAGTTACTTAATGAAATTGCCAGGATATAAAAAGCCACATTTAATAACTCAGAAGTGTGGAAATAATTAAAGTATTGTAATATAAACAATTAAAATTATTTCTGTCATTATAGATAAGTCATATTTTACCTAACTGAATTATATAGAGCATGGGAAACAATAAAAACTCAATAGGAAAGATTCAAAATGTTAGGTCATGGGCTTGTGTTCTAAAGCAAATTAAATGAAATGAGGATGTATAACTATGGAAGGAATAAGGGTGAATAATTTCAAAATTTTTAACTTTAAAAAATAATAATATAAGATTCATGGAATAGAGTATCTGTGATCAGATGGTTTCATGTATGCTCCTCAAAGTATGGCCCCTAGAGCAGCACTGGTATCTGCAAACTGCTAGTTAAAGGTCAGTTGCAATCACAACAAAATGAAAAGTTGGTGTTTAAGACATGTATAATTCATTGCAATGACACTTTTTTTGTATATTACAAAAGTATCAGAAATTTTAAAAAAGCCCTTCACAGACAAGAGTTTGAGAAGTCCTGCAGTACAACCCAAATGACAGCAACAGTAGAAAAGAATAGAACCAAGGGACAGGTTGAAGAGTGGTTGAAATATTTCAAATAAAAATATATTTATAATTGCATTTCCAATATGCAGTCATTATGGTAAGAAATTTATACAGACTGATACTTTTGTTATGGATGAGAAAGTCTGCCTTGTGTGTGAATAGAGAAGTCCTTGGGTTCCCCACAAAAAGATTTGAGATCTGTGCTCAGAATAAAGACAGCCAGAAGGAAAGTAGCAAGCACAAAGCTGGTTATTCAAGAAAAGTATACTCTCAAGGTAGAAGAGCAAGTAGGTTCATAGAGGTGGAACTGGGCCCTAGGTGGTTTTGGGATTGCATACCACACAGGGTCTAGGATCTGACCTGAGTGAAAAAGGCACTCCTCTACCTAACACTTTTAATTGTCAAAACACTGTTAGCAAGTATTACTATTATCATTATAATTTATAGATGCATAAAGTGAGGTTCTAAAATATTAAATAATTCACCTAGGATCTTAGAAGGAATATACAGACTCCAAAATTGAATCGAGATCTAACCCAAAATCTGATAGGTAATCACTTTTCCATATCATGTCTTTCCCAAGAGCAGCAACACACATCCTAATGACATTTCAGATATCTCTTTTTCTTTTTTTTGATATCTCAGATATTTCTAAGTACAGTATTGCCAACTACAAAGTTTACACAATCTCGTCTGGAATAGAATATTCTCAACTATAACGTGAAGAGAAAAATAAGAGCCAAACTATTATTTCTTAATTCCCACTGTGCGTCAGACAATGGGACAGATGTTTCTACAAATATTATTTAAGTGGTGGCTCACTCTAAGCCCAACATAAATGTTGAGGGTAGCTTTACTGTCACAAATGAAATCTGCCTCTAAAGCACTGTGTGTTCAATAGTTAACAGCTCACCTCTTCAATGGATGCAAGATTCCTTCTATGAGATCAATTAAAATCTGAAAGCACAGACTTAGGAATGGATTTATTTAAATCAGAGTATATTCATACAGGCATAAAGAAAATTCCAACATTTAACAGGCACATTGATCTTGGACTTTCTAGTCTCCAGAACTGGGAAAAAACTTAGTTTCTGTTGTTGAAGTTACCCAGTCTATGGGATTCAGTTATTGCAGCCAGAACTGAGACAATTACAGATCACGTTTTTCAAGCTTATCCAAAATGTGCCAAATATCTTTGGACAATAGATTACATTTGTGTTTTCTTTTAGCTTAAAATCAGTTCTGCAGTTGTATGAAAACTGCATCTTTTGCTTTTAGTAATTATGAACACCTCTTTTATAATTCGATCCTAAGGGATCAGTATCCAAGGGAGGAATTAGACCGAACTTTGGTTTTAATCCAAAAAAATTCCTATGTTTTCAACATGTGTTTTTAACACCCCTTACGTATAAGAGGCCATGATTTTATCTTCATAACATTGGAATTGCTCACAAAGATAAGAGTATAAAAATCTAGAGTAGGGGGGATGCCTGGGTGGCTCTGCAGTTGGGCATCTGTGTTTGGCTCAGGGAGTGTTCCTGGAGTCCTGGGATCGAGTCCACATCAGGCTTCCAGCATGGAGCCTTCTTCTCCCTCTGCCAGTGTATCTGCCTCTCTTTGTGTGTTTCTCATGAATAAATAAATAAAATCTTAAAAAAAAAAAATCTAGTGGAGGGGCGTCTGTGTGGCTCAGGCAGTTACTTTCAGCTCAGGTCATGATCCCAGGGTCTTGAGATGGAGCCCTGCATGGGGCTCTCTCTCTGTTTCTTCCTCTCCCTCTGCTGTTCCCCTTGCTTGTGCTCTCTGGCTCCCTAGATCTGTCTCTGAAATAAATGGAGTCTTTAAAATAATCTAGTGTAAACATTGCTAAATATTCTTTTCAAATTTATGAAACATTATAGTTTGTTATATTTTTTCTTGAATGTTATAAAAATCTAAAGATAATAGCTATTTTACAGAGCTTAATTCCTATAGGAAAAAAGAACATTTTGTTGTATCAAATATAGAAATATCTAAACAGTTTTAATTTTGTTCATGTCCTTTTTAAACATTAATAGTAGCACTCCTTTAAATTTAATATTTTTAAGGTTTTTAATATAGCAGATAGATTAATTTTGACAAAATAGGTATGTATAGTGTTTTTATTGTGTCATAGATTTTCAAAGTTTAGGAATATATCCTTATACATTTAAAGGCCTGGAAATTTTGGCAAGTTTAAAATTCTAAATATGATTTTACACAATGCAGTATACAAAAGAATGATGTAATTCATTCCACAATTAAAATTTCACAAAAATGTCAACTACTATTGTGATACTCTTGAAGTAATAATTCTTAAGAGTATAGGTAATGTAAATATCAAGAAACAGGCTATATCATGTATTTAAAATATGTCATTTTAACAGGTTTTGCAGTATGTCAATAAAAATTCATGTAGAATTTTATTTTTTGCATTGCACCATATTTTATATGTGTGTGTGTGTATATATATACATATATATACATATATATATATATATCAGTTACATTAACAGATATACAAACTAAAAAACAAGCAAAATTTCCTTTTTCTTATTTGGACATATGACTTAAGAAGATTAAAAACAGAGAACAATATGTTTGTGTGTTTTTTTTAATCAAGTGTGGGAATAGCTTACACAGATCTGAATTAATTACAACCCCGGAGGTAATATCAAGCTAGGTAACAATAGCAAACCAATTCAGGTGGCTCATAGTCTTTGACAACTGTAATAAAGCATACCAAAAATAAGCTCTATAGAGAATTAGTTATGCCTAGGAAAATAGTTTTCCTTGTATCTTCAATAAAAGAATTGCACCACAGAGACTTTACTCATTGTGATTAAAATGTAATGTTTTATGTTAAGTATGTGTATGGACAGTTTAAAGGAGGACTTTAATTAACTGTCTGGAATGTAAGAGAAAGTACATATGTTTGTAAAGCAAAATGGAAACTATAAGAAACAAGGGATAAAATGCTTTATAACATTTTTAATTAACTGATTATAAATCAAACAATTATTTGGAAGCCTGTCCATTTGTTACAGATACAATCAGATCACTTTCAGACTAACCTTTTAGATGCTGACAGACAAGCTTCCAAAATCATAATACTCTTGAAATCCATGATCAGGCCAAAGTAATATAAAAGTCAGCAAAAGACACTGAGAGTCCATAGGACACTTGGTGACATATTTGAGATAATTTAAGTAAAATTCTGTGAATTGAATGGCAAGATTAAAATGGAGATAGTGAAAGCTTGAATGTGTACTTTTTTTTTTTTTTGAATGTGTACTTTTAAAGACGTAATTGTAGTGGGCTGTCCCATTGTCTCAGGTCAACATGCAGATGAGAATTTCATGTTTAGAAAGTTATCTTAGCTCTCAGAGATATTACAGTTTCAAAAGTAAGACAGAGTCTTAGTCTTTGTAGCAGTGCAAAGCTACTGTGATTGGACAAATAATTATAACTCTATTTCCCCAAATGCTTTGTGAAATTTATGAGTAGTTTTGCCTGAAACATATATGTGTATATATCATCATGCATGATATATATATTTACATAGATAAATTTTCTAGATTTAATGTCTAACTGCAGAATTAAAAATACAAAAGCTTGATTTTTAAGTCAAAGTTGATAATAAAATTATTCCAATTTGTAGAGACTTTCAATATGTTTAAGATATATTGGACTTTTGCTTTTGTTTTTTTACATGTACAAGAGAGTTTATTTTAAATATCCACAGGTGTAATTTTCAGGAGGACTGTTTTAATTTGCCAAGACAAAATGTAGACTGTCTTATTGGAAAGAGACACAAGGCCAGTTTTGGTTAGGAGGGATGAAATAATCACACCACATAGGAAAAGATTATGAGTTGGTATCATTCTTCTAGAAATCCTCTTGACAGTATATCTCAAGATGCTTTAAAGGTTTGTCTCTATGAACTCATCATTTCTACTTCTAAGAATCTATCTAAAGGAAATAAGCCTATATATGCAAAGTTTTATACAGAAAACTGTTCACTGCAGTGTTACCCATGATCATAAAGAAGAGTGTAATCTAGATTTAAAATATATCTGTTTAAGTAGTTATATTAAATCCATTAAAATGAACATCAGGCAGCAATGGAAACTTTATTTACAGTAACATTTAATCACTTGCAAAATTACTTTCTTTGGCTAAGTCGAAAACAAGACACACATTTGCATACAATATAATGCTAACCATAATTATGAATATGACCTACATTTAGAATAGAAATTGGCAAGAAATTTATTAATTTATAGCACCACCAGTGCTTTGTGTAGTAATTTCATCATCTTTCTAATACTTATCATTTTAAGGCTTCCAAATTTTGCTAATGTGAAAGTTATATTCTGTCATTGTGTATGTTTCATCTACCTAACAATTAGACAATTTGGAAATAATTTCATTTCTTGTAAACTACTTGTCTTACTTTTGTAGGGCTGCCACCCCAGAGACTGAGTGGTTTAAACAACTGAAATTTACTTTCTCACAGTTCTGGAGACTAGGAGTCTGAAATCAAAGAGTAGGTAGGTTTGGTATCTTCTGAGGCCTCTCTCTTTGGCTTCTAAATGCTCACCTTCTTGCATTCTTTCATGATTTTTTCTGTGTGCCCAAGTCCTTGGTATCTCTTTCTGTGTGTCCTCATTTCTTCTTGTTTTAAGGACATTGGTCAGATTGGATAAGGTACACCCTGCTGACATCACCTTAACTCTCTTTGACGTAAAAGGCCTCATCTCCAAGTACAGTTACATTGTGAGGTACTGGGGTTTAGGGTTTCAACATATGGATTTTAGGTGAACACAATTTGGCTCATAACACACTGATAGTTTCTCTTCTGAGAATCAGGAAGATTTTTCGGGAATCAGGAAGTATGTCTTCTACTATTACTTATCTTCTTAATGATTCTGAATAAGACTATTTAAAAATATTTCAGCAATTTTGATTTGCATAAAATGTTCAGTTTTTCATATGCACAGAATTTTTTGTGTGTATCTCAGTTCTTTAGAGCTATGCTCTTTCCAGTACTTTTATGTTGCATGATAGAAACAGAGCAGTCACTAAAAGTGTGCTTTCTGGAATTAGACTGTGTGGGCTTGGATACAGCTTTCTTGCTTCCTATCTATGTAACTTTGGGGAAGTCCTTTCTTTTGGCTCAATTTCTTCAACTCTAAAGGGAATATAGGACCAATCTCATAGAGTTGTCAGAATTAAATGACATAATATAGATAAAGCACTTAGAAGAGTTCCTAACCCAATGTTCAACACTCAATTAAGGTTAATGATTATAATTATTTTTAGGAATCCCATTAGAAGTAAATGCAAAAGTGGGAATATTATTTCTTTTTTAGAGATTTAATCATATTTCTGAAGAAAAGCTCCAGCCATTAAGAAATGATTTGCTTTTGGGAATGCCTGGGAGGCTCAGTGGTTGAGCATCTGCCTTCGGCTCAAGGTGTGATCCTGGAGTCCTGGGATCGGGCTCCCTGCATAGAGCCTGCTTCTCCCTCTGCCTGTGTCTCTGCCTCTGTGTGTATGCATGCCTGTGTGTGTGTGTGTGTCTCATGAATGAATAAATAAAATCTTTAAAAAAAGAAAAAAAATTATTTGCTTTTTAGCACAAGACCATATATCTCTGTGAACAAATAATATTTTTTGCATTTCCACAAACAACCACCAAACATAAGAATTGTGGTTTAACATAACAGAACACTATATGGCATCCATTATATCTTTTGTTTAAATTATTTCTTTAATGATATATAGAACCAAAATACAAATGTAAATTAAACATCTTCAAATGTTCCATCTCCCTAGTCTTCAGTTATACAAATAAAAACAATGAAATCAGAAAAAAAGAAAAACAAGAAAAGAAAAAGAAAGATCCATTTCAATGTGCTGTTAAATATTAAATTATAAAATGTTAGGATTTTCCAAGCATTAAAGATGACAAAGTGTCTGTTGTACATTGTCCCTGATATGTTTTTTTTTTTTTTGAGACTTCTAGCTATTGTCTCTCCTGTTGCATCTGACTTCTTAGTACACCCTGCATGTCTTCTATCAGTTCATGCTTTTCTTCACTAGTTCCTCAGAGAGTTGGTCTGCTGGCCCTCTGAACAACACACAGCCAATCACTTTTCTCTCCTTTTTTTTGTTCTTGTGACTGCTATCTCGAGCATGTGCGCACACACTTATCTTGCTAAGATTTTGCTAAGAAGGAAAATCTTATCTGACTTTTGATTTAAAAAAAATGACTAGTATTTAAGAATGGTTCCTTTATAGAGCTCCCTTGTCACTACAGGAAAACCATACAAAGAGGATAGTGTTACCATTTGAAAGATGAAATATTAAGACAGAATAAAAGAAATAAAAAAAACATATTTGTGAAATAATCATATGTATTTCTGTAAGAAAGCAAATGGGGGAAAATACATTGGGCAATGCAGTTGAAGTTGACACTAAATATTTTAGCTGTGTGGATTTTTAAAAAATGACCATCTCTCTCTTAGGTCTAGTTCTAGCCTATAAAACTAGAGGAATGTTAATTGTTTCTCAAGACAGTTTTTGGCTCAGGCTTAAAAAAAAAAAAATAGAATTAACCATCTAGTATCTACCTCTTCAGGATGTCAGTGAATCCAAAATTTTCTCTAGAACTGTGAAGTTAAAATTTATTCACAGTCTATTAACAGATTTACTTTGCTGCCATGTGTTCCTGTCCAAGACTTTGTAAACCTCCAAATGTATCCTGAGCTGCTGCAGGAGCCCCGTTCCATGCCTTTGTGCTCAGGAGCTGGGTAGTGTATATATATATATATATTCACCCAAATCTTACTCCTCAGCTATTCACTGAGGCATGGTCAATCTATACAGATGGCACAGCGCTGCAAAATCTGCCATCTTCTTCCTCACTGAAGCAGGATATCTCTTTTCACTTTTAACTGAAACTTCAAAACAGCATAAAGGGGAAAGACTGACAAAAATAGGCTCCCCACTCATTTTAAATAGCCTCATAAATCACTTTTTGCAAAATATCCAGTAATCAGAGATAATTTGAATGTAAGATCTGGTCCTATCCATTTGGGATGGAATTTGACATCTGATGTCCCAATAGACTGATTTTTATGAAGGTTCAGCATAAAGTTTATATTTTGACTGAAATAAAATTTATGTTTTACACTCCGCAAAATAGCAGCTGCCTCTTGGGCTGACAATGGTGAATCACCCTGTCCTTGAAGAATTTAAGGAAAGAATTGAAGAGTGTGGCTTTATATCAAAAAGGAAAACAATATTTAAAGAAGAAATACTCACCTACATCAAATTTTACAGGGATGCAAGGAGAACACAGATTGAGAACAGATAACTGAACTTGATGTCAGAAATTTACAGTGGAACAGAAAAATTATAGAACTCTGTAGTTTATGAGGGAATGGGGACATCAGGGCATTTGACCTAGAAATAACGTATGTTTACTAATCTAACTAGTGAAATATTTTAATTTTTTATAATAAAAGTAAATACTTTGTTTTACACTTTGCTGAAACAAATACAGATGGTATGACCTAGATGTGCTGAATATTTTGCTATTCCCACTTCCACGTAATCCTGTTGACCTCTAGGAGGTTATCCAGGAGGCTGACCTCTATGAATTGCATGCAGAACTTTTATACCTCTGGCTTCTAGGTGGTCATGGCCAGACAAAGGTGTTTATGGTTTAGAGGGAGTGATGGACTGCATCTGTGTCCCCACAAAATTTCTAAGTTGAAGCAATCACTTCCAGTGCCTCAGAATGTGACTGGATTCAGGCTATAGGTCCTTTAAAGAGGTTATTAATGGAGCATGTGAGTACCTGGGTGGCACAATCAGTTAAGCATTTAACTCTTTGTTTTGGCTCACATGATCTCAGGGTCATGGGATCAAGCTCTGCATCAGAATCTAGGCTAAGATTCTCTTCCGCTCCCTCTGCTCCTCCTGCTTATGCTCTCTCCCTCAAATAAATAAATGAACTTTAAAAAAGAGAGATAGAGAGATTATTAACCCTTAGACCATCTGACTGATGTCCTTTAAGAAAAAGAAATGTGAACATACAGGGAAAGACACCAGGAATGTACATGCCCAGACAAAAAGGCCAGGGAGAGGTCTCAGAAGAAACCAAATCTGCCAACATCTTGGTCTCATACTTCTAGTCTCCAGGACTACAAAGGAAAAATTTTCTGTTGTTAAACTGCCCCTTATGGGGTGTTTTGCTACGGCAGCCCTAAGAGACTAATACAAAGGGCAAAAAAGGGATTTTTTGTTTGTTTCCTACTCCCCTTGATTCTCTCTCCATGTAGAGTATATTTTGGTAGTGGCTGAATATCAAAGGCACAGCTTCTTGTGGGCAGCCTTACTCCCACAGACATAGTTCTTGTTGGACCAGTTTCCTTTAGGTTTATGAAAGTCAACTGAGTCCACTATCTTTTGTTGGTTTCTCTATCTTATGCCTTGAAACTGTTCCTCTTTAAATTCTTTTCAGTTGGCTCTTTGGAAATGTGGTCTGTTCTCTACCATAATCCTGAGAAATTAATCAGGCAATAAAAATGTCCATTAGTGAAAGAAGTAAATTATATATTTTAAATTATATAAATAATATACTACATAGTTTTACATTAAGCTGGCATAACTTGGATTCATTATAAATTATTTATTATATGCTATATATCATGTATGCATTATTTTATATTTTATACTATAATTTATGTAGTATATATAATATATATTTTGTATTATATCACTGTTATTGGTAAATTTATTAACATTTTTGCAATGATAAGTCAGATAACCAGGGTCTTTTAAAAAGACCTGCTTTTTTTCTGTATGGAAGAGACATATTTTCATATACTGAGGGAGATACTTAGTGAATGAATAGATTTACATATTCAATGACCTTTCTAAAAAAGTATAATGATAAATATGAATTCTCAAAAAAGAGCAGGTAAAAAGGAATAACCTATAGAGAATTAAGTTTCTTTAGTCATCTCTAATACATTCAAGAAAAGATAAGATTTTGTATATTATCCAGATTTTTCTTATTGTTAGAAGGAAAGCAATTTTGTCTTCTGTCTACTTCTAAACAGAAGTAGGACTTTTACTGGTTTTCTTTGATTCCATTTGAAACCCAACTTCTAGAAAACATGGCCCATTTACTATCTTTGAACATGCACCTACCCTTGGTATTCTTTGGGAGTCAAACTGACCTCCCTTTATCCTGCTTAATCCTTCTGAGCAATTGGGGAGAGTTAGAGAAAAAAAGAGTTTGTGTTTTCCCTGAGTTAACATTATTATTATTTCACTGCACTTTTATGAAACACCTACGGTCTGTCTATACATATGTACTAAATTCTTGAGAAAACAGAGGGGGCAGTAAAACATAATCCTGGGGCTCATGGAGAAGACAACCATCAAATATATTATCTCATGAATCATATAAAATGACACACTCAAGTGGATATTGGCAGGAGAAGAGGCAAAGATGTTCTGTTCAAGATACTAATGATCAATGCTAGAGGTTCAAAAAGCATCCTCTCAGATGGGGACAAGTCAGATTGGGTGATGTGCCAAAGTCTTGTCAGGCAGTATTTGCAATTTGGCATTTGTCACAGGAGACATTGTCAGATACCATGCTAAGATAGAGAGGAGGGTTCTAGCCATTGGGAGAGGAGAAGATCCTAGCAGGCTCCTACATTCACAAAAAAACCCCCAGAACATTAGTTTAGTTACTGATGCAGATATTCAAGAAGAGGTGAGAAAATAATGCTTGGGTCTGAAGTGGGGATTAAGGAATTCAAGTATGAGGTTAGAAGCTGAAGTAGGGCTGGACAGAGGCTGATGGAACAGAGTACACAGCATCTACCTTTCCACTGCTGTGTTTCATTTCGGGGTACTTGTTATCTCTGGTGTCCTGTGTCTGAAGTCAGTTTAATAGAAAGGAAGATGCAGAAATAATCTGCCCGAACTGGGGAAATATGGGCAGTTTAAGTCCTTACTGCTCAAAGCCTCAAATGGACCAGGAACAAGACAGGGCTCAGCTTGGCAGACAAGGAAGCCAGTGCACATGGTGGGGGTGGGGTGGGGGCTGTGAAGACTGGGCTGGAAAAGTGACACTAGGTACTGAGAAGTGATAAGATGTTGTGGAACACAGAATCATCTTCTGAAGGTCATTCTCATTCTCCAACAATCATTATTCAACCGGGAACCATCCCTTATTTGAGAGATTCGCAAAATTTATGGCAAAGGCCTTCAGGCTCCCAGGAATGTTGAAATTTTGTAGCAGTATTTTAAAAATAGTAGGCTTATACTGATTTAGTTTGAACAATTGTGTTTAGTAGTCACAACAAACAATCAAACAAAAAACATTTGATTTCTGTGAGGCACTGTCAGGTACCCTGTTGATGGTATCTTTAATAATAGATTGCACTTGTTTTTAGATATAAATATATGGACATAGTTTGAACATGGATATTGTTTACTTTGACTTTACATTGCTGCAGGTTTACAAATCCTAGAAACAAATCATTTCTGGAAAATACAGGAGACCACATTTTGTGTTATGTCACTGTTGGGCATGATCCTGAATAAAGAATGACAGTAATGTGTTTGGGAGTTGCTTTCAGCATATCAAATCATCATCGTTTTTTTTTTTTTATGATAGGCACACAGTGAGAGAGAGAGAGAGAGAGAGGCAGAGACACAGGCAGAGGGAGAAGCAGGCTCCATGCACCAGGAGCCCGATGTGGGATTCGATCCCGGGCCTCCAGGATCACGCCCTGGGCCAAAGGCAGGCGCCAAACCGCTGCGCCACCCAGGGATCCCTCAAATCATCATCTTATTGACTGTCCAGGAACAGTTATTTGATGTTTTCCTCAGGGTGGCCTAATAATTTCAAGTGGTTCATAAAACATAAGAATTAGGTTTCAAAATAATTAAACATGTACTGTGAGAAATTTGCCTTCCTTCCTACCTTGCCTTCACATTCTAAATTGTAACAAATCAAATAATGTCACAAAAATATGAATCTACCTATAAATAATATATGAAGAAAGTAATAAATAATAAATGCCATCTTATAGTATCTCAAGTTAATGCCAGATTCAGTTTATTCTGTGAAATTTGTAATTTATGTTTCAGTAAAAATCACTCTTTTCCAGGCATTTTATAAAAGTCGATCTGTCAAATCCTGTGTGTGTTAGAGCTCAGCCAGGCTCCATAAAATGAAAACAAAGTTAAACAACTTCACAAGAGACAGAAATGGCCTTTTAAGATTCACAGGAGTGTGCCTCCCTGTCTAATCTGAGCAGCCATCATGGCGAGATTGATGTGCTTTGGCTGAGAAGTGTTTCATGAGGTGGCTCTCTGCTCAGTGGTACCAGAATGGAGCTATATGTCTTCATTGCACTCCATTAACATGCCCCTCAGATCTATCAGGCAAATGTCTATATACCTACTTTATAAATTATTACCAGTGACAGTTAAATATTTCAGAACTTGTTTGGGACTATCATTCACCTTATAGTCCTTAATTTACATACACTCACATTTTTAAGCGTTTCTAGTTTCAAGGATTCCTTAGATCTGTTTTATATTCCTGCTCCAGATGAGTTTCTTCTGCTGGTAGTAATCCATTAGGCTTGCAGTTTATTTAGGTAAATCAAAAAGGAGAATGCAAATTATTCACTAGCAATGGCACTCTTTTAGAGTTAAGTGGAGGATTTCCTATCAGTTTGACCAGAAGAATGAAATCTTATTTGTGCTCTTTCAGTGCAAATAATTCTGAACTAAAAAGAATGCATTCAAACTAATTGCTTATTTGGAATTTATCTTTTATAATTACTTTCATCTATCCCATTTACATGTTGCACGCTGACAACAGTTACATTTGTAGTAGTAATGCTTAAAGGTCCAGAGTGGTACTTTCAATAATTTTAGCATGTTAATTGAAAAGATCTCAAATTAAGTGTTCTTCGCATAACAGTTATTCCAATGTCTACCAAAGCTAACTACATTCGATTGATTTGGGTGTGGAGATACAGGAAGGGGACAATTATTTTCAGTTTAACTAAAAGAAATTTGGACTAAATAAAAGTAGGTGAATTTCATATTTAAAATGCATTGTACTTTCTAACTTAAAATTTCCAATCTTGAGCTTAAACTTCCTTGGGGACTAGAGGTGGTTTTTCATTAATCTCCCTTTTGTAGCTGGATGATGGTATGTTACTAAAATATGCATACTAAAATTAGACAAACACTTTTCTTGGATTAGAGAAGAGTGATTGGAAAGGAAACAAATCATGTAAGTATCACCAATAAGTAAAATTGCTTAATCACTTTGGAAGGGCAGCACCGAATAAAACTTATTCAGGATACTGTTGAGTGGGAAGCTTTATGTAAATTATTTTAGTATGGCTTCTTAGCAATTCTTTGTGGTAGATATTTTTCATATATTGGTTGATATATATACAGTTTTTATATAAATGAATATAATATATGAAGTTGGAAAACAGATTCAGGGAAGTTAATTTCAAAAATATAAGATCAATGAGAGGAATAAATGGTAACCACATCCAATACTTCCCATTGTCAAGGACATTCATGTCCATGTTACATGTTTATGGAGTCAAGGTGGGTGTAAAAGAGACTAGGAAATATGCTGAATGAAGATCAGAATTCTCTTTATTTTCACATTACCTCTTCCCATTCTTCCACGTAAGAATTTTATAGGAATAGATTTGACATACAGCAAACTATAAATATTAAAGGCTGATATAAAAATTGACAAATTTTGATATGTGTATATCTAGTGCAACTCATGAGGATAGTGAAAATATTGTATATCTGTCAACCAAAGAAATTACTCATGTTTCTTTAAAATTCCTACTTCATGCCTCTTTTTCCCACCACACTCTCCAACCCCAAGCTACCAGTGATCTGCTTTCTGTCATTATGGTTAGTTTTACGTTCTCTTTTTTTTTTTTTTCCTAAAGATTTTATTTATTTATTTATTCATGAGAGACACAGAGAGAGAGACAGAGACACAGGCAGAGGGAGAAGCAGGCTCCATGCAGGGAACCTGACGCGGGACTCCATCCCAGGACTCCAGGATCATGCCCCAAGCCAAAGGCAGGCACTCAACAGCTGAGCCACCCAGGCATCCCTAGTTTTATATTTTCTAAAGTATTATATGAGCAGGCTGATACAGTAGGCATTCTTTTTTCTAACTTCTTTCACTCAGCCTAATTATTTTGAGCTTCACACATGTACTTACAGGTATCAATAGTATGTTTCTTTGTGTTGTAGGGTAGCGTTCCATTGTATAGTATACCAAAATCTGTTTATCTAGTCAATTAATGGACATTTGAGTTCTTCTACTTTCCAGCTATTGCAAATAAAGCTGCTATATACTTGTCCATTCTTCATTTAAATATATATTTTCACTCCTGTGAGAGCTGGATCAAAGGATAAGTAATGTTAATTTTTTTTTACAAAGAAATGGCCATATTCTTTCCAGAATGGTTATATCATTTTACACTCACATAAGCATTTAATGTATGAGTGTTTCATTACCACCACATTCTACCTACATTTGGTATGTTCAGTCTTTCTTTCTTTCTTTCTTTCTTTCTTTCTTTCTTTCTTTCTTTCTTTCTTTCTTTCTTTCTTTCTTTCTTCTTTCTTTCTTTCCTCTTTCTCTTTCTTCCTTCTTCTTCTTCTTCTTCTTCTTCTTCTTCTTCTTCTTCTTCTTCTTCTTCATTTTCATTTTTTAATGGGGGGAAGGGGGTCCAAAATCAATGGTCTTAATATATGTGGGTATATTTCTGGACTTTTTCTTTGTCCCATTGATCTTTTATTACTATGTTTTCATCACTACTATGCTGTCTTGACTACTGTATTTATATATGAAATATTGGAATTCAATGTTGTGAGCCCTCCAACTTTGTTCATCTGCTTAGAGTTGCTTTTCTTACATGATAAACTTTGCATTTCCATACAAATTTTAGAAATAGCCTGCTGCAAAAAAAAAAAAAATGTTATTTTGGTTGAGATTGCATTGAATCCATAGATAAATTGGGGAGAATTGGCATCTTAAGAATATTAAAACATCCAATCTGTGAATACAATATATTACTCCATCTATATTGGTTTCTTAACCACTTTCAGAAATAGTTTGCCATGTATAGATACTATACACTTTGTCTCATATATGCCCCTAATTTAAACTTATGATATTTTAAATACTGATTTTTAAAATTTCAATTTCCAATTTTTCACAGATAACATAAAAATACAACCAATTTTTACATATTGACCTTATATCCCCACTCAGCAATTCAGTTATAGCCTTTTAGTCTAATAGCCTTTTTGGTATCCTATAGAATTTTCTACTAGAACAATTTTACTGCCTACATTTTAAATAACTTTCTTTCTTCCTAAGTACGGTGCCTTTCTCCTTTATCTTTTCTATAACTTGATTTTAGGAGCAAAATGTTTAGTTTTCCAGCATTAGGTATGTTCCTAGCTGTAGAGTTTTTGTTTCTTTTACAGATACATTCAATCAAGTTGTATAAGTTCCCTTTTTACGACTATTTCAATGAGAGTTCCTATAAGGATGAATGTTAGATATTGTCAAATGAATTTTATTCCATTACTGAAGTGATAATATGGTTTTTGGCTTTTAATTTGTGAATATTGTGAAGCGTTTTCTTGATAAGTCTCGCTAAATATTTATTTATCTTAACCATCTTCTGCAGGAACCTGCTTTGATTTTATTAATTTTTATATATTATTTTAATTTTCTCTTCTTTTTATAGCTTCTTTGGGGGTAGGTTGAAGTAATTGATCTGCACCTTTTTGTCTTTTCTAATATTGATCTTCATTGTTGTAAATTTACTTCAAAACACTTCTTAAAAGAAAACAAAACCACACTTCTTTACTGGATCCCAGTAAGTCCTAAGTAAATAGAAAAATTGACAGCTGATAGGTAAATTGATTCTATTTCTTAAGATGTATTTTATGGTTCATATGCTGTCTGTTGGCATATTTTCAGTATGCATTTATTTGAGAAGAATATATTATCTAGCTGTTGTTTTGGTTTGATAATATTGTACATTCCTATCAGTTTGCTATTTTTTTTCTATTTGTGTCATCTGTGTTATTTTTTCCCTCTTTTTTTTTTTCTGAGACATAAAAATGTCAGTTTAAAATTATTTACCCAGGAAAAGGTCTTTCAAAAATGAAAGTTATATAAAGACTTTGAAAAGATAATCATGCCTTGAGTATTAGACCTAAGATTTAAATTATTTTTAAATTTTTATTTAAATTCAATTTAGGTAACATATATTATTAGTTTCATAGGTAGAATTTAGTGATTCATCATTTTCATATACCACCCAGTGCTCATTACTTCAAGTGCCCTCTTTAATGCCTATCACCCAACTACATCATCTCCACACACCTCCCCCCCAGCAACCATCAGTTTGTTTCTAGAGTTAAGAGTCTCATATGGTTTGCCTCTCTCTCTGTTTTCATCTTAATTTTTCCTTCTCTTACCCTATGTTCATCTGTTTTGTTTCTTAAATTCCACATATGAATGAAATCATATGGTATTTATCTTTCTCTGACTGACTTATTTCACATAGCATAATAGCTTCTAGTTCCATCCACACCATTGCAAATGGCAAGACTTCATTTTTTGATGGCTGAGTAATATTCATG
Source organism: Canis lupus familiaris (assembly GCF_011100685.1). NCBI lineage: Eukaryota > Metazoa > Chordata > Mammalia > Carnivora > Canidae > Canis > Canis lupus. Next base: position 16,615,986 of record NC_049252.1, read on the forward strand.
GCTGAGTAAGAATTCATTACCTGAAGAGCAACACTACAATAAATGTTAGTGAAAGTTCCAGGCAGGAATATAGTACTAAACAAAACACCAAAATTTATAATCATGTAAGTATATATAAAATATTTTTTATTTTTATACCTTCAAAAGATTATCAAATGTTTAAAGCAAAAATAATGGTGATGTATTGTTGATAAACCCAAAAAATAATCTTATGAGAAAATTATTCACCTTGACCATTCACCAAGTCCCAAAACAAAATATCATGACTTTATCTGTCAAAGACCTTTCCTGCTTTATATCTATCCCCATTTCCAAATCTACCTAGACTTTCCTCCTTTATGAATGTCCAAAAATTTATTAAGTTTATCTGAAATGTATTTGAGTGACAAGGAGGAAGCAAAATGGATAAAAACAGTGACTGATGTAAAATTTTAAGTTGTTTTGGAAGTACCCTATTCAGTATAAGCATTACAACACAATTATTTGGTAGGCATTGGAATGTTTTATAAGAATACGTAATAGAGTATTAATAATAATTTTTACTGGGCAAAGATAAGGCATTATGTTTCTATTTTACTTTATATATTTGGATGTTTGATTAGTTTTTAAAAGTTCTCACTCAATAAGAGATATTTCAATATTGAAGAAGTTCTAATATTTTTACTTTTTCTGATTATTGATGATATCAAACTACTCAGGAGTGGTTTATTTACTCATCTATTGATTGACTAAAAAAGTGGTTCTCAAAATTTACTCTGAATTGGAATGTGGAGAGTTTCTTAAAGCAAATATTGCTGTATCCCATCTCCCAAGTTTCTGATTCAGTAGTTCTTGGATTGACCTGAATATTCACAAGCCAAAAAACCATCCAATAATGTTGACACTGATCTGGGAGTCATACTTCATGAGCCAGCAGGTTAGAGTATGCACTGAGTGTTTCCTTTGTCAAGAAAAATTCAAGAATAGGGGGACCTGGGTGTCCTCAGTTGATTAAGTGTTTGACTCTTTCTTGATCTCAGCTCAGGTCTTGATCTCAGTGTTGTGAGTTCAAGTCCTACATTGTGCTCCACACCCAGCATGGAACCTACTTTAAAAAAAAAAATCAAAAGTAGTAATCTGAGTGGTGTATATCTAAGCATATCTCAATTTTGTCATCATAAAAATACTGTAAGTTGGCTGAACATACAAATCTTGAATTACATTTCCTGTCTACTCTTGCCACATGTTTATTCAGATGTCCATTGTTTTAACTGTTCTATATTTTGTCACCATTTCTCTTGTATAAGATCTCTGGTTTTCCTAGAGCAAATTTTCTTTGTTGATTCTCTTATAAATGCTATGGATAGATTTAGTTCTACTCTCAGATTCCAGTAATTAAATATGTGCCCTAGGCCAACCCAATATAGTAGTAGTATGCCACCAAACCAAGTATATTTGGTTTATAGATTTAAAAATGTTGCAGTCTGGATCCATACAACTAGAAAGAAACAAGTCCAGGACTTCCCAAGTTTTCCCTTTGAGCTACTCAAAATGTAAGATGAAATGCAAATGGAATTACTGAGAATGGAACCACCACAAAGGAAAGCAGAATAGGAAAATTAAGTCCTGTGTGTGAAAAAAAAAAAAAAAAATCAAAAGGAGTCTGTTTCTTTTCCACTTAAATAAATATTTCTGTCATTTTTAATGAAAGAATCCTAACTAATGAAGATTGATTCTAATTTATAATGTTTGAAGGAGTGATCCATTTCTTTGTTAAATCTTTTCAAAACACACATTTTAGGGAGAATATAAAGAATATTCCATAAAACCATTGTTTTCATGAGAAATATTTTCATATGCATTATTGTATAGCTTAGATGACTTTTTTGTTACTCTTTTTATTATTCTTTGTTTCATTTTTCTAAATTTTCTTAAGAAATTTCTATAGTAAGTATATAGAATGTATTTTTCTTGTTTTCATGTGTTTCACATTCTCATTGTTTTATGTATAATTATTTGGTTTATTTTGAGAGGTTTCCCATATTTCTTTTAACTATTGTGGCATTTATATTAATATTTCTGATTCCAAATATGATTTTAATTCTGATATTTCATTTAGTCATTTTTATTTTATTTTATTATAAAAGAAAGTAATCATTTCTAAAGTGTTTTAATTCCTAAGGAAAATATTTTTGACAAAAATATTCATGCAGCAAATCCTTTATACGTTGTAGAATAATTTTCTCCCATATTCATCCTTAAAAATATATGACTTGTATCTTACCTCAAGGAAATTCATTAAGGCAAAATGTTCATATTCTGAGGAACTTCGCTTCTATCAATAATCTACAAGTTGCCTTATGATACATCTTTCAAATTTGAGCTGGAGCTACAAGATGGACATTCATCATTTTACTAGTTCACCATATATAATGTATATACTGTATTGTTAATATAAATCACAAATAAATTATCTCTCTGTATCTCACTTATTTCACTTTGTTGTATACCTGAAATATGGATAAGATATAATAATGTCTACCTCTTGGTTTGTTGCATGTAAGTGGATGGTAAATAAAATTAAATATCATTTAGTATATTTTCTTGTGTAAGTTAAAAAGATCTATTTTATTTTAATTATTCTCTTCCATTCCTAGAAACAAATGGTAAGATGATAGAAACTGCTATATTCTACATCACATGTATTTGTACCCATTTTAATTTTGAAATAATATGAATAACTCATAGTTTTACATGTGTCATTAATGACTATACTTTAGAATGAGTGTCAACATGTTACCTTGTTCATGGGCTCTCTCTGATAATTTTTCTCAAGAAAGTTATCTGAATTAGAGAATGATCCCCTTCCACATTTTATAATAGTACTTATGTACATTCTGTTGAATATGGCACCTTACTACAATATAATGTGAATAGAAAATGTGTTATATTGTTTTCAGGGGCTTGGTTTGCTATTATAATCTAAATATATATAGCAGTTTTATTAGTTAAATCCATTAGGAAGGACAAATTGTAGCAATAATTTCCTTTATAAAAATGCTTTTCCAATAAAATAATTCATAAATGCTTTCTATTTCAAGGTAATTTGTAATAATTTGGGTTCCAAAGATTGAAAAATGAAAAAAGAAAATTATGCAAGTTCCTCAATTTCCCTGTCCTGAGAAAGCACAATGGAAATAGATCTGATATGATTAGTGAATTGGGCAAATGGGAACTTAATAAAGATGCTGGTCTTTTCTAACACATCTCTTTTCCTGGAAAGGATATTATTAGAAACAGTTCATCATGATATATGACACTAGTATTTCAAAATCAAAATAATATAAATGTTGCATGAAAATATATAATTCTGACATTATTTTAATGTTAAGTTGAATAAAATATACATGAAAGACAAGGTTTTTGTTTTTGTTTTTAAAGATTTTATTTATTTATTCCTGAGAGACACAGAGAGAGAGGCAGAGACACAGGCAGAGGGAGAAGCAAGCTCCCTGCAGGGAGCCTGATGTGGAACTTGATCCCAGGACCCTGGGATCATGATCTGAGCCAAAGGCAGACATTCAACCACTGAGCCACCCAGGTACCTCGAGAAATTTTTATAGGTGATTTCCTCAGCATGTGTAATTGAATATTTTATAATATATCTTACATATTAGCATTTAAGGAACATATAAAAATGATTATAGCAGTAATATTTTTACTTGATCCACTATCAATGAGACATAGACAGAGAAACTTGGTATTTTCCCATCAAAAATCTGAATTATCAATAAACTTTTAAAAATGCCACAATAATGATCCCTGGGTGGCGCAGCGGTTTAGCGCCTGCCTTTGGCCCAGGGCGCGATCCTGGAGACCCAGGATCGAATCCCACATCGGGCTCCCGGTGCATGGAGCCTGTTTCTCCCTCTGCCTGTGTCTCTGCCTCTCTCGCTCTCTCTGTGTGACTATCATAAATAAATAAAAATTAAAAAAAAAAAATAAAAATAAAAAAATAAAAAAATAAAAATGCCACAATAGTTACAGGGGGAAAATTTGGTGATTCATCAGTTGCATATAACACCTAGTGCTCATTACACAATAGATTTTAAAGGTAGAAATACATTATATTTTGTGGTAAAAAACAAACACACAAAAAAACCAAAATAACAACTTGGAATGTTTCATGAGCTGAACACATAATTAGTAGTAGTAGTAGAAGTAGTAGTAGTAGTAGTAGTAGTAGTAGTAGTAGTAGGATTTCTTTTTGGTTGAGTAATTGACTTTGTGAGGAGAAAGAATTTCCAAATGATTTGTGTTTAGTATAGCATTTCTTCCTCTCCATATATATTAGAATAGAACACTTTAAGTGCTTTAATCTAGTCTCATGAGAGGAATTATACTTATTTAAAGCCAGGACTCAGTCTTCAGAGTAGAAAAGAATTCTTGAAAATAATTGAAATATTTTAGAGGTAGAAATATGCTATATTTACTTACTCATTTATTTTGCAGATGTTTGCAACATTCCCATTACAATCTTTAGTGGTAACTGCCAATTGGTTCCTTACACATAGCATCCTTTTAACAAAAATTCTTTCACTTTTAATGGGATAACTGAGAGCAAGCCTACTTTTATGCATTTAGAGATCCGAAATGATAAAGTGCTTTTATGATTATTATCAGCTATTGCTAGTTTGCTCTTTGCCAATTTATCTGAATTGTTACCACCAGATTAATGCTCTCTTATAAAAACCAGCTCTCCATGCATTTTAATTAATAGTGTTCAAAGAGCAGAGTTGTTGGGATGCCTGGGTGCCTCAGCAGTTGAGCATCTGCCTTTGGCTCAGGGCATGATCCCGGGACTCCGAGTCCCACATAGGTGTATGCTTCTCCCTCTGCCTATGTCTCTGCTTCTCTCTCTGTGTCTCTCATGAATAAATAAATAAAATCTTTAAAAAGGTGGTTGAAATTTTAAAAAACAGAGCAGAGTTGTTTAATTTTAATAAAGTTCAGTTAAAAAACTTTTTTCTGAATTTTTTATTCTATATTATTCCAGACATTATATAATTTTAAATTGTACATTTAGGTCTTCAATCACTTTCCACAAGGTGTGAGGAATTTGTCATTGATTTTTTTAAAGAAAAAATTGAATTTAATTTACAGGAAAAGAGACAATGCTATAGTTTCTATTAACGTTTTACTCATTTTGTATTAAATTATATTTGAAATCTTTCAATATTTTAATTACAAATGTTTTTTTTATTTAGGAAATACATAAAATATTTAAAAGAATTCAAATGAAACAAATGTAAAATATTCATAATAAAAATCAATTAAATGCATTTCTTAAGATATCTTATGTCTTTACTGCATGATGCTGTACTTTAATACATTAAGAAAAAATGACAGTTAATGACAAAGTCAAATTGATAATTAAGAATTACAATGACATGAGTTTGCTTTATGTGTAGACCAATTATTTAAATTGAATACAATTTATTTAAAAATCTTCAGGCTATATCTGATGTTTATTTAAATCTTTATACTATAGCAATGTAATAGAAACCAAATGAAAATAGAAGGCTGCTAAAAATAACTAGCCTTTCAAAAAAAAAAAAAATGACTAGCCTTTCTTTATTTAACCAATTAGTGAGTATTTTATCTTGTTGGATGCACTTGGATTCTCATCTTCTAAACCATCCTATGACATGAGGACATCATTGAGAAATTCATCTTTTTGGGGAAAATTAATTAACGGTAACAAAATATTTATCTTGATTTGAAATCCTTATTTATAAAAGTTTTTTTTTCATTTTAGATCCTATGGCAGTTTGACATCATAATAAAACATTCTCTGCAATATTACAAATCTAAAAATATTATGAATTTCCCTAATTTTATTATAGGAATCATAATTAAGCATATTCAGTTAATTTATTTCATAGGATAAATATTTTAATCTTAAAGAAAAATTAGGTTAAAATAAGGGTAATGTGCCAACTCCTGATTAAATAACTGATTTACACTTTACTTGACACGGTTACTTTTTAAAAATAATATAGAGCTACACATCTATACTGGATACATCAGCATGTTGATCATCGTTGAGTTGTGAAGTTAATTCAGTCAGAAATGCCATCTTTTATTCACAGGTTGAGATATAAACATAGAAATAATGCAGAGGAATTTCAAATGTTAGAATTATTATAGGTGCAACCCATTGTAGTACTCGTGTTTATATTTTTACCTCAAAAGTCTCTCCATACCTCCCTCCACAAGTTGTTCTCTTACTCAACCAGTGGTAGTAGACAAATGCAGGATTCTAACAAAGAGACAAACCCAGATCTGATGAAAACTTCTTTAGGGAAAGTCAGGCCTAAAAATGTCAGGAGGAAGTTCCTGGTGACCACTTTCTTCACCAGATTGATGAATCACTCCTCCTTTCCTGGATGATAATGAGTAAAGCTGGGGTGAAAGAATTTAAGTACAGTGATATTGGATAAATTAGTAGATGGCATTTTCTTCAACCAGAATTATTTCAGTAAAACAAGAAGTCAGGGAAACAGAGTTCAGAAATCTTATCTTCATTCTACCATGGATAACAACTTTGAAAAGTCAGTTAGCAGGATTAAGCCTAAGGATATAGGACAATTTCTGCTCTAAATTCTATCTCCAGAATTCAATAATGGAGAAAATTATAGTTTGGTCAAATTATTAGATATTTTTACAAAGGAAAGAAACCAATAAATAACTTTCAAAAGAAAAGTGAAACGTTGACATGACCTATTTATAGGTTGAATAAGTTACTTATTTAATGTTAGAAATGGCTTTTTATAATAGTGCTGGCATATCTGTGCATGTTAGATAATTTTTTCTAATTTAGCTTTCCCTTTTGACTTCTGTTTAGGGATTAGTTAATAGGAGAGAAAATCTTCTTAATGATTAGATAGTATTTCTTTTCTCCTACTAATGGGTGAAAAACATTCCTGCTCTCTCTGCCCTTTCAGCAGAGGCAGACAATCTGGGCCTAGAAGCAATAACCAAGATAAAGTTAACATGCAAATTTTGTAAAGGTTAGATTCTGGTCCTTGATACTCAATTGTATATTAAACATTAAAACACATATTACAATATTCTGTCTTTAAGTATATTATGCTGTTCTTTCCTCCTTAATACTCAATAAATGATTTATATAGATAACTTCCAACTCCATTTCTGACAAGCTCTGAGTGAGTGTTCAGATGTCCCTTAGCTCTCCGAGCCCTGTTTATGTCATTTTTGAAATGAGTTCTTGGGGACAGGTTTCCTCTTAGGTTTTTTTTTCAGAGTTTAGCAGGTCTAAAAGATAGTTTTGGATGGCAAAGTCTATGCATTATATATAAGAAATTATCCACATCTCTGTGCTAATGAGCAGGCATTAAAAATTGCTCTGAAACATGTTTTCAAGTGGAACAGACAGAATTGATTTTCCTTTCATCAAACTATTTGAATAAAAGTAAAATTTAAGTGTTGAATTTATCTCTGTAACTGCAGATGTTAATTCATAATTGATAAATCCTTCTAATAGTCACTAATCCTACACTTTAGAATACACTTCAGGATGCATATATGTAATACCTTTTTTAGTAGTTCATATCAAAATAAGGAATAAATTACTGATTTTCACATATATGGATAAGGAACTTCTGCAGAGAGGTGGCATATTGGTTACTTGTCAAACAATCTAATTAAAAGATAGAGTGATAAGGAACTGTCAGAATGTCACAAAGAGTGATTAATAAGGAAATGCATTTAATCTCCATAATCTTCCATAACCTCAGGGAACATAGAAGGGGAGAAGCCAGATATGGATGAGGATGGTAGAGCACAAACTACCCTGCCCCAATACATATAAATGAGTAAACAAAATCATATAATTATATCCTCCACTCAGAGAAAAGCAGATTGAGTTTGCAAGCAGTTTCAATAAAAGTATAAGTAAATGACCTGAGGAAATGCATATTTAAATTTGGTCCAGAAATATATAGAAGCAATTGGGAAAGATATTGTTAAGTAATTCCTCTCTGCATCCCTTAAAGGATGGCACTGTTACATAAAGATTAGAGATAAGATTATAATTTTTGCCGATAAATTTTGCACCAGGCAAGGGTCTGTAATACTTTTGCTTTGTAAAAGTTGCATTGGAATGGAGTATTGTGGTTCTGCCTGTCAAGTGGACAGTCACAGACATATATATAGATATATCTATATATATGGACAAATAAAAGGGAAAAATTTTTTAAAGATATATATATCTTTTAATTTTTTTCCCTTTTATTTATCCAAGAATTGGAAAATTAGGCATTAGTTTCAGGCTATCTCAGAAATTTGGGGAATTAGATAACATATATAGATCCCAGAAAAACAGTAATCCAGAGAATTTTAGGGATCTGAGAAGCAAATGAAGTGATAAAGAGCCTTCCATTGTTTCTGAAACAAGGAAGGTATCCATAATGTATCATTGTTAACTACCATGGTCAGAGCTGCCGGAGACATCACAAAGTATCAGTAATTCAGTAGTTCATGTCCGGGGGAAAGATGCATTTTTTTTTCTAAAAATTTATGATGGAAATCCAAGTGGATCCTATTGGTGCCCCCAAATTTCCATGGTGGTATGAGAGCTTAGGGAAGCAAATGACTTCCAAATGCAATGTACCTTCCTCACTAGAAACAAAGGGAATTCAGAGGTTCTTGGATGAGGCTGAAAAATGAAGTACTTCCAATTATTTTTCTATTCCTGTGATTCTTTAAAATGTAGTTTGAATTCTTCTCAATCTATGAATTGAGGGTGATAGATAATACGTGTCTTTGAAAAGGAGAGGGGTCCAATAATATCTGTGGTTTTTCACCTATAAATGAAAAATCCAAGAATACGAATTTGGAGTGAACTGTTTTTGGCCTCAACACTGGAAAAGATTAAAACCTAGTGTATGAAAAAAAGGTTTTAATTTCTTTTGCCCTCGGATGCTAAATCAACCTAGTTTATCATGAAGACAGGGAAGAATCTAGAATAGCAACTATATGTTCAAATATACAAGAAACTTCCTCAGTTTAACATGCAGAAAATAGAAATAATCATAGAATAATCAGGTACAACCACATGTGTGCTCCTAAAGGGGAAGAGTCCTATCATGAAATTTAGCCCCTTAGGTTCTTATTTTTTAAAAACAAAAAATTTCACGTGTCTGAGATTCATAAACATTCATTATTCTTCTTTGAGTTTGTAGAAGAATCAATCAAATTTTGACAGAGTAACAGGAAAAGTGAATCTAGAGAGTATACTAAATGCATTATATGTCTTAACTCTAATAAAGCCCCAGGTTGATCTGATTAATATCTGTATTTTAGGATATGTAATTTGAGGCACAAGAAGGTAAATTGTCTGTCCAAAGCCATATACATTCTAAGTGACAAGGATGAGATTCTAATCCATCCCTCCAAACCTAAGAGCTTGAGTACCTATATATAATGTTTATTGGTTTTCCTCACCCTCATCATCTCCTTCATCATCACCTATTGCATTTTTTGTCTTTACTCCTTTTCCTTTTCACTTCTGTTTCATTTTTATATTCACAAAGAGGAGAGGAGGTATGAAAGGCATTGCATGGAAACAGTCTGTTTGCTCTTCCTACGCTGATAGTGTGCTTTCAACACTCCTTAGGCCTGAATGTTTGCCACAGACAATTAAGCAGGTGATAGATGAACTCTTGGTTTTCCTGGGATGGAAAATAAACTACACTGAGTCTGAAAATATCAACATGTAATATGAATGATGCGTCCTTGCAGACTAGTTTGCATTTCTATCAGCCTCAAATTGGTTCTCATTGTTGAGCCATAAACATGTCACAATATTGTTTAACTGTCAACAAAGTGTATTTTTTTGCCCACAGAGCTAAATATAAAAATTCAATATTACTGCATAATCATATTTTGTTCATGAGATTGTAAAATGTGGCAATTAATATATTTCAGTGATAAAAATTTTATTTACAAAAGTACAGTGAAAAATAAATATATACACACACATTTCAATATATGCCAATGTAGTCTAAATCATATTCCTAGCACTGTTTGGTGCTTACTTAATATTTGTTGGCTGAATTCATGCATATTCAATGCATGCTTTTATTTTAAAGTCTAACTTTTTTTTTTTTTTAATACTGACCTTTTTACCTAATGGAAGAAGAGTTTTCAAAATAAGGTGTACCCACAGAATGGTAATGTACACATTTATCTTGGAAATGCAATACAAAGCAAACAGAGGTCAGATAAAGGTAAAACCATCTAATTTACTTGTTTAAAATTTTCTTCGCTTTTTTCCATTTCAAATGGAAAAGAATAGAGGAAAACTCAAAAATATGCAGTATTGTAAAAATTTTATTAGTACATATTTGACAAAAGTATAAAATGTTCATGGAAAAGAAACACAAATTTGCAAGTTATTCCTATAGAACATGGGATTTAGAAAAAAATGTGTTGGTTAGCGCTTTAGCTCTAAAAGATGTCTTTTGTTTCAAACAAACAAAACAAAACAAAAAAACAATTGAACAAATGAACAAATGACAAAACATGAAGTAGTGACTACATAGGTATCTCATTACTGATGGTGCTTTTCTATGATATTTTATTACCTTATCATTCAAAAATCAAGCAGGTTAGAAAGATAAAGCAAAACTTAAAGATGTGAGAAAATGCTAATGTATTTATAAAATACATTTTAAATCTAGAAACAGATTTGTTACATAGGTAATTTTCAAATGGGCAGTGCAGAAACTTCTCAAAAAATTACTTCTTTGGAAATCTGATGCTAAAATTTAAGTAGTGTTCTTTGAATCCTTATATCGTCGTTGTAAGCATCTTTATAAAATCATGTCAAAGTATTTGAAAAATGTCATCAGGATATGAATATTTATACTTAGAAAATAAAAAACCTCAAGTTGGATGTGATTTTTGAATTAAAAAAAGTTATCAATAATTTGATTAACATACCTGGGATAACAGATCTATGATTGAATAAAATTTTTCTTGAGGGCACTATAATTATGAGGGGAGGAGAGAAGGAGGATGGTGATCATGAAATGAAAATTGTTAGAAGGCCCACCCATGTCACAGTTCTGCTACTAATTTAAATATTGCCATGTATCTACCTCATGCATAAAGAATCCTTCTATGTGCTAAACCTGATTATTGGCAGACATACTGGATCCATGCTGCCAAGTTTACCAGAGATGGAGCCAATAGTATAAATTTAGAAATGAGAAATATAAAGGCATTCAGACGGAAAACTTGAGAGCTAGGACTACTCAAAGCAAGAATAGAAAGTGTAGTGTGTTTACGAGAGAAAAATGCCTGGTGTATAAAACTGCAAGGATGATGGTGCACTTGAAACATGATGAAAAGTGGAATGGGAAAGAGTGTTATTGAAAGGAGATGGATGAGTTCAGCAGGGGCCAAATGATGTTGGCCATGATATTTAGGAGTTTTAATATTTTTCAATTTGGAATGGGGATGTTATTAAAAACTTCAATCCAAACAAGTGCCATAACTTGAATGAAGTATGTTTATTTTAGCTGCAAAAGTGGAAGAATGGGGACCAACCAATGACTAGTGCAAGTGGTCCAAATGAAAAACGATGGTACCTTGGACAAAGATTGAATTAACAGAGATGAAAAAATGTAGACAGAGTGAAGATCAACTTAGAAGCTCCAATATGTGAAAGGCAGCGTATCCCTGACTTTGTGCTAAGAAATCTCTATATTCATCAGTCATGCTGTTTTTGAATAGAACACTTAATCTATTTGTTCATTCATTCTGCAAATGTTTATTGATCATCCACCAAATGTTCAGCACTATTCTACATCAGTAATAAAACATAAAAGGATCTTTTTTATTCTAGTAAGAATAGAGAGAAAATAAGCAAACACAGAAGCAAAGCAATCTGTTTACTAAGAAAAGGTTATAGTAAGTGAGAGAGTGAGAAATGCCTGGGGGTAGGTGGAAAAGTAAAATCTAGTAAGGGAACAGTGATGTCCAGTAGGGAAGGGGAATGAACAGCCTACAGAATGAAAGAGGACTGTTGGGATGAGATGTGTAGAGAACATCTTATGTAGATGACATTCGATGAGATTTGCAGATGACATTTGTGTAGATGACATTTAAGAATAGGATTATATGAAGTAAAGAAATTAACCTGTAGCTATCAGAGGGAAGTCCAAATTAGACAGAGGTATTAGAAAGGAAAAAGGCCAATAGACCAAAGACGGAATTTCAACAGTAGTTTATCTAAGCAGCGAGCCAGTGTGCCTGAAGCAGAGAAAGTGAGGAGAATGGTAAGAGGTGAAGTCAGAGTATGCAGAGTGAGAGCATTAGCACTACAATTCCTTTAGACTATTTGTAGGGAGTCTGGAAAAATGGGTAGTCATCATAATATTTTGAGGAGACTGTGAAATTACTAAACACATTAAAGAATGTTGGTGGCTGTCTGTGGCTGCTATGTCAAGATTACTTTTTTTAGCAGAATGAGAAACCAGACAACTGATACAGAGGATATTTAAACAATTAAGAATAGGCAAGTTGGTGGTTACCTCCAAGGTGTGGATGTGATAATGACTGGTCAGACTAAGAATATATTTTGAAGATAGGGACAGTAGTATTTCCTGATATGCTGGATGTAGAGGATAGGAAAGAAAGAGATATTAATATGGTACTATTTACTATTATATTTTGTCTGCTATTAATTTAGATTAGAAACTTCTGGAAGGATTGATTTTTTTCTTTCCTGAAAGAAAAAAAAAGCACATGATTCAACTTTAAAGATGCCAATCAGAGATATCTAAGTGGAGAGTCCCAATAATCACTTAGATGTGTAAGTTTGAAGTTTAGAAAGATTTGGAAGGAAAATCTAATTTACTGAGTCATTGTATATGGATAAAAGTTAATGCCAAAGGACTTGATGAGAAAATTAAGAACGTGTACGGACCAAGTACCCATATGCATTATTTGATCATGGATTTAAGATGATACTACCTAACCTAGGTAATACAAAGTTGGATTTGGACAGGGCTTTGGTATTGGTGAGAACATATGAATAAATGATAGCATAGCAAAGTATATGCCAAAGACACTTGTTTCTAGCAATGTTCTATATACTCTTTCCATGCTCCCATTTCATCATTTTTGTTCAGCAATAATACCACCCTGTCCTAATGCAAATTTCTGAATTGATTGAATTGAATTGAATTGAATTAATGCTGAAATAAACTTGCTTCTCAAGTCTGGATTTTTTAATTTTCTTTTTCAAGGGAATATTTTTTTCATCTGCTTTTATTTCTAATATGGTGTTTCTAATATTAATATAAAGTTAAAGTTAAATAAAAAGAAAAAATATCTCTTCTTTTTAGGTTACCACATCCACAGTCAAAGCTAAGAACAAAACCAAACCAAACAAGACATAGATGAATAAATAAATGGTTAGGTGTTACTAATAAAAATCTACATCATTTTTTAAATACTTGAGCAAAAGATTTTTGTAAACATTTTGTAACTTATACTAATACAAATGGAAGAAAAACTATTAATTTTGTATTGTTGTGCTTTGTTTTTAATACTAAAACAAAATGCTCTGTTTAATGTATTATCCTATAGAAGTAATGCCAGTAAAATACACCTCAGTTGAAGGTGAATATGAATCCTGTATTTATTCATTTTTTCCAGTATTTAAAAAATTTTAATCCCAGGATAGTTAAAATACAGTGTTATATTATTTTCAGGTGTACAATATAGTGATTCAACAATTTTATACATTACTCAGGTACTCATTATAAGTATACTCTTAATCCCCATCAACGCTTTCACCCTTCTCCCTACTAACCTCCCCTCTGGTAACCATCTGTTGGTTCTTTATAGTTAAGAATCTGTTTTTGTTTTTTTATGTGTCTCTTTTTTTTTTTTTTCCTTTGTTTTGTTTCTTATATTCCACATGAGTGAAACCATCTCATATTTCTTTCTCTGACTTACTTTGCTTAGCATTATATTCTGTAGGTCTATCCATGCTGTTGCAATTGGCAAAATTTCATCTTTTTATGGCTGAGTAATATTCCATTGTGTATAGATATATGCCACATTTTCTTTATCCACGGATCTACCCATAGGTGCTTGGACTGCTTCCAAATCTTAGCTATTGTAACTAATGCTGCAATAAACATAGGGATACATGTATCTTTTTGAATTAGTGCTTTCTATTCTTTGGGTAAATACCTATTAATTTAATTACTGGGTCATATGGTAATTCTATTTTTAATCTTTTGAGGAACCTCCAGAAGGCCTGTACCAGATTGCATTCCCACCAACAGTACATGAAGATTTGCTTTTCATCTTCACTAACCTTTGTTTCTTGTGTTTTTTTTTATTTTATTTTATTTATTTATTCATGAGAGACACAGGGAGAGAGGCAAAGACATAGGCAGAGGGAGAAGCCGGCTCCATGCAGGGAGCCGGATGTGGGACTCAGTCCCAGGACTCCAGGATCATGCCCTGAGCCAAAGGCAGACACTGAGCCACCCAAGCATCCCATTTTTTGTGTTTTGATTTTAGCCATTCTGACAGGTGTGAGATGATATATTGTTGTTGTTTTAATTTGCATCTCCTTGGTGATTAGTGATGTTGAGCATCTTTTCATGTCTGTTGGAAGCCTATAATTTTAACGCTCACTGTATGGTATTTTCTGGATAGCATTTTACCTAAATATTGTTATTTGAAATATTTTATTAGTAAATTTATATTAAAATTTTGTATTTTCTTTAAATTATAGTCTCATCGTTCAATTAATATATAATTCTTAAAAGATATGGGACTCCTGGGACTCCTTTTATTCATCTCACACATACACACACACTTAATTTTCTCTTCTCTGAATTCCTAGTAGCATTACTGCTGCCACCTGGTTTGGAGGACATTTGTATTAAAGTTGCACATCCATTGAACTTACCTCATTTATTAAACAGTAAGTCACTAAGTCCCAGGGACTATGTGTTTCACATATTTGAATCATACCTTTTGTATATAATTACTTGTGTTGATTCTTATTCATAAATCTTTTCAAATGAATTAAGAAGCAAATTCAGACACTAACATGTGATGCTGTCATAGGAAATCATGATGACCCCAGTATTTTATTATCATGTCCTGGAAATAGAATTTCTCCCACTTATATTATTAATCTACTGTTCTAATATTTTGCCAGCTGCCATCATAATGAACTACTCATTCTCATATAACCCAAGCTACAAATTTCTCTACTTATTATTGGCATGGGCAATGCTTCTCTTTTGAATATGTTGAGCCAATAGATAGTAAATTGATATCCTGTAGAAAATAGACTATTTTGAGGTTGATATGTGTGACATATGTGAAGTCGAAATGTGATACCGATTGAGAGTGAACATGATGGACCTTACTGAATAACAAGAATACTCTAAATCCTCATCTGGATAGTAGTTATAGTAACATAAGTGAATATATTTGTAAAATGTATCAATCTAAACACTAGGTTTTTGCATTGTATTGATTTTTATACCTCATTAAAAGTAAAATAATACATAAGCATAAACTAAATAACAACCACAATAAAAACTGTCATCTAATTACTTTTTCAAAATGTTTTCATCAGTAAACTTGGGAAGTAGTGTAAACATAATTTTCAATGGCACAGGTTTTTTGTTTTGGTTTGTTTTTTTTGTTGTTGTTGTTTTTTGGTTAGATATGTTTGAAACTTAGTTCTGCCACAGCTTCTGGTGTAGTTTTGAGAAAGATCATTAATCTCTCTGGGCTATGGTTTTCTACCTATAAGATAAGAATATTGAAATTTCTTACCTCATAAGGTGGTTGTGATATTCAAGCAGATGACATAGAGCATTCATTTGTATATGTGACATATAGAAAGAGTGCAATGAAGTCTAGTTGCTATCTTTGCCTTCAGATTTAAGATAAAATTATATTTGGCTGAAAAACTGTTATTCCCTTAAACCTCTCAATAATTATTATTTAAAATTAATTGAGAAATTCTGACTAGTGAAGTAAACTCTAATAAAAACAACAAAATAGATATATTAGCATAGAATCATAATCACAAATATAATTGACACAACTTAAAATAATACCTAAAAACATTAATCTTCTTGAAGTCAATTTTACGATAATGAAAAGCTGCCAAGACCCATATTTTATTTCACCCTCATCAAATTTCCAATCTTTTCAATGTTTTTCATGTCAGTCAAAATGACAGAGTTTGAGTTCTACTTTGTCAAGATGGAGCACAGGGTATATAGTCTCTGTCACTAAGGGAATCTAAAAGTAAAGAGAATCAATGCATCCTTAACACTTCATTATTTTCCATGGAAAATTATATTCCTCAGGGAATTTTGATTTTCCAACATATGAAAACATACTCTTTAATAAAATTTAAAGAATAATTAAAGAAAATGTATAACATCCTTTCTGATTTAAGATGCAAAATGAGATAAATAAGCACAGCTTTTCAAGCTAGAAACTATCTTCATATTTGTTTAATGTTGATATCCAGGCAAAGGAAGTGAGATAATGCAAATTGAAATAATTTGAAAAAGTCCTTAGGTAATCGTTAAAAACAAATGAGAGTCTACTGTTATAGTATGTTGAAAAAAAAATGTTGAATCCATAACATTTTCTTTTAGATAGTTTGAAAAACAAACTCAAAATATTTTTGTTATACTTGGTAGTTTCAAATACTACATGAATAAGAACTTTAACTTAACAATACAGAAGTGATTATCTGGCTTCCTTTAGTAAAAGCTCTTAAAGTTTAATGTGAGTATGAATCACACAGTATTCGAAATGCTTCTCTCATAACAAAAATAATATTACCTTTTATTTTTTGTATGCAGAACCAAAAAGATGTAGTATTCAGGAGGATCAAGACAAAAGTATGTTGTAGGCAAATAATCTTCCAAAAAGGATGTGAGAAATTCACAAAATCAGTCTAGGTATTGTTTAGAATGAAACACTGTTTTTCTCCCTTAAAGAAACTTGATAAATAATGAAGAACAGGAGGGACTTGCTAATTTCCAAGAATCTGTAAGTGTCTGAGGGATCATCTCTACTTAGTTGTTTGTTTATTTTAATTGATGGCCTTCCTACACTCATAATAATCAGGTAAAACTATTTATTATTGTGGCTATGCTAATGTTTACATATTAATTAATATATAAAACATCACTGCCACATTTACAAGTAAGATGTAAACTTTGAATAGTAGGCATTATTATGCATTTACTAACTAATAGTAGCTTTATCAGTTGAAATATAAGTTTTACTGCAATTAAAAAATGTCCTTAAAATATCTGATCACCACAAAAAAGTTTTATTTCTTGCTCATGATCATGTTAATTGTAGATTGACCATAGATCTTCCCTATATCATCTATATTCCAGGATGCAGATGATAAAGCATTCTCTCTCCAGATAGCTTAGAAGAAGAAAAGAAAGATGGAGAGTCTCACACTGGTGTTAAAGCTAATGCAAGCCATATGGATCTTTACATTCAACATGATGGACAGAGCAATCCCCCCACAAACTGAACCATGAAAGGAAGGAATCAGAGTATTTGGAGACAATATTGTATTCAACATGGTACTTTAGCAATCATTAAACTTTATACCACTTAATTTAGAAATAAGGGAATTAGCTAAGAACACAAGAAACTCTTCTAATAATGCAACTATTTAATGATAGTGTGTGTCCTAACATGCACATGTAGTCATGCACTTCGTTCTCTAAAGATTAATAAACATAAAGTGTTATTAGAAATTTTCCATCATTTTTTGTGACAGTGGGAGGAAGGGAAAACTGGTATAAGACAGATGGCGTAAAATATGTCTTATAATACCATTATTAAATAAATTATTGATAGCAATATATTCACCTTGAGTTTTCATGTAATTTATTGAGTTAATTGCCTTTACTGATTTTCATGTCTAAAATAATTATTCCTTTGGGAAGAATAAATTTGTAAGAGAAATAAATAATATTCTGTGGGAAACCATATGTTCATGTGCAGAATAGTTCCATAAACTCTCTGTAGAAATTTTTCACCTTTTTAAACTATCTAAACTTTATACTTCCTCCAAGGGCAAGCATGTCTTTTGCACTCATTTATTTTTCCAAACTATAATGACATGTCACAATTACTCATATTGTTATTTAATCCTGTGTGTATGTCTTTTGTGTGTTCACAAGTAGATTTCATATACCTTAAAGTAAAGACCATAGTTCCATTCAGTTATGAACATAAAATAGACAATAGGTAGTCTATACATATCTATTTAGTTTTGAAATCGTATACATTGCATTAATACAAAAATTATTTCATACTCTGGTTAACTGAAAAGCTCTATCAGTGGGTAGGAAAGAAGGAAAAATAAATGCTGTTACTCTCAAAACTGCTCAATTTTTATATAAATTATTTGCTTGAATTTAATAGAAAAAATGAATTCAAAGAAAAAATTTAAAGTATTTTTTCATATAAATATAATGGATTGATGAAGGTTTATTAAAATAGACTCAGAAAAATATATTTGACTGAGTTCTGCCCAATTTAATTGTATGAACCAGCTGAGGTCTTTAATGCTCGTTTTGGTTTCCTCATTGATATAATGAAGAAACTACATTACTTCCCCAATTACTATATATATATATATATATATATATATATATATATATATATAATCAATGGCTAAACAGTTGAATAAAATTTTATCTTTTTGGGAAAGAAAAGATACACTTTGCTTAAAGCATAAAGGCACATATTTATTGCTTTCTGAAACCACATAGCAATAGGCATTTTTTGTATTTCAAAGTGCAAAATAAAAATTCCAACACATATTTTATGTTGGCTATGCAAGCAATACTACTGCACTTGTATTTTGCAATGAAAACTAAAGCAAAATAAGAAATAATAAATTATAATCCAATATAACGATGAGTAGTGTTTTTGTTAGTGCTTATCTTAATTTTATTCTATTTTATAATAGAATATTATTAGCTACCCATTAAAACACATGGTGAAATAGCCAATGATAATGAATAGTCTCTGTATATTTAACAAATATATATTCTACTCAGAAAGTAGTTATAGGCTAGAACTGTAGGAAAGTGAAATCAATTAAATGCTCTTTGTTAGGTATTTTATTCTGCACATCTCATACAACAAGCACTTTTACACATAGAGCCTGAATTCCCCCAACCTATTGTTCAGCATATTGCACCACTACAAACCAATCTACTGTGCTCTCTCCTTATGTCTTCAGAGAAATCTGTTTTTAGCAAGCTCCCCTACTGCCATTTGCTTAATTACAAGCTTGTGGGCAAGGTAATAGTCCATAATGAACAACTCAGGTTGCATCTTCACTTGATCACCAATGATTTGATTTTCATTTTCATCCAGATCCTGGTATCATCTTAGGTGCTATTTCTCAAAATAATAATAGTTATTCAGAGAAGAGAATGTGAGTTTATTCATAAGCCCTAGGATTTTCTGTTCAGATCTACTAATGATTCACTAGAACTTACTGAGATATTACTATTTGCCACAGATCCTTTGAGTTCATAAATTACAAGTGCAGAGTTCTGTCTATAATTTCTGGACCTGCTCCAGAGCTTCCCTGGTTCTAGGCCCTACTCAAAGATAGCAGCTTTCCTGGTTACCCAGTGAATGTGCCAGAGTAGCTCACTCAAATGTAGCATGTTGCCTCCAAAATCCAGAAAGGCCCACTGCGTGCTGTGCTTCTGTATTAATGACAGGCAGTGCAAAATGCATCAATGTGTTTTTGTTTTTTTTTTTTTTTTCATTTTAGAGGGGATATCCTGACATGCTCTTGACCACACAACCAATAGAAACTACAAATAAAATGGGCCCCTGAACTTCTTGTGTGTTTCTCTCTCAACTTCTAACATAATGTATGCTACCAAAGTCTCTGAGTAATTTTTGCCTCTCATCAGGTCCAGTGTCAACAAAATCGTGGAACATTATGATACTCTGCGGGATGTCAAGAGGATCAAAATATCAGCAGCCTAATCTATGGCAGGTTGCAGAATTGACATAAAGCTGAGGTGTGAAACTGAAGGAATACTGTTGTCTGCCAGGTAAAAGTGAACTGCTTCTGGTCTTTTTCTGAATCACTACAGATATAAATACATTTGCTACATCAATAGACACATATCTGACCACAGGGTTTTGTTGATTTACTTCAGCCTTTATACCACATTTGGAACAGCTTAAAATGGAGTTGCCTTCTTGTTATGATAACCCATAGTCATTCTTCAAGGTTTGTCTGTTTTCTTTACAGGTGAGGTGGTTGTAGTTGATATAGAACTTATAGGGGGATCCCTGGGTGGTGCAGCGGTTTGGTACCTGCCTTTGGCCCAGGGCGTGATCCTGGAGACCCAGGATCAAGTCCCACGTCGGGCTCCCGGTGCTTGGAGCCTGCTTCTCCCTCTGCCTATGTCTCTGCCTCTCTCTCTCTCTCTCTCTCTCTCTCTCTCTCTCTGTGACTATCATAGATAAATAAAAATTAAAAAAAAAAAAGAACTTATAAAATTTTGAAAATGACTTAAAATTTCTGGCACATATTTGGTGATAAATATTATCTTCTATTTTGTTCATTTAAAATCTAATGGTCTCTGTGTTTATTTAATATAAAAGTGATGGTAAGTTCAATAAGACTCTAGTGGACATTCAATAAAGAGATGTGTTACATTTACCAGACGAAATTCAAGGATTTTCTTCAAGAGTAAATAAACTCCTACATAATTGAGACATACAAAAATAAATGATATTGAACCAACATTCATAAATATTTTAATATTTTATATTATTTTAATTCCTTACCTAATCTTAACTAAATTAGGATTTAATGTACTGCATAGTTTCCTTCTATAAATAAAAATCTATTACCCTCACTTCCCTCTGGATATTTCTTTTTATTCCTTTTTTCAAAGCCTTAAATAGTACCTTGTTCCATCATCCATTTAATGAAGACAGGTGGGATGCCTGTATGGCTCCGTGGTTGAGCATCTGTCTTTGGCTCGGGTAGTGATCCCGATCCCGGGATCGAGTCCTACATCAGGCTCCCTGCCAGGAGCCTGCTTCTCCCTCTGTCTATGTCCCTGCCTCTCTCTGTCTATCATGAATAAATAAATAAGATCTTAAAAAAAATAATGAAGGCAGGCATTTTATACTACTTCTGAAATATATCCAACAAATCTTCACTGGAAACACGCATGAATTTGTGACACAGATATCAATCAATATCATTGATTATATTAATCATAGTTTGCACAATAAAATCATTCTAGAACCAAGTACAATATTCTTGGATTACTATATTCTATATTTAGCAAACTCAACAGAAACTCATTAATCCTGAGTAACTATACATTCCTTGATTTAGTCATACAAAGAGTAACTCAAAAGAGTCAAATCCTCATCTATTCTTGAAGCTGGAGGAATGATTACTGTCCAGCTCATCACTCATTTCATCAAATATGTGTCCAACCATTGACAATATTTTCTGGGATTCATTTCTTGTATGTTTCTTTTTGTAACTCTAAATGCAACCATTTCTGTACTATTATTTGGCACACAGAAATGTGGACATATTAAAACACCAAAGACTACCAGACCATTTCCTAAACTTTTCCAACAAAAATACTATTTCCTTACATACCACATGTTTTTGGTTGCTGAGTAGGACATTATAGGCCAATGCACACACCTGAACACACACGAAAATCCCACTGAATCCTATAAGCCTAACCACATCCAGCAATGAAAGAACCAGTTTTCGCCAATGCAGGCTTTCTAGTATCATGCTGGATCACAGATTATTTCTCTTCCACGAGAAGAGATCACCACATTGATGATCCCTAATTTCTCTCATCCTGACTAATTGAAGTACATGGTATATGCGTTAAATTTAATTTGTGGCACTTTGTGAGTCAGTTGCTGTTAGATCACACCTATCATAGTTTAGATTGGCCATAATGTTTCCATAGATGTATACCTCCAGCACACGTAGTCACTGATCATTTAACTATATCAACTTCCCTTACAAGCAGTATTACCAATGAGCTCCTCCTGAGTTCTGCATGACCTCCTGCAGAGGTACTGGCAGATAGGATGATTTATCAGTTTAGTGATATACATACTCCATTTATATATTGCTTTATCATCTTCATGCCAATTTCTGAGTGTGGTCAGTGCACTGAAAGAACAAACACTCCTTCTAGTATCCCAAACTAAGCTAAAGCGTTTTCTCATCCAGAGTGAGGCTTCAGGTAAACCAACAGTTCCAGAGGTCCAATGTGCCTTTTTGCATTCTAAGGCCATAAAATTGTGACCTGTTCAGTTTTTATCATTACAAATGCTGTTGCCACTGAGTGCCTGTGATACGTGTACAATTCAAGAAAATTGTAAACATATCCAAAAGTAGTCTGTCTTCTGGATATTTATGGTTTAGGATATTCAACTCCTAAATGCTATTCTTTTTTTAAGATTTTATTTATTTATTCACGAGTGACACAGAGAGAGAGAGAGAGGCAGAGACACAGGCAGAGGGAGAAGCAGGCTCCAATGCAGGGAGCCCAATGTGGGACTCGGTCCCAGGACTCCAGGATCACTACTGGGCAGAAGGCTGGCACTAAACTGCTGAGCCACCCAGTCGTGCCCTAAGTGCTATTCTTTATGAATGTGGTGCAAGATTTCCTACATTTACCTTCCTATGTGTGAATCGTTAGTGTTGTGAGATCATTGGATCATGTCAGCGTTCACCTTCTTTGACCTCATTCTGATTACACAAATTTCTGTTTATATAATGTTCTCTCCACTCTCAAGTTTCGTGTAGTCACAATAGCAAAGCAGACTCTGAGATACTTGTTTACTTTTATCCCAGGGGATCATTTTGGTACACAGCATTAGAATGATTCAGTTTTGTTCATTGCCAAATGCCAGTCACATGCATATAATCTGATTCAAATGCAGAATTTCTTTCAAGATTAAAAAATATATTACAAGTATTACAAAACATTTGTCAAAATCTTACAAATTAACACAAAATATTTGTATGATAAATGTTACAAATGTGATACAAAAATATGACCCAAATTATAATGCCAATCTACTGTTATCCACATAGACTCCAAATGACCTAAGTAAGGTTCTTATGTAAATCTTAAAGTTTGATTCTTTCAGAAGAAGCCATGATTCAGAATCACAATAATGAGAACTAGCTAAGAGTTTTATTCTCTTGCTGTAAGATACTTTTTTTTTTTTTTTTTAGAAATGAGTGATTGTATTCCTTCTGGCATCTTAACTCATTTGATTTAATCATCTTTTATCCTGGACATTAACACAGAGACACCTGGACACATTGATAGGCGATTGTTTCATTAATGAACTTAAATATTGAATGATGTAGATTTTATTTCCCAATTTTATGGTTAATCAAGAATGTTTTTACTATAAATTTTAAGTAAGTTTTTAGATATGTATGTGTGCGTATACAGAATTATAATTCAAGTAGATAAATCATTTGTATCATGGAATTTTTATAGGTATATTTTGCTTTAATAAACTAGGTCTAAATTATTATGTCAGAGAACCAGAGACATATTTTTGATTGAATGTTCTACACACTGTGTGTGTGTGCGTGTGTGTGTGTGTGGTGTCTCAATAAAAATGAATACAAAAAGTCTTTTTAGGGCAGCCTGGGTGGCTCAGTGGTTTAGCGTCTCCCTTCGGCTCAGAGTGTGATCCTGGAGACCCGGGATCGAATCCCACGTCGGCTCCCTGCGTGGAGCCTGCTTCTCCCTCTGCCTGTCTCTCTGCCTCTCTCTCTGTATCTCATGAATAAATAAATAAAGTCTTAAAAAAAAAAGTCTTTTTAACTCAATAAAAGGTAGTTACTTATCACTGTTTCAGAGCATAATTTTGATGTCAATTTTTTTAAAGATTTTATTTATTTTATCATGAGAGACACAGAGAGAGAGAGAGTTTATTTATTTATTTATTTATTTATTTATTTACTTATTTATTTATTTATTTTGAGAGACCCAGGAGAGAGAGAGCAGCAGAGACACAGGCAGAGGGATAAGCAGGCTCCACACAGGAAGCCCAACGCGGGACTCGATCCCGGGTCTCCAGGATCGCGCCCTGGGCTAAAGGCAGCGCTAAGCCGCGAACCACCCGGGCTGCCCCATGATGACAATTTTTAACTTAATTGTCATCACCACTTTGGGAAAAGCTTATATTGCTTAAAAAAAAAAAAAAAAAAAAAAAAAAAAAAACCTTTAGATAAATAATACTAAAAATAATTAATGCAAATGTAAGGGTTTAGTGACCCCTCCTTAATTGAACAACAGTTTTTGAATGTTAATGATTTATGTAGGTCTGTCTTTATTTAAATACAATCATATGATCAAATAAACACATATATTAGTTTTTTAAATATAAAAACTAGATTGTTTACACACGTTAGGAGAATTTTATTTTAAGATTTTATGTATTCATGAGAGACACACAGAGAGAGGCAGAGACATAGGCAGAGGGAGAAACAGGTGCCCTCCAGGGAGCCTGATTCAGGACTCCATCCCAGAACCCTAGGATCATGACCTGAGCTGAAGGTCAGGTGGCTCAACCACTGAGCCACCCAGACACCTCACCTTAGGAGAAATTAATATAGGATTTTCTACTGTTGTAACTAGAAACTATATTAATAACAAAAAAATCAAAATTAATTTAGTAACTAAATACATAAATAATATATTGCAAATCAATGTATGCATTTCATATATTCAACAGAACACTAATCCAACCTTTTGAGGTAGAGGGGTACAAGACATTGCTAATTATAATAGTTTGGCATATCTGTAAATATTCAGTTTCTCTTTATTTAGCTAGTAAATGTAACCCTGGCTTGGCATATTCATGATAGAGAAATGAAATCTAGAAAAAACACTATTCTGATTTTTTCTATCAATGAGTAGAAATGTTACTATTTCTCTTAAACTAATTTAGAAATAACTCATAACATTTTTGTAATATACCTGCATTTTCTCACATATTTTGAGGATCCTTTCCTTTAATCATGTTAGAAACAAATTGCAGTAATAAAGAGAATGGATTTAATTATTATTAGGAAGAATGGATTTCTTATAGAAAAAATTATGTGACCTTAAGACCATTTTATAGTTAATACCATATAACATTAGGGCAAAATATTCAGGCTTAGAGTAAGATAAATCTTTAAAATTACAAAAAAGTCATCTACAAGAGAAATAAGGTCTCAGTACATCTAAGTCAATAAGAGTAATATCAATAACAACTAAATTTAATGTAAATTGACAGAATATTATGTGCTGACTTTTCCATTACTTAGAATAGACTTTAAATTGACATATACTTTAGTTGATATAAAATGCAAAGTTGAAGGGAAAACACAATACCCAACACATACACAGGATAAAAGAGAAACAGTTCTAAGGTTGTAGAAATTAAAATTGATTCTGATGTCCAATTAACCCACAACTTGATGAATTCACAACTTGAGGAAATATTCAGCATATTAATTTGTTCTCCTTTCCTTTTATTAACGAAACAGTTTCCAGCTATAAAATGAATCTCTGGAACTGATTAAAGTACTGATTAAAAAAAGGACATGCTCTGGTTTTATTTGTTGTAGGTTTCAAATGGAGAGCAATGAATGAAATTGTGAGTTCAAATCACCTCCTGATTTATTTTAGTATTCAACTGGGACAAAATAGTGTCTACTTTAAGTCATTATTTTAATTTGATCAAATTTAATTTTGCATAAGAAGATAATAGTTAAATGCATTGATAGGAAATTACTTAAATTAAAAAACAACTTAGGGATGACTGGGTGGCTCAGTGTTTGAGCATCTGCCTTTGGCTCAGGTCATAATCCCTGGGTCCTGTGATGGAGTCCCACATCGGGCACCCCACAGGGGGCCTGCTTCTCCCTCTGCCGATGTTTTTGCCTCTCTCTCTCTCTCTGTGTCTCTCATGAATAAATAAGATAAAATATTAAGAAAATATTTTATATTTATAAACAAAATATATTTATAAAAATATTTATATTTCCTTAAATATCAGGAAATAGAAAATAAACTGTTTTTTTTTTAAATATGTTAATAACTAGGGGCACCTGGGTGGCTCAGTCAGTTGAGCATCTGACTCTTCATTTCAGCTCAGTTCATGATCTCCATGTCAGGAGATTGAGCACCATTTTGGGCACTGTGCTGGGCATGGAGCCTGCTTGCAATTCTCTTTCTTCCTCTCCCTCTGTCCCTTCTGCCACTCAAGTGCATGCTCTCTCTCTCAAAAAAAGAAAAAGTCAGTAACTAAATCAAATAAATTTCACAACATATTTTTGATATATTAATTTTAACATTCAAAATTCAAAGAGGAAATGTATCTTGCAGGTCTGAACCTTAGAATTACTTATGCAGCACACAGGAATATGTTGTTATATATAACATATGATAAATACTTGGAGAAAAAATTCCCACTCAAAATATTTTAGATTCTTTAATGTTGTAAATTTCTCTAGTCAGAGTGGAATTTTCAAGATAAAGAACATCAAAAAATAAAAACCTACCAATTCATATTTATGTTTTGTAGTCAAAGACAGATTTAGGAGAATAATTAATATATTAAATATTGGTACTCCAAACCTGGTTTATGACTCCTTACAAAATATTTTTCTTTTTGTGAGTTTTCTATATTTGTTTCTAAATGTTATTTAATTTCTATACTTACAGATTAGCAGAAACTCTATTCCTTTTAACTCCATAAAATAAATGGTTTGTAAGAAATAATGATGAATATATAATTTACTAAAATGTCTATTCCTATTAATTATATTTCATAGAGTTTCTGGGAAGCATCCCCTCTTTCCAAATCTCTGGAATAGGTATAATAGAGAATAAACCATCTTGCAGGGATAATAATAGTTCATTTAGTATTATAGTTTTTTTAATTAATTAATTAATTAATTTATTTATTTATTTATTTATGAGAGACGCACAGAGAGAGAGGCAGAGACATAGGCAGAGGGAGAAGCAGGCTCCCTGCGGGTAGCCCGATATGAGACTCGATCCCAGGGCTCCTGGGATCACACCCTGAGCCGAAGGCAGATGCTCAACCACTGAGCCACCTAGGCGTCCCTAATATTGCAATTTTTTTTGCTGCAATATTGGTCTCAAATTTCTTCTAAATTTCTCTTTTTCTCAGTCTAGTTAAATTCTTGTTGCATTCTCCTGTTATCCTTCAAATCATGTTACAGAGTTGCGGTTTTCTTGTATTTTGGAGTTTACAGAGCAGTTGTTTTCTAAAAGTATTCTGTGAAGTCTATAAGAAATAAATCATACTCGGAAATGTATTACCTCCAGTGATTCAAGTTCTTGCTGATACTGCTGTATTTTGCATATTTTCATAGGTATTCTGCTGTTTATTTGTTTTCTTTCCTAGTTATTCTTTTTCTGAATGGGTAACCATCTCCCCAGTGCAGGTATTAACCCAAAAAATTAATGGCCCCAGAATCATTACAAAACAGTTGAAAGTTGGCTGAGGTTTAAGTTCTGTTTCCTAAAACATTAACTTGCAGTAACTTCAGAAAAATGGTTTCTTCTGTTTTCACTGACTGTGACTCTGATTATTTTTCAAGAATCAGATTTACTGTGTGACTCTTTGCCAAAATATTATCTACTTTAAGTCAAGGCTTGCTTTGGCATTATGTATGGAATCTAAAGCTTTGGGACTGGTCATTTCCTAAGTGTCATTACACATGTAAATACAACTAGAATCCACTCACTCTAAAATGATTCTTGAGATATTACTAACAATGCATTATGTCCCAGACCTAAGCCAGTGTTCTTTGGTATCACAAGCCCAACATTTTTGTATAATTCCTTTGTTTTGCTGTAGTATTTTTTACTGTCTCAACATCCCAAACTATTTTATCATGATTTTTGAAATTGCCTCCTCATAACCAATGAAATTCCCCATCCTCAATCTCTCAGAATGCTGTTTTCCTGATATATATCATAATAACATGATCTTAACCAAGGGCACCAGTTATAAGTAGTGACTATTCCCTTTATCACAGTCCCTGTTAATTAAAAAAAAAAAAAACTATGTGTACCCATATAGAAATTGACACAGAGATATACAGATTGTATAGAAATAGATATGTGTTTATTATAGTATCTCATACCAATTTGTCACTGAAAAATATAGGAAATTGTTTCTTTTTTTAAAAAGATTTATTATTTATTTATTTATTTATTTATTTATTTTTATTCATTTTTATTTATTCACGAGAGACACACACACAGAGAGAGAGAGAGAGAGAGAGAGGCAGAGACACAGGCAGAGGGAGAAGCAGGCCCCATGCAGGAAGCCCGACGCTGGACTCGATCCGGGCACTCTGGGATCATGCCCTGAGTCAAAGGCAGACACTCAACTGCTGAGCCACCCAGGCATCCCTAGGAAACTGTTTCTTGATCATCTTTCTTCTTTAAACATAAAAGTTGTCCTTGCTAATGTGTATCGCTGTATTCCATTTCTATGTATCTTGAATGCATTCAATATCTCTCTTGCAACTTTATCTTCTCACTTATTTTTAAAGATAAATACAATATCTTTCTTCTTAATTTCCACATTTATTATTTTTTTTATTTAACTACCATCTTCTTTCTACACTCTCTACCCCCTCCTGTATCACTCCTCTGGAACTACTGTAATTTTATGGAGATTTGTTTAGCTTCCATGTTACTTCTTTTTTTTTTTTTTTTTCTCCCCTCCCTTCAGCTTCCATGTTACTTCTCAACAGACTTTGTACTTGTTAAATACCCTGTCCTTTTGGTAATATTCTATTTCTTAGTATCCATGCTGGTTTTCTCTCATTTTTCCTTTTCTGACTCTGCTGGCTGTGTTATACTATATGGATTGGATATTAAATTTTGGAAATATCAGATGCCTGGGTGGCTCAGCATTTGAGCCTCTGCCTTCAGCTCAGGGAGTGATCCTCGAGTACCAGGATTGAGTACCACATTGGGTTCCCTGCAAAAACCCTGCTTCTCCCTCTGCCTATGTCTCTGCCTCTCTCTCTGTGTCTCTCATGAATAAATAAATAAAATCTTGTGAAAAAATTCCTTTTAAATATCAATTGAAATGAACATAACCCTTGTGTTATTTATTCAGCACATATTGCGTCTAGAGGTATTATGTTTTTCTTGCTCCTCTAGGCTCTGGACAAAGATTGAATATAAAGAAATCACCATTAATTTCATGGAGGTACATTCATGGAGGAAGAAAACTGACAAGTAAGTGAAATGATGAAAAGTGCTATTAAAAAACAGTAAAGCATTCATCAGTATAAGAATAAAGAGTCATTGGTAAGGATGTGATCTAAAAGATGATTCAGAGTGTGTTTTCTAATAAGACACTGGAGCACTCAGAGCCCTCAATGAAGGGATGGAATAAACCCCAGAAGGGTTCCTAGAGAAAACTGGTGATAGAAGTACAGTAGGTCTGGGGTAAAGGCAACTGTAGAGTAAATGGTAACAGGGTCAGAGCAGTAGCCAACACAAGATTATTTAGGCAGCCCTGGTGGCTCAGTGGTTTAGCGCCACCTTTGGCCCAGGGGTGGATCCTGGAGACGGAGGATCAAGTCCCACATCGGGATCCCTGCATGGAGTCTGCTTTTCCCTCTGCCTGTGTGTCTCTGCCTCTCTCTCTCCCTCTGTGTGTGTGTCTCTCATGAAAAATAAATAAAATCTTAAAAAAAAGATTATTTATAAATATGTAAACCATGAGAGGAATTTTCCATTTTCTTCTGAGTAAAATGGGAAGACATCAGAGAATTTTAAAAAATAGATATATATGATTTGTATTTTAAAAGAATATTTTGACTCTTGCATGGAATGAACATTAGGGTTTAAGTAGAGAATAGGGAAAATCATTTTGGGAATTATTATAAGATGAAAAGAGAGCTATTGGCTTAGAATAGAATATCACTTTTGAGTTAATGATGAGGGGTTGAATACAGGGTATACTTTGAGGGTAGAGCCAACAGGATTTGCTTATGCACTGGATTATGGGTGTGAAAAAAGAATATAAAAACAACTTCACAATTAAAATGTATATATGCTTTTATATTTTTCTTCTTATAATATTTTTATTTCACAACAGTTGGATTTTTTTTCTTCAAATGATCAAACACTGCATCTATTAATTTAATCACATTCAGTTTTCTAATTATTGTCTTTAACTCATTATTTTTGTCTTTTTCTCAATATATCACTTTGATTCTGATACTATTTTATTCTTTTTCCAAATTCTGGTTATGTTAAATATAGTATTTTTATCCGTCTTGACTAACCATATGCCACATCATTAATAATGAGTAGAATAACTCAGCTCAGCTTGCATATGGCATCATTAAGTATAATCTGTAATCAAAGATATTTATTGGCTAGTTTTACCATTTCAAATGGCAGACAATTCTGAATATTACTTACTTGCCATTATAGCTATCTATAAAGCAGTGACTTCTCCAAACTGGAAGCCAGGCTTCTGGAAATGATTGGGCAGTTTGAGATGAGTAAACATATAATTCCTTGATTTACCATATTTGAGACTAATTAAATCCCCCTTTTGAACCAGTCTCTCCAGGATGATACTGCTTGCATTTCAGTACACACGTTTCTTCTGTTGCCTCAGTGGAAAAATCCTGCTGTGGGTTTCTAATGTACTCCTACAATGGAGAAGTGCTAAGTTGTGATAGCATGTGCTGAAAATAAAGTATAATTCCAGTTCTGACACAGAATATATCATGTAGCAAAGTCATGAGAAATATATTACGGAAAACTTGAACCAAAACACATTAAATATGGTCATAAAAAAGATAGTCAATTATGGCTTTGCAAAAGCCATCGTAAAGCTGAAAAGATTGTTGGTATAAAAAGCTAATCTGTTTCTATTACTGACTAAGGTGTATGATAATTATATTTATGTTATCAAGGGTGAGCGGGCTATGGATATAAAACAGATAAGAACAGATGAACCAATCTCAGTGTTATCTAATATATATCTGCCTTCCACAGAAAGGCATTAAGAGAAAGAGCAATGTTGTTATTCTACTGTGAAAAGGAAATTATGAAATTTTAAAGTCGTGCCAATAGACGCCCAGAGAAGTGGAGAGATGGGTGAAATTGATCACTCTAAGCAGCTGCTTTCGGTAATTCAGTCTGCTCAAAATAAATGTTGATGATAGGAAATCAGCACATGCAAGGTTCTAATTTATGAATGTGGGAACAAACCCTCCTCCAAAAGTCTTCATCAGAATATATGCTTTTGAGCTGGCATCCTATAGAAAATATGCCTGTAGTTTCTAGATGAATGATTACTAACAACAGGTTGGATGTAGAATTAACAACAGGTTAATTCTGTTTTTCTAACATTGATATTCTCATTAAGCTCGTGTAATCATAAAATATAGAGAGAGTAACGTAGTTAATATAAAACCATGTATTATGAGAAAGCACAATTTAAGAATGATAAATAACAGGTTAGAAATACAAAAACTAATTTGTTACATTTTACATTTATAAAGAGTTGCAACTTAAAGGTATCTTTTGATAACCACTGGTTTATTTTTGAAATGTCCTATAAAACCATATTTGAATTCCCATCTGTTTTCACTGCTAAAGAAAAAAGCACGATGACTGACTATAATAACAAGAATGGTG
Source organism: Canis lupus familiaris (assembly GCF_011100685.1). NCBI lineage: Eukaryota > Metazoa > Chordata > Mammalia > Carnivora > Canidae > Canis > Canis lupus. Next base: position 16,647,863 of record NC_049252.1, read on the forward strand.
GAGAAATCAATACCTCTTCCTATAAATGCAACATAACAGGGCTTTGTAGTTTAAGATGATAAATTTACTGCTTCAAAGAAATTTTTAAATGGTAACATCATGGTGCGTTGTGAAGATATAATATCATAGTATCAAAATATGTTAAAGTCTTGGACATCATCAACACCATCTAAACCATTTTTTAAACTTAACTAACACGCTATGCAATTAAAATGCAGTTCTAGAAGTATTGTGTCTGATATGATAGCGAGTGGTAGTAGTACAGGCTTGTACTGGCTACCGTATCACACAACAGAGAGTAAGTCTCCATTGTCACAAAGTCCTCCTAGAGAGGACAGTGCTATTTTAAGAAATGTAAATATCTAAAAACCACTTTATTTCTTACCCATATTTTTTATTCTTTTTGTTCTTTATTAAACATGTGAGCCACTGTAGAAGTTTAAAATTAGCTCATAATATGCTTAAAACATAAAATCCAGAGCTATTTTGAATGCAATGTCTCACAGCAATGACATTTCTTTTCCTTCAGCTGTTTTTCTAAGTCATTTGAGGAAAAAAAAAAGAAATTAAAATTAAATCACTATTGATTAAACATCTCCTAGCAATGAGACTGTCATTCTGCCCTGTCTCTCAACTACATTAAAACTCAGACCAACTAAAACCCTTCTTCAGTGACAGACTATAACGTAAAGCTAAGAGAGTAGAGGACTTGAACATCTCTGGATGTAATTTTTACTTATTGATGTAGGAAGATATATACCTGTAAAAGTTTTGTAGAACTCTGAAATAACTATACGAGGCATTGTTTTCTGAAACAAAGAGCTTCTAAAGTTCTACGATTATGTGCAATACACTATTTTCAAATTAATAATTCTAATGTCAAATGATTTCAATTATATAATATGTAAAATTCTTGTAAGATTTAGGTTTTTCATGATTATGTATTTCTTACACTGTGGATTGTCAAAACCTAAATTCTTCCATATTTCTCTAAGCCCACGTGGCAACCACTATTTCAAAATAATGGCAAAATACCTAGTCATTTGATCCAGAGTCTAATATTTTATCAATGCCAATTACAAAATGCTACCTATATATCTGTTTCAAAATTAGTACTATGAAAAAACTATTGGTAGCTTCATAGGCATTTATCTATCTATTTATAGGGAATTAAAATACTTTCTTATGAGGTATAATTAATATGTAACATTATATTAGTTTCAGGTATACAGCATAATGGTTGGATGTATGTGTATATTGCAAATTGATCACAGTAAGTCTAGTGAACATCCATCACTATATATAGTTACAATTTTTTTTCTTGTGATGAGAACTTTTAAGGTCTACTCTCAGCAACTTTCTAATATACAAAGCAGTATTACTAACTATAATCACCATTATTTACATTGTATCCCTGTAACTTATTTATTTTATAACTGGAAATGTATATCTTTTGACCTCTTGCACCTATTTCACCCACCAATCTGTACTCTGTCTCTATGAGCTTTATTTTAATTTTTTAGACTACGTATAAGAGTAAAATCATATATTATTTGTCTTTCTCTGTCTGACTTATTTCCCTTATCATAATGCCCTCAAGGTCCAAGATGGATAGATCCATTTATGGTATCACAAATGACAATTTCATTAGTTTTTATGGCTGAATAATATTCCATTGTATGTGTACACCACATTTTCCTTATTCATTTATCTGTCTATGAATGCCTAGGTTGTTTCTGTGTTTTCGCTGTTATACATAAAGCTGCAATGGACATAGAAGTGCTGATATCTCTTTGACATAGTGACTTCATTTTCTTTAGATATATATCTAGAAGTGGAATTGCTGGATCCTATGGTAGTTCTACTTGTGATATTTTGAGGACCCCCCCCGCAATACTGTTTTCTATAGTGGTCACACCAATTTTACATTCTTACTAACAGCGCACAAATGTTTCCCTTCTCCACATCCTTACCAACACCTGTTATTTCTGGTCTCTTTAATAATATACAGGACTTTATTGATTGACTCATTGAATGAGTTATTCATTCAGTAAGTATAGGAAATTGGAAATTTTGACTCTGAAATAATGAGTATGTCAGCTAACATCTAAGGCATAAGATTTTCTAGTAATAATGATTTTGAATTACAACAGAAATTCAAAAAAAGTTACAGCTTTTTCAGTACTAAAATTAGTCTTTGGTAGTCTCAATAAACTGAATAATTCAGCAAAAACTTCAATAGTTGCTACTGGTCTGAAATAGTTAATGCAACTTAGGAAGCTTTGATGAAGGATCAGGCCAATCATTTTCATTGGTAATGTGGGTAGTAACAGAAGTTGCAATTTATCTTATAAATGTTGAACTTAAAGGGAATTTGATTACTTTTCCCAAATTTGACCTAATAGGCAAGAGCCACATTTTGAAATCCACTGCTCTAATTATATTCAATCACTGAAATGGTATTTTGTCAGTTTTCCTCCAGGACACGAATTGATGCATTTATCCTCCCTGAAAGTCAGTATGATCACTCTGCAAGGATTATACCTTATTTTATATAAATAGACTATGATATTAATATTGGATCTCTTGGAAATTATTTAAAACTTGTCATGTTTTCTGTCCTCATTGAGTGATGATTGATGAAGCAATATTTGCAATGTGTAATAAGTTTTATGAGAGTGCTGCTGAATAAGTAATAGAGTACAAGCTATTCTTATTAAATAATAATTAATTTGAGATTTCCCCATTTTCTCTCCTTCCTTAGAAACTTGGAAAGTCAAGTAATAAAACGTTTGTGACATATAAGAAACCAAATTAAAAATTTTTTCTTTATTTCCTCACAGCACATTTGATAGCTCTTGGCTTCTGGGTTGGTATGTTTCTCCCCAGGCAAGTATCATAACAATGATAGCAAAAGCAGGAGCAGAAGCAACAAAACAATCAAAGACAAATTAATTTAAATGGTGAAAATAGTCTTATTTTTTATTGCCACTTCCTTAAAAAATACTAATTGTTTGTTATATTGTTTTACATACCCTTACCACATTGCTCCTATTTCCCATGGTTCTGTACAATCTTTTTTCTAGTGGAATGTACAGAATGAATATGATTTTTATTTAATATTAACTATACTTTAAATGCAGTAAGTTTTACTTACATAAGCCCAGATTGTGCGGGTTCAGCAAAACAATTTTTGTACAAATAAAGATAAATGTTATGAATGCTCTGATTTTTTAAAAGATTTTATTTATTTATTCATAAGAATACACAGACTTTTTTTAAGATTTTATTTATTCATTCATGAGAGACACACAGAGAGAGAGAGAGAGAGAGAGAGAAGCAGAGACACAGGCAGAGGGAGAAGCAGGCTCCATGCAGGGAGCCCCACGTGGGACATGATCCTGGGTTTCCAGGATCATGCCCCAGGCCCTAGGTGGTGCTAAACCGCTGAGCCACTGGGGCTGCCCGAATGCTGTGATTTTTGACCAAGACCATCAAACTATATTAATTTATTCACAGAGGAAATTTAAGAATGGATTTTAAAAATTAATTAAATTGAAATATTGGGCAAGATTAATTAAAATAAATACCATATATGGCATAAAATACAAGTATGCTTTTATTTCTTTTTATAAGCAATATTAAATTATATTCAGTATTCTGTTGTATTTACTATAAAGTAGAACTATTTTAAATTATTATATATGGATTATTAAAAAATTTTAATGTATTTTCAAAAATTCACTGTCATGCTACATCAAATTTTTATTAAATACATTTCATTCAGTGCATGTGGCCATCATTTTGAAATTAAAGACAACTTTCCAATTAATTTAATTTTTGAATAATATGTAATACTAAAACTCACTATAATTTTGATTAGAATTAATTTGCAGAATATTTAGTAACTCAAAATCAGTTCAAAAAAATCCAAAACCAAAATAATTCAAATGACCCCCATGCACATATTTTACATTTAGTCAACTTAGAAGGTTATCAGTGGACACCTGGGTTGCTCAGTGGTTGGGCCTCTGCCTATCTCTCTGCCTCTCTCTGTGTCTCTCATGAATAAATAAATAAAATATTTTTTAAAAAATTAAAAAATAAAAGGTTATCAGTGTAAATATTTGCTTATCTAATCATTTTTAACTTTGAAGATACTTGCTTATCTAATAATTGTTCACAAGACAAGGAAGTATTTTTATATTTAAACAAATTTTAGAAGCTTTTTTTAGATCAGAATTTACACATAGATATGTGTTACCTCTATGAGAGGATTTGCCTTACTCTAGAGATGGATAAATTGGAAGAAATGCTAATACAATTCTAAACCTACAAATAAAATGAACTTTTTATTTTATTTTTCTAGGAAGATTTTATTTATTCAAGAGAGACACACAGAGAGAGGCAAAGACATAGGCAGAGGGAGAAGCAGGCTTCCCATGGGGAGCCTGATGCAGAATTTGATCCCAGGACCCTGGGATCACCACCTGAGCCAAAGGCAGACACTCAACCACTGAGCCACACTGGTGTCCCTGCAATGAACTTTTTAGCAGCTTAAATTGAATTTAAATTTTAAAGAAAGTAACTTAAAAATCTCTTTTGAAATAAATCTTGTGTTTCTCTCTGCAGTTTGTATTTGGAAGCTATTTTCTTGCTATTTTTTTTTCCTTGTGTAAGAATATTCAATTAAAACTAACTTGCAAAAAGAGGGTATATAGTTTCTCCAACCCTAATCAAACTGTGGACGTTTAATCTATTGAAAAACTGAAGAGAAGTATTCTGGACTCTACACCAGCCCCTCTGAGGATCAGCTTACCTCATAGAGGGGAGTTGCACTGATAGCAAAATTCTAACCTCCTCTACGACACAGATTTCTCAGATTCATGCTACCCAGGCTACATCATTAGGCAATGCTTTGAGAGAATCTATCCTGGGAAATACAACTTATTAAAGAAAAGGGACTAAAAATACAAATGGCTATGGCTTATGCTGCACATTTTTTTTTCTTAATTAAGCACTTAGCATTCTTTTTCAGCCCTGGCTCTACCTCTCTCTATGTATTTGAGTCAGACGTTACTTAGCTACAGTTCTAAGCCTCCCTTGTCTTTGGGGTTCTGAATCTGATTTATGTAGTCAGCATGCCTTCCCTCAAGATTTGGAATGGGGCGGTGGGGCAGATGTCATTTTCTTCTTCCTTCAGCAGTGTTCTATAATTGTCTTTACCATTGTTTGTTGAAATTTTTAGGTATTTGTATCAAAGCAACATTAGTTACATAAAGTGTCCATCTTTATTATGCTCCTTACTAGCTTAAATAATAAAACATCTGTTCAGTATGGTAATCTGGAGATTTTTAGGAGTGCATTTTATTCATAATTTTCTGTCCTTTCAGCGGTAGTTAATTTTTCCTGGGAATTTCTTCTTGAGAGAGTATCCACAATACGATTATGACAACAAAAATACAATAATTTCTCAAAATGTTTCATTTGCTTGATAATTAGGTTTATATTAATATACTTAGGTTTCACTGGCTTAAATATTAATTTACTGAACAAGATTTTAAAAAAGATTTTTAGTGAATTCTTTTTTTCTCTATAATGTTCCTAATTTCAAATGCTCTCCATTTGAAGTCACTTTACAGTCTCATTATTTTATCTGTTTGCTGTTTTCTTTTGCCTTATAATTTTCTCCTTTTATCCCAATGTGTGAAAATCAGAACACATAGATTTCAGTTTATTTGAATGAGTCCAGTTATATATTTTTTAGTCTTTTTATTTTTGAGAGAGAGAGAGAAGAAAGAGTGCAATGGGGTGGAGGAGTGTCAGAGGGAAAGGGAGACAGAGAGTTGACCTGGGGCTCAATCTTAGGACCGTGAGATCATGACCTGAGCCAAAATCAAGAGCCAGACCCTTAGCTGACTGAGCCATCCAAGAGCCCCTGAATGACTTTTAGTTTATAGAAATATAAGCTACAATAATGTTTGTAGAAAAAAAAAATATGTAGAAGATAATTTTGGCCTGATGGAGGCATTCAGAAGCCATATTAAAACTTTCAGCAATTAAGAAAGAGCGAGAAATGATCTTAACATGCCAATGGCCACAGAAATACCATTTAAATGATAGGAAGAAAGAGAGAGGAAGACTAGTCTGGTATAACAAAATCTGGATGTGATTAGAACTTCTCTCTTCAAAATTCCTGATTTTTTATCTGTCAAGAATGCAAATAACAGTATGTCACACAACTCATGATTTCCATAAAGCTTTTAAAACATCTAAGCTAGGGACGCCTGGGTGGCTCAGTGGTCAATTGTTTGCCTTTGGCCCTGGGCATCATCCCAGAGTCCCCGGATCAAGTACCACATTGGGCTCCTTCTGGAGACCCTGCTTCTCCCTCTGCCTGTGTTTCTGCCTCTCTCTCTCTCTCTGTGTCTTTTATAAATAAATAAATAAAAACTTTTTTTTAAGGTTTTATTTACTTATTCATGAAAGACACACACAAAGAGAGGCAGAGACACAGGCAGAGGGAGAAGCAGGCTCCATGCAGGGAGCCCCATGATCCTGGACTCCGGGATCACGCCCTGGGCCAAAGGCAGGCGCTAAACCGCTGAGCCACCCAGGGATCCCAATAAAAATCTCTATAAAAAGATAAAACATGTAAGCTATAAGAAATTTTATAATTTTCTTGGACATGTCACACTTATTTTAATTCTAGCATAGTTAAGATATCGTGTCATATTCATCTCAGGAGTACTATATAGTGATTCAACAATTCCATATATTACTCAGTATCCATCAAGATAAGCATACTCTAAATCAGCTTCACTTATTTCACCCATCCCCCCACCTCCCCTCTTTAGCCATCAGTTTTTTTTTCTGCAGGTAAGAGTCTGTTTTTGGCTTGTCTCTTTTTTTCTCTTTTGTTTGTTTGCTTTGTTTTTTTACATTTCATCAATGAGTGAAATTTGTCTTTCTGTGACTAGCTTATTTCACTTAGCATTATGCTTTCTAGATCCAACCATATTGCTGAAAACAGCAATTATTCATTCTTTTTTTATGCATAAAAAGGTATTCTATTCTATATATGCATGCCACATCTTCTTTATTCATTCATCTACTTATGGACATGTAGGTCATTTCCATAATTTGGCTATTGGAAATAATGTTCCAATAAACATAAGGGCGCATATATCCCTTCAAATCAGTGCTTTTGTATTCTTTGCATAAATACACAATAATGTGATTCCTGGACCATAGAGTAGTTCTATCAATTTTTGGAAGAAGCTCCATGCTGTCCTTCACAGTGGCTGTACCAGTTTGCACTCCTAAATGCACAAAATTCATTTTTCTCCACATCCTTGTCAACACTTATTGTTTCTTGTGTTTTTTATTTTAGCCATTTTGACAGATGTGAAGTGATATCTCATTGTGATTTTGATTTGTATTTCCCTGATGTTGAGTGATGTTGAGCATCCTTTTATGTGTCAATTGGCCATCTGGATGACTTTGGAGAAATATCTGCTCATGTCCTCTGTCCATTTTTAATTGGATAAATTGGTTTTAAGGTGTTAAGTTGTATAAGTTCTTTATAAATTTTGGATACTGACCATTTATCAGATATGTCATTTGCAAATATCTTCTCTCCTTCAGTAGATTGTCTTTTAGTTTTGCTGGTTGTTTCTTTTGCTGTGAAGAAGCTTTTAATGTAGCCCCAATAGTTTATTTTGCTTTTGTTTCCCTTGACTCCAGGCACATATATAGACAGATGCTGTTAGAGCCAATATCAGAGGAGTTACTGAGTGTGCTCTCTCTCAGGATGTTTATGGCTTCAGGACTCACACTTATGCCTCTAATCCACTTTTAGTTTACTTTTGTCTATGCTGTAAGAAAGTGGTTCATTTTCCTTCTTTTGCTTGTAGCTGTCCAGATTTGCCAAAACCATATGATGAAGAGACTACTCTGCATATTCCCATTGTATATGCTTTTGGAGATTAATTGAACGTATAATTGTGGGTTTGTTTCTGTGCTTTCTCTTCTGTTCCATTGATCTATGCATCTATTTTAGTCACCAGTACCACACTGTTTTGATTACTACAGCTTTGTAATATAACTTGTAGTCTGGAATTATGATACTTCCAGCTTTGTTTTTCTTTTCCAAAATTGCTTTGGCTACTTGGGGTCTTTTGTGGCTCCATTTTTTAGGAGTATTTGTTCTATTTTTGTGAGAAATGCTGTTGGTATTTTGATAGATATCACATAGAATGTGCAGATTGCTTGCGTAGTATTGATATTTCAACAGTATTTGTTTTTCCAACCCATGAGCTGAAATATCTTTCCATTTGTTTGTGTGGTCCTCAGTTTCCTTCGTCAATGTTTTATAGCTTTGGAGTTCAAGCCTTTTACCTCTTTGGATAAGTTTATGCCTAGGCATTTTATTATCTTGGTGAAATTTAAATGCAATTTTCTTAATTTTTCTTCCTATTGCCTCATTATTAGTGTGTATAGAAAGGGAACATATTTCTATACATTGATTTTGTATCCTGCAAACTTACTGAATCTGTTTATCAGATCTAGTAGTTTTTGGTGGAGTTGTCAGGTTTTCTACATATAGTATCATGTCATCTGCAAATATTAAAAGTTTTATTTTTCCTTTACCAATTTGGATGTGTTTTATTCCTTTCTCTTGTCTGTGGTGGCTAAGACTTCCAATACTATGTTGAATAAAAGTGTGCAGAGTGGACATTCTTATCTTGCTCTTGATCATAGGTGGAAAGCTTTATTTCAGTTTTTCCCCATCGAGTGTGACATTAGGTGAGGGTTTTTTAATATAAGGCCTTTATCATGTTGAGGTGTGTTCTCTCTAAGCCTACTTGTTGAGGCTTCTTATCATGAATGGATGTTGTACTTAGTCAAATGCTTTTTCTGCATCTATTGAAATGATCATTTTAACTTCATCCTTTTTCTTATTGATGTGATATAGTACAATGATTGATTATTTTGCAAATATTGAACCATGCTGGCATCTCAGGAATAAATCCCACTTGATTACCGTGAATGTTTTGTTTAAATGTATCATTGGATTCAGTGTGTTAATATTTTATTGAAGATTTTTGCATTTATGTTCATCAGAGATATTGGCCTGTAGTTCTCTTTTTTGTTGTTGTTTTTACCTGATTTTAGAATCAGGGTAATGCTAGCTTCATAGAATGGATTTGGAGGGGTTTTTATCCTCTTCTGTATTTGTGGAAAAGTTTGAGAAAAATAGGTAATAAATCTTCTTTAAATGTCTGATAGAATTCACCTGTGAAGCCAACTAGTCCTGAACTTTTGTATGTTGGGGAATATTTTAATTACTGATTTAATTTTATTGCTAATAATCAGCTCAAATTTTCCATTTCTTCCTGCTGCAGTTTTGGTATTATGGTAGTTTATATTTTATAGGAACTTATCCATTTATTTTAGGTTGTCAAGTTTGTTGGCATATCATTTTTCATAATATTCTCATAATTTCTCTTACTATGGTTAGTTACTTCTCCTCTTTCATTTGTGATTCTGTTTCTTTGAGTCCTCTGTTTTTGTGTTTTATTTTGTTTTTAGGGAGTCTGGCTAGGGGTGTATCAGTTTTGTTGATCTTTTCAAAGAACCAGTTTATGGTTTTGTTGGTCTATTGTTTTTCTTTTTTTTTTTAGTTTCTGTATCATTTATTTAGGTTCTAATCTTTATAAATTTCTTCCTTCTGTTGGTTTTGGTTTTGTTTGTTTTCTTTTTCTACCTCCTTTAGGTGTAAGATTAGGTTGTTTATTTAAGATATTCCTTGTTTCTTGAGGTATGCCTGTGTTGATTTAAACTTCCTTCTTGAATAGCTTTTGCTGTCTCACAAAGATTTTGGACGATTTTAAATATTTAAATTTTGGAAATTTAAAAAATGCTTGGATACAAATGAAAATAAAAACACAGATTTCCCCTTGGATTTCTTGGTTGATCTATTCGTTGCTTAATAGTATGTTATTTAGCCTGAATGTATTTGTGTTCTTTATAGATGTTTTCTTGTGGTTGATTTCTAATTAATGTTGTAGTCAGAAAAGATGTATGATAGTACTTTGAAATTTTTGAAATTGTTGAGACTTGTTTTGTGATCTCATATGTGATCTATTCTGGAGAATATTCAGTGTGCATTTGAAAATAATTTGTATTCTGTTGTTGTAGGATGCAATATTCTGAATATATCTATCAAATCTATCTTGTCTAGTGTTTCCTTGTTGCCACTATGTCCTTGCTGATTTTCTGTTTAGATGATCTGTCCATTAAAATTAGTGGGGTGTTAAAGTCCCCTACTATTATGATATCACTATCAATTATTTCCCTTATATTTGTTATTTACTATTTCTGTATTTGAGTTCTTCCATGTTGGGTGCATAAATATTTAAAATTGTTATATTTTCCTGCTGGATTAACTTCTTAATGATTATATACTGTTCTTCTTTATTTATTATATAGATAAAGTCTTTGTTATAGTCTTTGCTTTAAAGTCTATTTTCTGATGTAAGTATTGCTATTCTGTCTTTCATTTGACATCTGTGTGATAAATATTCTTCATCCCCTCATTCTCAATCTGCATGTATCTTTACATCAAAAGTGAGTTTTTTGTATGCAGCATAAGGATGGGTCTTGCTTTTTATCAATTCTGTCATTCTATGTCTTTTGATTGGAGCATTTTGTCCATTTATATTCAAAGTCATTTTTCATAGGTATGTATTTATTGTCATTTTGTTAGTTATTTTGTGTTTATTTTTGTGGATCTTCTCTGTTCCTTTCTTCTCTTACTCTCTTCTCTCACCATAAGTTGGCTTTCTTTAGTGATATACTTGATTTTTTCTTTATTCTTTTGCATATCTATCACTGGTTTTTGATTTGTGGTTGCCATTAGGTTTGTATAAATTATCTTCTGCATATAGTAGTCTATACATTAGATTTACATAAAACATCTTCTGCATATATCAGGCTATATTAAGTTGATGGTGACTGAAGTTTTAATGCATTATTTATTTGTCTCCTCCCCATGATTTGATATACGGTGTCATATTTTCTGTCTTTGTGAGTTTCTTGACTTATTTCTTTTTAAGATTTTATTTATTTATTCATGAGAGACACACACAGAGAGAGGCAGAGGTAGGCAGAGAGAGAAGCAGGCTCCACACAGGGAGCCTGATGTGGTACTCAATCTCATGACTCCAGGACCATGCCCTGGGCCAAAGGCAGACACTAAACTGCTGAGCCAGCCAGGGATCCCTTCTTGACTGATTTTTACTAATATACTTATTTTTACTGTTTTTATGCTGCCTACTTTCCTTACTCTTACATATGGTCTTTCCTTTCTACTCAGAATCCTCTTTAGCATTTTGTGTAGGACTGGTTTAGTTTCATGAACTCCTTTAACTTTTGTTTGTCTAGGAAATTCTTTATCTCTTTTTCTATTCTGAGTGATGTCCTTGATGGATAGATTATGCTTGGCTGCAGAGTTTTTTTCCTTTCAGCACTTTGAATACATCATGCTCCTCCCCTCTGGTCTGCAAAGTTTCTGCTAAAAAATCAGCTGGTAAGCTTATGGGGTTTCCCTTGTATGTAACTGCTTTGTTTTCTTTCACTGTTTTTAAAATTCTCTACCACTACATTTGCCGTCTGAATTACTATATGTCTTTGTGGGTACCACCTTAATTTTATTTTATAGGGTGATTTCTATGCCTCCTGTATCAGGATTTCTGTTTCTTTCCCCTAATTCAGGAAGTTTTCAGCTATCATTTTTCAAATAAACTTGCTGCCCCCTCATTTTTCTATTCTCCTTTCAAGACCCTATAATGCAAATATTATTATACTTGATGATGTTCCTTGTTTCCCTAAGATTAATCTCATTTTGAATATTTATTCTTCTCTCACCTGCTCAGCTTGATTACTTTCCAGTATTCTGTCTTCCAGGTCACTGATTCATTCTTCTACTTTGTGTGGTTTATTTATTCCATCTAGTGTATTTTTTATTTCATTTATTGTGTTCTTTATCTCTGATTGGTTCTTTTTTATCTCATTTTTAAGGATCTCACTGATATCTTCCACTCTTTTTTCAAGTCCCATGAATATCTTTTTTGATCATTAAGTTCTCTACTGGACATATTACTTATCTCCATTTGGCATAGGTCTGTTGCTATGATTTTTTCCTATTCTTTCATTTTAGACATGCTCCTATGTCTCCTAATTTTGCATAACTCTCTGTATGTCTATTTCTCTGTGTTACAAAAGTCAGATATGGCTCTTGTTCTTGAAATTAGTGGATGGGCATGCACTTTTAACAAGGTGGCACTAGTCCTCTTCCACAGGGAATGTGCAGCTGCCATGAAGACCAGGACAGGCTGGGGCAGTTCCACAGAGTGTGCATGGGCGGGCACACATTTTTGGCAAGGAGTTTATGTCCTCCTCAGGAGATGACCAGCTGCCATCACTAGACCAAAACCATGCAAAGTGCGTAGTAGGAGGTAGTAGTTTGGCAAGATTTGCACTGCTCTTCTGGGGGAGGTGACATGCAGTACCAAAAGGAAGTCAGGCCTGGATAGAGGGGTTATGGCATGGTGTAAGCAAGTTCAGTAGTAAATGCCAATGCTGCCCTGGTTCCCACAGGTGGCTGTGTATTTATGCTGGAGGATGAGCAATGGAATGGCATCTCCCAGATCCTTTGCTACTGGAAAAAATCCCTCAGTGAACTCTGAGATGAGTCAATAATTCTCCCTCTCCCCTGAATTTTAAAGTTCCCAGCTTTAAGTCTTGGTGGTTGTAAGAATTGATGAACTTCAGCCCCTCTGGTTTTCAAAGCCAATGTTATGGAAATTCATCTTCCCTGTGCAGGCTCCTCAGTGTGATAGTCTGTTTCTCTCCCCTCTCCACAGTCATGACTCCCTAACCTCAGTGGCCAGACCTGGGGGGTTTAGCTCCCCACCACGTCTCTGCCCTTCTACCACTTTCAATGTGGCCTCTTTTTTGCATTTAGTTGTGGGGTTTGTTTTGCCAGTCTTGGGTTATTTCCCGGTTTATTTATACTGATGTGAGTGTAATCTAGTTGCATCCATGAGATGAGGTGAGCTTAGGATCCTACTATTGGGCCACCTTTCCTGGAAGTCTTGGCCAAATAACATTATCTATAGGAAATTAAACTTACCACTTAGCTGCTAAAGAATTCATACAAATTGTATTAATTAATACAGCTCCCTATATAACATAATGTGTGAACTTTCTTGATGCTCAGAATTTATTTTGGCAGCCTATTTCATGAATGATGATGATCATAATCATGATAATAATCATTGTATTTGAAAATACCAAATATAATATCAATTTCATTTCCTCCTAAAATTCAATTCATAGTGAGAGAGAAGAAAACTAGAAGTAAGTACTTATGTCACCTTCTTGATACTGTTATTTTAAAGTCACTAATCTCTAGTGTGGAGGTCAATACATGCATCTAAACTTTGAATAAATTTAAAATTATCTAAGAGTACCATCAGAATGTGTGTGTGTGTGTGTAGTATGTCTTTGGGTGTGTATGTTTCCTAATTCTGATATACAACAGAGGAATAACTGGCAGGCTTTGTACTCAAGCATTTTGTGAGCAAACTAGATAAGAATATTGTAAATATAAGTGAACAAACATAAAAGAAAAAGCAATGAAAGGGATGGGATTTGTTCGGATTCACTGAAAAGAATGAAAGCAATAAGTGTTATTCCAATTGAAAAGAATGGTGTTGGTAAAGAAGAAAGTTCTTATTACAGACATCAAAGATGACAGTATAAACAAAAATAATTAACAATGAAAATGGAAGTTATAAAGAACTTGTCATTGTTCCTCAAATATACACCAGCTAATAATATTAGATCAGTGAGGAATTCTCTTGATGTATTTTAATTTAATTTTCTTCACACATTTCATACAAATTACAAATCCAAAATGGGTATAAAAGTTTAAAACCTCCTGAGTAGTCATAATCAATTGAATATAATTTTTATAAAATACTATGAAGTGCCAAGTGAGTGCTAAACAAATGAATATTCTACATAAATACTACATATTAATAGACCAAATGATCTCATTGTGTATAAGTACTTAAAATAAGAAACATATCAAGTATCTGAATATGAATCAGGTATTCTTGCAATGATTTTAAAACCACGACTTCAATTGTTAAGTGACTTTTTAAAGAATTGAATATAGTTTAAAGCTTGTACATCAAATTGAATTATGTTACAGTGATCCCACTATGACACACAATACTTGTAATAGATAACTTGGAAACTATTTCTGATAGTTTATAATCTCACTTTTACGGTTATTCATGAAAAATAGTAAAAATGATGTCTTGTATTTGGCTCTGGCAAAGAATTAGATTTATGGAATTCAAATACAAATAATAAACTGAATTACTTGGAGCATGAGAAGATTAATAACATAAGAGCCCACAAGGTTTACCAAGAAATCTTCAAATACTATGGTTTATTACTTGTGTTTATGTTGTTTTCAGAGTATTGTAAAGTACTTGGAGCTGTTATTTTTTTTTAATTTAAAGATTTTATCTATTCATGAGAGACACAGAGAGAGAGGGGTGGGGGCAGAGACACAGGCAGAAGGAGAAGCAGGCTCCATGCAGGGGGCCCCACCTGGGACTTGATTGCACTCTAGGCTGAAGGCGGTGCTAAACTGCTGAGCCACCCAGACTGCCCTTAGAGCTGTTATAATAAGATCCTCCTATGTTAATTATGCAGTAATATTTTTCAAGCAATAGGACATATTTTAATTGGATAGCTATTCAAAAATATCTAATTTGAGATGACAGAGTAGCTCAGTTGAGCATCTGCTTTTGGCTCAGGTCGTGATCCTGGGCTCCTGGGATTGGGTCCCACATCAGGCTCCCTGCAGGGAGCTTGCTTCTCCCTCTGCCTCTGTCTCTGCCTCTCTCTGTGTGTCTCTCATGAATAAAGAAATAAAATCTTTTTTAAAAAATCTAATTCTATTGAGTCAAGTATAGGCTTTTAGAGGAAGGGATACACAAATATGTTTAATAAAATCTATATTTGCTTGATTAATTGATATATTTATTAACTGAAAGACAAGTAATTATCTATTTCATCTATTTGGGGGAACCCATCTTAAAGTTACTTCCTGAAATGTGAAAAGAAGACGTGTTTTATACATGTCCCACAAAGAAATTTCTATTTTGTTAAGCTATTTTGTATTAACAATTTTTATATAGAAGCTTTTGATTGTATGTTTTTCACTTGATGTTTAGCATAACATTAATTTATTCATCCAGGAAATATTTGAGACACATTTTTTGTGGGTATGCATATTACAGTGGATGATACTTACATGGTAAAGGAATCCATCACCCTCAATGGGATTAGGAACACTGACTTAAATTTCAATTTCAGAATATGGTGGTGATGGTAGAAGACATGTGTGTGATACGCATGTATTTTGATACTTTAAAATTATTGCATATGCAGTAGTTATTAACTATAATAAATTCAAGCCCATGTTAAGCACTTTGAGTTTGTTGTCCCATATAGTCCTCATAAAACTTGTGTGTCAGCTTATTATAGTCTCTAGTTTGAAGATAAAGAAGCTAAAGTTTAGAGGCATTTTGTCCAAGGTCTCATAATTTTAAGTTAATAGCCAGAATTTAATCCAAGTAGTCTGACCCTTACCCTGCAAACTTACATAGTTAATATATTTTGTTTGTCAGAAAGCTCCTATTAAAAAGACATTTTTACTATTCTTTTAACCACCAGCTCTTAGTTGAAAAAATCAGTTGATAATAAATATTGGAAAGAAGTATCTTAAAAGAAATTTAAGTAGTATATCATTTCCAGATTCATCATTTTACCTAAATTCAATCATTCAAAATAATCCCCAAGATAAATTTACAGGCATAGTGTTGATCAAAATTAAACAGAATTCTTGACTTCATAATTTATTCCTAGAGAGATAATATGTCTCTGGAAGTAATAACATTTTTAATATCAGACATTTAATGAAATCTGATGTATGTAACTTCAAATGGAAGTGATGCAAGGAAAAAGAGACACAGGATACTAGAAGAAAAGGAGGTTTAAGATAAATCTCCAGAGAGAATGTTACTGAGCTGCAATAGGAAGAATAGCTCAAAAGCTCCAAGATAGGGGATCCCTGGGTGGCTCAGCCATTTAGCGCCTGCCTTCAGCCCAGGGCTGGAGTCCTGGGATCGAGTCCCACATCAGGCTCCTTGCATGGACCCTGCTTCTCCTTCTGCCTGTGTCTTTGCCTCTCTCTGTCTCTCTCTCTGTCTCTCTCTCTGTCTCTCTCTCTCTGTCTTTCATGAATAAATAAATAATTTTTTTTAAAAAAGAAGTCATTCTGCCTTGCTATTTATGAAATCCCAGATGGAAGAACTGGCACTACTGAATGAAAGAAATCAGATGGTAATTGTTTCAGATAAGGAAGACATGGATCATACATTTAAAATATACTCAAAAAGATATGGGATGAAAGGTGTATATTAATATTTTCAAAAGATGCTTGCATTGGACCATCACACATGAAAGTGGTGATGACGTTGAAGTTGTGAACCACAAAACTCTCCTTCAACATTCCAAATTAAAATTCTTGTAATCAGGAGGAGGGGCGAGATGGTGGAAGAGTAGGGTCCCCAAATCACCTGTCCCCACCAAATTACCTAGATAACCTTCAAATCATCCTGAAAATCTACGAATGTGACCTGAGATTTAAAGAGAGACCAGCTGGAATGCTACAGTGAGAAGAGTTCGCGCGCTTGTATCAAGGTAGGAAGACGGGGAAAAAGAAATAAAGAAACCAAAGGCCTCCAAGGGGGAGGGGCCCGGCGACGAGCCGGGCTGAGGCCGGGGCGAGTGTCCCCAGGACAGGAGAGCCCCGTCCCGGAGGAGCAGGAGCTGCACCGACCTTCCCGGGCGGAAAGGGGCTCGCAGGGAGGTGGAGCAGGACCCAGGAGGGCGGGGATGCCCTCGGGCTCCCGGGGACACTAACAGACACCTGCGCCCCGGGAGAGTGCGCCGAGCTCCCCAAGGGCTGCAGCGCGCACGGGGGACCCGGAGCAGCTCGGGGGGCTCGGGGGCGGCTCCGCGGAGGGGGCTGCGGGGCGGGAGCAGCTCGGGGGGCTCGGGGGCGGCTCCGCGGAGGGGGCTGCGGGGCGGGAGCAGCTCGGGGGGCTCGGGGCGGCTCCGCGGAGGGGGCTGCGGGGCGGGAGCACGAATCCACCAGCGCAGGCTCCGGAGCACAGGGCGCCGGGACACAGCCCAGGATCCGGCCTCCCCCGGGACAGGCAGAGGCCGGGAGGGCCCAGGACAGCGAGGACGCTCCTGCCCCAGCTGAGCAGATCAGCGGCCCGCCCCGGAGCCTCCAGGCCCTGCAGACAGAGACCTCCGGAGCTACTGCGGGGGCTGACTCCAGGGCTGCAGAGCTGGCCCCGCCACTGGGGCTGTTCCTCCTGGGGCCTCACGGGGTGAACAACCCCCACTGAGCCCTGCACCAGGCAGGGGCTGAGCAGCTCCCCCAAGTGCTAACACCTGAAAATCAGCACAACAGGCCTCTCCCCCAGAAGACCAGATAGACGGACAAGTTCCAGGGGAAGCCAAGGGACTTACAGTACACAGAATCAGAAGATACTCCCCCGTGGTTCATTTTTCTTTCTTTCTTTTTTGTTGTTTTGCTGTGTTGTGTTTTGTTTTGTTTTGCTTTTTGATTTGTTTCCTTCCCCCACCCCTTTTTTTTCCATTCTTTCTTTTTCTTTCTCTTTTTCTTCTTTTTTTTCTTCCTTTTTTTTTTTCTCTTTCTCTTTTCTTTCCTTCTTTCTCTCCTCTCTTTTTCTCCCTTTCCCAATACAACTTGCTTTTGGCCACTCTGCACTGAGCAAAATGACTAGAAGGAAAACCTCACCTCAAAAGAAAGAATCAGAAACAGTCCTCTCTCACAGAGTTACAAAATCTGTATTACAATTCAATGTCAGAAAACCAATTCAGAAGCACTATTATACAGCTACTGGTGGCTCTAGAAAAAAGCATAAAGGACTCAAGAGACTTCATGACTGCAGAATTTAGACCTAATCAGGCAGAAATTAAAAATCAATTGAATGAGACGCAATCCAAACTAGAAGTCCTAACGACGAGGGTTAACGAGGTGGAAGAACGAGTGAGTGACATAGAAGACAAGTTGATGGCAAAGAGGGAAAATAAGGAAAAAAGAGACAATTAAAAGACCATGAGGATAGATTAAGGAAAATAAACGACAGCCTGAGGAAGAAAAACCTACGTTAATTGGGGTTCCCGAGGGCCCCGAAAGGGCCAGAGGGCCAGAATATGTATTTGAACAAATCATAGCTGAAAACTTTCCTAATCTTGGAAAGGGAAACAGGCATTCAGATCCAGGAAATAGAGAGATCCCCCCCCCCCCTGAAATCAATAAAAACCGTTCAACGCTTGACATTTAATAGTTGAGCTTGCAAATTCCAAAGATAAAGAGAAGATCCTTAAAGCAGCAAGAGACAAGAAATCCCTGACTTTTATGGAGAGGAGTATTAGGGTAACAGCAGACCTCTCCACAGAGACCTGGCAGGCCAGAAAGAGCTGGCAGGATATATTCAGGGTCCTAAATGAGAAGAACATGCAACCAAGAATACTTTATCCAGCAAGGCTCTCACTCAAAATGGAAAGATAGTTAAAGAGCTTCCAAGACAGGCAGGAACTGAAAACCTGTGTGACCAACCAAACCAGCTCTGCAAGAAATTTTAAGGGGGACTCTTAAAATTCCCCTTTAAGAAGAATGTCAGTGGAACAATCCACAAAAACTGGGACTGAATAGGTATCATGATGACACTAAACTCATATCTTTCAATAGTAACTCTGAATGTGAACGGGCTTAATGACCCCATCAAAAGGCGAAGGGTTTCAGACTGGATAAAAAGCAGGACCCATCTATTTGCTGTCTACAAGAGATGCATTTTAGACATAAGGACATCTACAGCCTGAAAATAAAAGGTTGCAGAACCATTTACCATTCAAATGGTCCTCAAAAGAAAGCAGGGGTAGCCATCCTCATATCAGATAAACTAAAATTTACCCCAAAGACTGTAGTGAGAGATGAAGAGGGACACTATCTCATACTTAAAGGATCTATTCAACAAGAGGACTTAACAATCCTCAATATATATGCCCCGAATGTGGGAGCTGCCAAATATATCAATTAATAACCAAGGTGAAGAAATACTTAGATAATAATACACTTATGCTTGGTGACTTCAATCTAGCTCTTTCTATACTCGATAGGTCTTCTAAGCACATCTCCAAAGATGAGAGCTTTAAATGATACACTGGACCAGATGGATTTCACAGATATCTACAGAACTTTACATCCAAACTCAACTGAATACACATTCTTCTCAAGTGCACATGGAACTTTCTCCAGAATAGACCACATACTGGGTCACAAATCGGGTCTGAACCGATACCAAAAGATTGGGATCGTCCCCTGCATATTCTCAGACCATAATGCCTTGAAATTAGAACTAAATCACAACAAGAAGTTTGGAAGGACCTCAAACACGTGGAGGTTAAGAACCATCCTCCTAAAAGCTGAAAGGGTCAACCAGGAAATTAAAGAAGAATTAAAAAGATTCATGGAAACTAATGAGAATGAAGATACAACCATTCAAAATCTTTGGGATGCAGCAAAAGCAGTCCTAAGGGGGAAATACATCGCAATACAAGCATCCATTCAAAAACTGGAAAGAACTCAAATACAAAAGCTAACCTTACACATAAAGGAGCTAGAGAAAAAACAGCAAATAGATCCTACACCCAGGAGAAGAAGAGAGTTAATAAAGATTCGAGCAGAACTCAACGAAATCGAGACCAGAAGAACTGTGGAACAGATCAACAGAACCAGGAGTTGGTTCTTTGAAAGAATTAATAAGATAGATAAACCATTAGCCAGCCTTATTAAAAAGAAGAGAGAGAAGACTCAAATTAATAAAATCATGAATGAGAAAGAAGAGATCACTACCAACACCAAGGAAATACAAACAATTTTAAAAACATATTATGAACAGCTATACGCCAATAAATTAGGCAATCTAGAAGAAACGGACACATTCCTGGAAAGCCAGAAACTACCAAAACTGGAACAGGAAGAAATAGAAAACCTTAACAGGCCAATAACCAGGGAGGAAATTGAAGCAGTCATCAAAAACCTCCCAAGACACAAGAGTCCAGGGCCAGATGGCTTTCCAGGGTAATTCTATCAAACGTTTAAAGGAGAAACCATACCTATTCTATTAAAGCTGTTTGGAAAGATAGAAAGAGATGGAGTACTTCCAAATTCGTTCTATGAGGCCAGCATCACCTTAATTCCAAAACCAGACAAAGACCGCACCAAAAAGGAGAATTACAGACCAATATACCTGATGAACATGGATGCAAAAATTCTCAACATCTAAGATACTAGCCAACAGGATCCAACAGTACATTAAGAAAATTATTCACCACGACCAAGTAGGATTTATCCCCGGGACACAAGGCTGGTTCAACACTCGTAAAACAATCAATGTGATTCATCATATCAGCAAGAGAAAAACCAAGAACCATATGATCCTCTCATTAGATGCAGAGAAAGCATTTGACAAAATACAGCATCCATTCCTGATGAAAACTCTTCAGAGCATAGGGATAGAGGGAACATTCTTCAACATCTTAAAAGCCATCTACGAAAAGCCCACAGCAAATATCATTCTCAATGGGGAAGCACTGGGAGCCTTTCCCCTAAGTTCAGGAACAAGACAGAGATGTCCACTCTCACCACTGCTATTCAACATAGTACTGGAAGTCCTAGCCTCAGCAATCAGACAACAAAAAGACATTAAAGGCATTCAAATTGGCAAAGAAGTCAAACTCCCTCTTCACCGATGACATGATACTCTACGTAGAAAACCCAAAAGCCTCCACCCCAAGATTGCTAGAACTCATACAGCAATTTGGTAGCGTGGCAGGATACAAAATCAATGCCCAGAAATCAGTGGCATTTCTATACACTAACAATGAAACTGAAGAAAGAGAAATTAAGGAATCAATCCCATTTACAATTGCACCCAAAAGCATAAGATACCTAGGAATAAACCTAACCAAAGATGTAAAGGACCTATACCCTAAAAACTATAGAACACTTCTGAAAGAAATTGAGGAAACACAAAGAGATGGAAAAACATTCCATGCTCATGGATTGGCAGAATTAATATTGTGAAAACGTCAAATGTTAACCAGGGCGATATACACGTTTAATGCAATCCCTATCAAAATACCATGGACTTTCTTCAGAGAGTTAGAACAAATTATTTTAAGATTTGTGTGGAATCAGAAAAGACCCTGAATAGCCAGGGGAATTTTAAAAAAGAAAACCATAGCTGGGGGCATCACAATGCCAGATTTCAGGTTGTACTACAAAGTTGTGGTCATCAAGACAGTGTGGTACTGGCACAAAAACAGACACATAGATCAATGGAACAGAATAGAGAACCCAGAAGTGGACCCTGAACTTTATGGTCAACTAATATTCAATAAAGGAGGAAAGACTATCCATTGGAAGAAAGACAGTGTCTTCAATAAATGGTGCTGGGAAAATTGGACATCCACATGCAGAAGAATGAAACTAGACCACTCTCTTGCACCATACACAAAGATAAACTCAAAAGATGAAAGATCTAAATGTGAGACAAGATTCCATCAAAATCCTAGAGGAGAACACACGCCAACACCCTTTTTGAACTCGGCCACAGTAACTTCTTGCAAGATACATCCACGAAGGCAAAGAAACAAAAGCAAAAATGAACTATTGGGACTTCATCAAGATAAGAAGCTTTTGCACGGCAAAGGATACAGTCAACAAAACTCAAAGACAACCTACAGAATGGGAGAAGATATTTGCAAATGACATATCAGATAAAGGGCTAGTTTCCAAGATCTATAAAGAACTTATTAAACTCAACAGCAAAGAAACAAACAATCCAACCATGTAATGGGCAAAAGACATGAAGAGAAATCTCACAGAGGAAGACATAGACATGGCCTACAAGCACATGAGAAAATGCTCTGCATCACTTGCCATCAGGGAAATACAAATCAAAACCACAATGAGATACCACCTCACACCAGTCAGAATGGGGAAAATTAACAAGGCAGGAAACCACAAATGTTGGAGAGGATGCGGAGAAAAGGAAACCCTCTTACACTGTTGGTGGGAATGTGAACTGGTGCAGCCACTCTGGAAAACTGTGTGGAGGTTCCTCAAACAGTTAAAAATAGACCTGCCCTATGACCCAGCAATTGCACTGTTGGGGATTTACCCCAAAGATACAGATGCAATGAAACGCCGGAACACCTGCACCCCGATGTTTCTAGCAGCAATGGCCACAATAGCCAAACTGTGGAAGGAGCCTCGGTGTCCATCGAAAGATGAATGGATAAAGAAGATGTGGTTTATGTATACAATGGAATATTACTCAGCCATTAGAAATGACAAATACCCGCCATTTGCTTCAACGTGGATGGAACTGGAGGGTATTATGTTGAGTGAAGTAAGTCATTCGGAGAAGGACAAACATTATATGTTCTCATTCATTTGGGGAATATAAATAATAGTGAAAAGGAATATAAGGGAAGGGAGAAGAAATGTGTGGGGAATATCAGAAAAGGAGACAGAACATAAAGACTCCTAACTCTGGGAAACGAACTAGAGGTGGTGGAAGGGGAGGAGAGTGGGGGGGTGGGGGTGAATGGGTGACGGGCACTGAGGGGGGCACTTGATGGGATGAGCACTGGGTGTTATTCTGTATGTTGGTAAATTGAACACCAATAAAAAATAAATTTATAAAAAAAATTATTGTAATCAGTATGTTTTATCTATAAATAATTCAAAATAATTATTATAAAGTAATACAATAATTACTAAATAATTACACTATCTTTTAATCTATTAGGATGTCAATTGAGATATTGAGCGGCCACTATTTGCTTTTCTATTAAGACAGGAGGTTGTTCCTAGATTAAGAATACTTTGGAGTCAGAGAGCCAAAGATAGGATCTCAACTCTACCAGTTCCACTCATTCACTTTGGGAAATTTGTTACTTTCTAAATTATTCATGCTCCAAGTATGATCCCTCAACTATCAGCATCATCATTACCTAGAAATTTTTAGAAATGTAAACACTTTGAGTGTATTAATAAGTTCCCAAGTGACTCCAATTCACATTAACAATTGAAAGTCACTACTCTAAACCTTAGTACCTTCATATCTAATGTTGATTTATTTTTTAAAGATTTTATGTATTTCTTCATGAGAGACACAAGAGATGCAGAGACATAGGCAGAGGGAGAAGCAGACTCTGTACAGGGAGCCTGATATGGGACTTGATCTCCAGACCGAGGATCACGCTCTGAGTCAAAGGCAGAGGCTCAGCCGCTGAGCCATTCGGGCATCCCTAAAGTTGAGTTGATAATATTAGCAATTTCCTCGGATTGGAATGAGAATTGTATTACATATTCATGGTAAAGGAAAAGCACTGTGACTATTATCATTGTTTAATAAATATTATTCTATGATTAATATTAATCATACTTTTTTGACTTTCCCTATACAGTATATAAGACTTAACCTGGAAGAAACAGCTTGAAGTCAGAGGGCAGTTATATACCTGTCTGATTTTGATCCTCAGTTTCTCTACTGCCTTTGCAGACTCTTGACATAAAACATAAAATGTTCTTTCATATGCCCTCATGAATAGTAGAAATTTTATTACAATCTACCATGTAGTGCCAAATATCACTTGTCAGTTATAGTACTTATTTTTAAATAGTATTCTCTTTTATAATATTAGGAAATTGAAGGTTGTGTTACACAACATAAAATATTTTACTTCCACGAGCTGTACAGTATTTTATGACATCTCACTATTTATGAAGGACTAAATAATAATAGACTAAGGACTTGCTGTATCATGCATGTTTTCTTAGAGGTGAGTTGTTAGTTCCTTTATTTATTTACTTATTTTTATTTGTTAATTTTAGAGAGTGTGAGGAACAACAAAGGAGGGAGAAAGAGAATCTCAAGCAGACTCCTTGATGAGTGAGCATAGAGCCCAATGTAGGCCCTAGATCATAATCTGAGCTGAAATCCAGAGCTGGACACTTAGCTGACCAAGACACCTGGGACCCCCTGTTAGTTCCTTAAAATATGTATAAAGATACATGTACAACCATTGTTTATTTCATTGGAATCACAAAATAATTGTCAAATAATTCAACAGATTAAAACAAACTTTTTACTTATTTTCTATTAAAATGTTTTATTTATTTGAGAGGGGTTGAGAGAGAGCACTAGTGGGGATCGAGGGAGAGTGAGAAGCAGGCTACCTGCTGAGTGGGGAACCCAACAGGGGATCCCAGGACCCCGGGATCATGAACTGAGTTGGAAGTCAGATGCTTAACCTAACAGAGCCACCCAGGTGCCTCACTAGACTTTTAAAAAAATATTTTTATGTTACTGCCTTTTTTTTGGATTGAGTTATCCTCTGTATTTTAAATGTACATGGAAGTGTTTCTTTTTTGGCTTGTTACCATCTCATAGTTAAATTATATTTATATTGTTATTTAAAGAAAATTGTCAATAATATGAATATTTTAAATATTTAATAAGACAGTAACTTATAGATCAAATATATCTTCTTAAAAATTACACATGCTTATAAAAGGATCTCGAAGGATCACATATACTATATGTATTGAGAACATCTTAAAAAAGAAATTAGGTTGAAAATTCTGTATCCTATACTATACTGGCCTAGATGATTCAAATACTGATGAAGTATTCAGTTTATGCATTTTATCTATCTTCATAGCACATTTTATTTAATCATTTTGAACAAATCAATAGCTGATAATAAATTGCAGTGAGTTGTATGTTTTATTTTTTCACTGCATTATGTTGAAAAACTATTTTTATACTGTCTAAAGGTCTTCAAGAAGAAGCCAGATTAGAAAGCTCTTATATAGTTCTAAAAGTACAGTGCTAAAATTTCAAGTTCTTAATTATATAACACAGATCAAGTGACCTAATTCAAACCAGAAGTGTTTATTTGACCATCTGTTCACCTGAGCATTCTCAGTAAATCTTATCTAGTTTGCAGGAAGACTGAGGAAGTAGCTTTTTATCAAGGGACTACCATGATGACCTCTGGGTTCTGTCCTTAATTCTGAAGAAGAAATTAAAATGATGAATATATTTGGTCAATTCTGATAATCAAGAGTTCATTTTACATATTCAGTCAAGAGAGAGAATTTCTAATGAGAATGTTTGGATAATATCTAATAAAAGTGAGCTTAGTGGTATGAAAGTAATCACAACCCCAACTGTTAAGAGCCACAGACATAGGTCACAGTAAACCTAGAGAGAGATAGTGAATAGTCAGGGAAAAGGTAGTGAATAAAATTGGAACTTGGGAAGTAGAATGGAGAATAAACTCCAAAATGACTAAGTCCTCAAATTCTTAAACCTGATTTTAGTTAAATTGTAGGTGATAATTAACAGGAAAGGTGTTTTTAAAAAGATATTATTTATTTATTCACGAGAGACACACAGCAAAAGGCAGAGCCTTAGGCAGAGGGAGAGACAGGTTCCCCACAGGGAGCCTGATGTGAGACTCGATCCCAGGACCCCGAGATCACAACCTGAGCCAAAGGCAGATGCTTAACCATTGAGCTACCCAGGTGCCCCAAGAAAGGTGTTTAAATAGCCATATCGGATCAACTCAATACTCTTTCAGTAGCAAGCAAAATCATATAACAGCAGCTTCCTAACACAAACTGGTGGATATTCTAATATATATATATATATATTGCTTTTATGAAATAAAATGAAGCATCTAAGGATGATATCACCAATACTCCTTATGGTCAAATAGAATCAGCTTCATCTCAAGGTGAGAAGAAGGGACCAGAAACTGGTTGGAACCATCATTATTGTTGTTCTACATACAGAATTACTATACAGAAGACTGAAAAAAATCTACTCAGAATATTTTTAGCACTATCTGAATGAATTGATAAACATTGAAAAAATAACTGAAAGTCATACATGCACTGTCTTCATGTGCATTTATGATCTCTTTGGGGCATGTGAGAATCTATTTCACAGTGAACATTAATGAGGAAATATCCACAGAAACTCTATGATACTACATAGTTAAAATAAGTTGCACTGTTGCATAAATACCTCCAAGTAGGTGTATGAGACTGAATATGTTCATATGCATGGAGAAGAAGCACCTATCCCTGATGTCTGATATCTGGCTTTTGAATGATCAAAGGGGATGTATGTTGGCCCAGAGTGTGAGACTCCTGTAGGGGCATGGCTGAGAATGTGGACTTAATTGGTAGCTCCAGATGGCTAGAGCTCTAGTTGGCTAGTCTCTAGCCAAGGCCTCAAAACTGGGTTAAGATAGCACATGCACATATACACATTCATGAACACAAGCACAAACACACACACACACACACACACACACACATGCACGCAAAACCCAAACATCATGTTGCAAAGGCATTGTTTGTTTTCCTTCATTCCAGCCATTCTTGTGATTGAGTACTTGTATCACAACCAGAGGTTTTAGAGGAATTTACCGAATAATAATAATGCTGAGCACCCTTTGATATATGTGTTCACCAATTTGATACTCATATTCATAAAGTAGCTGTTCAAACCACTTGCCCACTTTTAGTTGGAGTTTCTTTTTATGAAACCTCTTAAGATAGCATAAAATAATTTTATGGAGGAAGAGATATAGAAAAACTGTGTAAGCCGTCTTCACAGTACAAGCTATTACTGAGAGTAATTGAACCAAACTACATAAACAAAATCCTTGACCTTATTCACCAGATTCATCTATGCATTCAGTGAGATTCCAGTTGAAATTTCAGTATTTTCAAACAGAATTAACAGAGTCCAACATTCATATGAAAATTACACAAGCAATAATAAGGAAAATATTACTGAATAAAAAGAACAAAGTTGAAGGATATACATGCCAGATCAGACATAAAGTTTTATTATAAGTTATAGTAAGTTAATATGGATGATATTGGTGCAAAGAATAGGCAGGTATGACAACAAATAGAGTCTACAAAAATAGCTTTACTTATCTGACCATGTAATTTACTACAGTTATTACTTTCATAAAAAAGGAGAATTGTTTTCAATAAATAGTGCTGGAATAATTGTGCACTTCTATGGGGAAAAAAACCCTGAATCTTGACTTCTATTTTAAATAATATACAAAAACCAAACCCTGCTGTATCATAGCATAATATGAAAGATAAAAATATGAAGTCATCAAATAATAAAGAGATTATTTTTATCATCTTAATTGCAAGCTATCTACAAAATAATATATATATAATAGGTAGAGATATAGCTATGGATAAGGCATAGATCTGGATCTGGATATTACATATACACATATTTTACAAATTTACTGTATCCAAAGTATATTTTAAATGCCTATGATAAGGTTTTCAAAACTTAGTAATCAGAAAAGTATTTTTAAAGGCAAATATGTGTTAGTTGGTAATCATTTTATAGGTAAAATGTGTGAGTAGATACTGCTCTGAACTGAAAAACCTGAATGTTCGTATGCCTAATGCAAGGACAGGTATAGGTAGCTTTTTCAGCAGAGGCAGGGAATGGACAGAAAGAGACTTCAGATGTATACATGTGGGAGATCAAAAGGCTTTCCATATTACAGAATTTTGACTTGATTTCTAAGTCAATAAGAAATCTCTAAATGATTTTATGTTGTAGTTTTATATTGTTAAATTCGAATTTAAGGAAGATTACTTCGGGAAGACCATTGAGAATGGGTTAGAATGGAGTGTAGGCACAAGGTGGCTTCCCAAATTCCCCATACTTACCCTTGTATGAACCTCCACTCCCTTAAGTGCAGGTGGAACTTTTGATTGTTTGGAAATAATTTCTAAAAATTTGCCAGGATATGGCAAAGGTGAGAGATATGCAGATTTCATTAATACCCCTAATAAATTAACTCACTTGATGAAAGAGGGACTATCCTGTGTGGAACTGATTTACCAGGTGATCTCTTTTAAAAAGTGTCAGGCCTTCCCTGAGGTGAGAGACTCCAAAGAGCAGAGAGAGGATCTTGTTGGCTTTGAAGATGTAAACTGCCTTGCTGTCAGAGTACCAGAGCAGAGGCCTTGGAATAAAGATCTGGGAGGAGCCTGGAAAGCTGAAAGGGCAGTTGCCTGACAGTCAGTTAGAAATTAGAGATCTCAACTGGGTGTTATGCTATATGTTGGCAAATTGAACTCCAATAAAAAAATATCCAAAAAAAAAAAAAAAAAAAAGAAAGAAAGAAAGAAAGAAAGAAAGAAAGAAAGAAAGAAAGAAAGAAATTAGAGATCTCAGCTCTACAGCCATGAGGAATTGAATTCTGTCAACAACCAGGTGAGCTGGGAAGAGGATTCCAAAGTGCAGAGAAATTGCACCATGCCAAAATGTTAATTGCAGCCTTGTGAGGCCCTGAACAGGGGGCTAAGTGAAGCCATACCCAGACGCCTGACTCATGAAAGTGTGAGAAAATGAATGTATGTTGTTTTAAGTCTCGAAGTTTGTGGTGACTTGTAGCAATAGACAACTAATATAATTTATATATAAACAGAAAAGACAAATTAGGAGGAAAGAGATCATTGTGAACTCAAACAGTTTTAGACCAGAGAATACTCCTCTAGACAGAATTCTAAATCTATATCAATAATCTATATCAATTCTAAATCTATATCATTCTAAATATATGTATTAGTCTCCTAGGTTAATCTTATGCCTTACTCTGTCTGGGACCTGGTACTTTAGAGTGTATCACCTGTTCTTTATTGTTAAATCTTTAGCATCTTGTCTTTGAATTGCTTCACTGGAAATTTATTCAGTGAATTATTCTTTAGACTATAGCTATAGTGACTGTGGTATTTTTATATCTGTAAAAAAAGTAATCAAGTTCAGATATAGACATTTTCTACTCAAATACAGTTTACAAACTCATTTTACATACTTTTAGTGAGTAGAAGTATTCCAGACATATCTCAAACATAAATGTACTTTGATTTCTATCATGAAAGTAGAATGAATTATGGTCAGTGTCTTCTGAATCTTTGCTATCAGAATAAGAATGATATACTTCCACATTTTAGAATTTTTAGAATGAGTTAAAGAAATACTCAATATTAATGGCCAAATAACCACATTGCCTTTCCACATCCTAGGCCTTTTTTTAGATGGGTAAGTTGCCATATAACTGCAAAACTGAAAGTTTTCCTAAAATGCCTACTTGTTTTACTAGAAATAAGACAGGAATATAGTCAGGAAAGTAAATTTTGTGTCTTATATTTATAAATAATTCCACAGACTATGGCAATTTGCTTATTTCTTAATATTTACTTTAGCTAGCTGATAAAATGGTAAAATTATACTACCAGATTCCAAGGTAATTTCATAATTTCCAAGCTCCCTTTAAAATGAGATTAAATGTGGTTATCTATGGGGTTACTTAGTTCTAGAATGTATAATTTTGTCAGTATGTCATGAACACCATTATAAAATTGCATATGAATATCTTACATTAATAGTGCTCACTAAAGAGCACTATTTTTTTTTCCTTTGTGTCATTCTAGCTATCCTTCCTTTACCTATTTTCTCTCGATCATCCCATTTCTACCACATAAATTATCATAGGTGACTGTTGTAAAGGTCATATGCTAAGATGACCTGAGTGAATAAAGAACTTATCTTCTCACATTGAGTAGAGAATAGGCCAAAACCTGTGACTTGATGCTAACCAAAAGACTATGGCAAAGTTAAAGGGGTTTTGCAATTTTAATTAAGGTCTGATATTGGTTATCCTTGAGTTAATCAAAATATATAATCATCCAGGGTAGGCCTGACTTTACCAAGTGAAAAGAAGGGCCAGGCTTTTTGCAAGTAGAGATTCAAAGCAACATAAACTCATTTTTGCTGGCTTGGAAGAAGCAAGCTTCCAGGAACCTACAACTGCAAGGCAATACATTCTGCAAACCCGAGAAAGCTTGAATTAGGTCGTTCCAAGTTAAGCCTCCGGGTAAGAAGGCAGCTTGGTTGACACCCTGATTTTATCCTGGTGAGGTTTTGAGCAGAGATCTCAGCCAGATCCTGCCCAGTTGTCTGATCTACAGAAACTGTGACATAAGAAACTGGAGTTACTTTCTGTTATGAAGTTGGTAGTAAACTTGTTATACAGCAATAGAAAATGAATACAACCACCGAATTCACATTTCCAGAGCTTACCTCCTTCTTGGATTTTCTTACAGATATGTCCAGATGATTATAGACCTCTACAACTTGAATCCCACTCAAACATATCCTTTCTCAAACTCAATCTTCACTTGTTCTTTTCCTTTGAATGCTATCTGCAGTTAATGATACCAAACCAAGCAATCTTCCAACTTAGAAATACAGAATCAACCAACTGAATAACATACCTGGATTCATCCGTATCCTTTTCTTTTAACCAAGCCCTTACGGCTTTTGTGAGTACACAATTGGCTACTATCTAGAGCATCGTTTGAATCTCTTATCTTTCTTTGTTTTAAGATTTTATTTATTTATTCATGAGAGACACACAGAGAAGAAGAGACATAAGCAGAGGGAAAAGCAGGCTCCCACAGGGAGCCCGATGTGGAACTTGATCCCAGGACCCCAGAATCATGAGCAGCAGATGCTCAACCACTGAGCAACCCAGGTGCCCCTCCTTCTTATCTTTCTTATACTGCATCAAGTTGGTCCCTTTTTTCCTGCCTGAAAAGACTCCTCTGGCAAAGAAATCCCCTTTTCAGATATTTAAAGCACAAGATCACATACACACATAAAATAATAAGCTTCTAAAATGTCAGACCCTTTTATAACTGCAAGTTGGCTTTTCTATGATTCTATACCTACCAAATTCCCCATTACAATGTCCAGATAAGAAGACATCACTATAGGCCTTCCACAGTGGCCTTTGACAGAACTACCTATTTACCCCAGTTCTGTATTCCTCTGGACTTTTGTTTCTGTCTTTTAGAATATATATCACATTTATTGTGAGTAATGTTAGCATACTTCTTTCTCTTGCTAGATGGTAACCTTTCAAGAACAAAATATATGTATTAGTCTCCTTTGTATTTCAACATTTGCTCTGTAGCAAACATATCAAATACTTCATAAATGTTGTTCCAATGAATAAGTAAATACGGGATTACTATTACAATCACAAACAGGCATTATTTGCAATTGTGCATAATGGCTGTAAGTCGATTTGCAAAAAACAATTTGCTTAATAGTCAGACTGCTGAATGAACCATTCATCAAATTTTCTAGTATATGAATCAAAAAGAATGTTCCTTGTATGTATTGTTTTCTATGAACTAGAATGGAGTGTTTTTTAGAGCTTCTGAAAATAATATGCAAAGTCTTACTTCATTTTTTTATTCCTTAGCAGCAGTAATGTTAAAAATACTTTATCAAAAACTAAGCATCATAATATGATATATATTCTTAAAATTTAAGAAGTTAAATTTAATACATAATCATCATTTCAGTTTTTCATAACTGAAAATTTTAGTTTATAATAATTTTGAACAACTTTTAGACTTGTTTTTTATGTAACATTTTAAACAATATTTGTAGCAAAAGTCAGCCAACATGGGGTATAATATTTTATTTTCTCTTTTTATTTACCTTGACTTTAATATTTTTAGGATATTTATTAAATGTATCAAATTATTTCTATAAAATACAAGTATATAGATCAGACGTTAGGTACTAATCATAACAAATATTATAGTAATATATTACAATTACCTGAGAAAAAGAATTTTACAGGTTGAGTGGATCCTTTTAGAGTTGTCCTATACCTTAACTATATAAATATCAATATCCTTGTGATATCATTCTATAGTTATGAAAGATATTATCATTGGGATAAATTGGATAGAGTGCATACAAAGGATCTTTCTGAATTTCATAAAAATGAACGTGAGTCTATCGCTAGAATAAACAAAACTAAAAATTGTCTCTACTCACTGAGAACAGTGCCTCTACAGGCCTTCGTTTCTTTTTTTTCTAAGATTTTGTTTATTTTATTTATATGAGAGAAAGAGAGATACTGTGAGATTGTGACCTGAGCCAAAACCAAGGGTTAGACACTTAACCAACTGAGCCACCCAGGCACCCCTACAGTTCCCTCTTTCTTTACTACTCCACATAGGCTTTCGTTCCTAAATATTCACTTACCATTATCTTTTCCAGAGTAAAAAGTGACCTCCTTAATTCAAAATTCAGTTTTCTTTTTACTTAACACACATGAATTCTTCCTTCTCTTTAGGTTTTCATAAGACTTGCAGGGAAGCATACTCTTGCTTTTTCCTCACACCTAACCAGCTGTTTCTCATCAGGCTCTTTTGTTCATTCTCCCCCCTTTGCCCTTAACATTGGAGTTCTCCAGGATTCAGAGTTTTGAAATCTTCTCTATCAAGATGAGAGTTATCACTTTTCCCATTCACACCTTTTAGTACCATATAAAGTCTGGTAATTCCCTGTATAAATCTCTAGTAGCACTTATTTCCAAGCTCTGAATTCCTATATTTGGCTGCCAATTTATGCCTTATAGACGTCTCAATTTCAGCATCCCAAACCAAACTCTGTTGTTTTCCGACAAAACTACTTATTTTGTTGATTTATTTTATTTTTTTATAGATTTTATTTATTCATGAGACACACACACAGAGAGAGAGAGAGAGAGGCAGAGACACAGGCAGAGGAAAAAGCAGGCTCCATGCAGGGAGCCTGATGTGGGACTCGATCCCAGGTCTCCAGGATCACAGCCTGGGCTGAGCCACCCGGGCTGCCCTATTTTGTTGATTTTAAAACAAACAAACAAACAAACCTACTTCATTGATGAAAACTCCATTCCTCTCTAAAGAAAAAAAAAAAAAAAAACAACAACCCAAAACAAAACAAACAAATAAAAAGACCTCCATGCTCCTCCCCCTACAACCCTACTTCCAGTTTATTAGGAAATCTTATTACATATATATATATAATCTTGAATCTGAACACTTCTCACCTTCCATGATGGTGTCCCTAATCTGAGTCACTAACATCTCTTACCTGGACCATTGTAATAACAGCACCTAGAGTAATCCTGTTGTCAGAGCATTATGTGACTATGATCAAAACTCTAAAATGGTTTCCAGTTTCTCAAAGAATAAGCCTATTGTATATAACCTCATTTCTAACTTCATATTTTACTATTCTCCTTTATTCATTGTGTTTCAGCCACTTTGGGCCCTTCATTTTATCTCAAACGTACTAAGTATACTCCTACCTATGGCTTTTTCATTGGCTGATTCTCCTCCTGGATTGCTTTTCTCCACCTAAATCACTGCTCAACACATTTACTTAATGTGGCCAGACGTAATAATCCTACTTGATACCAAAAATATCCATTTCCAAGACTTCCAATTAGCTGTTCCTAATATTCCTAACTGCTCTTACCCTATTCTTTATATTTTGCAATACATATTCTATCATAATATGTAATTTATAATGTTTATTCTCTACTTTCTGTCTTACCATGCCCGATCTCTCACTAAAAAATAAGCTGTATATGATTGGGAACTTTTGTTCTTAACATATTTCAGTTACCTAGATGAGTGCCTAGAACATAATATCTTAATAGTTACTATTGAATACGTTTATTGACAAATGCATTGACAAATTTAAGAAAATACATTTATCAATCTTCACCATTTCAATTAATTCATTAAATACATGTTTTAGTCCAACTTTTACCTTCTCAAGCTAAGCTAATGAGAGGGTAAAAAGTTAAAAAAAAAAAAAAAGGAATTTGGAGGACTTCTGGGAAAGTTGGTGGAGTAGGAGGATCCCATAGATATAACTAGATAATGCTCACATCTGTGTAAATAACCCTGAAAATGACCCAAAGACTGACAGACTAAATTTGACAACTAAATGTAGAGAAGAAGCCCACATCAAAGAGAGTAGGAGGGAGGGAGATGATGTTGGAAACTAAATGGACTTGCAGGCCTATTTGAGGGAAAGAGGGACACCACAGACACAGAAAGGGAAGAGTAACAGACCTCCATACTGGGGAGCCTGGACAAGGAAGATAAATCCCCACATTATTTGGCTTTGAAAGCCAGAGGGGCTGAAATTCATGAGTTCTTACAACCATCGGGACTTCAAACATGGAATTTTAAAAAATCAATAGGCTTGGCTCTAGAAGAGCCCAGAGGATGAGAAGAAATGGAATCCCTGCCCTTGGAGAGACAGCACAGCAAACTGCCCCCATAGATACAATGTAGAAGAAATAGTTTGGAAGGCTTTTGGGGTAACAGGAGGGAGAGTTATTTGTAATGCCAGAGCAGAAGATATTTGATACAAATATCCATTTACATCAATGGACAGATCATCCAAACAGAAAATCAACAAGAGAACAGTGGCTTTGAATGACACATTGAACCAGATGAATTTAGCAGATATACTCAGAATATTCCATTCTAAAACAATACATATTCTTTTCAAGCGCTCATAGAACATTCTCTACAATAGATCATATATTGGGCCACAAAACAAGTCTCTTGACAAATTCAAACAGATCAAAGCCATTCCATGCATGTTGTCTGATCATGATATCATAAGAGAAGAAATCAACCCCCCCCCACACACACACAACTCTAGGAAGAGTAGAAATATGTGGACATTAAATAATATACTACTAAATAATGAATACCAAGAAATCAAAGAGGAAATTAAAAAATACAGACAAACGAAATGAAAACACTGCAGTTCAAAATCTTTGGGATGCAGCACAAGCTGTTCTACATTTCTAAGTTTATAGAAATATGAGCCTACCTCAAGAAGCAAGAAAAATCTCAAATAACCTAACCTTGTACATAAAAGAGTTAGAAAAAGAACAAAACCACAAACCAGGAGAAGGAAGGAAATAGTAAAGATTAGACCAGAACTAAGTGAAATAGAGACTAAAACAAAAAACACAATAGTATAAATCAATGGAACCATGAGCTGGTTCTTTGAAAAGATCAATAAAATTGATAAACTTCTAGTCAGACTCATTAAAAAAGACTCAAAATCACAAATAAAAGAAGAGAAATAACAAACATCATAGAAATACAATTGTAAGAGATTATGAAAAAGTATATGCAAACAAATTGAAAAACCTAGAATAAATTGATAAATTTCTAAAAACATACGACCTACCCAAACTGAATCAGGAAGAAATAGAAAATTTGAACTGGCTGATTACTAGCAACTAAATTGAATCAGTAATCAAAAAACTCCTAACAAACAAAAACCCGGACCAGATGGCTTCAAAAGTGAATTCTACCAAATCTTTAAAAAAGAGTTAATATCTATTCTTCTCAAACTAATCCCACAAATAGAAGAGGAAGAAAAACTTCCAAATCCATTCTGTAAGATCCACATTAGTCTAATTCCAAACCTATATAAAGACATTACAAAAGTGAGAGAGAGAAAAAACTACAGGCCAATATCTCTGATGAACATAAATGCAAAATCCTCAACAGAATATTAGCAAACTGAATCTAACAATTCATTAAAATTCATTCACTATGATCAAGTGGGATTTATTCCTGGGATGCAAAGGTGGTTTAATATTTGCAAATCAATGTGATACATCACATCAATAAGAGAAAGGATAAAAACAAAATGATCATTTCAATAGATGCAGAAAAAGCATTGACAATTTCCATTCATAATAAAAACCCTCAACAAGTAGGTTTAGAGGGAACATACCTTAACATAATAAAGGCCTTTTATGAAAAACCCATAGCTAACATCATACTCAATGGTAAAATCTGAGACCTACCCCCTAAGATCAAGAACAAGATAAGGATATCCACTCTGCCTAGTTTTATTCAACATAGTACTGAAAGTCCTACCCACCACAGTCAGAAAACAAAAAGAAATAATAGGTATCCAAGGAAAAACTAAAAGGTAAGGAAAACTAAAACTATCACTATTTGCAGATGACCTGATACTATATATAGAAAACCCTGAAGACTTCACCAAAAAACTATTAGAATTGATAAATGGATTCAATAAGGTTACAGAATACAAAATCAATGTACAGAAGTATGTTCCATTTCTATATACTAATAATGAAGCAATAGAAAAATTAAGAAAACAATCCCATTTACAATTGCACTGAAAATAATAAAATATCTAGGTATAAGGTATAAACTTAACCAAGGAAGTGGAAGACCTGTTATCTGAAAACTATAAAATATTAATGAAAGGTAACTGAAAACCATACAAACAAATGGAAAGATATTTCATGCTCATGGACTGGAAGAACAAATATTGTTAAATGTTCTTATTACTTAAAGCAATCTACAAATTTAATGTAATCACTGTCAAAATACCAACAGTATTTTTTACAGAGATAGAACAAACAATCCTAAAACTTATATGGAACCAAAAATGGCTCAAATAACCAAAACAAAAACAAACTAACAAAAAACTTTAAATAAACAAAGCTGGAAGTGTCAATTCCAGACTTCAAATTATACTATAAAGCCATAGTAATCGGGGTGCCTGGGTAACACAGTCAGTTGAAATTAAAGGGATTTTGAAATGTGTCCATGTATCCATATGAAGGGTGATGAAAGCAGGATGATATTTTGAAAATATAATTAGACTCTTCTATCCACGAAATATAACCAAGCACAGCTGCACAGATTTCTGAAGATAAAACTCCAGAATTATTGCAAGACAGTATATTCTCCTAAAGAAAAAAATTGAAAGATTTCTCTGGTGAAACTACCCAGTCAATGGGATAAAATGTATATTTTAAAGTTGAAATGCCAGCCTGATTAACCTCTGCTAATACTAATTACTTAGCCAATTTCTTACATGCTCATGGTGTTTACAATGTAGTGTTAGATCATTCAAAAATGCAATTAGGTACATGGGGTTCACTTGTTTGAAGAAAAGCTCAAATTTGAAAGACAATGAAAATGGAGGGGAAAAAAAAAAACAAATGTAAGAAAATGCAGAGACATGAAAACTTCCAAGTAGTTTCCTTCTACAGTTTAGGAGAGAATTCCATTCATTGAATAATGAAAGATAAATATAAAAAAATATTTAGAGGATAACAAGAATGCATTGAAATTAAAGAACATAATAAGGAATAATTCAGTAGAAGAGTTAGATCAAGGAACTATTAAAAGAATCTTGTGTGGGATCCCTGGGTGGCGCAGCGGTTTGGCGCCTGCCTTTGGCCCAGGGCGCGATCCTGGAGACCCGGGATCGAATCCCACGTCGGGCTCCCTGGTGCATGGAGCCTGCTTCTCCCTCTGCCTGTGTCTCTGCCTCTCTCTCTCTCTCTCTGTGACTATCATAAATAAATAAAAAAAAAAAATTAAAAAAA
This sequence comes from Canis lupus familiaris, assembly GCF_011100685.1. NCBI lineage: Eukaryota > Metazoa > Chordata > Mammalia > Carnivora > Canidae > Canis > Canis lupus. The sequence goes on from NC_049252.1 coordinate 16,685,522, forward strand.
AAATCTTATAAAAAAATAAAAAAAAAAGAATCTTGTGTAATAGATGGAGAATTTGGTATACAATATGAAACAACTAAGAATTCAGTGATTCAGTTCACGAAGTCCAATACCCTGAAAATAGTAGTTTAGACCTTAAACTCCTATGGTGAAAATGATGGGGGAATATTATCAAACAAATAATTCAAGAAAATTTGTCAAAGACAACCAGAGCATATCATTGTGAAATTTTAAAACAGAGTGGTTAAAGGGAGATTTCACTCTTTTGTAGAGAGAATACAAAGACAGTGGGAGATTGCAGGCAAAGGATTAGTAAACAGAACAGCATCAAGCTTCTCAACAGGGAGACCAAAATTTTAAGATCATAAAACAATGTTCAAAATTCTGAGGAAAATCATTTCCAAGAGCAAGGAAAAAGGAAATTAAACTGACTCCTTCTCTGTCATCTGTAGGCAGGAGAACTGTCTTTCAGAATCTGAGGATGGACTCATGAAAGTGACATAGAAAACTAACATGAGGAATTTGTTTACAGCAGGAAATAAAAGTTGTAAAGGAAAAAAATATCATAGTATAAAACTACTAAACTTCCTTCTCATAAAAGTATATTGATAATTCTGTGAACCTTGAACATTAATTGCTTTAACTAAAACACTAACAGAGCCATATCGGTATAGGTAAAGAGGTGTGTATGAAGGTAAGGGTTTTAGGGGGGTATAAGAAATATAAGTGTTTATTTTAGGAAGAAAAAATGAAACATTAAGAAGGTAAATTGGAGGAAAATAAAATGAGAGTAAAAGCTTTAAGAGAGGACAGCCTGGTTGGCTCAGCGGTTTAGTGCAGCCTTCAGCCCAGGGCGTGATCCTGGAGACAAGGGATAGAGTCCCATGTCGGGCTCCCTGCATGGAGCCTGCTTCTCCCTCTGCCTGTATCTCTGCCTCTCTCTCTCTCTCTCTCTCTCTGTGTCTCTCATGAATAAATAAATAAAATCTTTAAAAAAGAAAAAAAAAAGCTTTAAGAGATTTAAATTTGGTCACTTCTTGGATCTGTGAGTAAAGGATTTTTATCCTGAGGTCGCTTTTTTTTTGTTATAAGCCTTTAAGAATGATTAAGGTTTTATATTTTATAACATAAAACTTTGATAATAATAGTAATATGTCCATAACTGATTTTAGTCTTTACCTTTTATTGAAAAACAGAATGTGTATTGTAAGGATCATCATTTTTCAGGATTCTTTCCTGTTTGCTAACTCTAGTGCTCAGTTTCTGCCATAGAATCTTGAGGTTTGATGCAGTATTGTTACAATTGTTTTGTCATTTTCTGCGGGGCACAGTGTTCTAACCTCACAGCTGTGCCACTTGTAAAAGCCTGTGATCTAATCCTTAATTGCCAGGTAAACTGAAAAATGGAAAATGTTGGAAGAAAGATTTGATCCATGATAATATTTTTAATGATTTTCTTTCTCTGGTGACCAAGGTACTTGACAAAGCCTTCTAAATTGTTCTTAGTAGCCACATTTATTATTTATGCAATTACTCTTCTTGATACTCAAAAGCCTAGTGATAAAAGAAGGGGAACTGGACATAGGAAGAAAATAAGTTTGTTTTTTTTTTCTTTTTTTTAAGATTTTATTTATTTGACAGAGAGAGAGAGAGAGAGAGAGAGAGCCAGAGAGAACAAAGAAGGTAAATGGCAGAGACAGAGGGAGAGGGAAAAGCAGATTCCCCACTGAGCAAGGAGGCTGATGTAGGGCTTGATTCCAAGACCCTGAGATCATGACCCGAGCTGAAGGCAGACGCTTAACTAACAGGGCCACCCAGGAGCCCAAAAATAAGTTTTATATAGAGTTCGAGTACATCTGAAATTTGAGAACTATTAACATTGATAGAAATTTTCTGCTGCTTATGGCCTAGGGTATATTTTGGAGATCTGTAGGTAGGAAGAATGTTCATTTGACAAGAACAGAAGCAAACAAAATTAAGATCGGCATCTCTTCTTAACAAGCATGGTAAATTGTATTGAATATCCCAGTCCTTCATCCCTCCTAGTGCCCAGTGCCTTTGATCTGTTTCTTTGTAGGGGCTTTCTGACTTTAGGTTTGGTCGTGCAACCTGCTTAGCCAATGCAATAAGGAAGACATGACAGCATGTCTTTTCCAAATCTAGGTCTTCTGAGGCCTCTTCAGTGCTTACACTCGCTTTTTGGCTTTTCTGATTACCTTGAAAACATGAGAGAGACCATGGAAATCTATTGAAGAATGAGAGAAGCCTAAATCTTGGAAAGCCAGCTGATCCTCAGATGTGGCTAGACATGCCAGTGAGCCCAGCAAAAACAGAGATGCCTTGGCAATCCCAGATGACACCATGTACATGAGAAACACACACTGATTAGTGTTTGCTCCTAAGACCCTGTGGTTACTTTATGTGTAATTTTATGTGGCAGTGAGTAATTGATAAACAAATTAAAATCCTTACATTTATTTAAGATTTTATTTATGTATTCATGAGAGACACAGAGAGGTAGAGACATAGGCAGAGGGAGAAGCAGGCTCCCTGCGGGGAGCCTGATACTGGACTAGATTTTAGGACCCCAGAATCACGACCTAAGGCCAAAGGCACATGCTCAATCACTGAGCCACCCAGGCATCCCAATGTTTACATTTATTTAAAAAATCCCCAGATTAATACCTTCATGTAGACCTTTGAATTATACAGCTTATAGCTCCAATGTATTAAAATATAAGAAACTGTTAAATTATAGTCTAATTAACTTAACATTTAATAATAATGTTGTAGAATTCAGTGCTAAATTTTTATTTAATTACTTTAACTTGTGTCCTACGAATGCAAATATCTTTAATCAAAATTTTATCAGGTAACTTTTGTTTTTTACAAAACAGCGTAATTGTCACCATAAAATATTATTGCTTTGATACATGAAGAAAATTCTTAGTGATATCTGAAAATAAATAAGTCCAATATTAAGAGTTAAAATTTTTCTACTATAAACATGTCTTTAGTTTCCTATAGCTGCCATAACAATGTGCCAGAAACCGGGTGCCTTAAGAAAACAGAAATTTATTCTCTTACATTTCAGGAGTCAGAAGTCTGAAATCAAGGTATTAGCAGACAGAGTTGGTTACTTCTAAAGATTGGGAGAAACCACTCCACGCCTTTTTCCTAGCTTCAGGTGCTGCAGGGGATGCTTGGCATTCCTTAGCTTATATCATCTCAATCACTGGCTCAGTCTTCACAGCATCTCCACCCTGCGTGTCATCCAGGTATAAGGACATTAGTCATCAGGCACATAGATCCAGGCTAAATCCAGTATGAGCTCTTTTTGATATTCTTTTTTTTTAAATTTTATTTATTTATTCATAGACAGAGAGAGAGGCAGAGACACAGGCAGAGGGAGAAGCAGGCATCATACAGAAAGCCTGACGTGGGACTCGATCCAGGGTCTCCAGGATCAGGCCCTGGGCTGCAGGCTGCGCTAAACCCCTGCGCCACCGGGGCTGCCCTGATATTCTTAATTATATCTGAAAAGGCACTATTTTCAAATAAGGTCACATTCACAGGTAGTGGAAATTTGGACTAGGACTTTTTTTTTTTTTTTGTGGGACACAGTTCAAACAACTACAATATCTAAAATATAATTCTAAATATTATTAAAAAATAAAACCTATCAAAGACTTTGGGTACTACTCTTCTCTACTGTTAACCTTTGCCAAGACTTATAGTCATTCAAATTTATGTAGAAAGGAGACCTCAGAAAGCATCTACTCTTACCTCTTTTACAGGTGAGATAATAAGAAGACATAACTCATTTTAGTTGGAAGTCAGAAGTAAAACAGTGTGTAGGTGCCTAACTTTTTAAGTAAAGTCAATTTTTCAGTAAAGGCAGCCAGACGTCCAATCTCTTTGCCACACATTATTTGTGTGTCACAGATGACTCCTTAAACTTTTGAATATCAGTTTTATCATGTTGAAATTATGTATCATATTTGCCTCAAAGCATTATTACAGTGATTAAATGAAATTAAATATCTACTATAATATTTGGTATATTGTAGATTAAGAAGCTTAGCAGAGTTTCAAATAGAAAATGACAGAGCTTCTTGATGCCTAATCCTTGGTCCCATTACTCCTTTTACATTAAAAGATTGAGCTCTGGGGTTCTCCTCTGTGTTCTAGAAACCAGTATTCCCATAGAGCCTTATTATTGTGACATTTCATAAAAATCCTGTCAGTCTTTTCATGATCTTCATGTGAATATTATGAAAAATTACAACAGTAAATCCACATGCAAATACATAGGGAAAAAATGAAAAGCTGTAATTGGAAAATGTTTCTCCCTAATAGAAAATAATTACCAACTTCTCTGAAATAAATGAACAGTATTTCTTTGATTTTGTATATATAATATTCATTCATTGGTTATTTCAACAACTATAAAATGGGCCCTTATTTGTGCCTGGAATCATGCTCCATTAAAAAATGATAATACTTTTCTTTTTCCCTTACACCTTATGAAGTTTGAAGTCTAATTGGAGAAGACATTGGTGATAAAGTAGTCTCTCCAGGGAAGCAGCTGGTCTCCCCTGGAAGAAGCATTCTCCCGTGGTAAACTAATTTCTCCTTTGAGTTCTATAATAATATGTTTATAAGTACCACTAAGAATATTATAGCTGAATGACCACAAATGTAAGATTTAAAGATACATGTAGAGAAGAAATTCACATTCATGATTATTTATAGAGAGGAACTAACACATCTCAGATATTTTCCAATTGAACTTTGTAAATTGGTTCGGATTTCTCAAACATACAGATGTTACAAATAGTTCAAGGAACTTTCATATACACTAACCAGTTTCAGCAGTTGTTTGCATTCCACCCCATTTTAGTCATATTCTCTCTCTTCCTTCCCACTCTTATCCATCCCTCTCCTTCTTCTGTATCATCTATGTATCATCCTATCACCAATACCATTTAAGGATAAATGTATTCATTTCTTGTGATTGCCATAGGAAGTTACCACTTAGTTGTGTACAACACAACTTGGTGGTTTTAAATGATAGAAATTTATTCTCTCACAGTTCTGGCATCTAGACATCCAAAATCAAGATATCAACAGTATTGTGTTACCTCCATAGACTCTAGGGGAGAATCCCTTCATTGCTTCTAGCTTCTGGAGCTGTAGGTATTCATTGACTTGTGGCCACATTACTTCGGTCTCTGCCTTCTTACATTGCTGCTTCTGCTTGTGTCCCAAAACTGCATCTGAATCTCTTTCCTATAAAGATGAATCTGTTCCTATTTAGGACCCACTCTTAATCAAGGATATCCTCTTCATCTCTAGAACTAGAATTTGATCACATGTTTTGCCATACATAAAGTAATATTCACATGATCTAGGGATAGGAATTTAATATATTTTGGGGGGCCATTTTTTATTCTCTACAAGTAAGAAATATCCTGACCCTTTATCCCAACTTTCTTACATATTACATATTTCCTAAGAAGTATATTCTCTTAAGTGAATGTAAGACAGTTGACAAAATTAGATAATCTAACATTGATATAATCAGTGTTTACCTAATCATATTGGAGTCTGAGGCAAAAAGGAAAAACCCTAAATAATACTGTAATAATTTAAAGTGGATACTTTGTTCATCATGGATTTTTGCATTAAGCTTTTTAAAATATTACCTTCAGATATTATTTATTTTGATTGCTGAGGTTTTTATTTGTTAGTATAAAATTTACCCCTGAGAAGAATGGCTCCCTTGTTTCACACTATCCCAGCCTTAATCCATAGCCTGTATTGGAATCTTAACAGTTTTCCCAATGTTATTCTTAATAGCCATCTTCTCCCATCCAGAATTCAGGATCATGGGTCACACTTATGTATGTCTCAACCTTTCTCTTCTATATTAATCGTGATATTTTGAGGAGAAGAGGTCGGTTATTTTGTAGGATGGCTACCAGTTTGGATTTTGGGTTGGCCAGCTCTTTCTTTGTATTTGACATATATGTGTGATAGCAGGAATATCACTGAAATAATGTATCTTTTTTTTTAGGGTATTGTATTAGGAATAATATGATGTTGCTTTGTTCCACTGAGTGGTGATTGGTTAGGTCAAGACTGGTGACCTGTCATTTTTCTCCACCATAGTTACTTTTTTCTCTCTATAATTATTAAACAGGTTTTAGAATACTTTTGGCAACTATGCAAATATCTTATTCATTGTCAAAATTTCACTCAACTGCTCTAATAACCATTGATTTCTAAGTTCTTTATTACAGAAATTACAACTGTTTTATACTATATTTGTAAATGTATTTTAGTTGAAATTCTACAGTAAGAGATTTTCACTCTATATGTGTATGTGTGTGCCTAGATATAGATGGATACAGATATAAATATCAACTCAAACTTTTATATTCTATTCAATGAGACATTAAGCTGTCCTTAGTATGATTAGTGAGAACTCTTCTTGCTGACTTTTGGATACTTTTGAGAAATCCCCATAATTCCTTCCTGGAACTTTTCTCATGTTCCTGACCCAAAAAAGATGTAAGAATATCATCTACTATTTTATATGTAGCAGTCCTGGAATTAGCCATTTGTTCAAAAAGTTTGGTAGCTTTTAGTGTGGAATGGCCTCTATTACTTTTGATGATGTTAGCTGTCATTTAGAGCCTTATACCCTTTATATAATATGACAGTTTCCTGTGGCTTCTTTCAAGATTTTCTCTTTATTTTGGGGTGTTGTCATTTTGACTTTGATGTGCTTTAGTGTGATTGTATTTACCCGGCTCACAGTGTACTGTTCTTCTTAAATCCGTAAGTTTAAGTTTTTCATCAGATTTGAACTATGTTTAGCCTTTTATTCAAATATTGTTTTCTATATCTTCTCTTCTTTTCGGGGGAATATAAATATGCATATCTTAGAACATTTTATAGAGTCCCAAAGGCTATTGAATTTTTCTCATATTAATTTTCTTCCTCTTATACATATAATAAATGTATAACTCTATTGAATTTTTATAATGTCCTACATACAGGTCATTGAATTTCTGTTTATTTTGTTTATTTTTCTCTTTGTTGTGAAGTGTTGATCTATCTTTGAGTTCACGGACTTTTTATTCCCTGCTGTCTAGCTCATCAAGGAGTTTTTTTTTTATTTTACTTATGTTGTTTAATTTAGTTTTTATAGAACTTCCTTTGTTTTTCATAATTACAGATTTACTGCTCATATTCCCCCAAATATTCATTGTAATTAAATATTGTTTCAGGACCTTGGATATATTTATGATAGCCGACTTCAATCCCTCATCTGATAATTTCAGCATGTATGTCTTCTTGGAAATCTTTTCTGTTGACTTCTTTTTTTCTGAGTATGAATTGTTTGTTGATTATTCACATGTCTGCTAATATTTCTATTGCATTTTAGGCAATAGAAATATGTGGTGGGGTTCTTGTTCTATTTATATTCTTCTTAAGTGTATTGATATTTGTTCAAGCACTGAGTTTAAATGAGTTGAACTCAAACTGCAAACTGTTTCTTTTATGATGGTCAGCAACTGAAAATCTGCATCCTTCCAGTTTCTCACTGCTTTATTTGACAGAGCCTTGTATCTCATTAATGCTTAACTAGATTAGTGTCTAATCATGGATTTTGCAAATTTTATAGATAGATTTTGGCATTTATTCCATATGCAACTACTTTTTTAAAGGGATCCCCCCCTTAATCTCCTAGCCAATATGCCAGTTTCAAAGTCAGTATGCTGACCTCCTACCCTCTGTACTATAAGGATCAGGGCTTATTGTCCACCAGAATCGTGAAAACACTTAAATCACATACGGTGCACTTGCTGCCTTTCAGAGGTCATCCTTCTCAAGACTCTTCCTGTTTTAGGTCAATACCTAAATACAGTATTTCTTAATACTCCATCTAGATTTTATAGGTTTTACCTATGGGAGAGTTTAACTATACATATTTCTCTGTTATTACTGAAAGGTAGAATCTTAAAGTTATTTCTAAACTTGAAGATTTTTTAAAATTAAAATTTATATTAACCTGAAAGTGGAACTGCTCTGATTGAATAAAGAAATGGGCATGGGATCTTGCCCTTTCTCAATTCTATGAGCACGTACAACACAAAATTATTCATGTGGTACTTCCCCAAATACTACATTTCCATGGACTGTTGGAAATATACCAAATAATGAATATATAAGACGGAAGCCTATACCATAAAGAATGTGTTCACATATGTGGCCAGAACAATTAACTAAGTTTCACCACAATTTTTAGGCAAACTCCCAACAGACATTTTAAAAAATGTGTAACACTTCATATGCATTTGAGGGTGTTTTCAAATATATAACTTACTATTCACAGCATGCGTATAAGTAGAGCATATATAATTATTATCATTTTAGTACTACTACTATTTTATAATCCTACAAGACATCATGGAAACATGTAATTTCGTGACTGTATATACCCAACACTATGTTAAGAGTTTTGAAGATATCATCTTACTTCGTTTCTATGAAAAGCTTTTGATGGTTTATTAGTTCAGTTATAAAAAGTGAAACTGAGAAACCAAAAGACCTTAAGACTTACTCAAGGAGAAGTTCGTATAAATATGATTCACAAATCAAACCTTAGTCTGTATTCTCGTAAAAGCACATTTTTTCTTTTGTAAAAGATTTTATTTATTTATTTATGAGAGGGAGAAAGAGAGAGAGGGAGAGATTGAGAGAGAGAGACAGGCAGAGACACAGGCAGAAGGAGAAGCATGCTCCATTCTATACAGGGAGCCTGATGCGGGACTCAATACTGGGCCTCCAGGATCATGTCCTGGCTGAAGGCAGGCGCTAAACCACTGAGCCACCCAGGGATCCCCGAAAAGCACATTTTTTTCAAATATTATATCATTCTGCATTTTCCACAGAAGGTAAACGTCTTTCAAATGAATTAAATATCTTGACTTTAAATATACAGTCATTCTACAGAAACTGGACTCAAAATCAGTTATTGTAATGGCTGAACTTGGCCATTTTTTGTATTTTATCTTAGTACTTGAAGGAAGGAAGATACAGACAATGTTAAGACTTTAGGACATTTAGTACAACCAGAAATTTCAATGGCTTAACTAAATAAAAATCTAGTTCTTATTTACATAAAGCCTACTGTGAATCCTTTATTTTGGGTTAGAATTTGAACCAGTGGTATCCATTAGAGGTATCATGTGAGGGTTACATTCAAGCACAGATTTTAGGGAAGTAAGAGGGTGAGCTATGTATATCATTTGGAAAAGCAATGATGGGAGAACAAGAAAGTTCAAAGGTCCATATTGAAACTGTTCTTAGAACATGAAGAATCATAAGAAAACCAGTGCTTTTGATATAGAAAGAGGAAAATATAGAAAGTGAGATTGAGAAAGTAAAGTCTGTAGGTCCTTTAAAACTATTGCCTGTGAATGAGATAGAATTCTTTTTCTTCAGTCCTCCACTCCTGGCCCTAGTACCTATCACCAAAAATTCCATAATGAATCTTGTAATTAAATGAACATCTTTCCTCTCTTCTCTTGAGGACAGATTCTGAGTATGATTGCTATCATATGTGCAACAAATTTCTGTGTTTGGCACCTAATCTGAAAAGACGTGATTTTATTGCTTGTTTCTTGATAAGCTTCAGATTTTGTGTTTCACTTTGCCTCTAATTTTATGGGTCCCCCTGTGAAAATGCAATTCTCTTTATATGCTGAGAACAAAGTCATTGGACTTTCATTATGCTCTTTGACCACAATCAGTTTGGCCCTCTATAAGTGAATTCTACCAGAGCATAGGTTTGGGTTTTTTGCCAAGCCTGGAAATTTGGACATTCTATCCAAGTCAATTGGCTTTTCCATTTCACTGTGCTTGCTGTATGCCATAACTCACCATTCTATACCTTATCCCTTCAGTTCTACTCTGCCCCAACTAACAGAACTGACACCAACCATAATTTAGTGGTGACATATGGTGCTGACCTCCTGAAGAATGCGAAATGATCTGATACTCCTTTAATTGCATAGTCATCAGTAGGAGTTGATAGGCTACTACTGTTATGTGACTTATTACTGTAAAATGATTCCATGTGTAATGTGCATAAATTTTCTCCAAAATTGTCATTTTGCAGTGGCGATGGAAAAATAGAAATCAAAACAAAAAACAATTAATAAGACCTTGAGAGGTAAAATGATCTGCTTCATTCTAGAAATATGTTTCCCCTTGGGAAGGGAAGTCATGATGATGGAAACCTGTAGATTAAGTAAATTGGGAAGAAGTAGTTGTGGAGAACTATTTTAAAAATGAGTAACCCATTAATGAGCAGATTAAAATTATAACCCACGGTTTTGATATATTTTGGAACATCTTTATAATACTATTGAAAGTAATATGATTTTTTTTTTTCAGTTTTTAAGTTAATGTGACAAAAAAATCCCTGTTTCTGCATCTGTTTTGGGCTCTTTGCAGGGAGCCTGCTTCTCCCTCTGCCTATGTCTCTGTCCTCCCTCTCTGTGTGTTTCTCATGAATAAATAAATAAAATCTTTTTAAAAAATAAAAAATATTAGCAACTTCTGGCATCTAAATGGCCCAATGGTTGAGCATCTGCCTTTGGCTCAGATCATGATCCCGGAGTCCTGGGATCGAGTCCGGCATCAGGCTCTCACAGGGAGTCGGCTTCTCCCTCTGCCTATGTCTCTGCCTCTCTCTGTGTGTCTCTTGTGAATAAATACAATCTTTAAGAAAAATAAAATAAATAAAAGCAACTTCTATGGCTAAACTTTAGTAAAAGAAACCGGTAACAAATTGCTGCCAAATATATTAAAAACACTCTTAAAGACACATTTGATTTTGGTTCACATGGACTGTGGAACAGCTTTCAGATGAAAGCCCACAGAGAAATATATATCAATCAGTAAAAATAAACCAAAATGTATTTTATTGTAGTGAGTTTCGTATTTTTTCTAAGTCAGAATCTATAAAAAGGTAACACTTTTCAGTGAAAAAAGGTATTTTTTCCAAAATAAAATTTATTTATTTATTATCTACCCAGTACCTATTTTTTTTTTTCCTGAATCTGTGTTTCATTAAAGGTGTAGCATTGTGTCAGGAAATGAAGAAAATTTTCCTGAATTAAATTGTAGAAATATTTTTTAGCACCATGGTACTTTCTTTAAGAATTGGACATATTTTCCCTATAGATTGGTTCTAAACTTGATACATATTAAGGTTTATGATAGAAGAGCTAGAGATAGGTATCCCACTCCTCAATCTGCTTATCCAGAAATGCATGTAGGTTTTCTTTTGCAGATAAGTAAACCATTATCCCCTAAGAATTCATTCTGTTCAATTTTTAAATATGCTTCTCTCTGCTGCCTTCATGACAAAGTGCATGTTTTTGAGCAAAAGAATGTTTCTCATACTTTCCAGGATAGCAGTATACAAATATTCAGGTATTATTGTGAGTCCCTAAATATTTTCATAGAGTAGGCAAGCCTGTAAAACATTAAGAGAGAAAAAAACCCAAATAGCTCCAGGTGTTTAAAGTTCATATTTTCTTTTTCTCAGTTGTTTTAACTGGGAATTCACCTGACTCAAGGCATGAAGCCAGTCTTTCTTCTGATCTCTCCCTTCAAAATCATCGTTCTCCATTCCCAAAAGAAATTCATGCCTCTCTTTTACCCATCATGATACTTCACTGTTACTTCACTTTGGGATAAAAAGCCTCAAAGATGCCAAATATGTTGGATGAACAATAGATGAAAATATATAATAGATATGTATGTAATACAAATATAACTATGTATATAACATACATATATTTAACATGATTGTGTATATATAACTATATATAACATATATATGTAACACAAATGTGTAATAACACAAATATATGTGTGTGTGTGTGTATATATATATATATATATATATATATGTATGTATTGAGACATTATGAGTAATTGACTCATAATTCTGGAGTCTGAAGAGTCCCACAATCCATAGTCTGTCATTTGCAAGCTGGAGACCTAGGATGCCAGAAGTGTAGTTCATTCCAAGTCTAAAGGCCTGAGAACCATGGTAGCTAGGGCATAAATCCCAGTCGTAGGACAGAAGATAAGAGGAGATGTCCCAGCTCAAATTGTGATGCAGGAAAAAAAAGGAGGAGGCACAAATTGCTTCTTTTTTATACCTTGTGTTCTATTCAGGCTCTCACCAGATTGAATGATACCCACCTACACTGGGAAGAGCCATCTATACTGAGTCTACCAATTCAAATGCTAGTCTCTTCCAGAAACATCTTCCCAGAAACCCCCTGAACCAATGTTTATTTGGGCACCCCATGGTCAATCAGGCTGACATATAAAATCAGTCATCACACCAAGCAAAGTGTAATCCAAAACTGATATTGTGAACAGTATTTTATTCAAGGTATCTACAAACCATAGTAGAAATTTGTGCATTCCAACACACACATAACACATTTTATTAGGGTAGAAAAGTGTCATAAGAAATGAGACATTCTGACCTATTCCACAATGTCTGAATTAAAATGTATTATGGAATATATTTCTGGAAGCAATATCAATTTTTCTTAACAAATTTGCCTCTTCTATCACTAACTATTATCCATCAGTGCATTCATTGTTACTGAGAAAGAGAATCAAGAGGAAGGAAAACATTCAGACCATTAATAAGAGCTATGAAGGAAGTGACATTTGATTTCATTCAGTAACCTCTGATGGTAAAGTAGACTTATTTGTCTGTAGAAATCTTAAGAGCTCCACAATTTGTAAAATGGTATTGGTAAACACATAGTGAATACAAGCTTAACCACTACTCTGCATTCTCACCATTATTGATCAGAAGAAGGATCCTGGCCATTTCTCTTATTTACTTGTTTCAAAGATATACAACTTTTCATATTTCACATGATTTTAAGAAAGATATAAATTCATGCCCTTATTTTCTTAGATATTTATTTAGAATCACAAGAGAATCCTCTCTTTTTCCTTACCCCTACTACTACCATTTGGCCAAGCCACAGTCCTCTCTCATCTAGATTATCATAGTTGTGTCATAATTACTTTTGTTTGCAAGATACAGCATCCAGAATAATCCTTATGAAACAAATTTCATTATGCCACTCCTGTCTTCTAAAGATTCCACAGTGAAGGAGCCTCAGTGTCCATCAAAAGATGAATGGATAAAGAAGCTGTGGTCTATATATACAATGGAATATTACTCAGCCATCAGAAACGACAAATCCCCGCCATTTGCTTCAACGTGGATGGAACTGGAGGGTAGTATGCTGAGTGAAGTAAGTCAATCAGAGAAGGAAGGACAAACATTATATATTCTCATTCATTTGGGGAATATAAAAAAAGTGAAAGGGAATAAAGGGGAAAGGAGAGAAAATGAGTAGGAAATATCAGAGAGGGAGACAGAACATGAGAGACTCCTAACTTTGGGAAATGAACAAGGGGTGGTGGAAACGGAGGTGGGTGGGGGATTGGGGTTACTGGGTGATGGGCACTGAGGGGGCACTTGGCGGATGAGCACTGGGTCACATGCTATATGTTGGCATACTGAACTCCAATAAAAAATAATTTTTAAAAAATAATATAAAATAATTAAAAAATAAATAAAGGGAAAAGAAATAAAATAAGGATTCCACAGTAAAATGTAGTCCTCACCATCACCAAAGTTCTGAAAAAAATTGGTCCCATTACCTCTTTGGCAGGTGGTGTTACTATTCCTCCTACATACCTGCTCACCCCTCTCAAACCACACCCACTTCCTTGTTCTCCTCCAGCATCCCAGAATATGTTCACTTCAAGATGTTTGCAAGGCCTTATTTGAACCCTTCTATAATGGGCAGCAGGAGAAAGTATTTCAAGTTTCTGTGCTTTTTCTTTAAAAAAAAAAGATTTTTATTTATCTATTTATTCATGAGAGAACACAGAGAGAGAGAGGCAGAGACACAGGCAGAGAGAGGCAGATTCCCTGCAGGGAGTCTGATGCAGGACTTGACCCCAGGACTCCAGGATCACGCCCTGGGCCAAAGGCAGGCGCTAAACCACTGAGTCACCTGGGCTTCCCTCTGTGCTTTTTCTTAGAAATAAATATTGGTAATGCTTTAAAAACAGTTGTGAGCAAAAAGTGCAATAGGACAAAAAAGTTACATCAGATTACTGCAATTATTGGAAGACAGTGATAAGAATGTGAACCAAGGTAGAAAGAATAGTAAAAAGAGAATAGACTTTGACATATTTAGAAAGTATCTGGCCATTTTATGAGGGAAATAAAAAAATAAAAAAATAAAAAAAACAGATTCAGAGGCTTGTTTGGGTGACCTAAGGAATAATCACGGCATCAAATGAAAGTGCTTAGATATCGACAGAACTAATCTTTATACACAAATCTGCTCTTCCATAGACTGTATGGCTTGGAAAAGTGCAGAGCTCATAGATCTGAGGGGAGACCATCCTGGACTACCTGGAGGCTTGTTTTCTCTGTCTTTGTATCAGTTTAACATCCAGCTTAGAAGGTCCAGGATAACTCAATTAAGAAACAAAAACTAAAGACTCCCTCAATTAAGCTGCATAGATATTTACAATAGTCCTAACTCTGAAAACACTCTGAGCATTATGGAGATGGATCCGTGTTCTAACAAAATATTGGCCACGGGAAAGTCAGACCAGCCATGCCCAATTCAAGCTGTGTGATAATATGGTTGTGACCATCCTACTAATTCCTTTAAGACTTCCTTCAGTAAATCTTCATTCATGTGTCTCTTCTGCTTTTTTGCACACATTTTTAACTTTCCTTTGTATATGGCCAATTTTAATCATTTAAAATTTCCCCCTAAGATTTCTAGTTTGTATTTATTATTGTGACTCCCTAATTTTGATTGCAGCCATTAAAAAGAAATCTTGAGATTTGGACAACATGATTCCACATTTTCAAATAGGAAAACAGCAGTCATTGAGATTAACTAAAGGAGAAGTTCAATTAAGAATCTAAACAAAAATCTATGTGTACTGGGTATTGTATGTAAGTGATGAATACTAAGTTCTAAACCTGAAACTAATATTACACTATATGTTAACTAACTGGAATTTAAATAAAAGCTTGAGGAAGAAAAAAAGAATATACACAAAAATCATAGCTCAGAACACTAGGCTAGTCTGTAAATTATCCTGATTCTATAGGGAGATATTTTAAAGAGACTAAACTCCCTTTAATTATACAATCCTGCTCTGCAGGTGTCTAACAATGAATGATTTTTGGCTATAAAGTGGATATATTGATGGTATCTTCAGGATTACTTTTACAGTAACTATGATAATTTATGTCATGTACATATATATTTACTAGCTTTTAAAAATATTAGCTTATATTGTTGGTGCATTATTATTTCTAGACTCTGAACTTTTTGGATTCCTGGACTTGAACCATAGCTACATTTCAAATGCCTACTACAGTGTGTGATAAAGACCAAGTTTTCAATATATATTTCTTTAAGGAATTAACCATTTACATGACCTGATTCCACAGTGTTTCACTTTTAAATGATTATGGAAAATTGATATTGGAAGAAAAATTCAATTAAATTTGAACCAGTGCAGTTCCAAATATGTAATAATATTTGTAAGAATAAAGGAAATAGTGTCATTTTCAAATATTTACACCTTCTTCTATTACCAAGTTTACGTCAAAAACTAAATGTTTTCCCCCTACTTTTGCTAATTTTCTTTAAAAAAAAAAGATTTATTTGAGAGAGAGAGAGAGGGAGGAAGAGAGAGAGAAAGCATGGACAAGCATATGAGTGGGGGGAGAAGCAGAGGAAGAGAGAGAGAGAGAATATCAACCAGACTCCCTGCTGACTATGGAGACCCAATGGGGCTTGATCTTACAACCCATGAGATTATGACCAGAACTGAAATCAAGAGTTGTTTGCTTAACTAACTGAGCTACCCAAGTGCCCCTCATTCCATTATTTTCTTTCCTTAAATTGTACATGGGCTATGCTTTTGTCCATCTAATTTGAAAGTTATAAAAATTATATTTTAAGCATACAATAAGTGTTTAGAAAACCTCTTTTTTGTGTGTCATCATTAAATATCATAAGAAACCACCATGTATGCAAAGCTAAATAAAAAAATATAATTCTAGAAGATATTTTAACCATATCTCAGTCCCTAATAGAAGTAATTTTCTGTATTTTGACCTAATATACCTTTATTATTAAACAACTTTATTGAAATTCTTTAATAAGAATTATATTCTACTTTGTAACAGTTATGTTAAAAACACTGATTATTGTTATTAATGGTATGTCAAGACTTATATTCAGCAACTTTTTAATTTAATATATATTGCTCCACCTCTGGGCCCCCAAAATAATAGAAATCATATTGATAGCTATAACAGGATTGTAAAACAAGAATATTACATTTTAAAATGTATAAGTATAAGCACATTAACCAAAGACTGCTATATAATTGTGAACAGCATAATACCATTCTTTTCTTAGGTGAATTAATTTATTTCATTGTCCTTGTTAGTGCCCATCACATGAAAGAGTAAGTTGTTAACAGTTTGCATCTGGGATATAATGGAAAGATAGAGAATTCTAATCCTCACTATCTAATTCTATCCAAATTACAAAATCAAATTAACATAAATACAAGGAAAATGCACAGAATGTGCTAAGGATTAGAAACTAAAAAAAGAAATTTCAATGTCCTCCTATTCCAGCCTTCTAAATTTTAATTAGATACCAGATTCCTGCCATAATTCTATTGTGTACACCCATTTTAAAATTCTAAAACTTTTCATTTTATAAATCAGAGCATTTTTAATTATTTTAAATTTTGTCATTGCATGATACTATTGATTTTGAAAGTTTTCGGGGAAAAGGGAAAGAAATATATGGAAATTGCATATCACTTTAGTTCTGTGTGAATTTCTAAGGGAGAATCTAGATAAAACTACTCCAAAGTGTTAGCTTAATTAGACGCTGTTCAAATTAACCAGGCATTTCCCCCTACTTCCAAAAAGAATCAAAGAAGTCCAAATACTGCCGTAAAAATTGATACAGTGAAACCATCACACATATGGTTTTATCAGAACATATTCTCTTTCTTAAGTGAAAATAAACTCTTTCTGAGAGTAAAAAATCTGAACAGAAATCCCATTCTTGATTATCTGCAAAAGCTACAAAAGCACTTATGGGCCTATTCAACCATCAGAGAGGCAGAATTTTAGGGAAGTCCATTCCTGAAATGTATCTTTATTTCCTGATGTGCTTATTGCCAATGTTATTTTAGTTGTTAGAGTATCTTAAAGACATAAAAGCAGTTGGTTAGATGTTCTAAAGATGATGGCAGTAGCCTGCAGCTTACATAAACACTATAGGGTCCATGGACATAGTCGCAATAAAGCAGAACATCGAAAACACAGCTTATATAAAACTTAATACACTCAGCCCGGAAGATACTTTTAAACATTTGCTAAAATTACTTTACAAGCAGGCATGTTCACTATAAAAATCATCGTAATGGTGAAATAAAGCAGAGGTACAGAATAAAATGTAAGAAATTCTCTCAAACAATTCTATTTAAGCATCTAAATAACAACTAGGGTTATCTTGATGCAATTTACAGAGTTCTTTTACATTAAGATCTCATTTATAGTTTTCTGGTATAGATAATTATCTTATTAAATTTAATGTTGTTCCTGAAATTTCTCATGTTTACATAATACCTAAATGAGTCTCTGACCTATTTTCCTTCCAGATATGGGTGCTTCTGTGCATGTACTACTATCTTTCGAGTAAGATTAGTTCATGGGCTACCCCTACAACCCTGTGTGCATATGTTTTTTAGCAGCTTATTTTATGTAGGATACAATGCTTATTATAGACTGGGCATCATTATTCAGAGGGAAGAATTGGTAGTATTGGAAGAAAAAAAATGTTGTTAATGTTAATTATCAGAAATTTGTTTGTGATTAGTAAATTCACATGAAGTACCGAACTGAGACTTGCTTGGAACCAAGCTGCCTGGGTTTTCTTTCACTGAATTGATGCTTTCTCATCATTTCCTATAAAAGAAGTAAAATTGAAGGGAGAACATATCCCCTTGTGAACATGACCCCATATTGCACAGATAGTAGAGCTCCTTAGCTACAAGACATATTTCTGCGGGACAGTGGGATGATATCTTGCTGACCTTATTTTTGTGAGCTTTCACTTTCCTCAGTGGTCTATTTCTTACTGCAGTAGGCATAAAGTTATGGACGTTATGGAATTGACACTAAATTTAATACATGACAGATAGTGACCATGAGGGGGCCTACCTTGTCCAATGAGCTGAAAATATTAAAAATCAATATATATGTATATATATATTCATATACATACTCATATACTTAACTTTTTAAAAAGAATGTTTTACTCTTCTGTGGAAATGGTTAATCATATTTCCTTTGTAAATACTAATCATTATGTCTGGAAATCCTTATAATAAAAATTATAGCATGTTTGCTTTGCTTAGTCTTCAACCTCCTATTATGTAGAAAGCAACAGGAAAACATTATATAATTTTTAACAGCAAAAAGAAATACAAAGTAGCCCTCAAAATCTTTTTTTTTTAAAGTATATCGCATGACTAAGGTTGTAAGACCACCTAGTGAAATGAGATCCAAAGAGTGGGTGGCAGTTCAGAGAGGTAAGGTGGAGAGACAAAATAAATGAATTGGCTTGCTTTAGGCAGGTCTGTAGGGAGAAGTAGTGCCTACCATAGAAGCAGGACATCAAGCAACTGAAAAATTTAAATTCTTTTTTTAAGGATTTATTTATTTATTTATTCATGATAGACATAGAGAGAGAGAGAGAGAGAGAGGCAGAGACAGAGGGCAGAGGAAGAAGCAGGCTCCATGCCGGGAGCCCGACGCAGACTCAATCCTGGGACTCCAGAATCGCGCACTAGACCAAAGGCAGGCGCCATACCACTGAGCCACCCAATGATCCCGAATATTTTAAATTCTTAAAGGTCTGGGCTAGCCTGAGAGTTTAGAATCCCAGGAATATCCCCAAAAGAAGTCAGCCACCACCTTACATCTCATGTTTATTGTCATCCACCATGGTTCACAAGGAACATTAGTGGTAGGGCAAGAGGCTTAAGAGAAAAGAGACTCTATGGTGGAGACATGCAGGGATTTCCCAGGATTTCCCAGACATGCAGCAAAACTTAGAGGAAACTCTCTGCATACTAAACTCTGCACAAGTTTATGGTAGTGGTTGACTGTCACAGGGAGACAAATAGCATGTCTGTATACCAGACTCTGCTCTGATAAAGACAAAAGCTATCTGCTACTAGAAGAGGGACAAGAAACTTATTCACCCCTACGACTCTGCATTGACTTGAGGCAGAAGACCTCTGCCGCTGAGTAATAGGCAGAGAATTCATGGTCTAGGCTCTGCACTGAGTAGTAGGAAAAGGTTTACTGACAACCTGGTGGGGTCAGGACTTCTAAGAAGGCCTCACTTCTGAGGTTTAGGTATACAAGTCCTGCCTAAGACTAAGGATGAAGCAAGAGAATTGAACAACCTGTCCACTCAAGCTATGAGCCTACAATGAGTACCAGGAAACACGTACATACACACAACTAAAAAATGACAGAATAGGGGATCCCTGGGTGGCTCAGCGGTTTAGCGCCTGCCTTCTGCTGAGGGCATGATCCTGGAGTCCCAGGATGGAATCTCCCTGCATGGAGCCTGCTCTCTCTCTCTCTCTCTCTCTCTCATGAATAAATAAGTAAAATCTTAAAAAAAATAAAAGTTACAGAATGTGTCTCATGTAAACACACCTAGAAATCCTTAGCAGAACATTAGGGAATGAAATTCAACAATATTTAAAAGGATAATTCTCCATGGCCAAGTTAGATTTGTCCCAGAAATGCATGATTGTTTTATCATATGATAATTAATGTAATTTGCCACATTAACAGATTAAGAGTATAAGATCATATAATCATTTAAATTGATGCAGAAAAGCCATTAGAGGAAACCTCAGGATTGGGGAAAAAAAAGCTTTCTCCACTTTATAATGGACATTTATAAAGAATCTACAGCTGATAATCATCTTTTAACATTAATAGCTTTTTTGCTAATACTAGGAACACTGCAAGGATGTCCTTTTTCACCACTTTCTCACATAGCATTTTACTAGAGATCCAAGGAAGTGCCATAATACAAGAACAAAAAGCATATTGGATGGAATTAAAAAGTAAATTTTGGGGAGTAGATGTCTGTGTGTATAGGAAATCCTAAAAATTCTACAAGAGACCATAATTTGACAGTTTCTTATAAATTTTAACAAGCAATTGCCATATGACCCAGTAATTCTACTCTTGGGCATTTATCCAAGAGAAATGAAGACCTATATTCACATAAGACACTGTACATAAATGTTCACCAGTATACAAAAGATTTTTTTTTCTTAATAACCCCAAACTGGACACCATCCAGATGTCCTTCATTGGTGAATGATTCAACCAGGTATGGTTCATCCACACCATAGAATACTATTCAGCAATAAAGCATGAGCCAACTATATTGATACACTCAACTTGGATCAGTCTATGAGAAAGTATGCTGAAAAGTTGATCTGAAAAGGTTGTATAGTATATCATTCCATACATATAACATTCTTGAATTAACAAAGCCCTAGAAATCGAGAACAGATTAGTTGGGTGCTAAGGATGGGAGGAGGTGGGGGGAGCTGCAAAGGGATACCACTAGGGATCCTGGCAGAACCATTTGGAGTCTTCACTGCATCAATGTCTAAATCCTAGTGATGATATTCTAGGGTTTTGAAAACGTTATCATTGGGTAAAAGGTATGAGAAATCCCTCTGTATTTCTTATAACTGCATGTAAGTCAATGATCATCTCAAATTCACTTACAAATCAACTTCTAAAACTGGACATTTCAAAATAATGGCTGTCTCATCATTTCAAAACTTCCTGGAATTTATTATGCATTTAATTTTGTTTTCAAAATGTAGGAGTGCTTATTTCCTAGGTATCTGTTCTTTCTAAATTATTACTATTGTGGCTTATATAGCATTTTATACTCTTTTAAAGTACAGTCTCTTTTGCTCATACCATATAATTACATGTGATAAGTTTAGGTCAAGTTGATTTGTTATGCTTACTAGTTTTACTTCAGTTTTATATTTATTTCAATATTACTACCAAATTAAATGGAGTAGTTTAAAAAGAAATATCCATCTTAATGTTTGTTTAACATATTATTGATTTAGATTATTTTTTAAATGAAACAAGTTGAAAAGTTATCAGCCTTTCAATATTTGTGCTAAAATTGTGAACTCTCTACCCCTAAATTGTAATATTTGATTATATGTCTTACTTTTGACCAAAAAAGAAATATTTGCTCACATTAATTGTCTTCCAAGGTCTTTTGGCATAAATATTGAATAAATACCTTCAGCTACTTGGAACATAGAGGTGCCATTAAAATGGGGCAGAATAAATATATTTTAATTAATTAGATATATAAACTAATTATCCAGAACTGAGTGTGGTTCTTATTCATATATTCCAATATGAAATGAGAATTTGGATCACTGTTCTTTGGTAATACCAACATGGAACAAGTCCCCTGTTTTAAAAGTTATATTTTTGAAAGATTTTCCCCAGATTTATAGAGTACATGTATATATCTGTGTGTATGCATATACATCTATATTAATACCCAGAAATTCATCAAATTATAAAATATTTGAATATTTGAATAATTGAATATATTGAATAAAATATAAAAATATTTGAAGTTTAGTGACAATTGCCTAAATGTCAATAACCTTAACTGTATGTATGTATGTATGCATATACATACCCTCCACATATATATAAACATATATATTTAATGAAAATATAAATTAACAATTTTGAAAATATTACTTTAGGGAATTTCCTTAAATCTGGCTCAAAGCAGTCATCTAAATATGCTTGAAACTTACTCGAGGTGAATAAGGTACGAAAATGAAGAGATTTTAAAGCTTTCCTGGCCTCCCCCTAGTCTCATAAACTGGGCAATATGGATTGGGTAATCTTTAATATCCTATAATGCCAACTTTGTTTTGAAAAGGAATGTGTTTTTTCTTATAGTGGGTCTTTATCTAGTCCCCACTGAATGGAGAAAACAAGAGAAGATTCTAAGCAATACTTATTTTACTTTTATGAGTATACACCCCACCCTATTTTAGCACCATTGGCAGGGCCATTTGAAAAGAGGGTCCTGGGTTCCCATTATGTTTCTACCTCTTACATGTTGTGTTCATTTTGGCAGGTTACTTAAAATCTATAAAATGATGGTAATGGTCATGTCTTATAATAGTTACAGTGCTTGAAGTGCATCCTGTGGTAAAATAGCTACCAAAATTTGTGAGAACAGAGAGAAGACATGAATAGACATGGTTTCTTCCTTTGCTTCATTTGTCCCGTAGATATTCAGACATATTTGAGAAAATAAAAATGCCAAGCCCTTTGCTTTATACACATATAACACAGGAAAACAAACTAATGTATGTTTTTAGTCAGATATTCTATTTAAACTTTCTGTTTAACAATTTAACATACAAAATATATATGCATTATTTTATAGGATATGAGAGAGTCTTTAAAATTTTTGTCTTTTGAAACAGTGAAATGTGAGCAGAGGTAAGGTATATCACTTGTGGGAAGAAACTTTAATATCTAGAACCCAGTTTACAATTTTTTGTTTCCTCTATCATGGAGATTGATATATCCCAAATGGTTATGTTTTGATAGCCTAAATTCCTAAGTAAGAGTGACAGGAAACAGAATTACCCACTTAATAAATAAATAGCCACCACCTTGAATGTGAATGAAATTAATGACAGTGGATTATAGCTGTAAGAGAGCAAGACACTCTCTGAGGAGCAATATACAGAGAAGCTCCAAAGCCAAAAGGAGAGGCAAAAAGAGTTCAAAGGCTTTTAGAAGCCTCTGGCATCTGAAGCTTCAGTCAATTCCTAGCCATAATAACTCCTCACACTAAAGTCCTATTAACCTCAGTTCTTGTATATAACAGATTCAGTTTTCAGCAACATAAATTATATGAGGCATACCAAAAGGCAAGAAAAAATATGATATGAAGAAATAAGCAAGCACCAGAACCAGACTTGGCTGTGACACAGATGTTTGAATTATTAGGCAGGAAATTTAATGTAATTGATTGATATGCTCATGGTAATGCAAAAAGCAGACCACATGCAAGAACAGATGAGTACTGCAAGCAGATACGTGGAAACTCTAGAAAGTGTAAAAAGCAAATGTTAGAATTATAAACGAAAACATCTGTTACAAACCACAGATTCCTTCAACAGGTTCATCAGTATACCTAACATAACTGAGGAAAGAATCAGTGAGTATAGATCAATAGAAACTTTCCAATCTGGAATGCAAAGAGAAAAGAAACATAGAATTGACCAGAGCATTCACATTAGTGGAATACCATCAAAAGGTGTAATATTGGGGATCCCTGGGTGGCTCAGTGGTTTGGCACCTGCCTTTGGCCCAGGGCGCGATCCTGGAGTCCCAGGATCGAGTCCCCATCAGGCTCCCAGCATGGAGCCTGCTTCTCCCTCCTCCTGTGTCTCTGCCTCTCTCTCTCTCTCTCTCTCTATGTCTGTCATAAATAAATAAATCTTTAAAAAAGGAGTAATATTACTTGAAAAGCACAAAAAGAATGGAACAGAAGAAATATTTAAAATAATATTGACCAAGAACTTTGCAAAATTAATGATGGGCACCAAATCACACACGCAAGAATTTTAGAGAATACCACAAGCTGGAGTGGATAGAAATCCACCCCACCCACTCCAACCCCCATATTCCCATAACCTTCATGGTAGTGACTTCTGCCAAAACTGTAGTGATCCGTTGAGAGAGAAACATCCCATTTCCCAAGGATGTATTTAGGAAAAGTGCTATGCCAAACTGGCCAAGGTTCTTAAGTTCATAATTTTTTGATTCACTTACATATCCCCTTTGTCTTGGCCAAAATCTGTTCCCAAAAGAATTGGTTAGGGTCACTAATTGGTGGGATCTTTTTCCCTGCAGGGTCTGTATCAGGGTCGTGCAGTTCCATCTTACCCAGGCTTCCTAACTTTGGCCCTCAGTAAACAGGAGGCTTCTGGCTTCTATTTAACAAGGAAGACGTTTTACTTCCTCCCTCATCATCACCTACACACACAGCATGCAAACACAAACACTTGACAAAGTTACTATTTTAAGGCTAGGTAACAGGAAGAAGAGCATTTTATGTGGCCAGTACTGGACAAAGGTAGTCCTCTTGGTAAATACTATGTAAACTTTTAAAGATAAGCAACCAGGAACTGATTTTGTATTTAGGGAGGGAAAAAGCTCTGTATCATCAAGCCCTCCAGGAAAATTGGGTGTCTCTTTAGGCTTAATGATTGGGGCTAAATTTGCCTTTTAATAACTCTGCATTTATGATTTTTGCAGAATATAAAACACGAAAAAGTCGTATGTTTTTCAAAGTTCACTTACATACGGAAAAGGACTGTTAAGTGAATTTGGAGATTTAGAGGAATCAACGTCCTATAGATAAAGTAATGACAGTGCCCAAGAGAGCTACATTAAAAAAAAAAAAAAATCAGTGGTTCAATGAGAAAAGGGGGAACACTATTGATAAAGAATTCACAAAAGAAAAAGAATCCATAATGGAGGCAAACAATGATCTATGGAGAATTAGGAGACTAATCTGAGGGATGTGGAGATTTTTAATAAATTTAGTAAAAGAGTCCTCATTGGAATTATGGAGATAGAATCTTGATTTGATGGATTGCTGAGGAAATAAGTCATGAAAAGTTTAAAAAAATTTGGCAGATTATGATTATGAGAAGATTGAATTTAGCAGAAAAAGGTAAATTGAATAATGTCATAACAACATGGTATGAGAAGATGAGGCTAGATTCTAACCAGGTTTAAGGATTTATGGGATATTTGTATTTGAAGGGCAAAGTTACAGAGAGCAAAACACAAATGTAGTCATAGGAGGCAAATAATTTCTTATTTTTCTATTTTTTTAAATTTTTATTGAACTTTTAGAGAAAGAGCGGGGTGGAGAGGGGCAGAGGGAGAGAAAATCTTAAGCAGTGGACACATAAAGGGAGAATATGGAAAAAAGTTAATGAATTTCGACTACTTGGGAGTAGTTCTTTGGCTGAGGCTGTTGATTATCCATAAATATTCATTTCCCTCTGTTTTGGGAACATGACTTTTAGCCTGACATTGCATTCTCTAATGACCCTTGTTATTTGCGGTCATGTCACTCTGCCAAGGGTACTTGGATCATATTGATAATGCCATTTTGGTTTATACCGTTAAAAGTAACACACTAGGGACACCTGGGTGGCTCAGTGGTTGAGCTTCTGCCTTTGGCTCAGGTCGTGATCCCGGAGTCCTGGGATCGAGTTCTGCATCAGGCTCCCTGCAGGGAGCCTGCTTCTCCCTCTGCCTATGTCTCTGCCTCTCTGTGTGTCTCTCGTGAATCAATAAATAAAATCTTAAAAAAAAAAAAAAAGTAATACACTCTAGTGCACCAGGGTGGCTCAGTCCTTCAAGTATCTGCCTTTGGCTCAGATGATATTGGAGTCCTGGGACTGAGCCCCGCATTGGGCTCCCAGAACAGGGATCCTGCTTCTCCCTCTCCCTCTGCCTCCCACCTTACCTGATGTTCTTTCTCTCTCAAACAAATAAAATCTTAAAAAAAAAAAAAGGTAATACACTCTCTTAGCCTTTTCTCACTTCCTGTCTGAAAGATATTGAAACTGTTGCAACTTCCTTGGACTTGAGATGGAAGCTGTTCTCTCAGCTGTGAATCATGTACCACAAGAGCAACACACAAAACCACAGTAGAGGTGTCTCTTGTCTGAGCCAGTGTTACAGTGAGCTACGTTGTTACAGTGTCACAACTTGTACCCTTCTGATAAAGCTCCCATCATGGACAGTCCATTTTCATAACTCCATTAATGTATTTCTTGTTGACATGCGCAAATATCTAATATCAAATTGCATTCAAATGATCAAAAAAGAATTGCATATTTTAATAATGTGAAGACTTTATCCTGTGGCTGATGTTGCTACTTTTTAAATTGTATGCCAGGATTTACAAAAATGTTCACTATGAAAATATTTTTCATGATAGACTTGAGTTCTCTAACTGATAGCAATACTAAAGGAGAAGGGTCGAGTTTTTAAAGAAGTCAATGAACTACATGTACATGTACAGCCTTTATGTAACACCATTTGTGTGAGTCAAGCTGTTGTTAAGCACTTTTGAGTTTATTCTCCAGGGTGTACTGACCAAACTCTAATCTCATGGAAAGGTAAATATAACTGAAGTGTTTGGAGAGGTGATGGGAAATCAGTGCCCAGAAAGAGCACTTAGCTATGTTTTCAGCCATAAATGTCAAAGAACAAGGTCATAAGTGTTTCTTTCTGTTTCTTGAAAGTGTTCTGAATTTGAACACCTTTCTTTTTATTTTCTCTTGGGCTCTGGAATGAAAAGAGATGGGTAGTGAACTGACTTTCCAACATTTATTGTCTTAACACAGTTACTTCTTCAAGTAGTAACATCCTTGTATATAGTTTCCTATTACATTTATGTGCAATTATCTTCTAATTTTTTTAAGTTCTTATAGCCCACTAATTAAGACCCTTCCACATTTGTTTATAGTCCAGGAGTCCCTAACGGAAATAAACTTCCAAGTGTAGGAGCTATCATGTAGTAGATTCCCCCTGGATTAATTCTGTTCTAGTATTTTCTGTTATGCAGGGCAGAGCATCTGGCCTTTCAGATCTCGGATAGAAATGGTAAACTGTGACTTCCAACAGTGCACTCTTGAAAATGTTATCTGATACGTGGCTAAAATATATATCATTAATACGTTCTAGTATTTTATTTCTAGATTTATTTGTTAATTCAATAAATCATTTCTAAGAACTTCTACTAGGTATGTTACCGTTTTAAGTTTGAGTTATAAAATTTTTAATGTGACCCCTCTACTCTCAGGAGTTACTAATAATGTGTGCCAGGAAATCAGGTAATTGCTAACTTGATTATTAGGAAGTCAAATAATTGCTACTATATGGACCAGTATTTGGACCCCATGAAATGTCAAGCCCGTTAGCCAAGTTCTTATCAAGATAGAAGAAGAAAGTATTGAGAATAGGTAAACGGTCTTTTCACAAAAGTGTAAAGTGAGTCTTTAATTTGAGAGGTTTTATTCCAGTTTCTAATTCCTCATGAATTAAATGGTGACTAGGTTCAGGTGCAGGGTTGATGGAATAAGTTGATTTCTCACAAGCACATTAGTCCAGAGCTCCTTAAACACATACTCACAAGGCACATGAATACGACCACACACTTGCAGTTTCTAAAAGGATGTGAGAACTCATTCCACTGAGTGCCAGTGCAGATACACGAATATTTCCTCAGAAGCAGATTTCTATAGATTTCAGAAAATAGTCCTCACACTCATTGCAGAAGGAGATAGCTAGGATTGATTCTGTCAGAATGCTTGTTAACAGATAAACCTGCCATGTTGTGTATTTCTGTTAAACCTCATCATCACTCAAGAAATAATCTTGCCTATTTACTTATTCTCTTCCTATTTTCTCATTTTCATGACTACTTTCTGCTTTCCTTCCACAAAAGGAAGAAAGAAATCCTCTTTCTTCTAAAAACCATATCCTGCATTCTTTTACATTTTTGAAAAAAAAAAAAGATTTTATTTTTAGAGTAGTTTTAGGTTTACATCAAAATTGAGGAAGTAGGAGGCGCCTGGGTAGCTCAATTGGTTAAGTGTCTGCATACGGCTCAGGTCATGATCACAGGATTCTGGGATGGAGCCCCAGAGCCCCATCCATGTAGGGCTCCCTGCTAAATGGGAAGTCTGCTTCTTCCTCTGCCCCTTTCCCAACTTGTACTCACTCACTCACTCTCTCTCTCTCAACTAAATCATCTTTTTTAAAAATTTGAGGAAGGTATAGTTTCTTCATATGCCACCTGTCTCAACACGTGCATAGCGCTCCTCCTACCCTATTAACAGCATCACTCACCAGAATGGTATACCTTTTACTGTGGATAAACCTACATTGACACGTTATACCTACCTCAAATTCATAGTTCACTTTAGAATTTACTCTTGGTGTTGTACATTCTCTGAGTTTGGACAAAGGTATAATGACATATACCTATCATTATCATATTATACAGAGTAATTTCACGTCCCTGGAGATTCTCTGTGCTAAGCACATTCATTTCTCCTTCACCCCTGGCAACTACTGATCTTTTTATTATCTCTATAGGTTTGCCTATTTAAAAATGTCATGCACCTGGGTGGCTCAGACATTTAAGCATCTGCCTTCAACTCAGGTCATGATCTCAAACCCCACATGGGGCTCCCTTCTCAAGGAGGAATCTAATTCTTTCTCCCTCTGCCCCTCCTCTACTGTTCATACGTCTTTCAAATAAAATCTTAAAAAAATTAAAATGTCATGTATTTGGAATCATACAGCACATAGCTTTTTAGGTGGGCTTATTTCACTTAATAATAATACAGTTTAAGTTTCCTCCATGTCTTTTCATGGCTTGATATCTCATTTCTTTTTTAATATTGAATACTATCCCATTATCTGGATGTATTATTTTTTTAATCCATTTATACCTACTGAAGGGCATCTTGATTACTTCCAAAGTTTGGCGATCCTGTATAAAGCTGCTATAAACACTTGTGTGCAGGTTTTTGTGTGAGCATAGTTTCAACTCCTTTGGGTAAATACCAAGGAGCACGATTGCTGGATCATAAAGTAAGATAAAATTTAGTTTTACAAGAAACCATGGAACTATCTTCCAAAGTGGCCACACCATTTGTATTTCCTGCCAGCAATGAATGAGAAATCCTGGGCTTCTACATTCTCACCAGCATTTGATGGTATTAGTGGTACAGATTTTGGTCATTCTATTAGATGAATATTTTATCTCATTATTATTGAATTTGCAATACCCTGATATGGAGCATCTTGTAATGTGCTTATTTAATATGTGCATATCTTCTTTGGTGAGGTGTCTTTTAAGGTTTTGGCCAATTTTTAATTCGAGTTGTTTGCTTTTTTTTTTTTTTTTTGAGTTTTGTGGGTTATTTTTATATTTTGGATAATAGTCCTTTGTCAGATGTGACTTTAACAAATATTTTTTTTTTCTCAGTCAGTGGCTTGTCCTTTCATTCTCTTGATACTGTTTTTTGGAGAGCATATTAAAAAAATAATTAAGTCCAGCTTATCTGTGATTTGTTCCACCGACCATGTCTTTGGTGTTGTATCTAAAAATGTTTAAACATTCCTGAGGTCACCTAGATTTTCTCCTAAGTTATCTTCTAAGAGTTTTATAGTTTTGCATTTTCCATTTAAGTATGTAATCCCTTTTGATGTAATTTTTGTGAAGAGTATTAGGTCTGTGTATAGATTTATGTTTTTGCATGTGGACTCCAGTTATAGCAGCATTATTTGTTGAGGACTCTCTTTGCTCTTTCATAGTACCTTTGCTTCAATCAACTACATTTAGGGCAGTCTATTTCTGGCCTCTCTGATATATTCCATGTATCTATTTATTCTTTCACCAGTCCCACATTTTTTATTACTCTAGCTTTATAGTATTTTTTTTTTAAGATTTTATTTAGTTGTTTTTAATGAGAGACGCAGAGAGAGAGGCAGTTACACAGGCAGGGGGAGAAGTAGGCTCCCTGCAGGGAGCCTGAGGTGGAACCCCATCCTGGGTCTTCAGGATCAGGCCTTGGGCTGAGGGCGGAGCTAAACCGCTAAGCCACCTGGGCTGCCCTAGAGTAGCATCAGTTCTTCAACTTTGTTCTCCTTCAATATTGTGATGGCTATTTATTCCGGGTCTTTTGCCTTCCTGAATAAAATTTATAATTAGTTTGTTGATATCCATAAAATAACTGGATTAATTATGATTGAGATTACATTGAATCTTTAAATGAAGTTGGGGAAAACTGACATGTTGACAATATCAAGTCTTCCTAACCAAGAACATGGAGTAACTATTTCATTCTTTGTTTTTATTCGTGAGGTTTTAGTTTTCCTCAGATAGATCTTATATGTATTTTGTTAGACTTATACATAAGTAATTCATTTCTTTGCATCCCAATGTAAATGGTATTGTGTTTTTAATTTCAAATTCCACTAGTTCATTGTTAGCATAAGGAAAGCAATTGACTTGTATACTTGTATATTAATCATGCATTCTACAATCTTGCTATAATACTTATTACTTCTAGGAGACTTTTTTGTCAGTTTTTCATATTTTTTTCTTTTTTTTAAGATTTTATTTATTTATTCATGACAGACACAGAGAGAGGCAGAGATGCAGGCAGAGGGAGAAGCAAGTTTCCTGTGGACCCCGAGGTATGACATGAACCAAAGGCAGATGCTCAACCACTGAAACACCAGGGTTACTCTTCAGATTTTTTCTACATAGAAAATCATGTTATCTATAAACAAAGACAGCTTTATGTCTTACCTCCTAATCTATATACCTTTAATTTCTTTTTTCACACCTTATTACATTAGCAGGAATATCCAGTGTGACACTGGAAGGGAGTAGTGACAGGGTCATTCTTGCCTTATTCCTGACCTTAGTGGGAAAGCTTTTAGGTTTTCATCATTAATAATGATGTTAGCTTTAGTTTTTTTGTGGATTTTTTAAAATCAAAGTTGAGAGAGTTCTCTTCTATTCCTAATTTATGAAAAGCTTTTACCAGGAATGGTTGTTGGATTTTGTCAAATCCTTTTCTTTTCTTTTCTTTTCTTTCTTTTTTTTTTTTTTTTTGCATCTATTGATATTATCATGTGATTTTTCTTTATTTTAGTCTGTAGTCTGTTGATATAATGGATTACATTATTTGGTTTTTGAATGTTGAACCAGTTTTGCATACCTGGGATAAACCCCACTTGTTCAAGTTGTGTAATTCTTCTTACACAATTTTGGATTCAAAATGCTAATATTTTGATCATTTTTGCATTTGTGTTCATAAGAGGTATTGGTCTAATTCTCTTTTCTTATAATGTCTTTACCAGGATTCTGTATTAGAGTAATACTGGTCTCATAAATGAGTTATGAAGTATTCTATTTCTATACTCTGACAGAGATTGTAGAGATTGGTATAATTTCTTTCCTAAATCTTTGGTAAAATTCACTAGTGGATGGATCTGGGCCTGGTGCTTTCTGTTTTAGAAGATTATTAGTTATTGATTCAAATTAACAGAAGGAGGCCAGATTGTATATTTTTCCTTGTGTGAGTTTTGGCTGATTGTGTTTCAAGGAATTCATCTATTTCATTGAAGTTATCACATTTGTGTACATAATTTTTCATAGTATACTTTTGATGTCCATAGAATTTTTTGTTATGTCTTCTCTTTTACTTCTGAAATTAGTAATTTATCTTCTTTCTTTTATTCTTTGTTCTGACAGAGACTTATCTATTTTATTGATCTTTTCAAAGAACCAGCTTTTGGTTTCATTATTTTTTTCTGTATTGATTTCCTGTTTCATATGCATTGATTTCTGCTTTAATTCTTACTACTTCTTCAGTTCTGCTTACTTTGAATTTAATTTGCTTTTATTTTTCTAGTTCCTAAGGAAGAAACAAAGATTATTGATTTTAGATCTGTCCTTTTTCATTATTTGCATTCAGTGCTATGAATTTCCTTGGAAGCACTGTTTTTACTACATGTGACAAATTTTCATAAGTTGTGTTTTCATTCATTTAGTTCAAAATGTTTTAAATTTGTCTTGTTATTTCTTCTTTGACTAATGTGTTAGAAGTTTGTTGTTTAACCTGTATTTA
The DNA here is from genome assembly GCF_011100685.1 of Canis lupus familiaris. Taxonomy (NCBI): domain Eukaryota; kingdom Metazoa; phylum Chordata; class Mammalia; order Carnivora; family Canidae; genus Canis; species Canis lupus. Next base: position 16,717,589 of record NC_049252.1, read on the forward strand.
TTTTGATATTTTCCGGTTATCATTCTGCTATTGATTTCTAGTTTAATTCCACTATGGTTTGAGAGCAGATATTGTAGATTTGTATTCTTTCAAATTTTCAAAGTGAGTCTTATGGCCCAGAGTGTGGTCTCTCTTGGTTTCATATGAGCTTAAGAAAATGTGTACTTTGCTATTTTTGGATAAGAGTCTATAGATGTCAATTGTATCTTATTAACTGGTGGTGGTATTGAATTTAACGATGTCCTCACTGATTTTCTGCATGCTGGATCTATCCATTTCTGAGCGAGGGGTGTTGAAGTCTCCAACTTAGATGGTGGATGTGCCTATTTCTCCTTGGAGTTTTTTTTTTTTTTTAAGATTTTATTCATTTATTTGAGAATGAAAGTGAGAGAAAGAGAGAGCATGAGCAGGGGAGAGGAGCAGAGGGAGAGGAAGAAGAAGATTCCCGTCTGAGTAGGGAGCCCCATGAGGGGCTCAACCCCAGGACCCTGGGATCATGACCTGAGCGGAAGGCAGAAGCTTAACCAACTGAGCCACCCAGAGTCCCCTCTTGGAGTTATATCTGTTTTTGCAACACGTAGTTTCACACTCTGTTGTTAGGCACATACACAATAAGAGTCAGTCTGTCTTCTTAGAGAACTGAATGTCATTTAGCACTTTGTAATGATAATGTACTTTGTCATTATGTAATGCCCTTCTTCACCTCTGATGACTTCTTTAGAGTGACAGACATCTGATCTGTCTGAAATTAATATAGGTACTCTGGATTTCTTGTGATTAGGGTTAGTAGGACACATTTTTCTCCATCCATTTACTTTAAATCTATATGTGTCTTTGTGTTAAAGTTTCTTGTAGACAACTGTAATGGAGTCTTGTGTTTTGATCCATTCAGAGTATATCTTTTAACTGGTATATTAACACCATAGACGTCAAAGTAATTATTGATGTAGTGAAATTAATATCTACCATGTTTTTTACTATTTTCTATTCTTTGTCTTTGTTCTTTTTTTCCCATTTAGTCTTTTACCCTTGTTCAGTCCTTTGTAGTTATAATTGAACATTTTATATGATGCCATTTTCTTTTTTTTTAGCATAACCAATTATAGTTCTTTTTAATCTTTTTAGTGGTTTTCCTAGACTTTGCAAGTATGTACTTACAACTAATCCCAATACACTTTTAAATAATACTTTACCACTTGAGTACTGAGACTATCTTATAATAACAGAATAATCCTAATTCCTTCCCTACATCTTTTAAAATCATTGTTGTCATTCATTTATTTTATATATAAGCATATTTAAACATACATATTATCTATGATATATATAATCAAATACATTTGATTATATACATTGTTATATAATGTATTTTTAAATACATTGTTGTATTCATTATTTTGAACAGGTAGTTATCTGTTAGAAGAATTAAGGAAAAGAAAAAAACCCTTTTATTATACTTTCATTTATTCCTTCTTTGGTGTGCTTTCTTTCTTTATACAGATGCAAGTTTCTGACCTGTATCATTTTCCTTCTCTCTAAAGAATTTATACTATTTCTTGTCAGGCAGGACTACTGGCAACAAATTCTCTCTCTCTCTCTCTTTTTTTTTTTTTTTCTGGGAAAGTATTTCTTCTTTACTTTTGAAGAATAATTTCACATAATATAAAAATATAAAATTCTAGGTTGGTGGGGTTTTCTCTCTCAAACCTTTATGCCATTCCACTCTCTTCTTTGCATGGTTTCTAAGAAGTTGGGTGTAATTCTTTCTTTGTTCCACTGTACTTATGGTGTTTTCCCCACTCTGTTTTTTTTCTTTATCTTTGATTATTTTTGTAGTTTGAAAATAATACATCTAGGTATAAGGTTTTTTTATTTGTTTGTTTTGGGTGTTTATTTGTTAGTTTATTTGTTTTGTCATTTATCATACTTGGTGTTTTCTGAGGTTCGTAGATTGGTGATTTGGTGATGACATTAATTTGGGGAAATTTTCAGTCATACCATTTCAAACATTTCTTCCATTCCTTTCTCTTTCTTCCCCTCTTTATATTACCATTATGTGTGTGTTATACCTTTTATCATTGTCCCATAGTCCTTGGATTTGTTGTTGTTGTTCTATATGTTTTTAGATTTTCAAGGATTTTGTTGATATATCCTTTGGTTCAGAGATTCTTTGCTCAGCTGGGTCCAGTCTACTAATAAATCCAACATAGGAATTCTTTATTTACCTCTAGTATTTCTTTTTGGTTTCGTCTTAGGATTTTTATCTCTGCTTACATTTTCCCATCTATTCTTGCATGCTGTCTCCTTTCTCCTTTACAACCCTTAGCATATTAATGATATTTGTTTTAAACTGTGGTTTGTTTTTTTGTTTGTTTGTTTTGTTAACCTTTTAGTATGCCTTATACTTTTTTTTCTTGATAGCAGAACATGATGTACCTGGTAAAAGAAACTGCTATAAATAGGCTTTTAATAACGTGGTATAAAGGTGTGCAGGTAGAGGAAACATTCTATAGTCCTATGATTAGGTTTATGTCTTTTAGTGATCCTGTATCTCTGGACTATTACCTTAATAAAAGTTGCCTCCCCCCCCCTCCACTTATGTGTGAAGTGGCTTGTTAGAGTATGCTGGAGTTGGGTATTTCCTTTCCTGAGATCACTAAGTTCTGATAATACCCCAGAATAGTAAGCTATGGCTAACTAGTTTCTCAAGAGGGCAAGCCTTCTTAAGAACAGAATACTTTGGAATTCTTCAATATGGTTCCTTTTTTCCTGTCCTCTACTAGAAGCTTGAGGGGCTTTTTCTCTAATACTTGCTATAAGAGCAATGTTGAACTCCTGGAGATAAATCATACAATATGATAGGGGTCCCCTTGTTACTGGATCCTCCTAAGATTTTTAACTCTAGAGCTCTCCATACTGGATTTCTCACAATTCACCAATTACGGTTGAGGCTTTCCCATCACAGCACTGCTTCTCACATCAATTTCTGCTCATTTGTCCCTCCTCTGGTGAGCCACATCTCCCTCTAGATGCCTTCTGTCTCTTCAATCTTGAGGTTAGTGATTTTCCCTGCAAATCTCTCTTCTCTCTTTTCTCTTACAGATCCAAGAAGAGTTGCTGATTTTTTCATCTATTCAGTCTATTTACAATCTGTTAGGGCAGAGTGGAAACCTTTAAGCCCCTTACATGCAAAATCAGAAATCATAATTCTGATCCTTTCACTTTTAATCAGATGTTTGCATCTTCTTGTCTTAAGTAAATGTGGCTTTGTCCTAAGATCACAGCTCCCATTACAGTTTGCTCAAATGCAAATTGTAAAATAACCCATATACAGCATGGGAGATGGCACTGTTGTCATTTTTTATTTTCATTCTACTGAAAAAAAATCTACCATGTTCTGACCCTCATGTCTTGCTTCACCAATATTTATCTTTCCTCATTTCTTTTAACTTCTGAGAATCTTAAAGGTGTTATCAATTTTGACTCATTCTCCTCTCTGTCCAAAGTAGCTTTGCACAATTTTGTCTGGAAAAAAAAATAAAAACAAAAACCCACTAGGTGAATGTAAAAAAACTGTACTCAGCCAGACCAAGCCATATGGGAATATATAAAACATACCTATGCACACCACAAACATCTGCCTACTACCTGGATTCAACACATATTATGAGACACACCTTTCCAGGTCTGGCTTATAACTTTCCATCCAGTTTTGTATACTGCTCCATCTACCATTTTATAATAATTCATAAGGTGTAGCCATTTCAATGTCCACCTCTATAAGCAGGCTGCAGATATTTTTCAAGGTAAATTGGCATATTAATTGTAGCATTTATGTATTTTTTAAATGTGTGATTGATAGATAGATAGATAGACAGATATTTATATCTATATCTACTTGTGCTACTATTTTCTCCTCTTCATGTATCATTGGCACAGTTCTTCAGTATTATACTCTTCATTTTATCCCCAAACTGTGTGTTTTTTATTGTGTGATTTTGTATAGTGTGCTGATTTTTAAGAATACATAATGCCACATAATACCATATCTCAGTTGGCAAAATTTTCTGGTGATGGAGGTACTGTGAAGAAAAGTTATATTGTTACATGCATCTTTCAGCTTTAGTCAATTATCTTTTGTGTTCCCAGAGGTTATATTTTGGTTTCTCTGTACTTTCAAATTTCATAGGAAAGTAAATAATTCAGAGACAGTAAACTTTAGGGGTAGTGAAAACAAGAAAGCATACCAGATTTGAGTTTAGGTTACATTATAAACAAATAACTATGGATTGGCTATCGAAATGATTCATGAGGATAAGTAGGAAAATCCTTAGTTTTCTGGCTTGACAAATGATGCTATAATTAATCAATATATAAAATGTAAGAGGACAAATTCCTTTTTAATTTTTTTAAGTATAACTTTGTTGAGTTTGAGGAACATGTGGATAAGCTTGATGGAGATTGAGAGAAGAGCTAAATGAAAGTTTGGTCTCTTGCAGCTTGATTATTGATTTTATTATTGGAAATGTATAAACAGTGAGGGAAAGACACCAGTATGAAGGAGAAATTTGAAGCATCTGGAGGATGTAAATCTATAAAGGAGGAAATTTTGACAGTCAGAAGAGAGGAGAATCCAGAAGAATGACTGACTGTATTTGGTAGCATCAGATAAGCATACTCCACCTGGATGTGGGGCAATGAAGTTGCAGGCACAATTGCACGTGGCAGAGGAAGAACCCATAGCAGTTCCTGCCTGATACATTCTCTTTTTCTAAATTTGACTACTTATGGTTGATCACAATTCCGGAAGCAATTGTTATTCTCTTCATTGAACTCAAAGCAAAGAAAACATCATGGAGCTCCTGCTTATTTCCTAGTCACAACCTGTGTATATCAGTCAAGCAGCACTTACACTGATAAATGCTTCATGCTTGTATATATACACATATACATATACAAGTCCATCCACTGCCTTATAATTCCTGAATCAGTCAACAAGAGTGAGAAAAAAAAAAAAACTTGTTCAAATAAAAACTGACCTTAAAAAGATAAAAAACATAAAAACTGACCTTGAAGAGTAATTTTATATGACCAACCATTTCTTTCAATTATTTTTAAATTTTTTTTTAAATTTTTTCTATTTTTTATAATATCAAAAAATACACAATTTCTTAAAGAATCAATATATGCAGTACTGCCTCATGGCCATTATTTCATTCTTATATCTATCATTTCTATTTCTGTAATATGAAATAACAACTAACTTATTTAGGAGAGAAATGAAATTTTCTTATATAAATTTATTTATTAAAGAGCAGCATTACATTACCAATGTAGACATTTATTCATGGACTAGGACATAGTTCTGTTGATGGGGAATATTTTTGTAGTCTTAGTTGTACTGTGAAAATAATTGTTTTAGTCAAGATAGAAAATACCTAATTTTTAGCTCAACTGGTATAAAATTTAAAGTAAAACTCCTTAAATCTAGAAAGTCATCATTTACTAAAGGAAAAAACTTATAAATATCTATCATGGGTTTATTTCTTTAGGCAATAGATAAAAATAAATAACTAATTTAATATAACAAATGCTTCTGGCACTTATAAATAGGGTTACTATTTCCTGATCAGAAAAAATTACATAAGAATCTGTTTGTAATATCTTAGCTAGCCCAAGACAGAATTGCCCTTCTAAGAAAATTTGCATTGCCCATTCTTAACATAATTATAAAACTCTGCCATATGTTTCTTACATATGCCAAGCATTTGTGAGAAGCAGATAATGCAACTTGCTAGACAATGATGAAGGGATAAAAAGATGTCTTAGGCTCCTGAACAAGCATGCCAAGGAACAAGTGATTTTATTATAAAAAAGTACTCTAGTTGAAATTCTTGATTAAAGATACTGAGTGACTATGAAAGACAAAATTATATAGCTGGGTGCATGTGATAAATATAATTAAGGCCTGGATTCCACTAAGGAAAAAAAAAAGTACAAAATAATTGTGAGTTAGGTTTATTTGAGTCACTGCTTTTCCCACTTCACTACCTATTTGTTCCGAAATGAAATCAGATGAGAGAAGTAAAATCTAAACTGATGAAAAATGCTTTCATGCTTTTATACACTACAAAATCATAACTTTCTATCAAGCCTGTGCGTAGGTAGTGACACTCTTTCTTAGCAGGAATCTGCCGCTTGAATACAAAGATAAGAAGCACCATGCTGTGACCTGACAAAAAGAGAACAAAAACAACACAGGAAAAAGGATGAAGAAACAGATTTATATGTTAATTATTTTAGTCACTAAATAGATCTGAACAATACATATTTTACACCATCATGCCCAGTTGATTTTGATGTGAGAAGTTAAACATTATATAGTTTGTAGACTCCAATATTAATGGAGATCTGGAAAGTATTTTTACCAAAATTCATGACCTATATACTTATAATTACAAAAAAAGTAAGACTAGATTATATATATATATATATATATATATATATATATATATACACACACACACATATACATACAATATGCATTTAAACTAACAAATGACATGATAGGAACATCATTTAATAATTATCAATCAGGAAAATGTTGAACTATTACTACATCTTGAGTTTTTATAGCTCTGTTCATCTGTATATAAACAATATAGACCTTCAAATATTTTATATGTATGTATATATATATATGCATACACATATGTGGCATACAGTGTGGCAATTTTAAAGGGTTAGATATAATTTGAATATCTAAAGAGAATATATATGATTATTCATTTTCCCTAGTAATTTAAACAGTAACTGGTATTTATTCAGCACCTACAAATTTATTACCATTATTGTGGAATACAGGAAAGTTTAAGATATATTCCCACCTACAATTTTTACAATATACTTATGTAGACATAACTAATGTACATAAAATAGTTGAAGAAAAATGACATTATATACTGATTCAGGCAATTAGAGAGGAGTTGAATATATTAAAAATATGCTATACATATGGAATTCACGTTTAAAAAAAATAGAATGATGTGGGGTATATTAGTAACAACTTCAAGAGATTCTAGAGCGAGGGCCATGTCCTAAATAATGTTTAGTAAGAACAAGAGCAGGGTAAAAATAAAATCTAATAGAGTCAATAATATAATTTTAATTTATAGACTAAGTTATATACTTTATCAGAAGTATATTTATATGTGTTTTTATTTAAAGATGCTTTATTTGAGAGGTGCCTGGGTGGCTTAGTCTGTTAAGTGTCCAACTCTTAGTATAGGCTCAAGTCGTGATCTCAGGGTCACAAGATTGACCCCCATATTGGGCTCCACACTGGGCTTGGAGCCTGCTCAGGATTCTCCCTCTCTCTCTCTCTTTCTCTCTCTCTCTCCCCCCCTCCTCCCTTATTTTCCCCTTTGCCCCTCTCTCTCTCTCAAAAAATAGACCATTTATTTGATATATATTGTTGATTCACTAGCATTTAACTTTTTCTGTTACACAAATGCTTCCAAGGGCTCAGTGTAAAAGCACAAAGAAATGTCTCCAATTCAACGAAAAAGTACAATAATATATTACCATTTTGCAATGTTAGTTGAATTATCTTAAGAAAAAGTGAAAATCACCCTCCATATTCATGAAGAATAAGGATGAAGGTTTGATAAGCAGATCAGGGAAAACATTCCATAAAAGGGATTGAATGAAAAGAGGAAAATGGTAGGAAGCAGACAAAACGTATGGTATGGTACACAGAAACTGGATAAACCAGAGATAATTCTTATTGCAAGAAATGCCATATTTAGAAAGTACATATAACACAGCAAAGCTGAAATTTAATGGCTAGATTTGCTGATACATATATGTACAGTGTTTCATTTTGTGGGTTTATAAAAATCATTTTTTTTTTTGCATAACAGGAAAATTAGTATAAAGTCCTCTCAATGCTTTATTAAAGTATATAAACTCCTTTCAGGTAGAAAAATCAGTTATTATATATACATTTTGTTAAGATTTTATTTTCTCTGTGTGTTTTTAAAGAATCTTGGTTCACTAAAAAGGACAAGGCCAACCCAAGGATATTAGCACAAGTTAAACCCCTTTATTCTTCAAATGAGGGAAATAAGACCCAGAAGATTAAGAGATTTTTCTATTCACAATCTAGCTAATGACATAGAAAATTTAGAATTTTAGTGCAAACCTAATTTTGTCCTGGGATCTCTATAGCCCTGGTCCAAGAATCAAAGCCTTCTTGCGTAGATCATAAAGCACTACCTACCACCTAAGTGTCTTACTTCACAACCAGTGAAATTTCAAATCCTTATTACTCAGAATTGTTTACACATTTTAAATGTGTGTTTCCTTTATTTGCAACTAGGAGATGTAAACTTATTTTGTAGACTTGCTGCTTCTTACATTTTTCTAAATAGGTATTTTGTTTTTTATTGAATGTTGGTTTCATTCCAATACTTATTTTTAGGATAATAAAATATTATCTTCATCTCCAAATACATAATGTGTTTCTCATATTAAAGGAAACCATATATTTGTCTAAAATTAAACATTTTACATAATTATACATGAAAAAGTTAGACAAAATGAGTTGAAAAATAGGTGCAATAAATACTAAGTGTGCATATTTTAGATATAGAAGTTTTATCAAATGATTGATAAAATGTTAAAAGAAAGCACCCCCTTCGGTCCAGAGCCTGATCCTGGGGACCTGGGATTGAGTCCTGCGTCAGGCTCCCTGTGTGGAGCCTGCTTTTCCCTCTGCCTGCGTCTCTGCCTCTCTGTCTCTCTGTCTCTCTGTCTCTCTGTGTGTCTCTCTCATGAATAAATAAATAAAATCTTGTAAGTAAAAATAAAAAAATAAAATCTCCTACTATGTCCTGCAAATGTGGTTTAACATCTGTTTAGTATATGGAGACATTTGACCTGATATAATATTATGTTTTGCATATGAGAACTTAGCAGAAACAGAACACCTCAATGTGAATGATTAATTATTGCTTTTGACCCAGTTTTAAAAGTTTTGGGTGTATTATAGATGTGTGGTCTCTCATTTCTTTGGTATATAGACATATTTTGAAAGGTTATATTTTTCGTGTCCTTTGAAGCTTCTGTTGAAGCCAAGACACCTAAAACTTTGCAGTGGATTATTGCTGAATGATCCAGGTTTAAAATCCGTTAAAATGTTCTAAAACTGTAAAATCTTAGGATGTTCTTCATCTGTTTTCAATCACCTCTTTGAGACGTTGACATGCTTGTCACAATGTTCCATTATTCTTGGCCTCTGGTGCCTCAACTGAAACCAAGATGAAATCTATCCTATTTTAACAAAATTTGATATATTTTCAATGGTAGATCCTCATATCAAAGGAGTGATATAGAAAAATATATATGTAGGCATAAACATTTATAGGCTGAACAGCCTAGGGGAGTATATGTTCTGGAAGAGCAGTTATTATCCAAATTGAGCAGATATACACTGTCACCTCTGAGCCAGGATGGCCAGCAGATTGAATCATATATTTTATGGAGAGATACAATATCTACCCACATCAAGAACATGACTGAGACAAAACCACGGGTTCCATGCCTGTCATCTTTGCTTCCATCTGTCAATATACAAGATACCACCCCTTTCCCCAAGACTATATCCCATTTTTTACTACAATGAGTTATACTTAGTTGTCACTATCTAAGCCTTCAGCCTTCTTTCTCCACCAAGTCTTCCAATGTGGAGCATCATAACTGTAGAATTCTCTGTATTTTCAACTTTATTAGCTTTCAGTAATAATTGCATTGACTAAACTCAGATTCTGTCTCTCTGTGGAATATATAAGACTCTACTACAAAATTCTCTTGGACAATCATTTATTATCTGCTTCACTGTCATCTAAGGATCCAGATGTGGACATTGATATTCTCTTCTTTGAGACTATTTTTTCTCTTGAAATATTCTTTATTTTTCATTCTCTTTTACTCTCATTTTTCCTCAAACACTTTGACAGCTGGTTCTTCCAGATGCCATTGGTACCACCCTGAGTATACATGTCCACATAGACAATCCAGAAAACAATCAAATTCTTGGCTTGATGATTTTAATTTTTTTATGTCCAGTGACCTTCCAGAATCTCATTCAGCAATCCACTTCCGCAATTTCTGTTTGAACCTTGCCGTTACCTATAATACAAGTATTCTATCTCTACATATCACTAATAAGTGATACCCAGCTGTGAGCACAGCCTCATTTATTATTCATCTTCTTTTCAAAATCTCTTGGTCAGGAACTGAGACCTCTATAAATTTCCCCCCATCTACCTCTTTTCCTCACTTTATTATTATCCAGCTTGGGTTCCATGGTCCATGATTTCAAGGACATTCTCACAAATATTCTAAACTTTCTTGTTCCTCTGTTATTCTTCTTGAGCCTATCAAGCAAAACAACAACCTTCAGTAACCTAGACTATCATAATGTAGCATGCCTTACCCCAGCAGCTGAGCAATACTAGGTAATTTCACACATGAGGTCATTTGAGCCTCCTAAAATGCATTATCATCCTTCACAAGCCAGCCCTTGGGACTGCCCATCTATCTTTCCATAAAATGTTTTAATCTTCTTCCCTTTCTTCAAATTTTGATAATAATACATATCCTTAATTTAAAAGATGTCTTTGCTATCTACTTGTCAAAGAAAATGGAGATCATAAGCTTAGGCTACAAATATATAACATTTTATGTATGCGTATTTTTTTAGAGAGGCAGGAGCAGAGGGAGATGAAGAGAAAGAATCTTAAACAGGCTCCACACCCAGTGCAGAGCCCAAGCCCGAGATCATGACCTGAGTTGAAATCAAGAGCCAGATGCTTAATCAACTGAGCCACCCAGGCATCCCTAGACCACAAATATTTTAATACTACAAAATTAAATATATTCACATCTACACTCTCATCTTCCCTAAGGTTGATTCCTTTATCTGCATTTTGGAGTCCACATTTTTTTTTCCCCTTCAGTAAAATTCTATTTCTGACTTTCTCTCATTTATCTTGTATATCCAAGTATTTAATTCTCAACTAAAAATTCACCATTGTTTTTTCTTAATTTATTGTGTTTTAATTAAAATGGTACATGTATTAGATGGCAGTGTTCCTTTTCTCCTATGGCATGGAGAAAACTTAGTGATTCAAATTCATATATTGAAAGCACCTTGATCTCTAAAGAACCATTTAAGTATAGCCAGTCACTTGTTCTCAACTGAGTGGTGATACAAATAAGAGATAGACTCTTTTTATTTTGTTTTTCCAAATAAGCAAGAATAATATTTTATTCCTTGGAAGGATATTTGTAAAAATGTATCAATAAGATTAAAAGATTCAAGACACATTTATTTATATGCAGCACAAACATTGAAGATCAAAACATCTGCTAAAATGTAATGCACCTTTAAACAGATATCTGAGATCATAAAAGTGACTGACTCCACTGTGCAGGGCATTCTTTGTGTTATTTTTAATCATTGAATTGTCATTGATCTCTTACAGTGTTATAACAACTAGTATTATTTTCACTAATACAGAACATGTTACCTTAAAGTTGTATTATAGTTCTATATACAAAACATGATATAAAAAGTAAAAAAATAATAAATATATTTTAGATACATTTACATATGTAAATATTTAAATATGTAATATACTTCTAATAATTCAGAAAAAATGTTATTACAAGATAAACATGTTTGCTTCCTTTCCTTTAAAGATACATGTTTATGAAATATAAATTCTTCTAAGTACAAAAAAAAGGAGAATTTAATGGACAACTTTTTATTCATTTTGTAAAATGTGATATTCTTAATTAATTTTGAATTCCATAATCTAATGTCCTTCTATGTTTCCTCTTTATATCTATTAACACTGTTACTGCATGAGGTAAAGAAAAAAACATTTACTGGAATATAATTACACTAATTCTCATTCAGCGTAATCTAGTCTGTTTTATAAATATTTCAAACATTATGGTAAGCAATTTCTAATAGCACAGCAAAAAAACAAAACTTAGCCTTCATAATTTAGTTTCCACATGACTTGCATTGTATTAAACATTTTTATGCCTTCTCCACCTTTATTGGTAATAATTGAGAATAAAACAATTATACATATTTAAAATATGTAGTGTGAAGATTTAATATACAGTATGCAATAATTACCACAATCAAGTTAATTAACACATGTATCACCTCAGATACTTAATTGTGTGTGTGTGTGTGTGGTGAGAACATTTAAGATCTACTCTCAAAATTTCAGTTATGCAATACCATGTTATTAACCATAGTCATAATGTTCTATATTAGCTCCTCAGAACTTACTCAGTTTATAACTTAAAATTTTTCCCCTTTGACTAATACCAGTACATTTCCCCCATCCCCCAGCTCATGGCAGCCACAACTTTATTGTTTCTGTGATTTTTTTTTTTTTTAGGTTTTCTTTATAGATTATAGGTACCATATAGTATAAATGATACCATATAGTATTTGTCTTTATCTGGCAAATTATTTCTAACAGACTAATACTCTCCAAGTTCCCCTGTGTTTTCAAGAATGAAACAATTTTCTACCCTTTTTGTTTTTCGGCCTGAAAGATGTTCCATTATATATATGATATATATAAATATGGTACTAACTTAATTCCTCCTAATATTTAAAATGATTTCAATTGTCAAAATCCTGATGGAACCCTTGGTTTTACTTTTGTAGCTACCGTACAGAAAATTTCAGAAGTGTAAGAATACTTTCCATTATCAGGCCTTTTCCTTAATAGAGTAATAATCTGTAGTAATTATACATGAAAAAATTAATGTACTTTTGTGATATGCTATGTTGAGGGAGAAGAAAATATAATTGTCATAGATTCTTATCTAAATATTGTACAATATAATATGGTCAAATTTATCTTTTGTTGATTTTCTAAGATATTGAAAATGTTTTGTATGTTTTTTATCAAATACACTCAATAGGAAAAAAAATAACCAGAAAAACAATAAATATATGTATATATGTATGTATAAATATATATATTTATAACATTTTCTTTATTCATTCATCCATCAGTAGATGCTTAGATTGTTTCCATATCTTGCCTATTTTAAATAATGCTGCAGTCAACATAGGAGTGTATTGATCCTTGAGATACTGATTCTATTTCTTTTAGATACATACCTAGAAATGAGATTGCTGGATCATATAGTAATTCTATTATTAATTTTTTGAAGAAGCTTCATACAGTTTTTTATAGTAATTGTACCAATTTAGAATTCCTAGCAACAGTGTACAAAGGGTTTGCTTTTCTCCACATCCTCAACCAACACTTGTTACCTCTTGTCTTTTTGACTCAGGACCCAGGGATAAGGTTCAGAGGAGAGACCGCAAAGCCCTGGGGATGGTTGGTCAAAACTCTGACTCAGAACCCAGGGGGCAGAGCAGAGTGCAGCAATACAACCCTGGTGATGACAGATCAAATCTCCACTTAGCTACCAAAGAGGGCTGCGGCAGCATAATAACAGCATGACCCAGTTGATGGCAAATCAAGCTTAGCACTTGTTGGGTGGGGCACAGTGCAGAGGAGCTCAGAACCGCTAGATGGCACACTCTGTGGTGCCCCAGTTCAGAGAGTGAGACACAGGCCTAGGCAAGTCTCACCAAGACTGGTCAGGGACTCCAGGCAGCTGTGTCAGCTGTGATCAGTCTTGGTGAAAACTGCCCCTAAAGATTGTGGGATCCTCCGTAGGAAAGGCGACAGATGTCCATAGTAGTGATGAGGATTGCTAAAGTCCTCCTGGTTTGATTTTTGTTGTTTTCTTGTTTTTTTGCTGGAATGGATACCCTCTGCGGGAGCTCCCCCTGGGCCCTGAGCAGCTCTAGGGGATGGAATAGCATGGCGCAGGTAAGATGCTTTCTATGCTTTTCTATGTGATAGTTGGATTTTGTGCTCCAGAAAGCTTCTGCTGCTTTGTTGTATTCCAGAGCTTTTGAATATCTATTTTCTCTGATTTATAGTTGTTTCTTGTGGTGTAGATGAGTGTTAGGACTTCCAGCCTGCCATCTTGTTGATGTCACTTTCTGCATTATAAATTTTAGGACACTATAATGTTATGTGAGTCTCCTGATTATGAACAAGTACACTAGAATATATACAGTGTGAATTTTGAATAGACCAGACATGAATCAGTGTGAAAATTGACATTCCTAAAGAACCTCTTGAATACAGAGAAGAGGAGGTATCATTAAATCATCTAACCTATCCTAAATTGGTTTGCTCTTATGAGTTCATATTTAAATATTAGCTAAACTAAAGATTATTAACACAAAAAAACACCTATATCACAATATAATTGAAATGATACCATATGTATGCAGTTTATTATTTGTTTGTTTCCATACTCTCCTGTGCTCTGGAAGCCTGAACCTTTGGACAGGAACAGATGGTGCCACTCTCTCATTTGCTCCTGATTGGGCTCAGAAATTGGAAACAACAATGGAAGAATCAGGGGGAATCCCAATTGTCTTCCTTTATCCTTGATGCTGGAATACGGGTTCAGGGTCTCTGGTGGTTGTGTTCTATTCTACCTGAAGTACCTCATCTGTATAGTTCCCCTCATAGTCCTGTTGCACTTTTCAATCTAGGCTTGAAAAAGACTTTCTCTATTGATAGTTTTTAAGTACCTCAATATCTTTTAATTCCCATTCACATCTGCAAGTTATCCCCTCATTAAAGCTATATGGGCATTCTATTTGATAAAAATAATAATAGCATTCATATCAGTATCTTGTCGATCAAAGACTACATCTGGTTCTTCAGTTACTTTCCAGCAGGTGTTATTTTAGTAATAAAAATGATTGGGGTAATCAAGTCAATAAAGTAAATAAATAAAAGCTGCATGCATAATTTAGCTTTTGAAGAGTGAAAATTTCCTTTCTTTATATCTCAAGGAAGTGACTTGGATTTGACTTTCCACCTAAAATATGCTCTTTTTCATTCAATAAGGGTCATATATTGATAATTTGAACCTAAAAACCCAAATAATAGATACTATTTTTAAAAAATAATTTACTCAATCTTTAATTTGTATCCTCAAGTAATAGGGAGTTCTTACTCAAAAAAAGTGAATTTGGGACCATAACAATGGCTAATTTTGATAAATTTTGAACACTACAAAAGTTAGGGAGAATATCTGTTTGATTCCTTTCTGTGTCCCAGCACCAGCATTAATCTTAGTAGGTGCTTACTAAATGTTCTAAATATGTGTTGGTTAAGTTAGTAAATATATGAAAAGTTGGAACCATATAGAATTTCACCATAGAGGGCTTTCACATGCTTAATTGAGCTCTTTAGCTTGTTACAACTCTATAGATAACATTTTATCATCAATTTCTCAAATGAAGAAAGAAGGATGGATATTTTAAAACCATTTCTAAAATCTCATAGCTGGGGCACCTGGGTGGCTCAGTGGTTGAGCGTGTGCCTTTGGCTCAGGTCATGATCCTGGGGTCCTGGGATTGAGTCCCTCTGCCTATGTCTCTGCCTCTTTCTGTGTGTCTCTCATGAATAATAAATAAAATCTTTTAAAAATATATAAAAAATTAAATCTCATACCTAGGTATGTGTTGAATCCATTAATCCATTCACCTTTATTCAATGACCTGTTTCAGTGATAATGTACTACTTACAATATGTATCCGTTTAATGGAGTTTTCCAATGTTATTTAGTATTAGTGAATATATGTTCATTGATACATGATCATCGAAGCCACTATTACTAAATATTATGTATAATGTGCTCAACTGTCTACTTATATCATTGCTTTTCAGTTCTTAAGACAACTCTAAAAACGGTATATATTACTTTTATCATCATCATTGTATTATTATTTTACACAAGAGGAAACTGAGGCAGGGGATGTGAAGCTCTAGTACTGTACTCAGCAAAAGCCATGGGGATATTAAAACATACTAGTGCACTTTAAGAAAATACTTTATTTTCCATCAGCTATAGCGAAAAATAAAACTTTAGCTAAAAAACAAAAGATTAGAGAGCAATTAGATAATATTCAACATATTTATATCCATAATAATAAATAATCATTGTGACAAAATTTTCAATTGCATTGATATTATGTAAAGTCAAGAATTAAAATATGTAAAAATATTTTTTCATGTAGACATAAAAAGTCAATGATGTGTGGTTTGGTTTCTTGAGGTTTGACTCAGATGACACAAAAATAGCTATCAACTCAGTATCTGTTTAAAATACCAGTGTTCAGAATTAGTGAAAACCTGTTTGCACATTATAGGGTAGTATATTATAATATCATTCATTGGAATATATATTTGTATTTTTTTCTATCAAAATAATTCCATCTTTATATATACTTTGAAGCCATTCCATTAGACGTGGTCTTCTCTATTGGTGCTCTTGGAATTAATCTTGTGTGAAGCAGCAGTTTCACTTTTGGCAAATTCTTATAGGGTTTTCTTTTGAAATTGGATTTTGTAAATTTCCTTTCCTAAAAAAAATAAATAAAAATAAATGCAAACAAAATTGGATTCAGTATATAGGCATAACATTATACCTCTGTCTCAATATAGAAATCACAAGTGTCTGGCTAAGTGAGATGTTCGGGAATATATTGATATGGAACACCAATATCTGAAAACACCCTAAAAAATAATTATAACATGCTTTTAGTGTTGAGGTAGAAACTATTTTTGTAAAGGTCTTGGTTATGTCTTCCATTTTGCTATCAATATTTATATGTTGTTTTCTGCTTGAATTCCTTCTTTATTTCTTAGTATTTGGAGCCATCTATTTTTCACTTGTTATTGTCCAAGTAGGGAAACTTACTTGATTCAATTTATATGAGATAAAGATGAAACACACTCATAATAGTAAATGGAATCATAAGAATAACATTTTACTTACCATAGCTAAATAGACATCTGAAAATAGCAATCAAAAACTTGAAAAAAATCCATAGTGAGGAATCAGAATTTCTGAGTTAAGCATCTGATAATAGTTGAAAGTCATTTGCATATCTTAGCAATCACTCTGCAATAAAATTATGGTTCAGTGCAACATTAGTTGCTGCTTTTATTCATAGCTTCGTTCTTATACAGTCTTAAAAAATACTTGATTTTATGTAAATGGCATAAAACCAAAAAATTATATATAAGAAATGTGTGTGTTGTACATGCATGTATATCTCTTGGTCTTTGCAAAGTTCAAATCAAAATTCAGAATTGAAGTGGTAGTTACTTTCTTCCATTTTTACCTTTAAATGTCCTGTTTTAATAAAGGTCAATAAGAAAATTATAACAGGAATGGAATTGACATAAAACAGGCTCAGTATTGACTGCATAATATATATTGCTATTCTTAGGCAGGATTTCAAGACTAAGAAATAATAAGAAACAGGACACAAAAAACTGATCCCACTTTTATATAAAAGCTGATTTCCAAAAAAGGGGATGACCTGATATTGAGATATTGAATATTTCATAGGACAGCATGCCTTTCTATTTAAAATGTTTAGTGGAAGGCAGCCCCGGTGGCTCAGCGGTTTAGCGCCGCCTTCAGCCCAAGGCGTGATCCTGGAGACCCAGGATGGAGTCCCACGTTGGGCTCCCTCCGTGGAGCCTGCTCTCCCTCTGCCTGTGTCTCTGCCTCTCTCTCTCTCTCCTCTCTGTGTATTCTCATAAATAAATAAAAATAAAATCTTTAAAAATAAGTAAATAAAATAAAATATTTAGTGGAAGTTAAAGGATTGAGCAATATATGTGTATTTGATATGCACATATATAAGTTGAATCATTTGAGACTGCTAATATTTAATCACTTTTAACTTATATAAACAGTGATTCAACCTAATACTATAAATACTGATAGTTCATATATCACACAAATGTGAGCATTTGCTTCACTGCATAGTATATGTTATGATTTAAAAAAATAACAGCTGATGATGTTTATATTTACTTTATATAACCACACCCATGATGAATTTTTGATTGCTAAGGAGCAGGGGGCATATAATTTAATCAAAGTCATTGATTATTAAAATATCATAAATATATGTGCATACATAATTTGAATACATTACCTTAGTACCCCCGATTGCAAATTAAACCTTCAGTATTTTTTTTAAACTTAGAGACCCAATGTTAATTTCAACAAATTTACATTTATAATAAGTGAAATCTTGGGGGAAAAACCTACTCTTATGTGCAAAATTACATATATATGTAAAATATATTTGTGTTTACAAATAATATATGTATATGAAATTCTTAATTTCTTGTGCTAATAACTTTGCCACTGTTAATGAAAAAATACTAAAAGATACTTTCTTTTGAATTTGGGAATCTCTTTACCTTATTGTAGACTTCTGATAATTGTTAGACAGTTTTTTTGTAAACAAAATAAATTGTATTTTGCATACAAAATACATTTTGTAAGCATAGATAAATTGATTGATGTATCTATGTAAAGGAGGGGTATATGAATGAAGGGAAGGTGCAGGTTTAAAGGAAGTTACCTTTCTGCATCATTGTTTCAAGGGTGGACATTTGATTCAGATAGAAGTAGATTTATTTCCAGTTTCTATCACTTCAAAGTAAGTTTATTTTTAGCAGATTTTATTTCAATTTTCAATTTCCTTATCTGTGAAATGGTAAAATTAATTGAGCTAACTCAAGAAGTAAATGAACCAATTCATAAGAAAGCACTTGCCAAAGGACCTAATACATGCTAAGTCTTCCATAAAAAGAAGCTGTCATTAGTTGTCATTATCATCACTCCCAGGGCTGGGTAAAATGTGCAAAATATAAGTATAGAGCTCCTTATTTAGAAAGCAGGGGGGAGGGGAAGAATTGCTAAAGGTACTAAAATATATCCTATTTCACTATGTTTTTGCTTTTTTCTGAAGATCACAAATTCATTCCACTTGAATGCCTATCCCTCGCCCCTCATAAGTTTGGTTTACACGTAATTTCAAAGTACTTTGACCCTGAATATGCCTCAAGGAAACTTTGATTCATACCCACTATTAACAGCACTGGTCTTTACATTCTTTGAAATCTAAATACCCACAAAAGGAGTCTGGTTTTTCCATTCTACATTTTAAGAACAGGTCACTGGTTGTTGGCCTCTACCTATTGGCTTTCTTTGATTATCTCACCCACCATTTTTTCAATTAGCTAGGTACATGGGATAGAAAGGGAGGGAGAATCACAGGGTATTAATAACTAAGGAGCATTAGTGGCTATGCTGAGGCATTTTCCATTAACCAAAGGATGGGCAAGTCAGCTATGGTGATTTAACAACATTCAAAATATGGGGAAAAAGCCCTTTTATCCAAATAATTTAACTTGGCAGATAATCTTAAAATACTTATAGTATGAATTTTATACAGTCATCTTAACATTGAAAATATAAATGTTAACTTATTGAAAAAAATTTATCATCTAAAGCCAGGGGTTTTTCTTTTAAATCAGCTGATGGACAGTCCTATGCACTTTCTTTTACTTTTTTTTAACATAAACTATACTTAAAATTCATCCTATGCAATTTTCTGTTTCCATCTCTTTAAAGTGCATCGAGCAATTACAAACACTTGTAAGCAATTTGTGTGCAGAATTATTTTATATGCTTTTCATTTCTTCCCAGTTTTTTTTTTATAGTTGTCAACCCACAGTTACTTTGAAAGCATATTTCAAGCAACTCACCTTTATAGAGTTGTTTTCAAAGCATGCAACTTCGCTTTTATAGAAACAACTCTTTATTTTCACACTCCTATTTTCATAAGTTTAAGTAATATTTAAATAAATTATGTAAGTGAAAAAAAACAAAAACAACTGGTACAAGCAGATTTGGGGATAAACACATCTGATACTTGGTACACATACTGCTGAAACAAAGAGAACAGAAGTGTAGAAGACAGAAGTTATGTAAACCAAAAGCATTCAGAAAGCCATAGACTTCAGTAAATATGTTTAACAGAAAGACTAGAAAGCATTGTTTTATGTGGCAAATTGGTAAAATGAAGGTCATTTAAAATAATTTTTGTTATATTTTTATTCCTTAGCTCATTAAAGTTATGTTTTTCCAGTCTTACCAAATTTGTCTCCAAAGGGGAAGGAAAAGTGGAAACAAAGATTTTCTTTTTACTCACATCTACTAAATAGGTAGTTAAACCTTTTTACCTTATTTAATTCACATAATAAGATGATTTGCCCATAGTTGAGATAATGACCTTGAAATTGATATTTTTAAAATAGGCTATATTACAGTTCTTAAGGATGGAACCCAGAAACAACACATATCATGAATCCTGGGTATTTGCAGTTTGGGAATAAAACAAGAAAGATAAATTTGTTAAAAATATTGTAGATCTATTATGGAAACTTTTCTGAAAAGGACATGGTGAATGAATAAAGATTACACGTAAAGAAAAGAAGTAAGAAAAATTGCAGTTTGGATTTTCTTTTCTTATGACAAGAAATTAGCTTAGTGACTTTAAATTCAGATCATACAAAGGGGATGACTTTCAGACAAACCCCCTAAGAAATGTTAACAATAAACAGGATAAGAATAGGTAGGATATTGTCTAAAGATGCCTTCAACCTACTTATATTAATATTTATATTTTTAATATCTTAAAGACAAAACATTTTGCAAATATTTCAAGCTTTTGTCTTTAATAATGATTGAGACTTTCCTCCTCCATTATCTGGTGTCAATAATCCCTTTCTCCCCAACCATTCCTCTAGAAAGACTATTAATTCAAGTTTCAAGAGCCTCAGTCTCAGGAAACAACTTTATTTTTATGTTAAGGGAGAAAATAAGAATTTTGTTATCTTCTGTCTGAATATTAGGAATATGGAACAAATAATTTCCTGTTTCCATGATGATTTTTTTCTTAAGAATGCATTACTAAAATGTATACTCCAACTAAAGAGCTAAAATTTTAGGCATTTGAATTTTCAGTGTTTCAATTCTCTATGTCTCTAAAACCTAGAAAAGTCTGGCACATGTTTGATGAATTTAGTAATAATACATTACTAGAATGTATATTCCAAGAGACCTGAAATTTTAGGTGTTTGAATTTTGGGTCTTTTAATTCTCCATGTTTCTAAAATGTAGAAAAATGTCTGGCACAAGTTTGATGTTAATTTGGGATTCATTGAATGCATAAATGAGTGCCACCGACAGTTTTCCCTGTCATTAACTGGTCTGTAGTAAAATTAGCAGTGGCTGTCTAGAATTCCCTAATGAGGACATTCCTGTGCCATGAATGAGGACACACAGAATGAATTGGCAAATACACATTTGTGTCAATCTGATCTTTAGTGAATTCTCCAGATCTGTATATCCAGGCTCCAAGTGTGTGAGCAAATTCAGAGATCTTGCTAAAAATCTCTAATTATCTTGTGGGAGGAGTACTACTGCCAGCATTATAAAAGTACATTAACTACAGAAGTTAGTCACATTTAAAAAATATTAATTTTATCATAATGTATGGAGATGTTGAATCACTCTGTTGTACACCTGAAACTAATGTACCAACATAGTGTGCCAACTATACTCAAATAAATTAAAAATTAAAAAATATATATAAATTTTGAAGTGTATTGATTTTTGTTATAACATGTTTTCTTTTTTTCATATTCAAATCCATAGCATGCCTGCATTTAATTTTCCTGTATTATGAAATAAGTTATATTTTATCTATATTTAATAACTTTGACAGATAAAATATTGGATAATAGTTGGTGATTCCAAGTGTTATATATCAATTTGTTATGTATCAATTTTTTGTGTATACTTAATCACTCCTAGAAATGTATATTACCTTCTAATAAAGTATAATTCTATCTTAATATATGATTTTAATATTGTTTTATTGTGACTTATAAATAGTTCTCTAAGGGTTGCCTAGGTAGCTCTGTCAGTTAAGCGTTTGCCTTAGGCATAGGTCATGACCCCAGGGTCCTGGGATCGAGTCCTACATCGAGATCCCTGCTAAGCAGAGATCCTGCTTCTCCCTCTCCTTCTACTGTTGCCCTCATTTATTCTCCTTCTCTCTAATAAATAAATAAAATCTTTTAAAAAATAAGTCTTATTATGAGAGGGAAAAGGCATAGATGGGTTGGCAAGCTTATACTTATTCTTCCTCAAAAGTAGTAAACTGTAGTCAAGCATCCTTCTAAATTAAATCTGAAATGATATATTATTGTACTACACAACAGAATTTTATGGAATAATTTTTTTACATGACATTGGGCATCTAAAAATTAATTTATTTGGCCTATTATCTATTTTTACATTTTTAACTTAATGAAATTGTTTTTTATCTATCCCTCCTTCTCTGTTTTTTTCTCCTTATTGAATTAGTTTATCTTTTTTGTATTTTTTTCTTGAAGAAAACAATTCTTTTGGTTAATTATCAGTGCTATATTTCTCTTCATTATCACTTATCCCTTTATTTTTATTTATTCTGGAGAATTTCTTTTTTTATTTTTTATTTTTATTTTATTTTTTTACCTTTTTACTTTTTTTTTTAAGATCATATTTATTCATTCATGACAGACATAAAAAGAAAGAGAAGCAGAGACATAGGCAGAGGGAGAAGCAGGCTCCACGCAGAGACCAATGCAGGACTCAATTCTGGGACCCCAAGATCACGCCCTGAGCTGAAGGCAGATGCTTAACCCTGAGCCACCCATGTGTCCCAGGCTTACTTGATAATAGTCTGCTAATTAATAGACTTGTTTTAATTTAATTCAGTATAATTTTATTTGGGTTTTAATTTTCTTGGCCAAAATTTCTGTATTGCAATATATACTTTGTTCACACTAATTTTTTTAAAAATTGTAAACCTGTGATTTGGCTTTACGTAGTCATTAGTAACAGTAGAGTGAGGACTTTATTGAGGATTTTTTTCTATTTCTGTAATTTGGAAACATCATTAGAAAATGGAGCTTGTCATATTTCTCCTTTGACTTTTTAGAAAGGTTTTTAGATGTGGGTTTGGTGCGTGTTTTAACTCCTAACCAATGATTACTACATTGGAACAATCTCATCAACACTTAAAAGTTAATTTGTCTTCTGTATGATTTATAGTTTTATTTAATTTTTCTACGCCACTAATCATACTGCCTTTATTTTTTTTTCATATTATCCACTTTTGCCCACTTGGCTGCTCAGGGTTAAGAGATTTTTTTTTAAAGATTTCATTTATTAAAAAAAAGATTTTATTTATTTATTCATGAGAGACACAGAGAGAGAGAGAGACAGGCAGAGACATAGGCAGCGGGAGAAACAGGCTCCATATAGGGAGCCCAATGTGGGACTCGATCCCAGAACTCCAGGATCACACCCTGAGCTGAAGGCAGGTGCTCAACTGCTGAGGCACTCAGGTGTCCCAGGTTAAGGGATTTTTGAAACCTCTATTCCAGTGCATTGTTTTTGTTGTATTCATAAGACATTTAAAAGTATATGTTATATTTTCCTTTGGTTTAAATTTGTGATTGTTAGCTAGTCTTTTTGAATGATTTTATTTAATAACATTTTTCTTGATATCTGAGTTTTGTTGTAAACATATTGTTCCTTGGTTATTTTGATATTATTATTGTTGTCTGAGAATCATTTGGTTTGCTTTGTTTTACTTCTGTAGCACAATCTTCAGAAAATACACATTGAGGGAGTGTTGTTTTTTCCTTATCTTTTCTTTGTGGTTTTGTTTTGTATTTTTTTGTTTGTTTGTAACCCAACATGAAAATTCTGTTTTTAGCAATAGAGGTTTTAAACTAATTTACATTTACTTTCATAATTGATATTTGGTCTTTTGTTAACTTTGGTATACTTTTTTTCTTTTCTTTTATTGTTTTCTTTACACCATGCATGTTCTATGAACTGCTGCTCCCCTGAGTGTTTTCTTAGTTTTGTTTTCAGGAAAAAGTATAACATATTTTATTAGGTTTCTATACTTGACATAAATAATATTATCTATATTTTTAAACATGTTAACTAAGAAACAAAAGTTTAAAAACCCTTGTGTTGCTAGGCTGTAAATTAAGTGATGAGACTAGAATCTTAAAATGGTTCTGATATTAATGCCCATTTCATCTCTACCTCAAGGAAAAGAAAAAAAATGCTTGTATATTTTACTAAGGCTAATAGTTCATACATTGAGCCACAAAATGATATTTGGAACTGCAAAAGAACATAGGCTGAGATGAAACGGAATGAGCTCATCCCAGTAAAGTATATCTGTGTATTGCAGGGTCTCTGCATGTTAATTGGTGTAATATTTTAAAAGACATGGTCAGTAATTTTCATTTGATATAAGTGGCCATTTGGCAACACGATAGTGCTATAAGAAGCTGAGTAATGGGATCAAAAGGACACTTGCCTTAGCTGACTATTACTTCTTATTTAATATACATCGAAGAGACTATTAGTCAGGAAACCTTGTAAAGAGTCTATGGCACCGTTTATAGCTATTGAAAATAATTTAACTAAATCGTGGTGGGATGATTAAAAGAAAGTGTTATACATAACAAAATACATGAACAAGGAGTTAGAATGATTTGGTGATGGCCCTAAAAAAGAATATTAAAAGCCATCTGAAAATGGTGAAGCACCTCATCTTTAAGATTGTTAAGGTCAACTTAATACATGGCCAGAGTTGGTAAGAGCATAATGGCCTTGATTTTATATTTATTTAGTTTAGGTGCATGCAAATGAAAATTATTAGGTTGAAAATATAAGAATTGTGGCTATGAGAATTATGTCTAGATCTGAAAATCACAAGCAAATTCATATCCTCTTGTAGGTTACAGAAAGTAACTTCTTAAACTATGTAGGGGAAGTGTAACTTTACCTATCTTAAGTTGTCAGCTGGAACTTTTAACAGAAGGACAGAATAACAAGAGAAAAATCAGTTTTTTAACATATGCAACACGTACCACATAGAAGAAACCTAAACAAAGGTGATTCAAAGCAGTTGTTTAGAGCTAAGGCTTATATTGTATTTTCAACAAAGAACAATAAAGTTGTAGAAAAATGACAAGATGAAAGGCAGCAGTTCTAGGCTTCCAAGGACAGCAGTCTGGGAAGGTAAATATAATGCTAGGAAACTAATGAAGTAAGGTTTGCAGATTCCTCTGTTGTCTTTTCTAGACTGATAAGAATTTGTCTCCAGTAAAAGGAGATACGATATCCTGCTTTTAGGCTAGAGAGGGGGAGCTTGCTTTGGGTTTGCTGCTTCTTAATTGCCTTCAGCTCAAAATAACTTTCATGTAAAAGAGGCATATTTTAGGGTAATGTATTCAGGTGTCCTTCAAATTCTTATTCACCTCAACCTCTTTAGGTAGGAATGCTAGTAATCAGAAGTAACATATAGTGAAGGTGAGACTACCATCACAGAAATCTATTTTAGATTTTGGGAAATTGTTAGAAATATTTATAAATAATTTCTATAACTATAAGGTATTAGTAAATCTAGTACTTGAGTATTGGAATATATTGGGCATTTTACCTCCTTTGAGTTTCTGAATCTATCAATGAGTACTGGACCTTCCAATCTTTGTGACTATGATGCAGTATTGTATTAGGGAACGCAAATACTGAGTCCTAACTATGGAACTTTTGGAACACAATTGGCATGATGCTGAGTGAGGCTTCTTCCACTTTGTGCTTGCGCAGCATGTAACACAAATGACAACCAGTTAAAATTAAATTTCTGATTAATGGTAAGTTTTTAGTATGAATATGTGTCCACTGTTTCATGGAACATGGCTACTAAGAATTATTTTTTGTTTGTCTGAAATTCGAATTTAACTGGGCATCTTGTATTTTACCTAGTACTCTAGGCTAATGAGCCATACCTAAGTAGCTGACTAGTTGGTTAAAATGTTCAGTTTTGTTGCTTAGAATTCACAATCAAGGCTTTTGGAGAATATGGAACATTTTAGAAAAATAATACCCCTCTAAAAAAAAATCAAGCTATTGGTGTATGTCCATGACTTATGTTTACTCCTCAGTAAGTGCTAAAAGAGACAAATGCCAATGCTACTAAAGAGAAAAGCTTCAATTTAGGTGAACCTGTCTAAAGGAAGAATATATATATAATCTGTTGTGAGAAATGAAAACCTTTCTGCTTTTTTCCAGATATCCAACACTGTATTAGTGTCCATAATTTGAAACTACCAAAAGTAACTTCTCTGCCTCATGTTTTCACTGTGGTAAACCAGAACAGGAAGGTCAGAAATACCAGGATTTAGCTTGGCATCAATGGGAAATTAAAACAACAGCAACAAAAAGAAAATAGGTAACCTAATTCATTATTCCCTCGCAGAAAACTCCAATGGTTGCTATGTTTGGCAAATATAATAGTATTCTTATACATAGGAGTAATTTATAAGATGGCAGGCAAGGAAAGTTTTACCTATTATTTTTCATTGTTCAGAGTCAAATACCAAGACTAAAGCCACAGACTGAGGTCTGTACTCCTGTGGTCAAAAGACAGAGTCCAAGAGTGGACTTTGCATTAAAATTTTATGGTTTAAACGATTTCTGCTGGTGGACATCAATAGATTGGATTCCTGCTCCCACCTAAATCTTTGGGCAGTAATATAAGATTTTGAGGAAATTGGAGACCTGGCATTAAGCTGGATGGGGATGTATGGTTATTCCTTTCAGGGCCTTTATAGTCACATAAACAATGAATGGGCAGTCTTCAGATTTCAGCCTTGAATTTATACCAGTGATCACTGGACCTGTAGCAGAGGACCTATACCAACGATCACTGTATATTTCTGCATATTGTAGCTTTTCTAAATTAGAATGTTTATTGCAATAGCCTTATTTTTCCATTCACTAGTATATTTTGTATGTGGAGTCGTGTTTAAATGATCAGATAGCTCAAAGGTTACAGAGAAACATCTGGACATTTTGAAGTTACATGTACCTCATGTTTATATTCTAGAATAAGATATGATAGTACATATAAGCATAGGCATAACAGCTTCTTCATTTGCAGAATTGGCAAATGGGATAGTTCCATTGGATTAGAAATTCCTGGATGTATATAAATAAGTGAGGATCCTTGTCTATATATATCAGGGGCATATGTGAGCTCTGAGTTCTCAACGGGTAGACTTGTAGCATAATTCATTGTTCCGGTGTATTTATGTGTTTGGTAACTTATTTTCCAATGGAATTCTAGTAACCAGAAAAGAGCAACCTCTTCAGTAGGATTTAATTTGGAAATAGAACTTGATTGCTTGATTTAGACCAGAACCATCAGGCTCTTTTCTTTGAAGCTGGTAGAGAAGTGTCACTCTTATATGATCCCTAAAGCTGAAAATATATGACTTCCAAGTTCTCAGCCAGTATGTGCCCTGCCACATGGAGATAAGAGAGAGAAAGGGGGAGATCAGGGGGAAGAAGGGAAAGAGCAAAAGACAAAGTGCCCTGGAAGAAATTCATGTGTCTACGGACCCTATAGACTATTGTTTTCAATCTAGATGGTGCAACACATATGTGGACTGTAAAATTAATGCAATGAATGATGGCCAGTTTTTTTTTAACCAAACACAATAAAGTAGAACAGAATAATTAAAAACCATGAATCTGTATCATATAGAATAAAAAATATTTTATGATTCTTTATGTGTATACACATGTATGTAAGGTTTCCCAGAATTGTGATGTAAAATGTATTTCTTACTTTGAGTAGCTGTCGAAAGTGTTTAACTCCAGTGATGAAGGAAGGCATTTCTAGTTCTTGTGACTAATTTTTTAATAGTGTAAACTACCCCTGAGTTCCCTCTATTATCTACCTTCCATTTTTACTTTGTTTAATTTAATATTATAAGCACCTAGTGCAATAGCTTTTTAAATCCTCCTAACATTTCTATGAGGGAGGTACTATTATTATCTTAATTATAGTGGTGAGAAAAATAAAGGCACACAGAGTTCACATAATTTTGCCTGACTGAGTTCATTCAGCTGGTAAATGGCAGAGTCGGGGTCACACTGGTACCCCAGAAAACTATCTCATATTGGTTAAAGCAACAGAATAAAAAAATATGTATTTTGTAAAAATATGTAGTGTATTATGGAAAGAAGAGAATTTTGCTGAAACTAGAAAAAAAGTTATCCTATTAATTATGGTGTCTTAAAATGGAGGTCATAACTTCTTGTAGCTGAGATTCCTATGACCAGCTTGGGTCAGTTCCTTTTCTTATAAGAAAGTGCTATGCTGTGATTACTGTTTATAAATTAGTGAGCAATCTTTGAATCCCTAAATGCTTCACATAGATCTTTAGAATAAAGTGCACACTCTTTATGATAACATTAGTGTTTTTGAAGCCAAATATGTTTTTTTTGTTTCAAGATTATATTCATAGTATCTATCCAGAGACCCAAATGTGATGTTTTTTGTAATTAAGAAAAATGCTATTTATATTGTAAAAATTAAACACCAAATTTACATATTATTTCTATGCCTTATGATCTAATTAGTTCATAAATACTTAAGGTTATTCATAATGAGACCTGTGGATGAACTAGGCTTCCAATTGAAGATACAGGGAACATATATTGGTTCACAACCCTCCCAGGAGATTTCCTGGAGCAATCTGGACACTCCCCATCCCACTGCACCCCCCACTACATGCCCAAAGAAAGGAGAGACCAAAGAGAAAGGCAGGACACTCCAGGTTGGTATGTGGCAGTTTTACTAAGGAATGGAACTTACACACAAGGCTTGGTCTTGGGTGATAGCAACATGAATAAATTCTGCACCTAACAGTCAAATCTTAAAAGTTTGTAAAGTGATCTTAACTGGGTTCAGTCATGTACACCATGCAGGTGTTCTCAACATCACATTACTATCTCAAGGCCATGTTTTTGGAACAACAGTCTATGGGAGCAGAAAAGCAAGCAAACCCACATTCCAAGGACAGGGGCGGGGGTGAGGAGACCAGACCCCAAGTGCCTGGGTCCAGCTCACAGGTCAATCAGAGGTCATGTCTTTTTAATGACATTCCCAAACAGCATATCTAATTACTATACAATTTGATCCATGATATACATTTAAGCAATTCATGGATAATTTAGCTACTGTTCATAGCTTTAGAAGAAATTAGTAAAAATGCTCATAATATTTCTTGTACCTTTGTATGACACCTTCTCTATGAGGCATCTTATATACTTCATTTCAGAACAATAATGAAATAAAATAACCTGAGACTTAGTGAGTTTAACAAAACAAGACTATTTGGTACATTAGTTGAAGAATTATCATATAACTCTAGATATGCCTTAGTCCAAAGTGTACACTCTTTCAATTAATTCTGCTGCATTTTAGGATACAAGTTGGAGACCTGAGCAAAAGATGTTGAATGAGAAACAGATCTACTTGTAAATAGATAAAACATTAACTAGCTAAAGAGAGGTAGGCCCACCAAGATGTCTTTGTTTTTTTGGTTTTTTTTTTTGTTTTGTTTTGTTTTAATTTTTATTTATTCATGATAGGCACACAGTGAGAGAGAGAGAGGCAGAGACACAGGCAGAGGGAGAAGCAGGCTCCATGCACCGGGAGCCCGACGTGGGATTCAATCCCGGATCTCCAGGATCGTGCCCTGGGCCAAAGGCAGGCGCCAAACTGCTGCGCCACCCAGGGATCCCCAAGATGTCTTTATCATTTCTTTGTAACATGTTTCTATCTTTTAGTGTGATGTTAATTTTTTATTCATATTAGATATACTACCTTTAATTCTCCTCTTTAAATGTCCTAGTTGCTCTTAGCAACATCAAATTATGATGACTCCCTTAGTGCCTTCACAGCTTTAAGTATATTTTACTGCTCTGTGACTTGTGGGGCATAATTTAAAACTAAAATTTAACTTTTTAATCTCTTTTTGGTTCAGTAAATTTATCGCCTATGAAAAGTAAAAGAATAATAGGAGAGATAATTCTCCAATGAATTAATATTAGAGAACCACCTTACCAGGTTTTCTAATCTATAGGGCTCAGCTAAGCAGGAAGAACTGACGAAAATGGAAGGGGGTCATAGTTTCTTCAGTGACAGTGGAAAAACTTGGCATAACTGCTTATGACAGTGCTCATTGCCATCATGATGGGATTGTGAGACCAACTGGAAAATATTTAAACATAGTCATGCAGATAAGTTTCTAAAATAAAGATTTGGAGTTTAAGTACTATGTTCTGATGACTGTAGTAAAAGTCTGTATCCCTGTACAAAACCCCAGATTTAAAACAAGGACAAAGGTTATGTGCCAATCAGAAATCATTTGCTCTCCCCACACTGGAATAAAAGTAATTTTAAAAGCAATTTAAAGACATCAATCCCCTGCTAGAAAGTGAGGTGAATTAGGCAAGGTATGTGTAAATAGTAAATGTAAAGGCTTGAGATCAGATATCCTGGAAATATTTTGTATTGCCTGCGTGGGTAGTCGTGTATCTCTTCACACTCTGGAGCTATGCTAGTTGAATTCCAACCATGTGAATTTGAACTGACTGTTGTGAATAAGATTCTGTCTCATGACATTAAATCTGAGAGAGAGAAACTAGCAGTAAACAAGTGGCTAATGGGAAAGTAATTGACTTTGTGTGACTACAAACTCCTTGTTCCAAAGAAATAGATAATAAACTGAAAGGGATATATTATAGTATAAGAACAAGGAAGAATTATCCTAAAGATTTCATGATTGAATTATATACATCTGACAATTTAGTCCAAGAAGGAGAATACTTTTTTTAGAAATGCATTATTTGGGCAGCCCAGGTGGCTCAGTGGTTTAGCACCTGCCTTCAGCCCAGGGCGTGATCCTGGAGACCCAGGATCGAGTCCCACGTCGGGCTCCCTGCATGGAGTCTGCTTCTTCCTCTGCCTGTGTCTCTGCCTCTCTCTCTCTGTGTGTCTCTCATGAATAAATAAATAAAATCTTTTTTAAAAATTAGTCTTATAATACTCCATAAAGAAAGTTTCATTTAAAAACTTAATTAAAAAAAAAAAAAAGTATTACACAGATCTCTCTGACCATAATGTGATTTAGAAATCAACAACAGGGACTCCTGGGTGGCTCAGCAGTTGAGCATCTGCCTTTGGCCCAGGGCATTTTTCCAGAATGGAAAAGCCAACCCGATAAGGACAATCCCCTAAAGCTAAGACTGTGCCGTTCTCACTTATTTCCCACCTCCAAGACTCCCTAGTAGGAGGTTGTCCTTCAAAATAGAAGGGGATTAGAATTAGTCTTCTTACAACAAGGGGGGCGGGGGGGGCGGTTATGTGCTGCCTTAAATGTCAATGAGAGCGAGAACAGCAACAAGGTTGGTGAGAATCCTGGTTTAATCATTCCCCTGGCTCACTCTGAGAGCAACCTGGACCCATGATTGGGTCCTGCATAGGATCCTCTGAAAAAGGGGGTAATGTGGGATCCAGGAAATTTAACACAATCCCCTACCCCTGGACAAGCAGAGCAGGACTGACTCTATTTTGTGCTGCACCCGCCTTGTGCTGACCTGCTTATTGCTTAGGTACTGCCCTGCCGAACTGGAAATCGGCTCAATGATAGGCCAGTTCAAATGGATACTGTAGGGTAAAATGTAATTCAATCGGCCACCTGCGAGTGGACCAGCATGACTGTGCAACTTTCTGCGTATCCCATTGGCCACTGGCCCCTATGAAGCTGCTGAGCCTCTTAGTCTCGGGGTCCAAGTCCCTGCTCCGCTGCATCGGGTATACTTGGACCCAGGCTCGAGCTTGTAATAAACCCTCGTGTGTTTGCATCGGTGCGGGCTCCTTGGTCGTTTCTTGGATTCGCGATCTTGGGCACTACATAAAAACATTTGGAAGCATACTTAACAGGACACTTTTATCCTTAAATATTTGGAAAATTCCATGATAAGTCTCCACCTTGAGGATTTATAAAAGGAAAGGAGAATAAAGGCAGAACATAAAAGAATTTCAAAAATGCAGAGAATCAACTATTTTAAATTCTTGTTATTCTAATAAAAATTGGCCAACCTCTGGCAAGATTGATGGAGAAATATGATTAAGAACTGAAAAGTGGGGGTGCCTAGTGGCTCCGTCAAAGTTAAGTGTCTGACTTTGACTTGGGTCATGATTCCAAGCCAATATAGCCTGGGATCTAGCCTTGCACTGGGCTCCCTGCTTGACAAGGAGTCTACTTCTCCCTGCCCCTCCCCCACTCATGCTCATGTACTCTCTCTCTCTCAAATAAATAAATAAAATAAAATCTTTAAAAAAAAAAAGAAAAAAGAACTAAAAGGGGCAGCCCGAGTGGCTTAGAGGTTTAGCACCACCTTCAGCCCAGGGTGTGATCCTGGAGACCTGGAATCGAGTTTCACATCCGGCTTCCTGCGTGGAGCCTGCTTCTCCCTCTGCCTGTGTCTCTGCCTCTCTTTCTCATGTGTCACTCATGAATAAATAAATAAAATCTTTTTTAAAAAAGAAAAGAACTAAAAGGAGACAAAATTAAAGATGTAGTAGAAATATTAAAATTAATGAGAAATATGATTAAATGTTTCTTTAAATGAAAATTGTTCTAGAAAAAAGTGAGATTTCCATAATTAACTAAAAATTAGATATTATGAGTGGTTCCACATTTTAAATAATGAAATAAATTGTTTTATTTTTTTCACATTACACATATGAGTGAACTCATACAGTACTTGTCTTTCTCTGGCTGACTTATTTCACTTAGCAAAATACCCTCAAGATCCATCCATGTTCTTGCAAATGACAAGATTTTATTCTTTGTTATGTCTGTATAATATACTATTTTGTGTATATGTGTACACACATACACCACATCTCCCTTTTTCATTCATCTATTGATAGACGCTTAAGTTGCTTTCATATCTTGGCTATGAATAAACAAAAAACACAATCAGAGGTATAAATACGGAGAACAAACTGACAGTTTTTACAGGAAGGGAGTATGGAGGGATGGGTCAAATGGATGGAGGGAAGTAAGAGATATAAATTTCTGTTTATGGAATGAATGTCACAGAAATTAAAAGCATGGCATAAAGCATATAAGTCAATGATACTGTAATAGTATTGTTTAGTGACAGATGGTAGCTTACACTCTATAGCATAATATATAGAGAAGTTGAATCACTATGTGGTACACCTGAAACTAACATTATGAGGCAATTATACTCAAATTTCTTTTTAAAAATAATGAAATTAATACTTAAACATTAACTAAAAAGCTATCATCATACCCAAATCATTTTAGTGATGAATTCCACCAAATATTCAAGAAGCATAATATTCTAGCTTTCAAAAATTTGGAGTATTACATAAGAAGAATTTAAAAAATTTTTTGAATCTTTTGTAGCTTTGATATATAAACCTTAGGAGAAAAGGAAATTACAGGCTACTACACATAAATATAGATTTTTAAAAAGTAGCACTATTAGAAAATTGAATCTAATAGTTATTTAAAAATATAATCTCTCCCTCATAATTCGAGGTTGGATGAATATTTAAAAATCCATTGATGTCATATACTAGATTAGCAGATTAAGGAAAATGAATCATGTTTATTTCAATGGATTTAGACAATCATTAGATTATTCATGCTCATTCATGATTAGACATAAAAGAACCCTAAATGAGTGACAAAAGTAATTTTCTTAACCAGACAAACCAATAAAAACTTACAAGTATATTATTGAGTAGTAAATTTTTAAAAGGCTTCCCTTCAAAATCAAGAGCAAGTAAAATATGTCTACTGTATGTCTTACATTTAACATTTAGCATATAAGCAAATTATAGAAATAAGCCAAAAATGTAAAGGTATCATTATTGGAAAAAGATTTTGCAAAGTGAGGGTGTTTGTTTACATAAAAAAACCTGGAAGAATCTATAACCACGCAATTAGAATTGTAGGATTGTGAGCTAGCTGTATTAGGATAGCCACAATATGATGTAGTAATCCACAAACAAACATAAACTCTGATTTGACTGCTGCACATAAAACTGATTCCTGCCCACTCTTTGTCTGATTTTGGCACAAGAAACTCTATATTGTGTCATACATGCTGTGATTCAGTGTTCCAGGCTGACGCACACAGCGGATACTGCTCATGTCCACACCAACCCTCTGTATTCTCCAGAGCAAGGTAGGCAATTAGGCTTTCATATTAATATAAAAAGAGCTATATCTTCATGAAATGTGACACATTTATTTCGCACCACCCAAATGCAAGCTGTTACCAAATCTTAGAGTTAAAATAATTGTGAAGTGGTCTTTGAGCCTCTACTCATGACTGTGATATTTTGCAAGCCTCCAAGTATTTCAAAGCCACAGTTTGGGTATTGATTAAATGAGAACAAAATGTGTTGTGAGCTCACTGCAATTGCCCTGTCATACAGTATTTTATCCTGTTTTTGTCTCTTTTTGTCTCATGAAGCTTTTTATAGCAAACAAAAAGGTCTAATATATGCAGAAATAATTTATGTCATATAAAGATCTATACAGATGTAATAAAAGGGTATACAAGAATCATCCCTCAGGAATTTCAGAAATATAAACATTTCCATGACTGAGTTTGTGATTCCTAAGTATTAAAACATGAGTAGTGGGGATAAAATATACATAATGTTTAGAATAGGATAATGGTAAATGCTCTCTCATACCACTACTCCCTCACCAAAAAAGAATTTATGTATTGTAAAAGGCCAAGTAAGCTGATGCTAACTTCAGACTAAGAAAGGTTTAATGCAGTTGGACATTAGAACTAAGCCAATCCTTGCAGACTGTAGCTTTCAAACAATGATACAAATGAGAGGGAAGCATTCCAGAAGTAAAGGAAGGATGGACATCATTGGAAAGTTACCAA
Organism: Canis lupus familiaris; assembly: GCF_011100685.1. Classification (NCBI taxonomy): domain Eukaryota; kingdom Metazoa; phylum Chordata; class Mammalia; order Carnivora; family Canidae; genus Canis; species Canis lupus. The sequence continues at coordinate 16,752,557 of NC_049252.1, forward strand.
GAGTATATTGGAAATACCGACTAGTCTAATGTGGCTAGGATATGCTATTCACAAGAAGGTACAGTGAGATAAAGAACAGGAAGTGGGGATCCCTGGGTGGCACAGCGGTTTGGAGCCTGCCTTTGGCCCAGGGCGTGATCCTGGAGACCCAGAATCGAATCCCACGTCGGGCTCCCAGTACATGGAGCCTGCTTCTCCCTCTGCCTATGTCTCTGCCTCTCTCTCTCTCTCTGTGACTATCATAAAAAAAAAAAAAAAAAAAAAAAAAAGAACAGGAAGTGGTATGAGCACAGGGCAGAGATCAGATTATGGATGTCCTCAGTTATATTTTATAGAAAATGGAAAGTCAATATAATTTTGATTTCCCTGATTATTGGTGAGCTTCAGCATTTATTTATACATACCATTTTTGAGCAAATGTCTATTCAAGTCCTTGATATCATATCCATGAAATCATAGAGACCATAGCGGCCAAGTTTTGCTTGTGTGTTCTTTTAAGAGTTTTACAGTTTCAAGTCTTCCATGGAAGTCTAATCCATTTTCAGTTGATTTCTGTGATTTCTGGTCTAAGATAAGAGTCTGATACCATTTTTTATCATGTGGAGATGCAGTTTTCCTAGCACCAATTTTTAAAGAGGCTATCCTTTTCTTTTTGTGTATTCTTGATCCCCTTGTCAGTGGGCATATGTGAGTGGATTTATTTATAGTCTCTTTTTTTTTTGTTCTATTTGTTTGTATGTCTTTTCTGTACCAGTACCATCACTCTTTTGAGTATTATAGCTTTGTATTATATTTTGAAATCAGAAATTGTGGCGCTCTAGTTTTGTTCTTTTTCAGGATTGATTTGGTTATTTGTGATCTTTTGAGGATCCTTATAAATTTTAGAACTTTTTTTTCTATTTTGTATAAAATGGCATTGTTATTTTCCTAGTGATTACATTGAATTTGTGGATCACTTTGAGTAGTAGGCGCATTGTAACAGTATTAAGTCTTCCATTCCATAAAAACAATCTCTCTCTGTTAGTGTTTAATTTCTTTTATCAATATTTACAGTTTTCCATATATACATCTTTCATCTATTAACTTTATTTTAATCTTTTTGGTGCCATTGTACATAGGATTATTTTCTAAATTTTTGATATTTTTTGTTAGTATACAGTTTTTTTTGTATGTTCGTTTTGTATTCTGCAACTTTTACTGAAATTTTAAATCAGTTCTGACAGTTTTATTTGTGGAATTGTTAGAGTTAGGTTTTTCTATATGTAGGATCATGTCATGTGCACACAGACAATTTTACTTTTTCTTTTCCAGTTTGGATGCCAGTTTGGATGCCTGTTGTTTATTTTTCTTGCCTAATTTCTCTGGCTAGGATTTTCAGTAGCATGTTGAATAGAAGTGGTAGGAATGGGGATCCTTATCTTATTCCTGATATTAGTGGAAGAGCTTTCAGTTTTTCACAATTGAGTATGATGTTAACTATGGTTTTCCATATATGGTCTATATTATGTTAGTTTCTTTCCTTCTATTACTAGTTTGTTGAGAGTTTTCGATTGTGTAAAGGTGTTAAATTTAGTTAAATTTATCTCTTCATTTACTGAAATGATCATATAATTTTTATTCTTTATTATGTTAATGTGGCATATCACAATTTTTGTGTGTTGAACCATCCTTGTATCTCAGTGATATATCCCATTTGGTTATAACGTATAATAATTTTTAATATGCTACTGGATTAAGTTTACTTGTATTTTATTGAAAATTTTTGCATGTGTATTCATCAGGAGTATTGGCTGCAGATTCCTTTTTTTGTGACACCATTAATAAGATATCACTTCACACTGGTAAGCATGGCTATTACTAAAAAAACAAAATAAAGTAAACATAAGGACACATATATCTTTTTGATTTTGTGTTTTTATTTTCTTTGGGTAAATATCCAGTAATAGAACTCCTAGATTGTAAATGTTTCTATTTTTAATTTTTTGGGGAACATCTGAGAACATAGCATAACATACAGTTGTTGAATCACTGTGTTGTACACCTGAAGCAAATGTCACATTTTGAGTCAACTATATTTCAATTAGAAAAGAAAAGACAAGTGTTGGTGTGGATGTGGAGAAATTAGAACCCATGCACAGTTTTGGTGGGGATGCAAAATGGTGCAGTGCTTTAGAAACTGTACATAGCTTCCTCAAAAAAATTTTTAAAAATAGAGCTACTATATAATCCATCAATTTCATTTCCTAGTATTTATCCAAAATAATTGAAATTAGGATCTCAACAAGATATTAGCACTCCTGTGTTCATTACAACATTTGTCACAAAAGTCAAAATGTGGAAACAGCATAAATGTCCATCAACAGATAGATAAAGAAAATATAGTATATACATACAATAGAATCCCAGTCAGCCTGAGAAAAGAAAATTCTGCATTATGTGAAAACAGATGAACTTTGAGGGCATTATGGTAAGTGAAATAAGCCAGTTATAGAGAGACAAATATGACATAATTCCACTTTATGAAGTATCTAAAATAGTCAAATTCACTGAATCAAAGAATGAAATGGTGGTTGCCAGGGTCTGCAGAGAAGGGGAAATGGAGAGTTACTAATCAATATGCATAAAGTTTCAGTTTAGCAACATGAATAATCTCCAGAGATCCACTGTACAGCATCATAACCTATAGTCAACAATAATGTGTTATGCATTTAAAAATTTGTTAGGAGGATAGATCATATGGTAAATGTTCTTACCACCATAAAAGAGAAGAAAAAGATAAACAGAAGAAATATATTATTACAGCAACAACAACAAAGAAAATCAGTGATCATTATTCTTTTTCAACATTCTGAGGTAAAAGAAAACAAAGTAGAATGTTGGCCAAGAAAAGAATCCAGAAACTTATATTTGTGAGAGAGGCAATTTGCAATTAAATTGGCTGAACTTAGTCCCAGATTATATATTTCTAGACAAACAGTGCCTGAGAGGATGGGAGCACCGTTTAAATAAGTTATGATAGAATACCAGTGAATAGGAGGAAAATATTGCTGATAATTCTTGTACCATACAAAAAGTTTCCCAAAGTTTCATGGAACATCAACAAAAAGGGCTTATTTTCAGTTTCCAGCACAAATAGACTATCAACAAAGTAAACATGTAAGACTTGAACTCAAGATTTCAAACCCAGTAATGTAGCTTTAGACACCAGTCAGGTGATTTCTGACATGCTGGGAGTAACTGACTATTCCCAGATAAATATGCTACAGAAAAATTGAAAAACAAAACGCCTAGTAGTTTTTTAGAATTTGTTTAGTTTCACCAGGATTAGAGGAAAATAACTTCATACATAAAATAATATTTACTGATCACTACTGTATATGTTACTGTGGAAGCATTGAAAGTTTATTCTCTTGGGATGCCTGGGTGGCTCAGTGGTTGAGCATCTGCCTTCGGCTCAGATCGTGATCCTGGGGTCCTGGGATCAAATCCCACATCGGGCTCCCTGCGAGAAGCCTGCTTCTCCCTCTGCCTGTGTCTCTGCCTCTCTCTCCCTCTCTGTCTCTCATAAATAAATAAATAAATAAATAAATAAATAAATAAATAAATAAATAAAATCTTTAAAAAAATAAAAGTTTACTCTTATGTAATTTATAATCTAATAAAACATAGATTGATAGGAGAAATGCAGTCTATAAATACTGAACATCAAATTGTGGTATTTTGGGTGTTTCTCATAAATTATTTTTAGTCAAACCACAGTCCTGCGAATTATCTAAATTCTGTGTATGTGGGTAAAAAAGACATGGAAAATAACCCAGGGACAAAATTTGGATTAAAACAGTTGTGCTCTTTTTACTTCATCAAATAAGCTGTTAAGCAGGATAGTGATAAAGAAAATGTCTTTATGATTAAGAAGTCATTAGGAACCTTCGAGGACCTGATTGTGTAGAATGTTGAAAGAGGTAGACATAACTCTCAGTGATTAATGGATTAGCCCAAGGAAGAGAAAGCCAGAAATGGCATAATATTCTAAGAAATATGATTTAGGGAATATAGCCAAGAATATGATCTTCAGAGAAGAAGCAGTCTCTTTGGAAGATTCTTAAAGAATAAATGCAACTAATATGTTTGCAGGCAAAATGGGAGTGGAAAGGAAAAAAGAAATGATTTTGTCATTGATATCCTAAGACCCCTAAGAAGAAATATGAGCATCCATTCAAAGACCTAGTTCAAAAGACAGCACTTTGAACTATGAAAAGAATGAGAAAATATTTGTAAATCCTGGCTCTGTGAACAGATCACAATGAGTAGCAAGTAGGAATGCTGATAAAATTATAGCAGCAGAGATTAAGAATCCCTTAGGAAATGTCATCAAAACACAGATTGTGGATTTGTGTTTCCTCACCTTTATTTTTTTTAAAGATTTTATTTATTTATTCATTCATGAGAGACACAGAAAGAGGCACTGACATAGGCAGAGGGAGAAGCAGGCTCCATGCAGGGAGCCCAATGTGGGACTCGATCCCAGGACTCCAGGATCAAGCCCTAGGCCAAAGGCAGGCATTCAACTGCTGAGCCACCCAGGTGACACATGTTTCCTCACCTTTAAAAGTCAGAAGAGAACTAGTGTAACATTGTATGTCAATTATGCTGCTGCAGTCAGAAAGAAAAAGAAGAGGGAGGAAGGAAGAAGAAGAAAAAGGAAGGAAAGGAGTGAGGGAGAAAGGAAGGAAGATCTTAATAAACATGGATTTTTTGCATATTTAAATAATTTTCTCATAAATCTGGCATTATTATTTGTTATTCCCCTAAAACTACACTGTGATCCCCTTATAAGTTATGTACATACTTCTACATCTATCATGAGAAGGTGTATGTATATACTTACAAACAATGTAGATAAATATATAATTATAGACCTGTGTGTGTGATTTTATTAGGTATTATTAATTTCAGAAAAGGATGAGTCAAATATTAAAATATTATGTGTTTAATGAACATGAGATTGAATCCAGATTCCTTAGCAAGATAGCAATAAATGTCATCAGCATCAGTAATTATCAGTATTCAAGGAATGTGACATCTAACTTCACATATATGTATGACCCTTATTTGATTCTGTACCCATTTTCTAGAGTTCTGCCCGGATTCTTCATCTCTCCTGATCTTAGCTTCCTGGCAGTGAATTGTGTCTTGAATATGTAAGAAATTCAGAGGAAGTGGTAGTTTACATTGGAAGGAATGCAAACTTCACATCCTGACACAATTATTATAGCCAGTTTGGCAGATTACTCTAGCTTTCTGGTTTCAGCTTCCTCATATATAAAATAAGGTATTAACTCTTATCTTCTAACCTAATATATAATAAATTCTCACTTAGCTTGTACTAATATATAATAAATTCTCACAGAAATTCAAAATTATTAATAAAACTTGTTGCAATTCTGTAAATGTGTATTGTTTTTATTTCCTTGTCAGAGATTAAGGTATTTCTTGATTTTTCAGTACTTTCTTTGGTCGGTGTTAACTAGACCTAAGTCATCAAAGTCAAAGTCAAGGAATCTTTTTTCAAGTTAATACAATCATAATATGCTAAAACTATAAAAATGATTTTATATTTGGAAACATGCTAAACTCCTTCATAGAGAGTCAAATAGAATTTTATTGTACAAAGTATTTAATATAAAAATGTGGTTGAAACTCAGTCTGATATTAAACTTGACAGTCTCATATTAGAGTTATTGCTACATATGAATATACAGAGGTGCCAGATATGTGATCTAAAATCCATTTTAAATTATACAGAGATATATTTATTCATCTGAATTTGAAATAGTGTTTTTACAGTGTTTTTAAGGTTCTAGAAATTCTATCAAATTTATCTCTAAAAAGAATAGTTCTCCACACTCGGGATGGATGCTTACCAACTTTGTTCTTATTTTGCAAGATTTTTTGACTGTTCATAGTATTTTGCATTACCATATTTTAAGGGCACATAGATTCATTGTGTCAGTTTCCACTCCCCCCCCCCCCATAAAAAGGGGTAGATAATGTGATTGGTAATACTTTTGCAGTCTTAGATCAGTTTTAGTAGAATAGATCCAACAATCAGGTTGTCCTTTACTTGACATTTTTTATAACTATTCTTTATCAAGCCAAGGATGTTTTCTAGTTCTAGTTTGTTATGTTGAAAAGTATTGCAATTTATTCAAATGATTTTCTGTCCATACAGAAATACTCAGTGTTTTTCATTCTTTAATGATTTATATTGATACACTTTTAATATTAAATCTTCCACTCTAAGGATAAATGTTATTCATTCACAACATATTATTTCCATATACCAGTATATTTGAATTTGATAATATTTTTGCATCTATGTTCATGGGGGATATTTATTTTTAGGTTTCTTCTATTTTACTACCTTTTCCTGTTTGGGTATCAAGAGTAATTGTGTCCTCAAAAAATAGTTGAGGATGCATTCTGTCTTTTTTATTTTATTTTTTTTAAGTTTTATGTAGTTGGTATTGCTTCTTTAAATGTGTTTTATAATTCATCAGTGAAAATAGGCTTGGAGAATTCTCTGTGGAGAACGTTTTCAATCATATATTTCTTTAACAGATATAGAACTCATTCAAATTTTCTATTTTTTTCCTGGGGAAAATTTTGTTAACTTTTCTTTTAATTAATCCATTTTATGTGCATTTGCAATTTGTTCTGCCATAATTTATACACAGTGTATTACTTTATTTTTTAAAAAAGATTTATAGTCTCATTCTCTCTTTCTGTCCTGATATTGGTGATGTCTGTCTTGTTGTTGCTTTCTTGAACTGTCTAGCTAAAGATTTGTCAATTTTTTAAATCCCTTCATTGATTTTTTTCCTAATGTTTTTCAGTTCTCTATTTCCATTCTTTTATTGTTTACAAACATCTACTGATTTTGAATTTAATTTGCTCTTCTTTCTCTAGCTCCTTAAATAATTTATTTTAGATGATGATAGTGATGATGATTTTAACTAACATAGGAATTTAAAGTGATAAGGTTTCCTCTGGCATTGCTTGGCAAAATTTTTTTGTTTTCATCATTATTCGGTTCACATTATTTCTAATTTCCTTTTAATTTTTATTCTTCTATAGTAGGCTAGAACTTGGACATATCTTTTTGGGCATCATTATTCAATTTATTACATAAATAGTTGGATTTTGTCCTTCCTGTCTACAATTTTTGCTTTTCGGGTGGAGGTTTCATACCTTTTGCACTGAATGAAATTACAAATTACATTAATACTATGTATTATTATTTGTATTCTATTTCTTCTGTTTTTTTTTTCTTTTCCTCCCATCTTCTGCCTTTTATTGAGTATTAGGTAGTTTTAATAAACTATTTTATTTTTCCTATTGAACGTTTTAAATTTTCTTTTCCATATTTTATCTTTCACAGTTGCTTTGTGTTTGCAATATGAATCTAATGTATCACAATGTGCAGTGAAATAATAGTATAACAATTTGGACATAAGTCAAGAACCTTCTAATAATATATTTACATTTTTCTCCTTTCATGGTTAGTGTTATTTTTGTCATACGTTTTCTTCTACATATTATAATCTCCTAGTCCATTGTAATTAGTTTTATTTTAATATGATTAGTTTTGTTTGATAATGATTTTTACAGTAAAAGTAAGAAAAATTTATCTTTGACTCAAAATACAGTATTTCTGGAACTCTTTATATTTTTGCAAATCAAAGTTTCTATCTGGTACCATTTCTCTTTATGATATAGATTTTATTTTAACATTAGTTGGATACCACATATCTGGCAGCATGTTCTCCCAGCTATGATCTGAAAAATTCTTATTTTGCCTCAATTTTAAAATGGGTAGTTGCTTAATAAATAATCAAATTGATAGTTTTAATTTTATCCTTTAATAACAGTGTTCTCATAAATACTGAGAATATTTTAATTCCCTTAATGTTTCCTAACTTTTTCTCTGATGTCCTTTAATTATATAAATATTTTATAATCTACTGGACATTGTCACATTGTTTTATAAAGTTAATAATCATTTTTATTTACTCAAGCATTGCCCTTTCCTTTGTTTTTTTTTTTATTATTTCCTTTATTTTTATGCTTCCTTCAGGATTATTTCCTTTCTTTTAAAAAGCTCATTTATTAATATGTTTCCCAGCAATGGTTCTCTCTCTCTTTTATACATTGTACAATTCCAGTTGATTTTTTTATAGTAAGCTCCATGCTCAATGTGAGGCTTGATCTTACAACCCTGAAATCAACTCACAAGACCTACCTACTGAGCCAATCATGTGCCCCTAGTTCTCTCTTTTTATAAATCTAAAAGTATATTTACTTTGCCTTTATTATTAAAATAGAAAAAATGTAGAGGTACATCATAGCAATTTTTTTTCTTCAATACTTAAAGCTATCATTCTATTGTTTATCTTATTTCACTATTTTAGATACCATCTTTGTGTCAGTCTTATTGCTATTTCTTTGAAAGTAGTATATATTTTCCTCTGGTTGTTTTGAGATTTTTTTCATTGCCTTTAGTTTTTAAACATTTTTACTCTGATGTGCTTGGATGATGTTTCTTTGTATTAACTACCCTTTAGGTTGGTCAGAGTTTCTTAAATACATAGCATTATCTACTTCATTGGTTTAGGGGGAAAAAATGGTCAATATTTTTTTTTCAGTTACTGTAGCTGCTTCATTCTCATTTGTCTTTGCTCCTAAAATATCAAATGCTCTTATGTTAAACCTCTATCGTATTTCCCCTGGCACTCCTTGAAACTTCTATCTTTATTTACTCTTTCTCCTTGCACTTTAGTCTAGATATACAGTATTCTATTGACCTACATTCCAATTTTCTAATATTTCCATAACTGAGATAGCTGAGCAGATTGTTTTACTGGTAACCAAGAGAAGGAAAATGAAACCAGAAGCCAATTATAATGCAAGAGTTGAATGTAAGAAGAAAAAAGAGAAAAGAAAAGAATGGGTTAAATTTTGAACATAGAATTTAGAATCCTCAATATTCATATGGAAGTAAATGCTGAGAGACACAAAAAAATTCAGTATTAGAATTTGGTCCATATTCTTTAAATAGGCTTCTACACAAGTATATGTAGAGCTGGTAGGCCCTGAGTTCCTAGTAGTATTGAACATTGCTTCTCACCAATTTCTATCCATTATTCTCGTTCTTGTCTTTCTGGCTCACTAATAAGCCAATATTATCCTACATTTAAATTCTTGATACCTATTCCCACCTTGATTCTCATCTTTCTCTCCTGAGAAAATGTTGCTACTTATCTGCTGTATTATAAGAACCACAGCTGTGGGTAGGACATTGCACCCTCCATGACAAAGTCCTTGGCCAATCTTTTCTATTTCCTCTAGAAGAGATAAAGCTTAAACCTTATAACATAGAGTCCTGAGCTAGAGTCCTAAACTTTTGTATGGCCAATATGGCATTGTCAGGACATATAGTTAAAGATAAGGGAGTAGGAGAGATCTGGCCCAGTATGTAATATAAATTCTGCACCTGAGACTAATATTATACTGTATTATACAGTATAATTATATTATAATTATATTATTCTGTATTATACAGAATCTAAATAAAAAGTTGAAAAAAATAAAGGACTTGGAGGTAGGTATAGGATTTGAGAATAATTCACTAATATTTTGAAATTATTATTCATCCAATCTATCTATATTTATTCCATACTTATTAAATGCTATATGCTTTCCTAGGAGCTGTGACTGGAACAACATTAAAAGCAGATATGCCCCCTGGACCAGGAAACTATTGTAAAGGGCAATAAAACTTGTAAAACAAATGATAAAGTCATAATTTTGATCTGTAACTCAGATGAAATAAATGTATAAATTCCTTTGCTTTCTGAAATTTTTCTTTCCTGTATACACGTGCAAACAACAGCATTGCTCATCTTAGATTCTTCTAATTTAAAATTACTTCTTTTACTTTCATTTTGTCTCCTTCAGATAATCATCTCAAGGTTTACATTCATTCAAGTCTGGGTTTCCTTCCACACTTTCTCTTGGAGAAGTTCTGGATCATCTTATGGTTCTTATACTTGCCTCCAAACAGGATGTACTTCACCTTGTATGGTGGCTAGTTATTATGTGCTAGAGTAAGATGACACCTGCCCAGTCCTGCCTCTGTGTGTATATGTCTGTGTGTATATTTGACACTGAACTGCACCTAATGCTAAAAATACATGCGGTTTGTTCTTTAGAAGCCATTCTTGATTTTCCATATTTTCCCCCATACTTTTCCATACTTTTTTTCATATGCTAGGTACCTATTGATATATCTATTCTTTGAGAACATTTTAAAACTGTGGGACTCCTGATACTATGGACTTCTTCTCACCTCCTGGCTGGTGTGTGTGGACCTTTGTGTGTTGTACTCTGGACCACCTGCCTAATTACAGTCTTTTCTTTCTTTTCTAATCCAGAGCTCTAGCAGAACAGTAATTGACATGCTGGATACCACATATCTTTAAGATACTGAACATTTTCAAAGGCTATGCTCTTAGAATCAAGGAAAACAAGCTCTTTGCATGAGATTTATGAGATTTACACAATTTCCTCTGGACTTTTTTATTTTCTTTTTTGGAGGCTCCATGCCCAACATGGGGCTTGATCTCATGACCCTGAGATAAAGAGCCACATGCTCTATTTATTAAGAATGTTTCTACCCCAGAATGTTTCTAAAAGACATTCCCATCACCTCTAATCAGAGCCTTTATAGAAATCTTTGTGTGTGTGTGTGCGTGTGTGTGTGTGTGTGTGTGTGTGTTTGGAGAGGAAAATCATATGGAACATTCAGGATATTTATCCCTTTCCTTCAATTTCTTTCTCCCCTCAGTTCCACCTGGTACTAGAAGGGCCTTCTACTCATTTTTGTCTGATGGGAATTTATTCTTTTCTTTCCCATTATTGCTTTATGACTTTACCTGCTTGGTGAATGGTGGTGGGGCAAAGGTCTGTTTTACCCAGGAAAGAAAACAGAAGAATTTCTAAGATGTTGACTTATTCTAAGTTTAGTATAGCAACAAAATACCATAGATATGTGTGAAGCTAAAATAGGAAATGGAAAAAAAAGAAACATAACTGATGAAACTATTGGAAAAATAGTTTAGTTTCCTATATAAAAACTGGAAGGGCAAATTTTTCTTACCCAAAGGAATTTAGCTGCCACTGATTAAATTTTATTAATGAAATCTTATACAAATTTAGAATTATACATCACTAAGTAAATTGGAACTATAGTTGCACATTTTGTGACTGTTGAACTTTTCACAAAATAGAATTTATAAAACTCCACTTGAACATGTATACAGTTATTTCTGCTATTTTAGGTAGATTGAAAAACTTAATCAGATATCTATTGATTTTTAAATTTTCACTTTTATCCTCAAAGAGCAAGCAATTGAAATTAAATGTCCTGTGACAACTAATTTGATATTGTGTCATTATAACAGCAGTAAAAATAACTTTAATGACAAAAATTAATGGAAATGTCATATATTTATATAAGGGTTTTGTTATAATATTTTATTGGTCAGCATATCCTAAATGGAGTTCTGTTAGCTCTTCTGTATTTATTGAAGTATAAAGCAAAAATAAGCACATATGCTTTGCCAGATGGTATGCCTATCTTTCAAATATCAATGTTTGAGCATTGTTATTTGTCAAATTCAAAAAGGTAAATAAAAATTGAAAGTAGAAGTATTTTACTTTACTTCTTATACTATTCTTGTGTAACATACAATTATTTTACAACTGGACAGGAGCAGATCTTTGCTGATTTATCTTGTTAAGACTGAACATTTGGTTTTGACTTTTGGCTAGGGTAAAAACAAGTCTGGTAACTAAAGATTTATAATGAGCTGTTTAATATTGACAACTCATGGTACTCAGGGCAGTCTTGCTTTTTGGTATTTCACACCTGATAGAGCTGTTCAGATTCTGGTTTGGCCCTATGAGTAGGGGTATGAAAGTCCCAATAGGAAACTTGGTAGGACATCTCCCAAAACAAAGATTTTTTACACATGTATCAGTGGTTCTTCTCCAAGACAAAGCAAATTTTGCATAACTAAAGAAAGGACTACCTTGAAGAGCTCTTCCAGAAGCCTCTCTGATACCCCTGGGGTTTTCTGTGCTTTTTCTAATGCTGTACTATATCCTTTCCCTCAACAAGTCCTTCTGCATAAGCATGCTTGGTGATGTCTAAGCCATTTCATTATTTTGCTTATGAAATACTCCTATTACTCTTTCTTCTTAATTCTGTTGGTAATTAACTTAGGAATCTGTCATGAGCTTTACAGGAGACTGTGCGACAGGTAAAATATGTATCACTCAAGGGGATAAAAAAAGTTTTATTGATCTTTCCTTCTACATTGATATATGTAAACTTGGGTGAGATTTTGCCCAGACTTTGTAGTCTTTCAGTGGCTACCTGCAGACATGGAATCAGATTACCTCCTCAATGATAAATTGTGTTCTCTCCTTTCTATACCTGTATGGAGGACTATTTCTGTTGGTAGACTTTTTTATTTTCCTCACAAATGTCTGTAAATAGATTCTAAAAATTAAAATTCAATGCAAGGAGCTTGTAAATTTATGATTATATAAACCTTATCCACCAAGAAGATTCATGGGAAAGGATGGTTAGTAATACACACACACACACACACACACACCTGTCGATTTGAGTCAAAATGTTAGTGGCCTCAAGGTGAAACAGCTCTTTTTACATAGTACATAATTTCTTTTGAAAATTTACACCACAAATTGCATCATAATTGGATCATGACTTTGATATTGTTTTAGCTCAATATACAATAACCTTTTTTCACTTTTATAAAAGATATTTATGACTCAATTATTTTATTAAGAAATTCATTGAGTGTCTTATACCACATGTATATGTAAATTCTGTTACAAGTTATAGAATATTGGATCCTGGAGGGATTCAGGATATGCCATCTCCCAAAATATGCCATTTTGGCATGAGCATTACTTTGAGCTAGAGGCAAATGAGAATCAACAGAAGCAGACAGTGTTGTGCCCAAGATTACATACCCGAGAAACCACCAAGGAGCCAACATCGATGCAAACACATGAGGGTTTATTTACAAGCTCAAGCTTGGGTCCAAGTATACCCGACACAGAGGAGCAGGACTTGGGCCCCGAGATGGGTTCCAGTTTAGTTTTATGGGCTGGTCCAGGGGACCTCTAGAAGGGACGGAGGAATTTCTCAAGTTCTGTTTACATTCTGATATGGGGCTTTCAAGGGCATTAAGCTCTGTTCTTATTCTAATATGGGGCTTCCTGCCACTGGCTTGAGCTCTGTTCTCATTCTAATATGGGGCTTTCTAGGGCATTAAGCTGTAAACTGTTTTTTCCTGTACTGAAGCAAGGTAAATTTCAGCTCTTATTCACAGGGGCCTGAGATGGCTATACTTGTGCTAATGTTGAACTTAAGGTGGAATGGCCTTAATTTTCTCGGCCTCCACAACAGAAACCTTTTGGAGCTTCCTTTATCTCACTATAAGCAAAAACTTCTAAGAAATGAGGACTGCCATAAATCTCTCTTGGGGAAGTTTTATAGTCATGAAGCAGACAGAAAGTGGGTGTTGAGATGGAGCTGTGCAAACAAACCTTACTCAGTTTGTGTCCCATATACTTACCTCCCCACTACTGGCTGCACCCTAAAAGCCTAAACCCCTTTTCATTTGCCCATCACTTCTCGACAAATATGTTTTTCTTCTTAATGATGTTATATAGATTCGGGTTCTAACAACTCTTTTGAGTAATTCATCACTGAGGTTTCTCCTTGTGACATGTGCTGTATATATTCACAAACTCTGTTAGTTCTTCTCTTGTTCATCTTTTTTCAATCTAATGTCCAAAGTCCCAGTCAGAGAAGCTAGAAGGAAAGAAGAAGAGGAAGGTTAGATTTTTTCCTCCCTTGCAACCCTCAAATAGCAAGAGAAAAAGAATTATATTGATCACCAGGGTAAGAGAATTGTGTTTCTGTAGAACTTGGGGAGTGCCTTGGAGTGAGGTTGCAAGATCAGATTTTATTGATAATGGGAGATTTGGTTCAAGGCAAGACTTTCAGTGCTGGTAGGCTTGATTAGGATTGGGTAAGAATCATGATATGTTTAGCTCTGGATTGATGGAGAAAGCAAGATGAGAATTTTGAGGCAGAGGATTCAAGGAATCTTAGAACACAAACTGTTGATGCTTTCCATTAAAGATATGATGGGTCTTTTACAAAGTTCAGTAATGAACAATTAAGCCATCTGTCTGGACCAGAGACTCCTAGAGGAGTACAGTAATATTAATGGAGACAATGGAATAGCTAAGGCATGTTATTATTGTATTATGGGCTAAATTATATCTCACCAAAATTCATTTGTTCAAGTACTGTCCTCCAGTATCTCAGAATGTGACTATATGGAGGTAGGATTTTTAAAAAGATAATTAATGCAAAATAAGGTCATATGTGTGGGCCCCAATCCAATTAGACTGTGTCCTTTTAAGAATAGGAAATTTGGACATAGGCATGTTCACACGAAGACCACATGAAGACAAAAGGAGAAGATGGCTATCTGTAAGCCAAATAGAGAGACTGCAGAATGAAATTAGGCATGCTAATACCTTTATATTAGAATTCTGGTCTCCAGAACTTCTCAATGAATTCTGCCTTGCCTCCCTACCCTGAGATTCTGTTGTTTAAACCACCCAGTCAGTGGTATTTATCATGGTAGTCCTAGTAAACTAGAATATAGAGATGGATGGATAGATAGATAGATGATAGATAGATAGATAGGGATCCCTGGGTGGCGCAGGGGTTTAGCGCCGCCTGCAGCCCAGGGCGTGATCCTGGAGACCCTGGATCGAGTCCCACGTCAGGCTCTCTGTATGATGCCTGCTTCTCCCTCTGCCTGTGTCTCTGACTCTCTCTCTCTCTCACTGTGTGCCTATCATAAATAAATTTTAAAAAAATTAAAAAAAATTTTTAATTAAAATTAAAAAAATAATTTAGATAGATAGATAGATGATAGATAGATAGATAGATAGATAGATAGATAGATAGATAGATAGATGATAGATACATAGAGATAGAGATATGGTCAGTCCTCTGTTCATGCTAAATGTGTAGGTAGACTGTGTCTCTTCTCAATGTATATAGTTCTGTTTCAGTTCTGTTTGGCTTTCAATCTTGGTTCACTGTTTATAATCTCTGTTGTGTCTCTCTCTATTCATTGGATTTAATTTTTCTTGTTGGTGAAATGTAGCCACAGAAAATTTTTTTCTGAAATTTCTATGTGAAGTATTTGATCATCTTAATGTTTATTGTGTCTGATCTTGTATTTGATTTGCATTGTACTGGGTATCACATCTATGTTCTATTTCATTTCTCCTTATAATATTGTTCCAATGTTTTCTAATAATTATTAAGAAAGAATATTTGATACCATTTTTAATGAAAATCACATGTATATGCATACATATTCTTTATGCTTTATGTTCTAAAGATATTTTAAGTAGGTGCTATACCTGGTGATTATTAGTTATCTTAACTATAGATATTGTTCTTCACTATGGCTGTTCACTAGGGAGTTTTTAATGAATTACATGATCCTATGTCAGGCCAATTAGATTAGGATTTCTGGGACAGGGTTCTCTTAACCACACTCTAAGTATTTTCTAAACAAATATAGGTTTATTAGCAAAATTCATACATACATACATACATATATGTCCTCTCATATTTTTGTGAAAGAGCTTGAGAGGCAGTGGACCATTTTGTTTGTAGGAATGATGTTTGCAATAGCAAGCCTATGTTTAGAGCCATGTTTACAGTGATGACTACTAAAATCAACCTAAAACTAGTAGATGTAGATATGAATTTATTTTGGCCTGATTAAAACTATAGTAGGATTTGTAGGCAGATCCTTTTACTCTTTTAAAGCTTTGCTCTGGGCACCACTGCCATACTACAGATGATTCTATGCAACATGTGGGTGAAGTTAAAAGGTAGGAAGAATGATTGGCACACATTCAGCCATTGGCATAACCATCAATTAATACTCTTCTCTGCTGTTCATTCCCTCTCTCTGTCCTCTCTGTTCCTAGTTTGAGCTTCCCTAGGCTGCTGCTGGGGCAAACAGTGCTACTGCAGGCTTTTCCAAAGTGTGCATCAGACCATGACTCCCTCCACTATCTTTGATGTAGCTATAAGTTTCCATCTGCCTCTTATTTTCCAAACATGTGTCAAACTCTCTGTAACAACAGCACAGCTATTCCCTATTCAACTTCTCTCTCTTTGCACTATTGTACTCTTCTTTCTTAGGGAATCATCAGAGGGAGAGAAGAGAAATATCCTTGATATATACAGATAAGATATTTGTATCGTTCACATTATGCTTTCTTTTTAGTTGTCTGAGAGTATAGGCTACAGAGAAAAGCTATTAGAGAATAAAATAAAACTGTACTTACATTTATCCAAATATCCATATGGTTTAACTTATATGCATGTTTTTGAAATTCAGGGTTAAAATTTCCCTATTAAGAATTACACAAGGGGTAGCCTGGGTTGGCTCTGCAGTTTAGTGCCGCCTTCAGCCCATGGCCTGATCCTGTGACCCGGGATTGAGTCCCATGTCAGGCTCCCTGCATGGAGCCTGCTTCTCCCTCTGCCTATGTCTCTGCCTCTCTCTCTCTCTCTCTCTCTCTCTGTGCCTCTCGTGAATGAATAAATAAAACCTTTAAAAGAAAAAAAAAATTACACAAGGAAATTTATTTTTAAAATTTTTTGTAAAGATTTTATTTATTCATGAGAGACACAGAGAGATGCAGAGACATAGGCAGAGGGAGAAGTAGACTCCCTGTGGGGAGCCTGATATGGGACTTAATCCCTGGACCTTGGGATCATGACCTGACCCAAAGACAGATGCTTATCCACTGAGCCACCCAGGTGTCCCTACACAAGGAAGTTTAAACATTTATAATCTATTGCCCTCCAATTTACAACTTCAGCATTTTCCTTTTCCACTGATTTAATGAAAATATACCATATACCTGGATTGGATTCATTTTGTCACTATAGCCTAGCTGTTGAGGGATTTCTCCTCATGTGATTTCATCTCCTATCTGTTCATGAATAATTTTCAAAAACTGAGCTCTCATATTTAGACAGCTTTCTTGTGGTGTGACACCTCATCGCCTACACAGCAGGGTACCCTGGATGCCTGCCTTGCATGTCAGCTTGTGTATATCAAAGACAGAATTTTACATTCATCTCAAATGCCTCAATATTCTGCATACTCAGAGTCATTACAAAAATGTAGAGAGTTGCCATGCCTGGGCTTTTATTAAGTTAAAACAGCTCTCTTTTCCTAGATCTGAAAAAAAAAAAAAATATGTCAATTTTGATGAGACTAAACTTAGGGCACAAATGTGCTCATGAGACCATATGAGCTAGGAGAATTACAGTGTTTGGAGAGAAATAGGTTGTTTCATTTTGAATACAGAATAATAAAAAGCATCTGTTTACTTGTATATGGCTTAATCAGGCTTTCAAAATGTTAACTCCTAATATATTGAAGAAAATTTGAAGAGTCTTCTGGGATGCTGAAGACATCTTCACCGTCCCATCCCACCGTCTCCCACCGGCCTCCAGGGGGAGAAGCAGAAGCTGCAGTCTTCATGATCAGTCACTAGAAAGTAAAGAGATGATACTTGGATGGAAATTCTATTATTTAAAACAAATGAGTGAATGATGTCCATGGAAATGGCGTAATAAATAGATACAAGGGGCCAACACTCCAGAAACATTGAAAACTCAAGCAAAAACTGTCATCAGTTTGTCAGAATTCTAGAAAGGTTTACAGCAACCAAGCTAATGCTGAATCAAGAAATAGACAACTTTAAAATGGTAGTAATGCTTTTTTGGCTTTTCACTTGCCCTTTCTCATACCTTCTTTCCAGCTCAGCAGCAGCCTTGAAGATGGCAGTCTGTGTCCCCAAATAGGTCTCTGGGCTCTGGCTCCAGAAGGCAGAGAGCAGAGCTTTTCTCAATAAGTTTTGTCTATCCTAACTTCCCTGGGGGCTGCCTCTGTCGGAAGTATTGAGGCAAGGAATTTGTCTTTGTTTAGTCTGTCTCAGAACTCACTCAAGTCTGAAAATCTATAGGATAACCTCAAAAACATTGTAAGGCAAATGAAAAACCCATAGCCACTTGGGGTAAAAGATTACAATTGAAGCAAACAACAGAGTGCCAGATGCCTGGGAGGAAAGGCTGTAACAAGAGTTTCTTTGGGAAATGAGGGCACTTGGTAAACTATATATGTGCATATGAATTTTAAAAATCATATGCATGCCCAAGTTAGGACACATTCTCAGAAAAGACCTGCAAGTACTTAAGTTTTCTCCTCTGGTCGATCTGCAGGCACAGGACAAACAGGATGTGAAGGCTAAGGCAGAGTTTTAATTGCCATGACTAAGGGTTGGCCCAACAGAGAGCCAAATCTCCAAAAATTGGGAGAGATTTTCCTTAATTTCCATCTCCTGGTTTTCTTTTCTTTTCTTTTCTTTTCTTTTCTTTTCTTTTCTTTTCTTTTCTTTTCTTTTCTTTTCTTTCTTTTCTTTTTTTCTTTCTTTTCTTTTCTTTTTTTCTTTTCTTTTCTTTTTTTTTAAGATTTTACTCATCTATTCATGAGAGACACACAGAAAGAGGCAGAGACACAGGCAGAGGAAGAAGCACAGGCAGAGGAAGGAGCCGGATATGGGACTTGATCCCGGGACTCCAGGATCACGCCCTGAGCCAAAGGCAAGTGCTAAACCGCTGAGCCACCCAGGGATCCCATCTCCTGGTTTTCTATCCCCTACCTGCTCCCCCTCTCCTCTGCCTCTCAGCATTCAAGAAACTGTCAAAAAACTAGCTAAACACAAGCTGGAAGAGAAGTACCTTCAGAAATCATACATGACAAAGGATATAGGCTTATATATCTCAAAGACAACAAAGCATCACAATTAAAAAAATAGGGCAAAGGCTGTATACAGACATTTTTCCAAAGAAAACATACAAATAATTAACAAATATATGATCAAAAACCATACCGCATAGTGAATAAAACAGAGCAGGAAAATGAATTTATTGCAAAGTTTTCAACCTACAAGCCCAGAAACTAAATAATTTGGGAGCAATGAGGTCTTTGCTTACAGACTAAAGGATTTTTATGGGATAAATACAAAAGTTATTTGGCTTTTGGTTGGTTATCTGTTAGTCTTCTTTCTTATTTGGATCAAGGTAGTTGAGTCAGGGCAACAAGGAAGTCTAGAGATGGCATGAACAGACTAGGCATTTGGGGTATCCTCTGCTGAATTCTGAAAAAAGCTGTAAATTCCTATAAAGGTTTTCATCATGCACCTGTACTGACTGTTTCTATTTGGCCCTCGACATAGATGACTCCATTTTAGTTTGATGGTACAACATGAAAAGATGCTCAACCTCATTAGTCATCAGCAAAATACAAATAAAAACCACAAGATACTAGTTTTCACTAACTAGCCTGGCTATAACCAAAAGAGAAAGAAAACAGAAAGGAGGAAGAAAGAGAGGAAGAGAGAAAAAGAAATGAAGAGAAGGAAGGAAAGAAGCGGAAAAAAAAAGTGTTGATGAATATGTAGGGAAATGGAGACCATACATTGCTGATAGGGATATAAGGTAATTCAGCTGCTATGGAAAACAATTTGGCAGTTTTAAATATTTTTAAACATAGAATTGTCATATGACCCTGCAATGTAACTCCTAGATGTTTACCCAAAGCATTGAAAACAGGTACCCAGAAAAATCCACATACACTCATATTCAAAGTGGCATTACACAGTAGCCCAAAGGTGGAAGCAGCTCAAAAGTCTAGATGAAAAGGCATGAAGTTATAATTATCTATACAATGGAATATTATTGAGCCGTGTAAAGGAATGAAGTGCTGATGCATGCAATACTGTAGATGAGCCTCAAAAAATATATATATATGCCAAATGAAAGCAGCTGTACAGAAAAGATTATATATTATATGATTCCACTTATATGAAATATCTAGAATAAATAAATTTGTAGAAACACAGAGCAGATTGGAGTTTGCTAGTGGCTGGGAGATATGAGAATGAGAAGTAACTGCTTAATATATACAAGACTTTTTAGATGAATATATTTTGGAATAGATAGAAGTTGTGATTGTACAATGCCATGAATGTACTGAATGTCACTGACTTGCTCACTTTAAGATGGACTTTAAAATAGTTAAATTTGGGCAGTTAAATTTAAATAGTTAAATTTGGCCCAGCAGTTTAGTGCCACCTGCAGCCCTGAGTGTGATCCTAGAGACCCAGGATCAAGTTCCATGTTGGGCTCCCGGCATGGAGCCTGCTTCTCCCTCTGCCTGTGTCTCTGCCTCTCTCTCTCTCTCTGAATCAATCAATCATCAATCTTTCAAAAAAATAGTTAAATTTATGTCATATGAATTTGATTAAAATTATAAAATTACTTAAAAACCTATTAGGAACACTTTTTAAAAGAGCAGAGGCTACAGATCTCCACTCACGTCTTGGTTTTTTTTTTTGGAGGAATATATATAATAGCCACTTTACATATGAAAAACCTTTCTCCACAGCAGAAGAGATTCTGAAAATGATATAAGCTTTAAAGTGATAAACCTTAATTATAAATTCCAATGATTTTGAAAACTTTCATGAGAAAGTTAAAGGGTAGCAATATACATCAACAAATAATTTTTTCCTTTAAATCATTAATTTTCTTTCACTAAATCACTTTAAATGGTAAAAGATACATATTAATGTGGGAAACAAAGGCAGAAAAAATTATTAAAGTTCCTTATCACCCACAGCCCATTGACAAGTCCTTGAAACAGGCAGAGTGACCTTCCTCTAGAGACTCAGCTGCCTCCATATTGATACTTTTGCTGAGAGCAAAAGATAAATTGAGCACAACCAGCAAGATCTAGTAAGTCTACTTTAACATATAAAAATTCCTTTAGAATTTAGAAAAATCCCTTTATCTCTACCACCCAAGATACATGTTGGCAGTCATTCTCCAAGCATGTAGCCCACCAATACAAATATGAAGGGTTTCATGACTAAGGTTTTATTAGAGGGTAATAAATGACCCTTTCTCAATAATAGCTAGCCCCCTCAACGTCCTGGAAACCTTGCTTCCAAAATTCCTTGGAGACTTTCACTATCCCTAACCCCCTTCTAACTTGAAAGTGATGTAGGAACAAGTTAGAGGCAGATGGGGCTAGGCAGGGAAAGGCCCGCAGTCAGCCTCCTACCCATCTCAAGAAAACAGGTAAGACAGTCAAAACAGAAAAACCTGGCTCCCTCCAAAATGTTAGGGAGTATCCCCTTTAATGGCTACTAAGTAATCACAGAAATCCCAGAGAAATGTTATGGAGGAGATATTAACCAGAGAGAAGGGAACACCTTGCTTGTGCTCATATTATTTACAAAGAATATCTTGTTTGTTACAAGTCCACCTGGTTTGTTCTAAATATAGGCACGATATTTACAAATCCAACTCCGATATTGACAAGAAGTTTTCAAAGTTCCCTGGTCAGTTTCATCTAAAAGAAGGACCAAAAAAGCCCTTCGTGGCTACCCTGTCAGGGACCCCTTTCATTTTTGAGAGCTTTCTGTGTTTCTGCTTAATAAACTTCTATTGCTTTGCTCACTCTCTGTTGTCTGCGAGATTCATTCTTCAACTCTGTGAGTCAAGAACCAAGCTTTCCCGTATCAAATGTATATAACAGGCCACTCTTCAGGACCCCAGTGCAGCTCTTTCTACCCATAGGTCCTGTTGCCATGCTTTAGTAAAACCACCTTTTTGCACCATTGGCTTTGAACCCTAACATCTTTTCCTGCATCACATATCACATGCATGTCTTTGTTTAGTAACAGGATATTTTGAGACTGACACCATAGATATTTTTTAAGATTTTATTTATTTATTCATAAGAGACACAGAGAGTCAGAAACCTAGGCGGAGGGAGAAGCAGGCTCTCTGTAGAGAGCGGATGCAGGACTGGATCCTGGGATGCCTGGATCACACCCTAAGCTGAAGGCAGATGCTCAACCACTGAACCACCCAGGCATCCTGACACCATATGTTTTAATATCTGTCTAAAAGTTCTCCCCTTTTAAATTAGTGCCTGGCATCAAAGTCCCAAGGAAGAGAGACTGCATTGGAATAAAGAGTGGCTAAGTAACAAATTATTTCATGAGTACTGTATTCAGACCTATTCAACATGAAACTTTTAAAAAAGTGTATATGAACAAAATACCTAATTTTTACTCTAAATAGGTAATTCATATAGAAAATACATCCTAATTTAATATTAAAACTTTCTGACAATTAAAATGCCTATTTCAGAACTTTTTCTCAGCAATACAAATTAATATTCGTCAGTGGATGTTCACACTCACTAGGATAATCTGAGCATATCAACTGTTTTTCTGTATCGACTGTACAGAAGGTCCGTATTTTTCTTCATCTCTTTTTTCACCTTTTCTCTTTTTACCAGATATTTTGGGGAAGACTCAGAATCTATTAGGATTATTCTAGTTAAGCAGCAAATAATTTCATTCAAATTAATGAGGAAATTCAAATGCATGTTCTGAGTAAATATTTGAGATTTATTTAACCAATATTATTTAAATATTTTTGCACCATTCTTTTTTATTCTCTCCCTCCCCCAACCCTTTGGAATTCATTTAAGCATCACCCACTGAAAGCTCTGCAGGTGTCTCAGTGCTACCCTCATTATTCATAGAACCAGATGCATAGAAAACTAAAGAAGTTTTTGTTCTTAAGCAGTCAAAACAAGAGAGACCAACAATAGTTACAAAGCAAGGGGTTCAGTGGTAATTAGAGATTTGGAGGCTCTTTGTGAAACTGTTATTCCTAAGAAACCTTTAATCCTTCCAATTTCTTCTTTCACTTATATTCTGTAGCTCTGACTTCTGTCAGGTGACATGTAGTATCTGTGCCTGCAGGAAGTTTTTAAGCTAAGCATATGCAACCAAGTTTCCTTTCCAAGAATCAACACTGGACATACTGCAAATATACCTCCTTTATACTGTGTTATAAAAGTACATAAAGGCATTGATTTAGTAAATTAATTTTTATTTGAGCCCCTGTTAGTATAAGATTATGCAATTAAATGATATAGTGCATTAAAAAGATATGAAATGGTTTTCTACCCTTCTGCGGGAAGGAGTTGAAAATGTAACTATCCAAGGTTAATTAGTGGCAATAGTAAAAGTGGTATTTTTAGTAGGGGCATGTTTTGTTAAGTAAAACTAAAATATG
Organism: Canis lupus familiaris; assembly: GCF_011100685.1. NCBI lineage: Eukaryota > Metazoa > Chordata > Mammalia > Carnivora > Canidae > Canis > Canis lupus. The sequence goes on from NC_049252.1 coordinate 16,776,003, forward strand.
TTTATGGCTTGCTATGACCTTAGTTTATAATGTTAAACTTAAAGGTTACCTTACAGAATGTAATTACCAACTTCCAGAAGTAGTTTAAGGAGCTGTTATAACTTCACATTATTGAATAAAATATTTACAGCTTTGTGTGATGATGAGCAAATGCATTGAGATTATACTAATAGATCAACAGTAAGAATAATGACACTGTTTTTGCCATGGCTAGCATCTAAGATGAAGGTCCTGTTTAAGCAAAGGTCAGAATGGCATAGAGAACAGACTATGAGAAATATATTTTAAAAAATGATTCTAACAGTGTTCTAAATTTTAAAAATTCTTAAAAACTTCATCCCCATTTTTTCTCTCTTTTTGAATAATTTTGATAGCCAGTGTTGTGCCCAAGATCCCGAATCTGAGAAACCACCAAGGAGCCAACACCGATGCAAACACACGAGGGTTTATTTACAAGCTTGAGCTTGGGTCCAAGTATACCCAGCGGAGCAGGGACTTGGACCCCAGACTAAGAGGCTTAACAACTTTATAGGGGCCAGTGGCCAATGGGATACGCAGAAAGTTGCACAGTCATGCTGGTCCACTCGCAGGTGGCCGATTGAATTACATTTTACCCTAAAGTATCCATTTGAACTGGCCTATCACTGAGCCGATTTCCGATTAGGGTATGCCCTGGGTTTGACTAGGGTGAGGCAGTGCCCTAAGCAATAAGCAGATCGGCCTATCACTGAGCCATATTTCCGATTAGGGTGTGCCCTGGTCTTGACTAGGGTGGGGCAGTGCCCTAAGCAGGTAGGCACAAGGCAGGTACAGCACAAAATGAGGTCAGTCCTGCTCTGCTTGTCCAGGGGTAGGGGATTTTTGTTAAATTTCCTGGGTCCCACAACCAGAAGTCCTTCTTGTTTTATCTAAAATTTAATCAATCCTATGGAAAATAAGCCCAGTTGATGTGAAATTTGGCAGGGGTCATGTCTTGCATTAACCTGTGTAGTGTGATGGAGACTGTGAGACTCTTGGGAGTGACAGTAACCACGGTGACAGAATAACACCTGGTTATTGGCATTTCATCCCTTATAATAGATACCGAAACAGGTCCCTAGACACCTGCAGAAATTACTAGGGTGTGTTAGACCATGACAGTTGATAAATTATTACCAGACACAATCTGAAAGTGGGTTTCTAAGCTTTATCCCTGAAGGGAAAAAAAAAAAAAAAAAAAACGAAAGAAAAAAGGTACTACTTGCCTATGAGGAGGAAAACTTAGCTAAATATTCTAAAGGAAAAAGATAAAATATATGCATAAGATAAGTATAATTCAAAACAAGATGTTCTTAAACCCAAGTTTGATCTGCTCATTGCCCAACAGTCAAATAAGTTGAGTGACAAATTGTTGAAGCAATGTGACTTTATTTGAGAAAGTTGGCTAGCAGAGGAGGTTGTGGACTAATGTCCCAAATAACCATTTTACCACCTCAGTGCAGACAGGGAATTTTAAAGAAGAAAGGAAGAGAAACAAATCTCAAAGATTAAGCAGATAAAATCAAAGGCTAATTTTAACTCTTCAGAGGAACTCATAGGCTCTAGTCGCAGTTACCTGTCCACCTTAAGCAAACCGCTAGTTGCATTCACTTGATTGTCACAAGCTTTTGGGTTGGCATCAGTTTATGTTCCCTTTAAGTTCCCTATAAACAATATTGATTACTATTTTGATTACAGTTTACACTTTAGATTGTGTTTGAGAATTATATGACAGAATGTTAAGATAGTTTGCTTTGAGTTGTAAGTCAGGGTTTCCTATTACCTTACTTTTAAAAAATTCAAACAGAAGAGAAGAGGCGCTCAAAATGCGGTTAGTTCTGCTACAAGTAGATAGCAATATTAGGCAACAAAATAATGCAAAAAATAGGAATATTCACAAGTAATGTAGTGTAAAGGCAGAAAATGTTTTAATTCTTCCTTTCTGGATTCTTTGGCTGGCCTAGTAATTCAGCTGACGTTAAACAGATAAACAGGAGAAAAGCAAATTTAATTTTGAACCTGCAGGAGCCTCATAAAATGAGACCCAAAGGTAGTCAGGCAGCTGAGGCTTATATACCATTTCAAGCTAAGCAATTGGATAGGGGTCTCGGGCTTCAGAGGGGAGAAGAGTTATTCACTGGAAGATACGTGGAGCAGTTGTTTGGTAATCAGGTTTTTGACCTGCTATGCAGTAAAGTCTTTCAGATAAAAAAAAATTATCTCTGATAATAGCTCTCTTTCTAGGCCAGGCCCCCCATCTAAAGTATTTTAGATAGTTAAGGGAGAAGTAAGAGTTTTTCCCGAGACTACGGAGTCTTGATTGTCGTTAGCTTTAGCTCAAAATAATCTGTGTGCCAAAGTGGCACATTTTGGGGTGCCCTATTTCGTTCCCCTTCACAGTAGAATGAATGTCTGTCAACTAATAAAAAAATTTTAGGTACTTATACTCTTTATGCACTAGGACATAATATAGCTAGAAGTTACACTATAAAATTTTAAACAGAAAATAAAAACAATGGTATAATATTTGCCCTGGGACCAATTCTACTTTAATTGCATACAGTGCAAAATGTAAGTTAGACTTGCATATATTCATGCTAAACTAGTTCTGGGATGATCTTCACAATGCCATTGGGAATTTCCGTACAGTAGAATTTAGTAACACTAAAGCTTACCTACTGTCCACTTAAGTTTTTACTAAAAATCTGAGTATGTAAGCAAGTATTCCCAAATATATACTAATTAATAATATATAATTACATACAATATATAGTATAATAATAATATATACATATCTGTACTATGCCTGTATCTATAACTTTATAGATAAATGTGATATATATATAAATATATATATCTTAAAATACAAATATATATATTTTAAGATTTATTTTAGAGAGAGAGTCTATTGGAGTGGAGGAGGGGCAAAAGGTGAGGGAGAGAGAGCAACTTAAGCAGACTCCCTGCCAAACTGGGAGACCCACACAGGGCTCTATCCCATGACTCCAAGATCATGACCTGAGTTGAAACCAAGAAGTGGATGTTTAACCAACTGAGCCACCCAGGTACCCCATGATATGTTATTTTTTATATTGACTAGTTTCTATTATGAAGATATTATTTTATTTACTAATATTCTTCTCCGGTCTTTTTAGTGTTTATAGAAAAATTAAAAACAAACATAAGCTCTTTCCATGAATAATACCAAATCATTTTGTTACTGGTTTTGTATATCAAACATTATACTTTTTTTTTTTTTTTAATTTCTTATTTCCCCCTGAGGAGATACCTGATTGTATGTAACTGTTTAGGTCTGATTTGGTTTGGTTTGTTTTGGTTTAGTTTTCCCCTCAAAGAGGGTTAATAATTCCACACTCAGTGACTTTTATCCAAGAGATAATGCCAATCTGGAAGACAGCAGACTTCCTTGATAAGAATTTTAATGTGTTTGGGGAGGAACAATTTCCTCTGTCTTTCAAGTTGCTTATAGCTGGTCTAAGGATCAAATTGACATGAGACAGATTAACAGGAGAAAATAAAATTTAATAGCTTACATATGGGAAATTCACAACTCCTGGAAATTCCAAAAACAGTGAGGCAACAAGATGCTTTTTTGAGCATACATAGGAGAGAAAGACTATTAGCAGAAAGGTGAAAGGAGATGTTTGGAAAACAAAAGTTGCTCTATTAGATAAGTTTCTCTGAAAAAGAGGACTCTGTTAATAGCTTTCATCCTGGTCACTGAGGGGAGGAGAAGAGCTTTTCCTGAATGTGTTTGGTTTTGATTACTTTTAACTCAAAATAGTGTTCCTACCAAAGTGGTCCATCTTAGGGTGCTGTGCCTTTGGCCCCGCAAATACCTACTGTGGCCCCTTACTCAATTTGATTTTCTCATTTCCTCTCATTCTTTCATCTTCTTACAGAAATTCTCCATTGTATACCATGTGAATTTATTTATTTATTTAAAATATTTTATTTATTCATGAGTCACAGACAGAGAGGCAGAGAAATAGGCAGAGGGAGAAAGTAGGCTCCCTGGAGAGAGCCTGATGCAAGACTTGATCCAAGGACCCTGGGATCATGATCTGAGCCAAAGGCAGATGTTCAACCACTAAGCCACCCAGGCCCCCCACCACGTGAATTTAATAAAGAATTCAATGCTTAATGATTTCAGAAAATTTCTACAAATAAGACAACAATCAACTCCACCATCCAAATTAGCCCCCATATGATTCTTTTTTTAAAAAGGGATTTTATTTATTCATGAGAGACACAGAGAATGAGAGGCAGAGAGGCAGGCAGAGGGAGAAGCAGACTCCCTGCAAGGAGCCCAATGTGGACTCGATCCTGGGGGTCACGCCCTGCACTGAAGGCAGATGCTCAACTGCTGAGCCACCTAGGCATCCCACCCCCATATGATTCTTATAATTAGCGCTTATTCTCGGATTTGAGTACAAACCTTATAAAGGAAAAGTCATTTGAGGTCTTTCTATGGTACATAATTGTCATAGGCAAAAACATAAGACGATCCAACATAAGATGATCCCAATGATAATAAAAAAAAATTGCGTGGTACTCGTGTAGTATTTTTGGTTAACATTTTTTTAAAGTACATAATGGAGAATAGTCAAAAGAAAGGCAAGCAGGGGTAAGGGGCCCCAGGCTTAGAGAAAACTACCCTTAAAAGGAAAAAGACCCCATCCTGTTATTCTACACCAACCTGAAGGGAACCTTCCACTCTTTCTCACATGAACAAGTTCCTAATAAGTAGGTGAGCACGTGGACAAAAACCTGATTGTGTGAAAGGTGCAAGGAGGGTTAATCAAATTAAAGCAGCCAACCAACATTCTCATAAAAACCCCTAGACTAAGAAACTCTGGCCACAACCCTCTCGGGTCTCCTCTCTCTTCAGGAGTTTTGTACTAGCTCAATAAACCTTTGCTTTCCACCATTCTTCATTCTTCAAAGCGATGTGACCAAGAATGGCAGGCACTAAAGGAAAAGAAATCCTGAAACATAGATATGTTTAGATTGATTAACTTATACTCCCAGACAAAGGTGATAATGGAAGTTTCTACCTGATATATTTGTGAAAGTTTCATCAGCACTTCTTTAGTACCTTCTTTATAACTCTCTAGATACCACATTATGAACACATGGTCATGTGAACCATCTATCACAACTGCTTACTCAGGAAATGAATGGGCTAGCCCTAGTGCACTGCAGGGGCCAACTGCTCAGTCTCCAGGAACCAAAAGGGGGCTGGGAAAATCTAAAGCATAGCTCCTGGCTGGGTTTGCTAACACTGTTGCCAAACCAGCTCAGGATAAACACTTTGCAAGAGAAGCCAATAACTGAAGAAACTAAGGTTTGGAAAAGACAAAGGTAGAAATTTATTTTGGGTGTCAGCAGCTGGGAAGGCTGTAGGCTCAAGCTATAACAAAGGACCTTCCCACCCACAAGATGGACACAAATAAGTTTTATAGGGAGAGGCTGGGCGTGTATGTGCAAGAGAGCAGGTAAAGAGCATGTGATGGGGGATCCCTGGGTGGCTCAGCGGTTTAGCGCCTGCCTTTGGCCCAGGGCGCGATCCTGGAGTCCCGGGATCGAGTCCCACGTCAGGCTCCTGGCATGGAGCCTGTTTCTCCCTCCTCCTGTGTCTCTGCCTCTCTCTCTCTCTCTCTCCCTCTCTCTGTGTCAATCATAAATAAATAAATAAATAAATAAATAAATAAATAGCATGTGATGATGGGTGGGGGGTCTGTATATGTTCATCCCAAGATCAAGGGCAGGGGAGGAGACATGTGGGGTGTGGTCTTCCTGGCATTCTATCAGGGTTTTTCTGATCTGACAGCTGGAATGTCTGAGCCATTGCAAAACACCTTTATCAATGCCTCAAGAAAGTGTGATAAAACATAAGCATGAGTTAAGCAGTCTTATCTATTTCTGATTTTAATTGTTGGGGTCTATAGTTGAGCAAGAGAGCTTGCTAGCAGTCACATTAATGAGGTAGACACTACTGATCACTAGTAATAAGACTGATGTAATCTGACAATTATGGTTTATTATTATATTACAGATTTCAGCTAAATAATAGAAATTATTTGTTCATCCTAACAAATGGCATGTTATAATGCCATTTTGTTTATTTTTTTAAAGATTTTATTTATTAGAGAGAGCACACAGATGAGCAGAGGACGGTGGGATAGAGGGAGAGGGAGAACCAGATTCCCCACTGAGTGGTGGGGGCAGGGGCACAATCCCAGGACCCTGAGATCATGACCTGAGGTGAAGGCAGATGCTTATGTTGTGCCCAAGATTGCGAATCCGAGACACCACCAAGGAGCCAACACCAATGCAAGCACACGAGGGTTTATTAGCAAGCTCGAGCTTGGGTCCAAGTGTGCCCGACACAGTGGAGCAAGGACTGGGACCCCGAAGTGGGTTACAGCTGGGTTTTTTATAGGCTGGTCTAGGGGATTTTCAGAAGAGGTGGAGGAATTTCTCAAGTTCTGTTTACATTCTGATATGGGGCTTTCAAGGGCATTGAGCTCTGTTCTCATTTTATTTTTTATTTTTATTTTTTTTCTGTTCTCATTTTAATATGGTAACCTCTACCAGGGGCGTGGGCTCTGTTGTCTTTCTGATATGGGATTCTCTGCCCAGGGCAATTCTGAACTCTGTTGTCTTTCTGATATAGGTAGGATTCCCTGCCAAGGACATTGAGGACATTCTACAGTTTTTTCCATAAAGTTCAGCTCTTATTCACAGGGGCCTAAGATGGCTGTACTTGTGCTAATGCTAAACTTTAGGTGGGATGGCCTTAATTTTTCTCGGCCTCCACACTTAACCTACTGAGCCACCCAGGTGCCCCATAATGCCATTTTGATTGGTATATTGTGAACATATTGAAAATTTTAATAGTTAACATTTTTATTATGATAAATGATTAATATTTTACCTTATCTTAAATTTTATTAGATTCTAAAGCAATGAAATATAATTTATATCTGAAGTGTTTAGCGTAACATTATTTTAGCTACTTAATTTCTTGTGTTTTTATCTCACCAGAAATATCCTCATGTTACTCTTACCATTCATAACTTTCCTGCTTAGTCTCTCATAAATTTGTGTTTCCATGTTAACTTCAAAAACTGTTATCTTCACTTAGGGGTGGGGCAAGATGGTGGAAGAGTGGGGTCCCTAAGTCACCTGTCCCCACCAACTTATCTAGATAACTTTCAAATCATCCTGAAAACCTACGAATTTGGCCTGAGATTTAAAGAGAGAACAGCTAGAACGCTACAGAGAGAAGGGTTCGCACTTCTAACAAGGTAGGAAGACGGAAAAAATAAATAAATAAAAAAGAATCCAGTGGGCCCCCCCCCCCCCCGGGGAGCCGGGCTATGGTTGCAGCGAGCCTCCAGGACAGGAAGGCCCAGCCCTGGAGAAGCAGGAACTGTACCAAACTTCCGCGATGGAAAGGTGCTTGGAGGGAACTCGGGCAGGACCCCAGGAGGGGCAGTGGAGCCTTCAGGTTCCCAGGGTCACTAATGGCGAAGGTGCGACCCAGAGGAGAGCCTGCCACACACTGCGGGCCAAGCCCGGTAAAGGGATGGAGTAAACCCGGCGGGGCCTCGGGAGCAACTCAGGCGGCGCCTGAGGCAGGGGCTCTGCGCTCGGAGGGTGCTGTGCCCCCGGGAGAGATTACAGCAGTGCAGGCTCCGGAACCCAGGGTGCCAGGGGACACAGCCCAGGATCCTGAGCTTCCCCCAGGACAGGCAGAAGCAAGGAGGACACAGGACAGCCAGGACGCTCCTGCTGCCTGGTGGCCCTGAGCTGTGCAGATTGGAGCCCCCCGTCCCTGGAGCATCCAGGCCAGTGCGGACTGGGGGGAGCTGCAGTAGTTACTGCGGGAGCTGACTCTAGGGCTGTGGAGCTGGCCACCGCCAGTGTGGTTGTTCCTCCTGCTGTCACCTTGTACCTGGGACAGAACGAGGCTGCTGGGGAGCACCATGTTTGGGGAACAGCGGCCTCACAGGATAAACAGCTCCCACTGAGCCATGCACCTGGCAGGGGGCTGGGCAGCTCCCCTGGTTGCACACACCTGAGAATCAGCACAGCAGGCCCCTCCCCCAGAAGACCAGCTGGAAGGACAGGGGAAAAGCAAGTTCTTGACTGGGCAGCGCTGGAAAGCTACAAGGGAAGTCGAGGAACTTACAGTATATATAATCACAGGATACCTCTCCTGTTTTTTCTTTGTTGTTGTTTTTGTTTTTTGTTTTTTGCTTGTTTTCCCCCCTTTATTTTTCTCTTTTTTTTTCCCTTCCTTTTTCCAGTACAACTTGTTTTTGCTCTGCACTGAGCAAAATGACGAGAAGGAAGAACTCATCATGAAAGAAAGAATCAAAAACAATACTCTCTCCCACAGAGTTACAAAATCTGGATTACAATTCAATGTCAGAAAGCCAATTCAGAAGCACAGTTGTAAAGCTACTGGTGGCTCTGGAAAAAAGCATAAAGGATTCAAGAGACTTCATGATGGCAGAATTTATATCTAATCAGGCCAAAATTAAAAATCAATTAAATGAGATTCAATCCAAACTGGAGGTCCTAATGACGAGGGTTAATGAGGTAGAAGAACAAGTCAGAGACATAGAAGACAAGTTGATGGCAAGGAATGAAGCTGAGGAAAAAAGAGAAAAATAAAAGATCATGAGAAAAGGTTAAGGGAAATAAATGACAGCCTCAGAAGGAAAAAATCTACATTTAATTGGAGTTCCAGAGGGCACCGAAAGGACAGAGGACTAGAAAGCATATTTGAATAAATCATAGCTGAGAACTTCCCTAACTTGGGGAGGGAAACAGGCATTCAGATCCAGGAGATAGAGATATCTCCCCTTAAAATCAATAAAAACCATTCAACACCCCGACATTTAATAGTGAAACTTGCAAATTCCAAAGATAAAGAGAAGATCCTTAAAGCAGCAAGAGACAAGGGATCCCTAACTTAAATGGGAAGAAGTATTAGGTTAACAGCAGACCTCTCCCCAGACACCTGGGAGGCCAGAAAGTGCTGGCAGGATATATTCAGGATCCTAAATGAGAAGAACATGCGGCCAAGAATACTATATCCAGCAAGGCTCTCATTCAGAATAGAAGGAGAGATAAAGAGCTTCCAAGATAGGCAGAAATTGAAAGAATATGTGACCACCCAACCAGCTCTGCAAGAAATATTAAGGGGGACTCTGTAAAAGAAAGAGGAAGTCCAAAGAAACAATCCACAGAAACAGGGACTGAATAGGTATAATGATGACACTAAATTCATATCTTTCAATAGTAACTCTGAACGTGAATGGGCTTAATGACCCCATCAAAAGGCGCAGGGTTTCAGACTGGATAAAAAAAGCAAGACCCATCTATTTGCTGTCTACAAGAGACTCCTTTTAGATGTAAGGACACCTCCAGGCTGAAAATGAAAAGTTGGAGAACCATTTACCATTCAGATGGTCCTCAAAAGAAAGCAGGGTTAGCCATCCTTATATCACATAAATTAAAGTTTATCCCAAAGACTGTAGGAAGAGATGAAGAGGGACACTATATCATACTTAAAGGATCTATCCAACAAGAGGACCTAACAATCATGAATATTTATGCCCCTAATGTGAGAGCTGCCAAGTATATCAATCAATTAATAAGCAAAGACCTGCTTAGATAATAATACATTAATACGGGGAGACTTCAACATGGCGCTTTCTGTAAATGACAGATCTTTGAAGCACAACATCTCCAAAGAAACAGGAGCTTTAAATTATACACTGGACCAGGTGGATGTCACAGATATTTACAGAACTTTATATCCAAACGCAACTGAATACACATTCTTCCCAAGTGCACATGGAACTTTCTCCAAAATAGACCACATACTGGGTCACAAATCGGGTCTGAACCGATACCAAAAGATTGGGATTGTCCCATGCATATTTTCAGACTGTAATGCTTTGAAACTGGAACTCAATAACAAGAAGAAATTTGGAAGACATTCAAACACGTGGAGGTTAAAGAGCATCCTGCTAAAAGATGAAAGGGTCAACCAGAAAATTAGAGAAGAATTAAAAAGATTCATGGAAACTAGTGAAAATGAAGATACAACCATTCAAAATCTTTGGGAAAGAGCAAAAGCAGTCCTGAGAGGGAAATACATCGCAATACAAGCATCCTTCAAAAAACAGGAGAAAATTACAATACAAAAACTAACCTTGCACTTAAAGGAACTGGAGAAAGAACAGCAAATAAAACCCACACCCTGCAGAAGAAGAGAGTTAATAAAGATTTGGCAGAACTCAATGAAATAGAGACCAGAAGAACTGTGGAACAGGAGTTGGTTCTTTTAAAGAATTAGTAAGATAGATAAACCATTATCCAGCCTTATTAAAAGATTTTAAAAACATATTATGAGCAGCTATATGCCAATAAATTAGGCAATCTAGAAGAAAAGGACACATTTCTGGAAAACCACAAACTACCAAAACTGGAACAGGAAGAAATAGGAAACCTGAACAGGTCAATAACCAGGGAGGAAATTGAAACAGTCATCCAAAACCTCCCAAGACACAAAAGTCCAGGGCCAGATGGCTTCCCAGGGGAATTCTATCAAAAGTTTAAAGAAGAAGCCATACCTATTCTACTAAAGCTGTTCCAAAATATAGAAAGAGATGGAATACTTCCAAACGCATTCTATGAGGATAGCATCATCTTAATTCCAAAACCAGACAAAGACCTCACCAAAGAGGAGAATTATAGACCAATATCCCTGATGAACACAGATGCAAAAATTCTCAACAAGATGCTAGCCAATAGGATCCAACAGTACATTATGAAGAGTATTCACCATGACCAGGTGGGATTTATCCTTGGGACACAAGGCTGGTTCAACACTTGTAAAGCAATCAATGTGATAGATCATATCAACAAGAGAAAAAAAAAAGAACCATATGATCCTCTCAATAGATGCAGAGAAAGCATCTGATGAAATACAGCATGGATTCCTGATCAAAACTCTTCAGAGTGTAGGGATAGAGGGAACATTCCTCAGCATCTTAAAAGCCATCTACGAAAAGCCCACAGCAAATATCATTCTCAATGGGGAAACACTGGGAGATTTTCCACTAAGATCAGGAACAAGAAAGGGATGTCCAGTCTCACCACTGCTATTCAACATAGTATTAGAAGTCCTAGCCTCAGTAATCAGACAAGAAAAAGAAATAAAAGGCATTCAAATTGGCAAAGAAGTCAAACTCTCCCTCTTTGCAGATGACATGATACTCTACATAGAAAACCCAAAGACTCCACCGCAAGATCTCTAGAACTCATACAGCAATTCAGCAGTGTGGCAGGATACAAAATCAATGCCCAGAAGTCAGTGGAATTTCTATACACTAACAATGAGATGGAAGAGAAATTAAGGAGTCAATCCCATTTACAATTGCACCCAAAAGCATAAGATACCTAGGAATAAACCTAACCAAAGAGGTAAAGGATCTATACCCTAAAAACTATAGAACACTTCTGAAAGAAATTGAGGAAGACACAAAAAGATGGAAAATATTCTATGCTCATGGATTGGAAGAATTAATATTGTGAAAATGTCAATGCTACCCAGGGCAATTTACACATTCAATGCAATCTCTATCAAAATACCATGGACTTTCTTCTGAGAGTTGGAACAAATCATCTTAAGGTTGGTGTGGAATCAGAAAAGACCCCGAATAGCCAGGGGAATATTGAAAAAGAAAACCAGAGCCAGGAGCATCACAATGCTGTATTTCAGACTGTACTACAAAGCTGTGGTCATCAAGACAGTGTGGTACTGGCACAAAAAGACATATAGATCAATGGAACAGAACAGAGAACCTAGAAATGGGCCGTCAACTCTATGGTGAACTAATATTCAACAAAGCAGGAAAGACTATCCATTGGAAAAAATAGTCTCTTCAATAAATGGTGCTGGGAAATTGGACATCCACATGCAGAAGAATGAAACTAGACCATTCTCTTACACCAGACACAAAGATAAACTCAAAATGGATGAAAGATCTAAAAGTGAGACAAGAATCCATCAAAATGCTAGAGGAAAACACAGGCAACACCCTTTTTGAACTTGGCCACAGCAACTTCTTGCAAGATACATCTAGGAAGGAAGGGAAACAAAAGCAAAAATGAACTATTAGGACTTAAGATAAAAATCTCCTGCACAGCAAAAGAAACAGTCAACAAAACTAAAAGACAATCTACAGAATGGGAGAAGATATTTGCAAATGACATATCAGATAAAGGGCTAGTTTCCAAGATCTATAAAGAACTTATTAAACTCAACAGCAAAGAAACAAACAACCCAATCATGAAATGGGCAAAAGACATGAACAGAAATTCCACAGAGGAAGACATAGACATGGCCAACATGCACATGAGAAAATGCTCTGCATCACTTGCCATCAGGGAAATACAAATCAAAACCACAATGAGATACCACCTCACATCAGTGAGAAGGGGGAAAATTAACAAGACAGGAAACAACAAATGTTGGAAAGGATGTAGAGAAAGGTGAACCCTCTTGTACTGTTGGTGGGAATGTGAACTGGTGCAGCCACTCTGGAAAACTCTGTGGAGGTTCCTCAAAGAGTTAAAAATAGAACTGCCTTATGATCCAGCAATTGCCCTGCTGGGGATTTACCCCAAAGATACAGATGCAATGAAACGCTGGGACACCTGCACCCCGATGTTTATAGCAGCGATGTCCACAATAGCCAAACTGTGGAAGGAGCCTCGGTGTCCCTCGAAAGATGAATGGATAAAGAAGATGTGGTTTATGTATACAATGGAATATTCCTCAGCCATTAAAAACGACAAATACCCACCATTTGCTTCAACGTGGATGGAACTGGAGGGTATTATGCTGAGTGAAATAAGTCAATCAGAGAAGGACAAACATTATATGGTTTCATTCATTTGGGGAATATAAATAATAGTGAAAGGGAATAAAGGGAAAAGGAGAGATAATGAGTGAAAATATCAGTGAGGGTTACAGAACATGAAAGACACCTAATTCTGGAAAAAAACAAGGGGTACTGGACAGGGAGGTGGGCGGGGGGTTGGGGTGACTGGGTGACGGGCACTGAGGGGGGCATTTGGCAGGATGAACACCGGGTGGTATGCTATTTGTTGGCAAATTGAGCTCCAATAAAAAATAAATTTATAAAAAAATAAATAAACATAAAAGAACAAAAAAAATTTTAAGTTTTAAAAAATAAATAAAATACCAAAAAAAACCCTGTTATCTCAAAATAATGAAGGACCAAGTGAAATGAGGATTATGGTGAATTAATAACTTACAGAGAATTTTATAGAGTAGTTTGAAAAACCTGTAAGTTTATATTTAGTACCTAAACCAGCATAAGTTAAAAATTAATATATATCACAATATTAGAAAATGCATATATATAAAAAAACATATATATGAAATAATTCCCCCCTCATCTCTCAGCATACCAATCAGTAAAAATGTAGACTTAAAAAAAATCTGTTTATTAACCAAAGGAGATCATTAAGAAATATTGTTTGACTTACCCAGGGATAAAATGTTTCCTTTCTAAAAGCCTGTTGAGATCAGGCTATGGGTTGAATTATTTTGTTTTTTGTTTTCCTTTTCTTTCACTGCCAAACCTAATTCTAATTACCATGTTTTTTTTCCTTATTGAAATTGTAGTGCTCAACAAAGAAAATATGAAATAAAAACTGGTGATATCTGTTATGTTTTGGCAAAACATTTATTAGAAGTATCATTCAATATGCTGACCAAGTTCAGAGCATTATCTGATGTGGTAAAAAAAAGATTGGAATGTTACTTCATGTTAGATCTTGCTACCTGTGACAGGGCTAATATACCATCTCAGACTAGAGCTAGATCGTAGGTTCTCAAAGTGTCCAACGACCCCTGCCAAGAAGCCATAGAATGTTGAAAAACCCAAGTGTAAAGAAATAAAAATAAAAATAATTTTAAAAAAAGAAAAACTCAAATGGTTTTTGACCCCAATTTTGGATCCCAGTAAAGGATCATGAGTTCCAAGTATCAGTCTTAGCAGGCTATAAATATAGTTAATTAAGTTCTGGTAACAGGCTAGTAAAGATAAATATTAAGGATATTGTTATTGCTTTGCCACCCAAATCTGTTATTACAGATATCCTCAAAGGGAGCCAGTATACACTGACAGGGAGAGCCCTAGAAGAGCAAAGAAGCTTGTAGAGAAACACCAGAAGGTTTAGTTGTAAATATTAATATTACATGTATTAATATTAATATATTATATTATATAATATATTAATATAAATATGCCTAATTTTTATGTTTTACTTGAACATGCAATTTACAAGAAGCAAAATGGTAATTATTACATTTACAAAAGAGAAGGATTACCAAAGAAACAGAAATCTAAAATTCAAAAGCTTGTGACTTGTTTATCTGCAGACTAAGCCTTGGACCCTTAAAATGACAGTTTCATGTTGTGGTTTGTAATGTTCTGCTGATAATCAATAGTTTATGAGATAAGTCAATTTCTTAAATATAATTTATAAAAATGTACTTAAGTGGTAGTTGAAAATCTGGACTCCTCTAAAATAATTAAAACTAATCAACATTAAATATTTACCCTCATCTCCATACACCATATAAACATAAAGCTATCTAGGTCTAGATGGTGTAACACATTATTTAAAATCAATAGATTTTCCTTTTATTTTTTTTTTAAGATTTTATTTATTTACTCATGAGAGACAGAGGGAGAGAGAGGCAGAGACACAGGCAGAGGGAGAAGCAGGCTCCATGCAGGGAGCCCAACGTGGGACTCGATCCCGGGTCCCCAGGATCAGGGCCTGAGCTGAAGGTGGCGCTAAACCGCTGAGCCTCCTGGGCTGCCCTCAATAGATTTTCCAACAAAGAAAAAATTAGGGAATATTTCTTCAATTCATTTAAGAGTTGTAATCTTAATATGGAAAATTAATAGGCATAAGAAAGGGGTACTTGGAGGATGCCTGGGGGCTCATTGGTTGAGAGTCTGCCTTTGACTCAATGTATGATTCCAGGACACAATCAAGTCCCAGGATGGAGTCCTTCATTGGGCTCCCTGTCCGGAGCCTGCTTCTCCCTCTGCCTATGTCTCTGCCTCTCTCTCTGTCTCTCATGAATAAATAAATAAAATATTAAGAAAGAAAGAAAGAAATGAGTACTTGGGCAAATAATGCAAATATTTGAAAAAAATTTTAACACATGAAACCCAGGATTGTTTCTAAAAAATATCCACAAATTGAATTTAGCATAGGAAAGCAAGGATAGCTTAAAATTTGAAATTACTTACCAAATTACATATTAATAGGCTTAAAATTAAGTTGAGGAGACTAGAAATGAACTTAATAATATTTAGTATTCTTCCATGATAAAATTTCTTGTCACTCAAAGACTGAAAAGGAGCCTGGGGCCCCTGGAAGGCTTAGTTGGTTAAATGTCTGACTTTTGATTTTGGCTCAGGTCATGATCTTAGGGTCCTGGGATCGAGCCTCACATCAGTCTCTGCACTCAGCAGGGAGCCTACTTCTCTCCCTCCCCTCTCTCTTTGCTCCTCCCTCCTCCTGCTCACTCTCATGCACTCTTTCTCTCTCTGAAATAAATAAACAAATCTTTTTTTTTTAAAGATTAGAATGGAGCCTTCTTAGTCTACTAAGTGCTATCTACCAGAGAGTCTATGTAAAGAAAGGGGAAAAGCTAAAGCATTTTATTAAAAAGCAGGGGAAACTCATTAATTCCATTCTTAAATTTATGAACGGCAGTTCCTTTTTTTACACATGCACAGGATATTTTTGAATATTTATAATATAGTCTCTTGTATTAGTGAAAAATTGGATAGAACCTAAGTGTCCATCATTTGTATAGACTGCTACCCCCTAAATATAAGTGTATTTATTCAATGTATTACCATATAAGATTCATACAAACACAAGACAGAAAAGACACAAGTTTCAGAAGGATATATAAAGGAAACTTACGAAAAACAAAGCTATGTATCATTAAAGATGAATACATATGTGATAAAACTACATAGAAATGCATAGGAATAATTGAAAATAAACTTACTACGGTAGTTACTTCTAGGGAGGGAAAGGTAAGATAAATCCACTCACAGAAGTGGAGGTGGTACCTAAACTCCTTTGGCAAAATATTGCTTAAGCTGCATTGTTGGCTCATAACTATTCATTATGCTATTCTTTGCTCCTTTTTATACATCCTAAAAAAATTGCATAATTTTAGAAATAGTGAATAATCTTTTAATAGACTTCAGTTCTATGATGTTATTTCAAAGTCTAGCAAGATAATGGAATGCTTAATTTATATATATATGCATTTATATAATATATATATATATTCTACAGATGTAATACACAGAAACTGGAAATATTTCACAACTAAATAGGAGGATCCTTAAGAAATGATTATGCAGAATAAATATATTACATGGAAAATGAATATATATTTTTGTGATTATATATGGATATAAGGCTGAAGAGTATATGCTTTAAATTTATGAAAAATAGTTTTAATATGTAGCTTGCATGTTTAGAATTTGCTTGGTTATTTTCAGATCATTTATAAGACTTTAAATAACAAAACTGCTGCTATGAAGATTTTGCTTAAAATCATCAAAGTAAAGGCTAAAAAAGCAAAAATTTGCATTTATAAGGACACTGTGCTTGTGTTTATGTTTTGAAGATCTACAGCATGAAACACATGCTGTGTTCCTGCCAAGTTTTGAAGCAAACCCTTCCACTTCCACTTAATCTGGAATTATTATATTACTTTTAGATTAATTTATATTTTATTCATATTCACCTATCATCATTTTGACGAAAGATCAAGCATTATATACTGTTATAGGCAGTTGCTGAAAAAGAATAAAGAACATTCCATTTATTACCTGATATTGCTTGGGAAGAACACATCTGAATCCTGCAACTTGGTTCAGAGCCATTGCAGAAGCCCCACATATATAAAGGAACTTTTAATGCAACAATTTTATTTTTTCCTTCCTCATGCTTTTGGCTTGGGTTCATAGCTTGCTTATAGGGATTCACAGATTTTTAAGCATCCAAATCTGCAAAATTACATTTCATACATATTGCCCACTATGAAAGTCTGTCCCTCTTCAATCTGGCTTGCTCATCTGTGGTCTGACAGATGGATTCTACCCACAGGCAAAGAAAACCTTATTTTAAAAATAAAAATTAATTAAATCAAATTTAAAAACTCACATCAAGTTGCAGAGAATTTTTATTGAATAAAATTGTATTAGAGCACTGATCGTACTTTTTAATAACCATTTTCATCTGCCACCAAAGGTACTTTTTTTTTTTTTCCAAAGGTACTTTTTAATCTTTGTTTTCTAGCTTATGTAAGTGTTCTTTTCAAATTTGGTAGAGCACTCAGACTGTAGCAGAATGATGTGCAGATACTGACTCCTTACAATATCCTGGCTTATTAGCCAGATACCTGTTCTTGTTTGAAGCAACAGTGTGCTTAGCTGCAAATGTAGATGGTGATTGAAGCTAACCAGTAATTAGAATCCTGTTCCTCTTATTTCCTTGCAGCCAACAGTAGCTGTTGCAACACTGCTTTTGCCAAATGGACATAAAGGGGAGTGTGTTGGGTGCTTGTGGAGCTTTAGAAAACCTTTTGGGTTTTTGATAAAAGAGAGAGATATATCTATTAACTTCCTTCTGCTTCCCCCCACCTTGCTGCCATTGTAAATACCATATTTACAATATTTACCATATTGCAACTGGGGCAACCATTTGCTACCATAATTTGTGTGTATGAAAATGAAACCTAACACTCTAAAGAAGATAGAAGAAAAACAAAAAGAATCTTGTGCCTCTGCTGACATGGATGAGTATCTGAGGCCTCAATGCTAGAAACAACCTAGCTTCAAATTTCTTGTCCTTTAATTGACACAGAACCATTCATGTAATCCATTTCTTCCTGAAGGGATGTTTGTGGTTGGTTTCTTTTCAAGTGATATGTTCATTTTATCTGTCAAGTTTATGGCATAGAGTTGTAAGATATCTTTGTTATTATTTTAGTGTTTGTAAGCCCAAAGTGTTATTTCCCTTTTGTTACTGATAGTAGTAATTTGTGTCTCTTTTTCATGATTGTTATAGCTAGATGTTCATCATTTTATTGATATATTTTTTTAAAATTGTATTTATTTAAGAGAAAAAGAGAAAGCAAGCATGAATGGGGATGGGGCGGGGGAGGGGCAGAGAGAGAGGAAGAAGCAGACTCCCTGCTGAGCAGGGAGCCTCAAGCCAGGCCCCATCCCAGGACCCTGGGATCATGACCTGAGCTGAAGGCAGATGCTTAACTCACTGTGCCACCCAGGTGCCCCAATTTTATTGGTATTTCAAAGCAGTTTGATATTACTGATCTTTTCTGTGATTTTTTTTCTGTTTCAATTTCATTGATTTCTGTTTTTGTCTTTATTACTTCCTTCTTTATGCCCATATTCTGGCTTTGATTTTTAATTTGCTCCTTATTTTTCTAGTTTCTAGTCAATGTCAATTAGGTCATTTAAGTGTTACTCATCTTTTCTATATCCTTGCGGATTTTCTGAATACTTGATATGTCAATTACAGAATGAATAGTGAAATTTTTTATTTCTTTTCAGTTCCATCAGTTTATGCTTCATATATTTAGAACCTCTTCTTTTTTTTTTTTTAAAGATTTTATTTATTTATTCATGATAGTCACAGAGAGAGAGAGAGAGAGGCAGAGACACAGGCAGAGGGAGAAGCAGGCTCCATGCACCGGGAGCCCGATGTGGGATTCGATCCCGGGTCTCCAGGATCGCGCCCTGGGCCAAAGGCAGACGCCAAACCGCTGCGCCACCCAGGGATCCCCAGAACCTCTTTTTAAAAGTGTATATATCTTCTTGGTATACTGGTCCCTTTATCATTATAAAATATCCCTCTTTATGACTGTTAATGTTCTTTGTTCTGAAGTAGACTTTGGTATTGATAGATGCAGTCTAGGTTTCTTCTAGCGTATCTTTGATATCATTGTTCACCCTCTAAGTCTTAAAGGCAGACTCTTTGGACAGCATATACTTGGGGCTTCCTTTTTTCATAGTGTCTTCAATATCTACTTTGAGTCAGTGTTTTTAGGCCAATTTATAATTTATTGCAAATACTATTATGGCTAGATTTCTAACATCTTAGCAGCTGTATCTCTAACTTTCTATTTTCCCTCTTTTTTTCTGCTTGCTTTGAGATTGCATAAATTTTTAAATTATGCCATCATATCTCCACTAATGGCTTAATTATATCTCTTTTAATATATTTTTGGTTGAATTAATACACATAGTTATTTAATCTCAAGTAATTTCAAATAATAGTATGCCTTTTCACAGACGGTATAAAAACCTTAAATAGTACACTATTGGGATGCCTGGATAGCTCAGTGGTTAAAGCACCTGCCTTTGGCTAAGGGCGTGATCCGGGTCCAGGGATCTAGTCCGCGTCAGGCTCCCTGTGAGGAACCTGCTTTTCTCTCTGCCTATGTCTCTGCTTCTCTTTGTGTCTCTCATGAATAAATAAATACAAACTTTAAAAAAAGTAGTACACTATTGATTTCTCCCTCCTGCTGTTTTGGGTATGTACATGTTACTTTTACTAATAATAAAAAGTGGTTTTGCTTTAGAATGCCAATTGTCATTTAAAGCAAATAAGGACAATATATTTTATTCATCAATATTTTATTTTTTTTAAAGATTTTATTTATTTATGTGACACAGAGAGAAACAGAGAGAGAGCACAAGGAGGTAGAGTGGCAAGCAGGGGAAGAAGGAGAGGAAAAGGAAATCTTCCTGGGGAGCATGGAGCCTGATACTGGACTCAATCCCAGGACCCTGAGATCATGACCTAAACTGAAGGCAGATGCTTAACCAACTGAGCCACCCAGGTGCCCCTATTCATCAGTATTTAAAATATTTATGGAGGCTTTCATTTCTTTGTGTTGGTATGTTTTTTTATGTATCATATTCCTTCTGCCTGAAGAATTTCCTTTAACATTTCTTTTTAATTTTTTTTTTTTTAAATTCAATTAGCTATGGGTGTCAAGGTGAGTCAGTGGTTGAGCATCTCTGCCTTTGGCTCAGGTCATGATCCAGAGGTTCTCGGATTGAGTCCCGCATCAGGCTCCCCACAGGAAGCCTGCTTCTCCCTCTGACTATATCTCTGCTTCTCTCTTTATCTCTCGTGAATAAGTAAATAAAAATCTTTAGAAAATAAAATAAAAGTAAATAAATAAATTCAATAAGCCAACATATAGTACATCATTAGTTTCAGATATAGAGTTCAATAATCCATCAGTTGAGCACCCAGTGCTCTACCAGAGATAATGGGTTTTCATAGCTTTTGCTTTTCTTAAGGAGTGATTATTTGGTTTTTATTTTTAAGAGATATCCTAACAGTGTATAGAATTTTGAGTGGGGGATCCCTGGGTGGCTCAGTGGTTAAGTGCATCTGCCTTCAGCTCAGGGTCTGATCCTGGAGTACCAGGATCGAGTCCTACATCTGGTTACCTGTGTGGAGACTGCTTCTCCTCTGCCTATGTCTCTGCTTCTCTCTTTCTGTGTCTCTCATGAAAAATAAATAAAATCTTTAAACTAAAAGAATTTTGGATGGATATTTTTCTTTTTTCTTTTCTATTAGCACATTAATATTCCATTGTCTTCTGGCTTGTATAGTTTCTCATGAGAAGTGTATTCTAATACCTGTGTGTGTGTGTTGCATGCATGCAAGCATTCAATATGTCTTTCTTTTATGGCTTCAAGATTTTTGCAAAACATTTATTTTTTGGCAATTAGACTAGGATATGTCTAGGGGCATGTGTGTACATGGACACAAATACACTATATCCTCTGCAATAGTTCTCTAAGGTTCTTGGATATGTAGTTTCAAATATTTTATTATGTTTGGGAAATTTTTGACCATCGTCTCTTCAGTTCTCTTTTCTGCCTTATTCTGTCTCTCATGTCTTTCTGAAATTCATTTGTTATACTATTTGATATTATTCTACATCTCTTAAATGCTTTTAAATTTTTATTTCTGTATTTTTTCTTTTTTGTTTCAATTTGGGTAATTTATATTCACCTGGTTTCAAGTCCACTGATTCCTTCTCTGTCAAGCCTACTGGTGATACTTGCTATGGGTTCAATTGTGCCTTTCAAAACAGATATGTTGAACTCTTAATCCCTTATATGTTAGGATATGACATAATTTGAAATGTATCTTTATAGAGGTAATTGAGTTAAAATGAGGTTATTAATCCACTAGGAATGGTATCCTTATGAAAATGGGAAATTTGGACACAAAGACAGATATTCACAGACAAATGTGAAGACACAGAGAAAGCCATGTGAAGAGAGATGATTAGAATGATGCATCTATAAGGAATGCCTGAGATTACCACAAGTTAGCAGGGATTATGTTCCTAATGACACTTTACTTCCATCAGGCAAAATCTGAGACAAATTTCTATGCTCTAATCCCACTAGTTTGTGGTACTTTATTACAGAAGCCCTGGGAGCTAATATTATTATAAAACTGATGTTAATCTCTTTGATGGGTTTCTTCATTTCTGTTACAGTATTTTCTTAAAATTTATATTTACTTTATTATATTATTCATGTATTTCTCATTGTTATACTGAATTTTCCTATTTGTACTCTGTACATATTAATTTTTCCACCAAATCTTATAATGCATGTATCATAGTTACTTAAATTTCAAGTTAAATATTTCCAAAATATATGTAATCTCTCAATCTTGTTCTTTTGGTTGTTTTGCCTCTTGACATTAGAGTTTTGTGGTGTGTGTGTCACCTAATTTTAGATTAAATGCTAGCCTTCATAGGTAGAACAATAGAAGTTGAGGTAATCAGTATTCATGACTAGAGATGGGCATATCGTTTTGTTTTCTTTTTCTCCATTATGTGGGATATTGTACCAGCATAGTAAGGAGTTGAGCTGTGTTTGGGTTTTATTATCACTAAAGTTATTTTTAAGGTTACTGTGCCATTGACTTCAAGTTTCTTTAGTAGTGCCCTGAACTTATTTATAGTGGAGACTGGGTTGCTTGGGAAGCTTTCTTAATTTTTCTCCTCTACCCTCAGCTTTCAGACTTCACTGTGCACCTGCACCTAGGAAGGAGTATTTTTTTCACACTCCTTTCTTACTTCTGTGGAGGATTTGTGTAGTGTTCTCCGTATGAGGTAAATGGGAGTGGTTTATCTTGTCCTGTTCCACCCTCAATCTTAGATAGTTCCTGTGTTCCTGGATGTCAGGGGTGGGTTGGTCTTTGTTGTTCATTCATCTGCTGCCAATCTCCATGGCAACCAACTCAGCTTGAATTTTGTCAGATATTATGAAGCAGAGGAGTTATTGGCTCTTCCTAAGAAATAGGGGATCTCTAATAATCTTTGTTTAGAATGGTTGACTGCCTTTCCCGTAGGTTAGTGATATTTCATTATTTTATTTTATTTTATTATTATTATTTTTAAAATTTTTATTTATTTATGATAGTCACAGAGAGAGAGAGAGAGGCAGAGACACAGGCAGAGGGAGAAGCAGGCTCCATGCACTGGGTTCCCGACGTGGGATTCGATCCCAGGTCTCCAGGATCGCGCCCTGAGCCAAAGGCAGGCGCTAAACCGCTGCGCTACCCAGGGATCCCTCATTATTTTATTTTACTCTTCCTTCCACTGTCCCCCAGTGGTGTCTTTGTATTTTTTTTTTTAGGGGAGAACACTCTAGACAGGGCTCTATTCCTTTCTTACAGTGAATGCATCGTTCTTCCACATCTACACCACACAGAGAAGCTTTCTCTGATTTCCTATCCTCCCAATGTTTATTATGAACAAACAAACAGTGAAGGTTTACGGAGTAGAACAGGATGAAAGTTCCTGTGAACTCACATTGTGTCTGCAGTTCAACAGATTTCTATACTCAAAGGATCCCACTCTCATCCTAGAGGTCTTTATTTAGATTTTTTGGTTGGAAAAAAATTTAAAAAAAAAAAAAAAAAAGATTTTTTGGTTGGTAAAGAAATCGTGGTCTTTTCAGATATCTACCTTTTAGATGGAGATGGAACTCTTTTTCTCTCTGTCTCTCTTATCTCCATTCTATCATCTATCTATCTATCTATCTATCTATCTATCTATCTATCTATCTATCTATCATCTGTCTATCTATCATCTATCTGTCTATCATCTATCTATCCATCTATCTATGCACATATACATGCACACACAAATACATATGGATAATTTAATAGATAAAAAGGGAGAGAGTGTGTAAAGATGAGCATCACTTGTTTTATTAGCCCTGATTTATAGATTAGGAAACAGACACAAAGAAGGGAAGTGACTAGCTAAAGCTTACATATCTAGTTAACTGAGCCAGGATTTGAACCTATTTTTTCTGACTTCAAAGCTTGTTTTTTTCTAATTTGTTGCACTTTCCTCATGAATTGTCTTTCTCATGAAGTCCTATTTGTCTTTTTAAACCCAGTCATTCAATGTTATTTCCTAAGTGAAGCCCTCTGCCATTCTCTCTCCATCTTAGGTCAGTAATTCTTACTAGAATTCTAAATGAAGTTCTGTTTCAGTAAGTGGCATTTGTCTAGAACCCAGGAATGCTTGCATTTTTCTCTGCGAATTATCCCTTCTTAAGCTACACACCCAAGAAATATCAGAAAAATTACCACTTATTTTTTATCTGGATCAGTGTCTCATGCCCCCAGGACAGAGCCTCTGTCCACAAGCCTAAATCCAATAGCATGTATCTATGGGCATACCTAAGAGATACTGCAGGTTCAGTTCTAAACCACTGCAATACAGTGAATATCACAATAAAACAAGCCAAATGAAGTTTTTTGGTTTTCTAATGCACATGAAAGTTATATTTACACTATACTGTTTCAAACATTAATAGTACAAATAAACCTTAAATAATGATACTCAAATTTGTTAAGTTTAAATATTCTATTTAGTGGCACAGAGAGAGAGAATGTATATATTTTTGAGTTCCTGCCAATCTTTGTGTACTGAGGGTGCCATGACAAAATATCACAGACTGAGTACTTTAAACAATAGAAATTTATTTACTCACAGTTCCAGGGCTAGAAGTCAGAGATAAAGGGGCCATTATGGTTGATTTTTGATGAGGGCTCTCTTCCTGCCTTGGATGTGGTCACCTTCTCGATATGTCCTCACATAGTGGAAAGAAAGAGCCAACTGGCTGGTGTTACTTCTTCATAAAGGCACCAATCTTATTATGAAGACCCTACCCCCCTGACCTCATCTAACCCTAATTACATGCCAAGGGCTTAATATCAAAATATCATTATTAGCAGTTAGGGCTTCAAAATATGACTTTTGGGGGGGGGGTACACAACCATTCAGTCCATAATACTGCTTAATAATTTAAACAAAACTAGTTAGAATTGATGGAAAGAAGAGTGTCACCACTGAAGTGATATCTGATTAATTTTTAATTTAGCATTAATATATGCAAAATATATACATACATACACACATTCACTCACACACACACACAGACATTATTTATAGAGTAGACCCATCTAGTTATGGAGAAGATTGCAATTATTCATATTGTACACCCATCTTGGGGAATCCATTTTATCACAATGCTGTCCTTTTCACTGTTTATATGTAAGACACTGAAAGAACTACCAACTCAACTGAAAGAAGCATCTCAGAACAAAAGTGTCTCTTCTCTCTGCTTTGTTATTTTAGCACTCTTATGTTTTTCATTTACTTTCTTCTATTTTTTGCTATTTTTTTATTATAGAGCATGTTACTATTTCTACAAAGAAGGACCATATTGGCAAGTAATATTAGCTAAATATTTTAGTGTTCTATTAAACCATTGAGTTTTATTGGTGAAATAACATTTTGATAAATGTGGTTTTTTTTTTCTTCCTTCTTTCAGCTGTGCTGGTAATTGTGAAAAGGAATTAGTTAAGCACTAATAATAGTGTTCTTTATCACTTGGTCATTCATACTTTTAGCAAATCCATTTATTTTTTTTTAGAAAAGAAGTCTTTGATATTATCAAAGATTATTAAAGGAAAAAGTTAAACTTGAGCTACAAAAAAGAAAAACTTTAGATATTAAAAGGAAATTGAAAGGAAAGAAGACTGAAAAGCTCAAGCTTGCCTACTCCCTTAAATTATACAAACTTTTCTCATTCAAAGTTCTTGTTATTCCTTTGAAGTTATGTTGTGGGAGATAGAAAAGGAGTAATAAATATTTTCTGACTAAAGAATTTGCAAAGTTCAGAGATAGAAAACAAACCAATTGCTGCAGAAAATCCAAGGGAGATTATATGCTAGGAATAAGGTGAGTCTTATATATTGGAAATTTTATGGAAAATATAAATATTGAGCTTTTGAAGTTCTGCATTATGTATATTGACTAAATAGAATAGTGTATAAAATTGATGGTATTTAATTTAAAAAATATGTTTTCTGTTATTTTGAAGAATTTTGCATCTTGTGTGTTATTAGATATAATTATTAATATTGTATATATAAGAATTTTTATATAACATATTTTAATATCTGAAGAATAGTTCCAGGTATTTTTAAAAGGACATACAATATTTTATGTAATTTGGGGAACATTTTTGTTGCATACATCAAATTTCATTACAGCATGGATACTTTTTCCCTTAAATAACAGGAAATTAGTTTAGTATACTTCTATTGGTTTTTTTTTTTTTTTTTTTTTTTGTCCAAGTAATAAGAAATGGTTTTGTTTGTTCCTAGATAATACGGAAAAGTTTAAGTAAGATTCTATTGGATAATTCTGCCTGTGTCTGAATCTTGATTGTGGACTGAGATTAGTCTTTCAACAGTGATACACTTTAAGGGTGCCTGGGTGGCTCACTTGGTTAAGCTTCTGCCTTTGGCTCAGGGCATGATTCCAGGGTCCTGCTCAGTGTGGTGTCTGCTTCTCCTTCTGCCCCACCTCCTCCATGTGCACGGGCACTCGTACCCTTTGTCTCTCTTTCAAATAAATAAATAAAATCTTTAAAAAATGGAATTTCCGATTTTAAAAATGATACACTTTAACTAGATGCAAATTAAAAAATATGATTCGGTACTTTTTTAAACGTCTTGCAACTTACTAAAAGTTAATGCACATTTATAATGTTTCACAGAAGTTAGGGAGGCAAATATTTGATATTTTTCTCTAATACCAAATACTAAAATTAAAACTTGATGCTGACTTAGTAAAAAGAAAATATTTTATGTTAGGAAATTTATTAGGTATATTCATATTATCTAATGGAACCAAAAGACAAAGGGAACATAAAGAGGGAATTCAGTAAATTTATAAGAAAGATGTTAAAAGCCAATTCTATCTCTCTCTCCACATACATCTTTATCACTATTTCCCCCTGGCATGTTTGTGTATGTGCGTCTATCTGAAGATAAACTTCCCTCTTCTTTTTTATGTATATGTTCAGTTCATAACTCAAAATCTTCTGTTAAAAGAACCTCTTAAACTGAGACTAACATCTATCATTCTGAATTCCAAATCCACATTAGAGAGGATCTGACTGTTTGACTCCTATGATCAACACTGACACTGTGTTTTGTCTACAATGACTACAGCTTCATAATATAAATATAATATTATATAATATATAACATAAATATATAATAGAAGCTATATTAAATTTATAAAATATACAATATAAAATGTAGCTTCTAGGAAATCAATCATATGAGTTTGAGACTGATGATATGTTAAAAAAAAAAATGATGGTCATTAGGACTAATAAAGACGCTCTAAATATCCCTTTCACAGTTAGGGTCTCAGATAAACCCTAAGCTTAATCCTTGGGCTCTTCCCTCTATCTAGTTAATATGATCTTGGTAATCATGTTAGTGATGAGTGAAGTATTTCAAATAAATCTGTACTTGCATTAGGAGACAAGAAGAGCATCATGTCTATAACAAGGATTTGAAGCCAGGCTGGAGGCTCTCAGAAAGAATCTGTTCTCTGTCATTTCATAGTTTGTAGGCTCTGCACATTCCTTGGCTCATGGAAAGTCTTTCCAGACTTTCCTGCCTTCCTCCTGCACTTTTAAAACCACCTGTGATTTTATTGGGCTCACCTGGGTAATCCAGAATCATCTGCCCCATCTTGATTAGCAACCTTAAATATCCCTTTGCCATGGAACACGATATTCCCAGGTCCCAGGAATAAGGATGTGATTGTCATTAGAGGGCCACTATAATGTCTACCAAGGTAAGTGTAAGGGTTTGAAAGTATTTTAGAAGTTAGAGTTTATACGCTCTTTGCTTTAGGTCAAGATGAGGGACAAAAATATGTATGAATAAGTAAATGACTCTGTTAGGCAGAATAACTGATTGGCTTTCTTCTCAAGATATAGATTTATGACAGACACATTCCTATCCATTAACAAGGAATTAACCATCTGCAACAAAGTCCTTTCAAACACTTGTGTCATTTATAACCATGTGTAATAATTAGAATATTGGAACATACTAAAAGACAGATTGAATGGATAATTAGATGAATTAGATGGCTATAACAGAAGCAAGGTTAAACATTAATTTTTTTAATTATTGAGGACAAATATATATCTGAAAAATGTAAAAAGTGAGAGTTCAAATGAATTTTTTTATCTAGAAAAGTGGCCATCCTATTAAAATATCTCTCTATGAATTTTCAATAACAAGCTTGCTTTCTTGATTCTGAATATGTAAAGGCTTTTTAATTTTGCCATCTGTTCTTAGAACTTTTAAGTATAAATTAATTGCAGGCAATAATTTTTAGAATGCACTGAATGCCAACATATCCTAGTTGTTTACAGAGAATTTATTTATTTTCTAAAATAATAAAGCAAACTTTTTAAAAGTGAAGCAATGATACAGACTTTGCTACTTATTTATTTATTTTTGAAAAGATTTTGTTTATTTATTCATGAGAGACAGAGAGAGGCAGAGACACAGTCAGAGGAAGAAGCAGGCTCCGTGCAGGGAGCCCAACGTGGGATTCGATCCCTGGTCTCCAGGATCACACCCTTGGCTGAAGGTGGCGCTAAACCACTGAGCCACCCAGGCTGCCCAGACTTTGCTACTTTACTATAATTTTCATTTCTTTCTTTTCCTTCAAGAAGTTTTGGGAATTTGTGTCAGCATTTTACCTATATCCCTGGCAGTTATTAATAAGTTCTTGCTTAAGTGGGGCCTCACTTATGACTCTTGCCTACTCCGAAATTTGGCACCTATTAGGAATACATGTTAACACTGAAATAATATATTCTAACTCTACTAAAACTGGGAAAAAAGTGGAAAACAATTGTTGCAGTATGAAAATAGAAAACAAAAGTTATTCAAGTTTTTGTAGGTGGGAATTTTTGAAGAGATAGAAGTATCTGAAAAAGATACTAAAGTATTTCAAATAAAGAAACAAATGCAAGGAAGATATTAATAAAAAAGATAAAAATTATTGAGCAACTATTCACATGACAGGAACTCTTCTAGATGGTTGAACATAACAAGTGAGGTTCCAGTTCTCATAAAACATACATTTTAGGGTATCAAAATAGGCAAGAGAATAAATATTAAATAACGTTAAATAATATGATATTGATAAATGGTATATAAATAATTTTAATGTGATATTATTTTAATAGGCCAAGGAGTTCACATTAGATTGGCTGGTTTAGGAAAGTTGCTCTAGAGGGCTGATAAATCAACTGACCTCTGAATGACAAGAAACAAAGACAGTGATCCTGAAAATCTGGTAACATCCTTTCCATTAAGTTATTTTTCCTCACATAAAATTTTCCCTCCTTATAAAATTCACAACTGTTTGATTGTAAAATTCAAGTCATGAATTAATGTCTCATTTCCTTAACATTTCTTTTCTAATGCCTATCTTTTGTTGCTATAGCATTGGACACCTGATTTTCTTAATTTTTATCATTATGAATATCTACTTAATTTTTAATTATAAATTGTCCATATTTTTAGAATTTTCTCAGAAAATATCTTTATCTGATGTGCAATCTACATTCAGTCTTTGATTTTTCACCTCCCAGAACTGATATTGACTTCCCAGTATGGATCTCCACCATTCTTCAGAGCCTTCTACTAATGCCATTATTTCAAGAGATATCTTTGGGTTATCTTCCTTTCTTGTTTTCTAAGAACATGATGTGGTTGCACCTTGTCAGGAGCTCAGTTGAGCTGAACTGCCAGGTGTTAAGTATCTCATTAGGACAGCAAGCCAAAATCAAAGTAATAGTCAAGCCTCTCATCACTTGTTGCAGTAAGATAAAAGGTTCAACAGTATTAGCTGGTCCCTGTTCCATTTTTAACTCCAAGGAACGGTGTGTTGAGGGTCAATTGGATCAGCACAGATACAGGGTGTCATCTGCCTTCCTAGAGACCCCCCAAACAAAAGGCTCCTATAATATCATGGACCCAGGAAGCAGAGAGAAGACCAGGACAATAGAAAAGGGTAGAGTGAAGTTCTGAATATTGAATTGACTTGGAGAGAAAGTGCCTTCCCTCTTCAAGGAGGTTTTTATAGAGGCACCTGGGCTGAGAATGTATCTATAAGAACATGGCCAGCCTGGGCAGCCAAGTCCCTGGCTGCAGCTCCCTTCAGAGACTACAGTACCCAGGTACTACATCTGGTGTATGGAGGGCAACTTTCCCAGCGAGGCCTGTTAGATAAAATCTTGGTAATTTTCAATGCCCGGGCCTAAAAATTCACACATAGTTTTTTAACCAGGAGCTCGACTCCTCAGTCCTTATTCATTAAACATCAACTTCCTCTGGCTTTCAATCCCTTGAGAGATTGTGTTGCATATCCTATAAATAAAAAGCAAAAACTGTGATATATCCCCTCTTGGGTTCAAAGACCAGCTCTACCTTTTGTTAGTCAGCATGTGACTCTGGGAAAATCATATATTAAGAGGGTAAAAAGGAAGGGTCTTTTTAGGTATTCCATATTTAGTTTTTAAAATCTTTATTAATTTAAGGAATTAGTTGACATTATTAAAATTAGTTGCAAAGTTAATTGGAGTCTACAACTATTATTCTTTTACTTAGTATTTCATCATGGACTGTAATAAATAATTTTTATTTTGAAATTTGAGCAAGGGATAGTTTTTATGCCTGTGAGTTTGTGACAGGTTTAGAAAGATGTGGGTGAGTGATAAGGGATCAATTGGTGAATATGTTACTCCATGAAAAGTGTCCAGAAATCTCTTTTAATGCTAATACTGTGGGATTGGAGGAACCTTAAGAAGCAAATGATATCTTAAACAGTTTCTCCATTTGTAGATTCTTTAACCCTGCCTTTTTCTGTTTCACTCCCTCACTTCTGAAACAGGAAGAAGAATAAATATAAAAATGATGTGAAATACAGCTGACCAACATTTATGGAGTGAGTGTGGATTCTTTGGTTTATTTACTTATATGTGGCAACATTAATTTTTTTTACATTTTAGTAGACCTTAACCTTTAAAGAATTTATACATAAAATATTCAATTTGATTTCTACATCTATTCTGCCTCATATCCATGGCTCTACCAACTTCTTAGGACAAGTAGAATCATTTGTACATTACTGGAAGCCACAGAGAGAAGTAAAATATTTCTAATACCTTTTAAGTAAGCAGCAGCATATTCTTACCAAAGAATTTTCATATTAATTCTATCATTTAATCATGTAAAAAAAACTTTCCATCCATATTGTACCCCAGTGATAAAACCTTACATTGGTAGCTGAAAAGAAATGAGACTCAGGGATTTATCTGGAGAAAATATTATGCTTACATGTTTGAACAAAATCTATAGGAAGAAAACAAAAAAGATATTCTATATTATACAGAAAATATATTGCTGTAAAACGTAATTTCAGATTTTTATTTATTCCTTCCTATTGAAGAAAGTTTTTTTTATTAGTGAAAACTATGTATTTTAAAAAATAACTTGGTTTGACAAACGTGTCAAATTGTCACTTAAAGCAGATA
Source organism: Canis lupus familiaris (assembly GCF_011100685.1). NCBI lineage: Eukaryota > Metazoa > Chordata > Mammalia > Carnivora > Canidae > Canis > Canis lupus. Next base: position 16,807,229 of record NC_049252.1, read on the forward strand.
TTCCCTTAAAATGGGCACTTTCAGTATGTTAACATAATTGCAGACATATATACGTACACAAATCTAGTCTTAACACATGACAATTTCTATTCTATCATTGGTTAATATAAATTCTGACTGAACATATCTCAAACATAAACTCTACTGGTATTCATTGGAGTTATCTACACATGAAATGTGCTTAGCAACTTTAAGCTTAAAGTATATTGAATGCTTTCAAAGAACAGTTTCATTTGTTCTAATTCAGGAAGCAAATATGATCACAAACGTGGAAACTGAGGCAAGGTCAGGCACGTCTCTTATCAGGGTCATTTGAGATTTATTTTGATGATTTTTGAATAATGTTTATTTCATCAATTGCTCTACCAAAAATTGATTTAGAGTGTGTTATAGAATCTAACTGCATTGCTACAGAATAAAAATGAGATAAAAATTTTAAAACATATTAGGCCTAAATTGCTGAACTCTGTTGGAAATGAAGTTATTGAGGAAAAATATTATGTATTTAAATAGTATTTGGGGGGTGAAACATTTTATGACATGCTTCAAAATTAGAATAAAAAGTGAAATAGATTTTCTATATTTGGTTTTATCTCAGGGAATTTAATTGTTTAGGCAGGTTAATATTGACAGGAGTATTTAAGAACATCTCAGATATTTTTATTAATGACATTCATATACCGAGAGTAAAAATGGTAAAATAGTAGTCTGTCACTTAAACTTTCTTTTTAAACTCTAAAACCACCAGGAAGTAAAGTTGAAAAACTAAAATTTTAAAGCAGGTTAATAATAGGTTACTGGATAGCAAATGTTACATTGTTCTTTATTACATTTATTTGGCTACACCAGTCAATCAAAGACATTTATATAAGGGTGTGATAATGCTACTTTCAATAACATGCTTGACAGGAACAATTTTTACACATTGACATGACATCCAATTTAGGTACTGTCTGAGTTTTCAGGCTTTCACTGGAAGAATTTCGTATTTCATATAACATTCACCACAGTAAATGCTTTAGTTAAAAATCACACCTATGTGTAGTGGAAGTTTTTTGCATAATCTTGTAAGCACTGTAGTTTTGTCACCCATGTTTTTGTGCACATAACAGCCTGATAAAGTGTCACTTAAAAGAGGGGACAACATAATAGACAAGTGGAACATTAACAAGCAAAATGAAGTCTCAGGAGTAGAGTTCTCATATTGGTAAAGAAATTAATCTAAAATAGCCAGAAAAGATGAGTAGTTAAATCAACTAAAACTATGATATTGCTAGAGAATTCTTTACTAAATAATAGTTTATTATCCTTCATCACTGAACATTGTTTTTTTTTTTATTTCTTCCTTTAATTCTCCCACTTACAGTTTACCTTTCTTTCTTTACAACTTTAATATTTTTGCTTTCTTAATTTTATTTTTTTCTGTATAGAACCATCAACTTTTCCTGTGAAGTGCATGGCATGGATATAGTAGATATACATAAATGCTAGTTTGTCAGGGTGATTTTGTTACAACATATTTCATACACTGGGAAACATCCAAACTTGCATATTTAGTTGTGGCTGGGATGATTTTGTATGCTACTAGAAGCAATTATATTTCATTATATATGATTTAAAATGGAAAATAGAGATCCTACCATGTCCTCTTCTGTGTCATGTGCAAAATTCAAGTATCAATTTTATGATTGATTATAAAAGGTTTATTTTACTTTGCATGAAATACATTGTATCTGGGAAAAGAAAAACAAGGACTAAAATTGAACCATTTGACTTAATGTCATACTACAATTACCTGGCAAGGTCTAATGACATTTTTATAATCTATGACGTATCCAAGAGTCATCACTTTTGGAACTGGGAGTGTAATGATGATTTATCTTTTTCCCTTTAATCATCCTTTTTTACCCCACTTACTTTATAGCACAATGACCTACATTAAATATCAATATATATTTCTACATTCCTTCCTTCTCAACTGTTTTAAGCTCCAATCATTTCTAAGCAAGATAGTAACTCTGAAAAGCACTGATTACTGAATTATCTACATCTTCCTTGAAAATTCCACATCTTTGTTGTAACCTACATAAACAGAAAGGTGTGGAGTTATATTTTTCCCTCTATATTAAACATGTATACATGCCAAAGCAGTTTGTACTGTTTTTATGTATATGAATATTTTTATGAACATTTTTTTAAACAGGAATTCCAGAAAAGGAGTTAAGGATTGTTATTAAAGGTTACTAGTCTTAAATGGAATACTTTATGTATTATGTGTAATATGTTGTCATTTTAAGTGACTATTGAGCAGAATTTGGTATGTAACATGAAGCCCTGGTCAAAACAGAAAGTCTGTATCATAGATTCCAAACAGTCAAATGGAGCACATTAAGTGAGCTACTTAGATGAGCAAGAATCTTGCAAAGCACTAAGTGTGGAATTTGTGCTAAATATACATTATAGCTTTTTTATATCATATATATATATATATTTGCATCCAAGGTAATTGGATAATAGTTTTTAATTTTTATGTTAGGGGATCCCTTCCTTTGTTTAAAAATTCTGGTAATTTGGAATTTAATTATTTTACATGGGGAGAGGCAGAAAGAGAAGATTAATTTCCCCTTTAATTCAGGTCATATTTTAAACATTATTTATTTATAATCTGGTTTTGATGGCTAGTTGTTTTGTGTTTAAGAAAGCATTCATGACATTAAACAAATTCACCACAGTCCCTTTAATATATTTCTTCTTCTTTTTTTTTCCTCTGATCTTCTGTGAGACCTTCCCCAGTCATTTTCCAAGGGTCCTGATTTGGTTGTCATTCACTTCTCTGAATTGCTATTCAATTTAGATGAGTGTCTTCTAGATGAACTTTGTAGAATGAATTTTTAGAGATAACATTTATTTCTGACTTAATATCTTTATACATTCAATTTGAAAAGTAAAAGAAAAAATCAAAAAGCTCTTTGAATTAGTTTTTAGAAAGGCATGCACTTCTTCATGATTAACATTTTATCCCTCTAGGCCTTTTATATCATGTTTTCAAATCTTAAGGAAGGAGATACAGCTTTGGATGGTGCCAATTTGGGCTGACAAATTGGTAAGGTGATAGCATCCACTTGGAGTGAGCTTTTGTTTAATTTACATGGATTTTATATTCTCATTTTTTAGGTTTAGTTCATATTAAAAATCAATAATGATTTTATCTTTTCTTTTGTGGAGATAAACAAAGACCAACCAAATGAGAACTGGCAAAGGCTATTTTTCAGCACTTGCAATTGCAAGGGAAAAAAATCACCATCACTTGTTCTTTGGCAGAAACTCAAAAACAGAAAGCATAGGAAAGCTTTATAATGTAAAAAAAGAGGAGGCTTCAGGTATGTCTTGATTGGAGGCTGCTGGCACAGGGAAGTTATGGGTGGGCTATCAGCAAGGCATGCTTTGTCAGGTGTACATACTTTGCTTTCTGTATTTGGTCCTATGTTGGAAATAGGGACAAAAATTAGGGACGATGGGAGTTATTAATCAGGTCCTGGCAATTTTAGGATGATTGTTACGGGGGTTATTGTTTGGCCTTTGGAATGTTTGTTAGAGATAGTGAGTGGTCAGACTTCCTACATTGACTTATGGGTAGTAGTTCAGCTTCCTGTGCTGGTTACTCTAGATAATGTGTTGGTTTCTGGGCTGGTTCTGGGTTGCTATAAGTACAACTATGAAAATATTTTCTAAAATTTCATAAGTTTTCATATTATGTACTATATTTTATTTATCATATATTACACGAATATTTGTTACCACTTGTACAGCTTTCTTCAAGTTTTCCTATTATACAAGAAAAGCTTTCTTAAGAATAGAACAAACTGAAAAAAAAAGAATAGAACAAACTTATTTTGATTGAGTTCATAATAAGTGTTGGCTGTAAAAAGAAGATTTCTCTTCACAACAGCTTATTATTTATAAAAGGAATATGATGTTCATTGAAGAACAAACATCTATTTTAGGTTGATTTTATTTTTTAAATAGATTTTATTTATTTGAGAGAGAGAGCAAGCAGAGAGGGAGAGGGAGAAGGCGAGCTAGAAGCAGACTCCCCACTGAGCAGAGAGCCTGACATGCACTCCATCGCAGTACCCTGAGATGATGATGACCTGAAGGCAGAAGCTTAACTGCCTGAGCCAACCAGGTACCCCTTTAGGTTGATTTGTCTCTTATTTTTGAGGGTTACTTTTAAAACTTCTCCAAATTCTGGGAGAATAAAATAAGCCCATAAAAATAATTTCTTCCATTTATTGAATCTTTTCTATATACTAAACAATTTGCTATACTTTACATGTTTTTTTATGACACTCTCTAAGAAGTGTAGTTTTGTCTGTTTATTCACATAAGTAAAGTGAAGTTCAGGGAATTTTTAAATTCTAAGAGGCTATGGAGAGAGAATCCAAAATCTAACTACATTATGTTCACATCCTTGAAGTGATGTAGCTTTGTCTCATCTACAAATTATTTACAAATTGTATGTTTCCAAAAATGAAGCTATAAATTAAATACAACATCTAATGTGAGACCAAAAGAAGTTACACCGGTCTGGAATTAAGCCTGATTGCTTTCTTATATTACTAAACCACTATTGCCACAACTACTAGCTAATGTAGAATGATTTAACTTTGAAGTGATTGACTTCAACTGTGAAATAATATAGGAAAAATAAAAGTAAGGAAATAAGAAGGGAAGCAGAAACATGGAAGCATATCTAATTTTTGCAAACCCATTCTAGTATTGTAATAGAATTAGCAGAGTTTTTAATAGAGAAATATAAGAAACAGCCTAAATGTACAACAGAAGAGTAGTTAGATAAAATGTTATGCATCCATACATTGAGTCATTTTGTATTAATCAAATATAGTACATTAACTAGTGATATTTAGTGGGTTTTTAAAATAAGATCTATTAGTATTTTTGACAAATAGGAATAGCAATTTTTAACCTAACCTGTATTTATTTATTTATTTATTTATTTATTTTACCTGCATTTTTAAATATTGATTGTGAGAGTATTAAAATATTCTGACAATGTCATAACATAATTTTCAATGCCAAATATAAGTAATTTCAGTTTTCTCATGAAATATTCTTAATTTCATGAATCTTTTTTTTTTTAGCATTGTATTAATTGAGAATGTATAATTGTTTAGAATATACACCCTGAATTGAATCATGTCTTTTGGCAGAAAGCTACTGTCAGTAGTCCAAGAAATAGTCTGTTGGGCTCTTTGTGGCTTTCATCACTCTCGTATGGCAGATGAGTATTCAAAAAGAACCTCAACCTGTTAGCCTGACAAATGGCATCCATCTCTATACAGAAACATTTTATTTCATCATCAGCACTTTATAGAAAATGCAGTTATTAACATTGCCAATTAAAATGTCATCAAGTTTAATATGATATATTCACATTTGCTTTGTTTGTTTTTACTTTGATCTCAAAAAACATATGGTTATCTTTTTCTTAGATAGCCTCATTTAGGACATTATAAATAACATTGAAAATTTTCCCAGAATCCTTCAGATTCTGTGACAAGGTGCAATTTAACATTCAATATCTGTCACAGGACCCTATCACTGGAAATATTTTTAATTCGATGTGTGCTTTGCACATTTGCTACATTAAAAGAAAGTTTATTATACAACATTCTAGACTAACAAAAAATACAGAGTTATAAAACCTCTCAATATTTCTGATTTCAATTCCAATGTATGTGGGTACTTGTTTTAGCTTATTTTTTAACAACATACCATCAGTTTGGGGACAGAAGGTGGATGTCCTAATATTCAACTCAATTCTCCTTGTAGATAGTGTCAGAGTCCATAGGCTTAGAGTTGGATCCATGAGACTGTCCCCAACGCAGATGCCAGTTGAAGTTCAGGTTGCTACTTGTGGTTCTGAGCAACTGGTTATAAATTAGAGGTTCCCATAACCTCCTTTTTGGGTTTGATTAATTTGCTAGCATTGCTCACAGAACTCAGAAAAATATTTTATTACTAGATTATCATTATAAAAGGATATAACTCAGGAACAGCCAGATGGAGGAGACCCAGAGGGTAAAGTATATGGGAGAGCATGGAGCTTCTAGGCCCTCCATGGGCTTGCCACTCCTCTAGCACATTCACAAGTTTATCAGCCAAGAAGCTCTGAATTCTGTCCTTCTGAGTTTTTGTAGAGGCTTGATTAAATAAGTATGATAGATTAAATCATTGGCCACTTGTGTTTAAACTCAATCTCCACCTCCTTTCCCCTCCTAGGGGATCAGGTGGGAGTCTGAAAGTTCCAGCCTTCTCATCACATGGTGGGCTGCAGCTGGCAACCAGCTCTCATCCTTTAGCACTTTGTGAATCACTTCACTGATGTAACAAAAGATATCTTTCTAGTTCTCATAAGAAATTCCAAGAGCTTTAGAATATCACAATATTATCTCAATATTATATTATCACAGTATTATAATATTGATTTCAATAATATATAACAATGGTTTATAGAATTTAACCAACAGAATCCCAAACTCACCAAGTCTTCCAAACTGGATTCAAATTGCAACATGTCAGTAATTAATATTTATTTGGCTTCTGTTTTCTTTTAAAGTGGATTTATTACTTCAGATTCCAATCTAAAGAAATAAAATACCTGTTATCACACACCAACAAGGCCAAGATTCCCAAGAATATTGTTTTACTTTATTTTCATGAGAACTAGAAGCCTGGTTGGGCTCTCCTAACATTTTAGATGTTTGGGAGACATTCCATTTCACATGTTATCTTCAGAAAATGTTTATCAGAGAGAAGAATACTAAAATTGTAGCATTAGCCACAATGTCTTCTAATTTATTTATGTTGTTATCTCCCATTAGAATGAGTGTCTCAAAGACAGTGTCCATATACTCTACATCTCTTTATTCCCTCTGTCTTAGGGACTTGCACAGAAACTTAAAAGAATTCAATATATATTTACTGAATATCTAGATATACTAGGGATCTGATATTTTTATCTAATTGTGTTGTAGTATAACAGTCCACAGTCAGTTGGCTTTTCTCCTACTGTAAGACCAGCTTTTTGTTCAGTACCCTTACAGTAGCTCTTTGCCTATTATTTTAAATTTAATTTTAAATTCATGTTGTGTTTTCAATGCTCTTTATATGTGATGACTCCCAAATCTATATTCCCAGCCTACTCATAATACTATGCTGGGAATATGGATATATACACACATACTTTTTTCAATTGGGTTTTTATAGATATCTCATTGGTTTAGTCAATCATTTTTTATTCAAATATAATTATGGAGTACATGCCTCAAGATAGCAGTCATTGCTCAGAATTAACATGGCTAAAACAAAACAAAGCCTTCAATTCCCCTCACCCACAACAAATCTCTTTTTCTTTTTTTTAAAATCTTCTGTATTTAGGGAAGTTATTACACCATTCATACATTTAACATATATAGTTTTTGAGATATTCTCAGGCCCAAATCTACTTTTGGTGGTTCTCATTCTCTCTGGGGCCATAATCCTGTTCAAAGCTGTGATGGCTTCTCTAGAAAACTCCGATTCTGGTCTCCAAATGAATCCCTCTCCCTCCACTTCTGTTCTGCTCCAATCTTCTTTCCATAAAGCAACCATAATAAAGTTTTTAAAGCATGATTACCAAGTTCCTCATGATGGCCTACAAATTTGGCTCCTGAATCTGACCTGGCCACATATTTATATTTTCTATCTGATATACAATGCCCTAATCATAATGACTTTCTTTCTGTCCCTCAAAAACACAAAGTAGGTTTATCTTCCGAGGCGTTTTCTGTTTGTTTATTTGTAATTTTTAGGTTTTGTTTGTTTTCTGATTCAAAAGTGTCTCAAATGATTGCATATCTGACACTTTCTCTTCATTTTACTGCCATCTCAAATTTCATGAGGATGGACTTCTCATGATCCTAGGCAATGGATTCATCTAGTCACTTTCACATTGTGTATGACCATATTACATCCACTTCTTTATTATTATTACTCTGTACACACACACACACACACACACACACACACACACATACACCACCTCTTAAGTCTCCTGTGTCACAAAGCCAGGCAGGAAAATAACAGTTCCTTCATCTCCTACCCATTACCCTGGTCCCACCTTAGGGAACTAGGGACTTTATAGTGACCTCAAAATTCAGACATGAGCATAAAGGTTGTATAAGCGTTATTCTGGTATGATGGTGGAACCCACAAAACAGGTATTAAAACAGACAGTTATTAACAACCAAAAGCCCTCTGGGATTCCACATGATTATATAATTCATGGTGAATAAATGCCAACAAATATGAGCCTAGAAAAAGGGATCAACATGGTGCAAAATAGGAGACAGAGATGACATCCTCAATTGACTGAGCTGCTAAAAGAGACTTGGGGGAATAAAATCTTAGATATATTTGTAGTGATAACAAAAAGTATCTAATAAAGGAACAAATTCTAGAACAAAATTTAAATTTGTTATAGACAAATAAATATTCAAATAATTAAAATACATGCCTGTTACAACTAAGAACACATGTATCCTTAAAAGCAAGCAGCAGACACCATTGGATCTTGCTCTAGGTGATGCTGAATCACACCATGAGCAATTTCTAATAGAATAAGACTGAATGCAAATATTTTTAAAAAGATTTATTTATTTATTTTAGAGAGAGATTGTGTCTGTGTATGTGCGTGTGTGGGAGGGAGACAGAGGGAGAGCAATTCAAGCAGATTCCTCGCTGAGCATGGAGCCCAACATGGCACTCAATCTCAAGAACCTGAGATCATGACCTGATTCAAAATAAAAATTAGATGCTTAACTGACTGAGCCTCCCAGGCACCTCTGAATGCAAATATTTTTTTAAGAAGCACAAAATATGTAAGCAATCAACCTGGATTTTCTATCCTACTAGAATCTGTCTTATCTATAGGAGATAGTTATAAATCAGGACAGCAGATATACAAGCAAAAAATTACTTCCTTTACATTAAACTGCAAGTGAAAAGTTTCCAAACAAAATGCTATGCTATGACATTTTATGTTAAATATTATCTTTGCTATTCAGAATTTAGTTCATGTGGAAGGTTTACTTCTAATATGCATTTTGTAATAGAAAAAAATAGATCAAAGGCATAAATAAAAAAATAAAAGGCATACATTTCAATGTTAGACAAAGTGCTAAAATGCTATGAAATAGTGTGTATAAATATGAATAGAGATAGAATATATATATAATATATATATATTATATATATATTATATATATATGGAAGGTTTAAATCAAATTAGCAGGTATACTAGCTGATGAAAAAGAAAGCTGAAATCATTTTGAAGGAGAGAGAATGTATGTTTACTTCTATTTTTGCTTACCTTTTTTCTCTCCAGAGACATTTCAGGCAAATAAAAGGGTTAGAATGAAGACTGAGCAAGTTGATGTTTGTTTTAGCTGAAGCAGAGTTCAAGGCACATAGGAGGAGTTAACCAGGGGGTATCTCAATATGAACCTTGCCATTAACTTAAATGAAGTCCAGAACCTTTATCACACTCATAATTCACTTTCATATGGGATATATTTAGTTGTCTTTCCTAGAGAAATGATATTGCACCATACAAGATTAATATAGCTTGGGCCCTGGTGGCCATTATGTTGCCACAGGTTTATGGTTTTTCTACGGTATTTTGATTTATGATACCCTTCCTTTTAATAGAGGTTCATTATTTGTACATTAGGGTTGTAACTTACTCCATCATATGGGGACTTCTATTAATCAGGGAGCCTATATAGTTCAGCCTGACATTACTGTCCTTTTTGACAGTATTGCTCAAGCAGAGCAATTTGTTAAATGTGTACACCTTCAGTGGCTTAAGATTCACTTCAGAAGCTGAAGAAACCTTTTCAACCTGATGCAAAATGACTCTGGAGTGTCATTTTATATGTCTCTTAATCTAGGTGATTGACTCTTCAGTTTAACTAACTCAACACTATTTGTTTTGATTTTATAGATCTTTGCTTTAAAAAAAACAAAACAAAAAGCAAAAATCCGAAACTATGCTCTATCCTGATCTCACCGTATCTCTTCTTGATAAAGTAGTGAGGAGACAAAAAACAGAGTACTCTCTAGGCCTTGGCCTTGGGTTCATAGTGCTGACTCTTTTTTGCATACATGTTTTCATCTGAGAGAGAAACAGAGATGTGTGATTTTTATCTGAGAAAAAAATGAGAAGCTTAAGATCAGATTCAATATTTATGAGCATTTTAAGTTCTGAAATTCCATACACTTCTAATGTATTGCAGGTTTATGGAAACTGCATTTCTATGTAACGTTATATTTTGTTCCAGAAATCCACATTTCGAAAAGATAAATTCTGATGAGGTTTATTTGCTATGGAATATTAATAGTGAAATTTTGGTAAAATAATACCACTGAGCAAACTCTGCTTAGGGGTTTGAGATTTAGGGAGACTATTTGAACTTTGAATTTACATAGCCAATTCAGGGAATAAAATGCTTTATGTCAACATGTGAAGAGTAAAATGATAATAAGATGTCTTGGTTCAAGATATGTATTAACAATGCATAGATTTATAAACCTGCATCCATGCTAGACTAGGTATGGAGATGTTTCCAGAGGCTGGACAGGCAAATATCAATTAAAGTCAGAGCATTTAGAGTAATCACAGCTATGAGGAATTTGAAAATTGCCTTTCCTTTGCCTTGTTAAACTTATAGTTTCCTAATTAAAGTACTTAAAAGTTTAGCATAAGCATGTTATTCAAAAGTCTTGTTTCTATTTTATTCACATTTGAAAAACAGCTTTTGTGTTATTTGGATTCCTTTTCTTTAAAGATAAAAAATGTATCTAGTTAAAAAGTCATTACCACACAATTATTTGTTTATACAGCAATATATTTATATAATTATATTAATAATAGTTCTTCCATTTGCACATTAACTAGATTTAGATAAAGCATATATTTTAATGCTTTGTTTCATATCAAGAAAAACTTTCAATGACTACCAAATATAGAGGAGGGGAAACAGAGAGAGACAAAGACACAGAGAAAGAGAGAGAATCAGGGGAGACAAGGCTTAGCAATATACAAATAAGATAAGTGGGGCTCGCCTCTCTGGAAATGGCAAAGACATATGCTGTAACAGAGATACTGAGTTAGAATCACTTTGGTGGTACAGCTGAACTGAGATGTCCACATGAAGTCTGACTCCTTAAGGGTTCTAAAATTAATGATTAATGCTATTTTGTGAATGACCACAAACTTGATGGCTTAAAGAAAAAAAAAAAAAAAACCTCACAGATTTATTGTCTCAGAGTTTCTATGGGACAACATTCCAGGTATAGTTAATTCTGTGTTTTAGAGTCTTCCTGTCTGCAGTACAGTGGTTGGCTGGAACTGCAGGCTCCTCAGAGGATAGACTAGCCAAGACCCACCTCCATGCTCCCTCAGGTTGTGGGCAGTATTCATTTCCTTGTGGCTGGGGCAGAGGGTGGGAAAGGCTTCATTTTCTCCCACCCGTGATTCCTTGCAATGGAGGCTTCCCCATCATGGCTGCTTATTAGTTCATGGGAGTTTACTTCTTCAAAGCCAGTGGCATAGAAAGGGTCTGAGTTCAGGCAGGGCGCAGTTCCTTTGATTAATTCAGGCCCACAGAGGATAATGGCCCTTTTAATTAACTCAAGATCGATAGATTTTGGCCCGTCATTACATCTGCAGATGCCCTTCACTTTTTAAAGCGGGATATTTCATAATTATAAAGTACTTATTTCATCATGAAGATATGTTTTCTAATTGTGTATATGCTTAATAATAGACCTTTAAATATGCAAATCTAAACCTTATAGAAATTAAAGGAGGAATAGTGATAGATTTCAGAGCACTGAACCTAAAAAAAAAGCAGCATGGTTACAAAGTAACTGGTACTCTAACACATGCTGGTGGGAGCGCAAAATAGTGTAGCCACTTCGAAAAGCATCATGGTTGTGTCCTATGTAAGTAAACAGCATTTTACCAAGCAATCCCACTCCCAGCTATCAAGCCAATAGAAATGACAATTTATGTCTACACAAATATTTTTATATGAGATGTTCATAGCAGCATTATTCATGATAACCCCAAACTGGCAGTAATGAAATGACCTTTAACTGAAAATGGGTAAACAACTCATGACAATATTATCTAATGAAATACGACTAACCAATAAAAAGTAGCAAATTACTTATATCTACATCAACAGAGATTAACGCAATGTCCATATACTAAGTTAAAGAAGCTAACTACAAAAAAAATGTGCAAACCAAACCAAAACACTGCATCTGTATGATTCCATTTATATGACATTTTGCAGAAGTCAAGACCATAAGTTAAGAATTATATAGTGGTTTCCACTGGCTAGATGTGGAGGGAGGTGTGTGGATTGCTTGCAAAAGGCTCAGGAGAATGTTTTGTACTATTGGTTGGAATGTTTGGGGTTGATGATCCATTATTTCAACTGCAGTGATGGGTGTAAAACTATGTACATATATTGGAATTCACTTAAATGCCCCCTTAAAACAGGCTCATTTTACTCTATGCAAATTGTATACCAATAATTCTGGTATAAAAAAATTAGATAGTCTTGAAGGGCTAAATTTTCACTTCATTTCCCTGGGCCATGATTTTTGGCATGTACTTACAGCAGTTGTTGCTTTAAGTATCACTGATATGTTAACCTGTGAGATATAAGAAAAATTGGAGGATAATCCTTTGTCTTTATAAATATCACTACATAATTCATATTAGAAAACTTCATGCATTAGTATTTTTAAATATGATTCTTACTAGGGACTTATAGTTTTTCAATCTTTTTTAATATAAGGCATTTCTGTTTTAATGTTATATTAAACATAGAATACTAAATAAAGATAGTGTTTCTAACACTGGTACAAATTGACATTTTCATAAGCTAACTGAAACATATTGCTTAATATTTGGTTATACTATCTCAAAGCAATCATTTGATTCACCTTTGTTTTATAGATAGAGAAAGAGCAATTAAGTCATTTGCACTAGAGCCTGGTATGAGTTCTTAGAGACCAAAAAATTTGTATAAAAATTCAGTCTACATGTTTGCACGATAAGGGCTTGCTCTACAAATTTCAGTTATGTAATGTCTCTATACCTCAGTTTTTTCATTCATGTTCCAAATACTTCACTCATATTACAACCTTACTCAAAAATTTTTGTTGCTAGCCATATAAGACTAAACCCCTTAGCTCACAATTTGGAGCAGTGTACAGTTAGACCTCAATCTCATTCTGAACCTGTCAATTCCTCCAGTGCCTACTTTAGTAGATCTACTATATGCCAAACTCATGCTAGAATTTCTCCCACATTTCTTATTCATTCCTAAAAGGAACATATCATAATTCCATTTTAAAAATAAGGAAACAGACTCAATGAGTTGATTTGTTCCAATATCACAGAACAAGAGTGTTGTATGGAATAGAGAGTGGCAAAGCAAGTAATGATATATCAGGCTTTTGAGAGCTCAGTATATACTGGAAACTGCTGAATTCAGATAATATTTTCAAAGTACTTCTTAGTAGAGGAAATAGACTTTTAAACAAACACACTGAAATCAGTTACTCTAATAGAGTGATCCACAGTATATCGTGGTGGTAGAAAGCCTAGAGTATTTAATTCTAATTAAAGGGTAGGGTTAGGAAATATGTTATAGTAGTGGATTTGCTTGCACTAGTCTTGAAGGATGAACAAGGCTTTAATGGGCACAGAACTGGGCATGCGTGACTCAATAAAAGAAACCACAAAATTTTATGAATTACATGGTTATTTTCTGGAGTGTTTAGCACCCTGACTCTAAGAGCAGAGGATACGATGTAGAGGGTTAGTAGTGAAGTAGAAGCAGAAATAAAACACTTTGAAGATAGTGGACTAGGTATAGTCACTGGGAGAAAGGGAGTACAATTTCAACCAATGAAGTCAGTGATTGAAATGGTGGCTAGTACAGAAAATGATTTTGCCCTGGCTAAGTGCTCTTAGAAAACATGCTGGCAAGAATGAGGAAGAAAAGTAGTTTTCAGCGTGGATCTACACTAAGGAATTGTAGGGTGACACAATTCAATCTATAAATTGAATCCCTAACTTCCAATGTGACTAGAGTTGAAGATAGGGCCTTTAAGGAGGTAATTAAAGTTCAATGAGGTCATGAGATGTGGCCCTAATCCAGTAGGATTAGTGCCATCATAAGGAGAGGAGTAGATACCAGGAGGGCATGCGCACAGAGGAAAGGCCATGTGAGGACACAGAAGGAAGCAGCCATTTGCAAGCCAAGTGGAGAGGTCTTACCAGAAACCAGCCCTGCTGACATCTTAGCCTTAGATTTCCAGCCTCCAGAACAGGGAGATAGTAAACATCTGCTGTTTAAGCCAGTCTTTGGTATTCTGTATTGGCAGCCATAGCTGAATAATACACACACATAGTGTGATCGTTGGGTGTTTTTTTTTTTTTTTTATTATTCCTTTTACATCCTGTAATTCTCTTTATGTAATTTTTAAGATGTACCAATCCTTCTCAAGTTATAATATGTCTTTTACAATGCTGTAAATTTCGTAGGCATCCCAGGTAGGAATAGGGTAAGAGGAAAGGCTAGAGACAATGGCAAAAGGCAAATTCCAGCTGAGTATTTCCCTGTTTTAAGGAAGACAAAGTAAAACTCTTAGAACCCCACTTTTTTCTTATTAAGCCAAACTCCATGTATTAAGCCAAACCCAAGCTGAAAGAGAGTCTGAAGTTCCACCTAAGTTCCATGAAGGCAGAGCATTTGACTTTGCCTTTGCTGTGTCCTAATGCCTAGGACCATGTCTGGCAGGGAGTAGGCATTCAATAAATAAATATATATGGATAAATGAATAAATTATGTATCTTACCTCCTGAACCAAAAAGAAAACAAGCCTCCTGATGGGCAAGAACAAGGAAGAATGAAATGTATATATATCATTAGCAGCAGACCACATACATTTCCTTACCTCCCTTTCATTTTAAACAGTGTTACATATAACATTTCTGATCATCCTGTATGCCTAGGTATTTGTGGTAGAAGGTAATGAGAAGCCAGCCTGCTTCCAGTCTCTCCCTCATTTTATGGAAGATAAAATCAAGGTCTACAGAAATTATTTGTTCACAGAAACACAACTAGCTAATGACAGTCCTGGGAGAGGACTCACACTGGGGTGTGCAGACTCCATATCATCCTGTGAAGAATAGGAAAAATGTGTATATCACTCTAATCCAAATAGCAGTATACCTCTCATTTCTTCTCGTCTACTTAACTGGAAAATTGAATTTCCTTATCTTTAGCTTGCCAAGTGTCCTTCATTCCCTCCCTAGAGTTCCAGTGCATTGGCGTTGTAGTCAGGTGAGAATTATGCTTTGCATTTGCAACCATCTTGGGCTATGTGATAGAGATCTTTTGTTGTTGTTGTTGTTGTTATTTTGTTTTCTTCCTTTTGTGTGTGTTTTTTGTTTTGTTTTGTTTTTGTTGTTTTCCCTATAGCTCTTGCCATATCAGTGTTTAGCTATCAGCACCATTAAGGAAACCTGAGAGGGATTGTTGAGAATTATTTGCTGATTTTCATTTGGTCCTCTGAGCCCTGGTACTTTTTATATATCTGATTTATATCTGTGATTTCTATACATTATCCTGTGGGAAATTCACTAACTAGATTTAAGATACTGTTATTACTTATGTCAAGCCTAGTGAAAAGATCTGCTGGGTGACAACCAGAAAGCAATTTCTAATTACAGTTTAGATTGTAGCAGAAACTTCAGTCACAATTAGTGGAAAACATTTGATTTTGAAAAATACTGAACAACTGAATAGAACTTCCTATTCCTAGATGATTAACCAACATAATGTGAACTTACTTACACAGTCATTTTATTTCACAACTGTCAGTTTAGCAGGAGTATGTAAATGGATTTTTAAACCCTCCCTCCAACGAGACAGATTATCTTAATATGATACTTTTGAGATATTCGGTAGCTTCTTTAGTGAAGGCAGGAAAACTTAAGTAAACTTTCCTGCCTGTTTTCCTTGTTAGATCTCCCATTGGTTCATACAAATTTGGATGAACAAGATTCATGTGATGTATTATCCCCATTCCCCCCACATTCCACTGGGTACAATACCATCAATGAGTCCAGTGTTTAATACTAAATAGGATACGATATTGAAGAGCCATTTGGTATTATTCCAACAGGATGCTGTAATCTGAGAATTTGATACACTGAAGTGTAGCAAAGGTAGGGTTTAAGCTACCATTCTAATCAGTTCAAGTGGCTGCCAAACCCAAGGCTAATGTGGCTTTTTCCCTTTAAATAGTGTTCATTAAGATAAGTGAATAGCTTTTAGAGCACTTCCCATAGAAGTACATTACTATGTAGCCATCGTAGAGAAGACACTCCATATATGTAGCACTCTATTAAGAGTAGCAAAGGAAGGAAAAGACTGAAGCAAAGTTTATTTTATATATATATTATGTTTGCATGTATACACACATATATACACATGCATAGATACATTTAATTTTCCTCTGTATTTCCTACAAAGGTTATCCAGTGGTTCAGAGATTACAGCACCTGGCAGTGATATAGGAGGAATTCAACTTCAGTGAGGTGGAAATGAATAAGTAATATTATGCCAGGAATTAGGAGCTGGACTCCTGATGTTTTTTAGATATTATTTATTTATTTATGAGAGAGGCAGAGACATAGGCAGAGGGAGAAGCAAGCTCCCTGTGGAGATCCTGATGTGGGACTGGATCCCAGGACCCTGGGATCATGACCCTTGCCAAAGGCAGATGCTCAACCACTGAGCCACCAGGTGCCCTCTCCTGATTTAATAAGGAAAGTCAGCCTTTATAAAAGTGGAAATCGGGTGTGTAAGGAGGAAATATGTACCATTTCTTTGGGAAATATGGAAATATGGAAATATGGAATCATGTTCTCTTTTACATTTCTTTCAAAATTCAAGGAAAAATATCATTGGAGGGGTTAGTGAATATAATATTCTTCATTATAGACCATAATCATAATAGATCACATATTCCTTGTCTATTCCTAATTCCAAAAGCCTAATGCAAATAAGTGTTTATGTCTCTGATTATTAACTTTTCTTCACAGGGACAACCTGTCATCTCCTCATGACCAACCTTCTCAAGTAGCATACCCCACATTGGCTCAGTTTTCCTGTCTTAAAGCAAAACTCGAATATTGTTTCAAGATTTTACAGAAGTGATATTTTGGAGAAGTCTTGAGATTATGATGTTTACATATTTAAACAATGTGAGTGCTTTAAATTCATGTCTTAAATGCTTTGAGCTACAATAAGCCTTGACATCCTGTGTGTTACAGGCATGCATGCCTGTTTGTGTGTGTGTGTGTATGCTCAAGTGAGTGTGGATATTAAACAGTGCTGAAACTAAAAGCTGAAAGATTGAAAGCTCCATAATAGAGTATACAGTAAACACCTATCTGACAGAATTAAAGAAAATATGATCTGGAATCTATGTGAATATGCATCACTAAGAAAAACTAAGCTTCTGTTTTTGTTCTAATATCAATAAATCACTATCATTATATTTATTAAAATCTGTGCATTATTTTATGTACAGATTTGTTCATAAACAATAAAAAAACTAGAATATAACAGGATGTGATTTACCAGTATTTAAAAAAGCAATAGCAATCCTGCATATTTACTGAAAAATGTCCTAAATCTTAAAACTTTGTAAGGGTATATATTCAAGGATTTATATGTGTAGGAGGAAGCATTATTATTTTAAGGTATATAAATTTTATTAGATGATATTTTTGAATGATGGCTCTCAGAAGAATTATTTTGTTTTAAAATTTTATCAGAGAATTTTCAACACACACATTTTCTTAAAAGCACAAGAAAATAAGTGCTATTAAAATCCCTATTGTATTTCCACATGAAGGTAAAAAAAATAATAGCAATAAACTTCACATTTTAGAAGTTAGTGGCCTATAGACTTGCAGAGCCAAAGAGACCAATTAAGTAGATTTCACTCTCACTTCCCCTGCTTCTATCAGTTATGTTTCCAAGCAGTGATAGAGAAATTTTAAACTGTTAACATTTTACAGATCTCCAGGAAAGACTGTCTTCTCTAAGTTTGTGCCATGTGCTTATAATATCCAGGAGTGAGGAGAAGAAGCAATAGGTACTGGAAGGACTAAAGTAGCTGATTATTTTGCTAGGGCTGCCATAACAAGATACCAAAAACTGGGTGACTTAAACAACAGACATTATTTCGTCATAGTCTGGAGGTTGGAAGTCCACAATCAAGGTATTGGCAGAGTTATTTGTTCTGAGACCTCTGTCCTTGACCTACCGGTGGGCATCTATGTTCTCTCTTTCTTCACCTGGTCTTCCCCCTAGGTATGTCTGTGTCCTGTCGAAACCAGTTATATTGGAATAAGACCCATCCTAATGATCTCATTTGACCTTAATTACCTCCTTAGAGACTGTATGTCCTATTAAAGTCACATTCTGACATAGTGGAAGTTAGGGCTTCATCATATGAATTTGTGGGAGACACAATTCAACCTTTTTAGGGAAGAGCTGTCAGGTGCAACTTGGCCAAGAAACCTCACAGAACAGAAAGGCTTATGTAGATTTATGAGTGTTCTGTGGTTGTAAATAATTCCTGTGACTTCAAACATCTTTGGCAAAGCTCACAAAAACACAAAATGCTTGGTAGGATGATATTTCTTATTAGAGGTTAAAATAATTTTATATTTAAGTTGATATGCCACTTAAAATGAGCCAGCTTCTGAGTTTGCAGGAATAGTTGATGTTGGGGTTAAAACATGATTTTGGTAAAGAAACTGTGAGTTTCATGGTTTACTGACATAATGGTAGAAAGTCTGCCATTATGTTTTTGTTGTCATTAATTCTTTCTCTCTTTATTTACATTTTAGTCCCAATAATTTCATCCCTAAAAAATGGCTGTTAACTCTGTATACATTCTCCCTCAATATTAAAATAATAAAGTTAGTAGTAATTTTATCTTTAAAACTATATTACTAAAAAACCTATATTACTGTTTAAAATATTAAAAATACTTTCACAATATTTTAATCAGGACAATATGCATTTATTTAAGTATCATGTAATAAGGCTTATTATATAGCAGGTAGTATGCAGATACAGAAGAGTTATACTCCACATTCAAAATGAAGACTAGGGCAGCTCAGGTGACTCAGTGGTTTAGCGCTGCCTTCAGCCCCTGGCATGATCCTGGAGACCCGGGATTGAGTCCCATGTCGTGTTCCCTGCATGGAGCCTGCTTCTCCCTCTGCCTCTCTCTCTCTCTCTCTCTCTCCCTCTCTCTCTCTCTCTTTCTCTCTGTCTCTCATGAATAAATAAATTTTAAAAATCTTTTTAAAAAAAGGAGGGCTAAAACAAACTTATTATTTATCACCAATATTTTGATTATCAAATATTGGCTAATATGACCACATTTAGTGCATAGTTTGATAGGATAACTGAGTTAATAAAGTCACATGAAGTGAAATAAATTCCTGAAGAACTCCACTTCTTAACAGAAATATTAGTCATTCAGGAGTAGTCTGGAGACATTCACATTCACTATGTTGATATGTAGAGAGTAAAAAGAATTACTGGCTTTTGTGGATAACACTAGGGTCATACTGATGTCCTTCTGATAACTTGAATTCACTGAATTATGGCCCATTATTCATTTAATTCTTATTTCATATAGTATTATACCTTAATTGTAATGACTTGAGATAGGCATATATTTTAGTATATTATATGTAATTAAGGATGAAGATATTAATATTTATTAAGATAGCTACAAAATCTCGGTGATTTCTCAACTAATTATGCCATAGGCAAATTTGACTTCTGTATCAACGACTGCTGACTGCACCATGGGGTGATGAGAAGTTTGAGGGTATGAAAATGATAAGAGAGTATTTTCTACTCATTAAACTGCATGTTGTAAAACTGTTTTCCATGGTTCTCTCACATTGACTGCTGAAGGATAAAAGAATGTAAAATTTCACCAGATGAGTTATAAATTTTGCACTTGTTCATTTTAAATGGACATTAGAATGAATATAAGGTATTTTATCTTGTGTAGCTTAAAAATGCTAACTTTCCTTCATTCTTGGCAATGAAATGCAGAAGGAAGTGAATGCAATCAAGAGTAAATTTTTCCTAAGAATCACTATTAAATCTGAAATGGCTGGAATTTAATAAAGAAGCCATGAGACTATTTTGTGGATTGTATATAAAGAGAAATTCCTGTCATATTTAAAGAATACTGAATTATTTTTTAAAAAGAGATTTAAATAAAACAATTTAAAAACTTTAACTAGAATGACACTAAATTTATGACTATATTCACAGCACTGCAACTCGAGTTTCATTCACAGATTGTAAATTTAATACTATGATTAGAAACTTGGCTAAGGTGTATTTAATTTCACTGTTATACTAATTTATACTATTAGACACACACATGGCAGAAGTATCTATTTTTTAAAGCAGTATATACCCAAGGTGATTAGAGGTTTTAGAATTGTTATTGGAATTCCCTTCCCCTGAGGAATTGAAGAATAGTAAGGTACAACAACGTTGTTAGACTAGTTTGAACTTAAAAAAAAAAAAAAAGAATAGTTTGAAGTTGAAGAAATAATATCTGGACTGATCTACTCTTCTGAGTTGAACAACTAAAAAAAACAGACAAAATATGTGAAACTAAGATTTTTTTTTCCCAATGTTGGATGATAAGCAGTGTAGAGTACAGTAATCCCTGAGATTAGGAGGTGAAACAAGGCAAGTCCTGTGAGTATCCCAATTTTCTTCCTAGAAAAAGTTTACAGGCCTTAGCTAATGGAGGGGAGACATAGATACCAAAATTCTTGCTGAATTGGGAAGACAGGGATCCTTTAAAAGGTAATCTACTGTTTAAAGCAAAATTAACAATATATTGTGGAGATTAAAAAATATGTAGGATTAGATGGGAGGATAAAAGTGGAACGAGCATAAGACATGTGGAGGGATGTTGTAATGTTTAAAATATACATGAAATGGTATAGTAATATTTGAAAGTGGAGCAGTCCCTTAGGACACTTCAGTGGTATTGCTAACTTAGCCAAAGCAGAGTTAAACTGGAATCATAAACAGTACTACAATTAATCTAAAAAACAGCAGGACTAGAAGAAAAATGGCAGAACAAAGAGATGGGGAACTATAAATCAAATAAAGTTTGATTTACTACTGAATAAATCAGATTAAAGATAAACTATCTAAGTCTGCATTGCCCTGTTTATAGCCAGTAGCCATTTGTAACTACAGAGCACTTGAACATTGCCTCATTCAAACAGAAATATGGTGTTAAGTATAAAATCTACATTGAATTTTGAAGATTTACTACTGGAAACAGAATGAGAATTACCTTGTTAATAATAAATTTAATATTGATTACATGTTTAAATGATAGTATTTGAGTATATTGGGTTAAATCAAATATATTATTAAGTTAATTTCACCTATTTTTACTTTTTTAAAATGTGATACTAAAATTTTTTGAAATTACATATGGAGCTTACATTAAATTCCCATTAGACAAAGCTAAGCTAAACACTCAAATTGAAAAGATCATATGTGTTAGACCTATACACTGAAGACTATAAACATTGTTGAAAGAAATTAAAGGAGATGTAATTAACAGAAAGAGATGTTGTGCTAATGGGTCAGAATGACTCAATAGAGCTAACCTCACAAATCTCCCAAATTGGATCTATAGATACAAGGTAATTCCTATGAATATCCTAGGAGATCATTTTGTAGAATTTGACAAATACATTCTACAGTATATATAAAAAGGACCAAAGCAGTTTGAAAAAATAATTTCGAATAAATAAATATTTGGATTACTATCTTTTACTGATTTCAAGTTCTGATAGAATTTTATACATTACAGTTTTGCTTCGTGTAACTATTTGTAAATGCTGAGGAAAAAAATGAAGGGTAGCAAACAGAATTGACATAGTTAAAGAATTAAGTAAACCAAGATAAGAAACAACACCTTTCAATTCTGAATTATTTTAGTTTATGGAAATACATCATGAAAGAATTAGTCTTTTAAAACTCAGCTGATTTTATTTTATGTTTAATAATATTATACATTGATACTTTATAAAAAGTGATCATTAAAAGTCACCCAAAATGTTACTCTTTTCTATTTGTTTTCCTACTACAGAGAAGTATATCACAGACATAAATAACTCTTATATTACATAGGTCTTTATTAAGGAGAAAATGTTTTTCTGTCTGAACATCCCTTGGTTACATATTCATTATTTGAGTGTAACAGAGAAAGGGAATTCTAGACTTCAGGAGAGCCATATGAATGGTTTTGTTGTAGATCTCATTCTCTTCCTGGAGAGCTACCTCTTGACATAAACAAGGCACTTAGAATTGTTTTTTAACTATGAGTGAGTGAATCAAGGCCTTCTTTTTATAAAATCACTATTAAATAGTCCACAAGAAACATTATGTCTCCAAAAAAAATATCAGAGATATCTTGTTAAAGGGAAAGTTAACAAAGGACAAGTTGCCTTAATACGTAGATCTCATTTTATTAAGCGATACTACAAAAAGTACCATTTTTCACCCATGTGTAACAATGTCCTTTGAAAGGTCACTTTTTAAATCCTCTCATCAAAAATTGAAGTCTGGGATCACCTGGGTGACTCATTTGGTTAAGCATCTGCCTTCTGCTCAGGTCATGATCCCAGGGACCTGGGATTAAGCATCTGGCTCCCTGCTCAGCAGGGAGTCTGCTTCTCTCTCCCTCCTTCCATTCTTTCTCTCTCTCCCAAATAAATAAAATTCTTAAAAATTGTTTTTTTAGAAAGAAGTCTGTTTCCTCATCCTTTGACTACAGACTTGCATTGGGTTTTCCTCTGGCCAACAGACGGACAAGGAAGGAATAGGATGCTAGTTGTAAGCTCTGGCAGCTGAGACCATACATGTTCCATGCTACCAGAACCCTGAAACCAGGCAGTTAACAAGCTGGGCTAGCCTGCTTCAGGTTAAGTGACCATGTGGAATAGACTGAGTCTTCCCAGCTATAGCATTCTGAGACAGTCAACTCCCAGTTGATTGACAACTGACCACTGACCCTCATAAATCCAGTCAAAATCAGTCTTATTCACTGATCAGCACGATTTCCAGTCTACACTAGGCTTATCACAGTTTATAAAGGGTTATTGCTTTACGTCACTGGGATTTGCAAAACCCAAAATACTAAGAATGATAATACCAAGAGTGATAGTCACAAAGAAATATATCTTGAACGAACACAATAAACCTAAATCTAATTAGTCCCAATTATATTCTGGTTTCAAAGTGGTATCTCCTTAGAATGAACACCAATTCAAACACCAAAACAATTAAAAGCAAGCAAATGTTTAATATATGTTTTGAGCAATGTAAGGGGGGAGGTTAGTACATTATTAATATTTAGTACAGCATTTTAAGTACCATAGAAATTAATCAAAATTTATTTTCTTTCTCAATACTTTTCAGTTCTTCCTTTTCCCACATTTTGCTTCTCATATATCCACAATGTCTTTCAAAAAAAAGAAGTCTAAAAAGCTGACTAAAATTTTTGAACAACAAATATGTACTGTTGCCAATCAGCTACCCTTGAACAGAAAACAACTCCATTTCTTAGGTCCTCAAGAAAAGTTCACAAAAGCCGTACCATATCTTTTTGAAATATGTATTTAAATAATCCTTCCTTTTATAAAGAGACAAGGAAATGGGCACAGGGATTATTTTATATTGGAACTGTTGGTGAGTTTTAGTGTTGCTACTGATATTACTGATTGCTTTAGATTTAAAAAAACGAGACTTGAAAAATCTTATAAAACAATAAAAGTTTTCTTAATATCCTTTGCCAAAATAATTTCCTGGGACTTCATTTTTTTTAACACACATATATTTTTGAACATTTCTATTTAAGATACATTTTTTGTGTGGCCATAACTGCTCACAATTGTGAAATATGTCAGATTTTACTTTAACTGACACTGGGGAGTTGTTATTAACTTTTCCAGTGGTTAACAAGTTTAACCTAATATATCCTTAATGCTGAGTGCAAAGATTTGGAGGATGATTATGAAAGTAAACACACACACATGCATACACATAAAGCTTCAATTTACCAACTGTATTAAAAATGCAAGCTATTCAATTTACAGATTGTCTTGGTTCATAAACACTGAGATGAAATCAGGAATCATTTCAAAAAAAATCATTAATTTTATGAACTGCTGTGCTTACAAATAGTTCATGAACTTTAGGAATACACTTTTAGGTTCAAAAACGTGGCTTTTTGCAAAATATATTGATAAAAGATGCATTTTAAAAAAGGAGAGATGAGAATGCTGGAAAGGACTAATACCAGAGCCATGTAAGAACCAGCTAGGGGATCCCTGGGTGGCGCAGAGGTTTAGCGCCTGCCTTTGGCCCAGGGTGCGATCCTGGAGACCCGGGATTGGATCCCACGTCGGGCTCCCGGTGCATGGAGCCTGTGTCTCTGCCTCTCTCTCTCTCTGTGTGACTATCATAAATAAAATAAAATAAAAAAAAAGAACCAGCTAGAATATTTCTGAGAAAAACTCACACCTAAGAAGATAGGAAATTTTTCTAACATTTTTGTCTTATTGAAAATGTCCTGTTGCAATTATTGGCTCATGTCCTTTCAATGACGTGTTTTCCTTGTCACAACAGTGAAAGGAAAACAAACTTATCTAAAGTATTTGTGACTATTATGCTCAAAGTATCAATAATTTCATTAAAAATTTCAATTTTATCTTTCTGAAATATCTTTAATACTGGATTCTTATCTCTATGTAACATATAATGAAATGAACACATGTGTAATTGAGGATACAAGAATGAAAATAGATTTGATCTATATGTTAGGTTAAAAAACCTTATTTACATAAATTTATAAATAATAATTTTACAAAAATTTCCTCTGCTAAAGTTTTGAAATACTTTTTGGAATACCATTAAAGAAGAGCATTGTCTTTCTGCCCCTGGACGCTGCCGAGTAAGCATCATTAAGGTCTCCCCTCCCACTGCCGTCAGGTCTAAGTCAGAGTCTTCCAAAGAGCCTGAGCTCAACAAAGGTTTGAGCTTTGAAACAACCGATGAGAGTCTGAGGAGCCATTTTTGAGCACTGGGGGATGCTTACGGACTGTGTAGTAATGAGAGACCCCAACACCAAGCACTCCAGAGGCTTTGGGTTCCTCAGGTGCCACCGTGGAGGAGGTGGACGCAGCCATGAACTCAAGGCCACACAAGGTGGATGGAAGAGTGGTGGAACCAAAGAGGGCTGTCTCCCGAGAAGATTCTCAAAGACCTGGTGCTCACTTAACTGTGAAAAGGATTTTTGTTGGTGGCATTAAAGAAGACACTGAAGAACAACATCTAAGAGATTATTTTGAACAGTATGGGAAAATTGAAGCGATGGAGATCATGACTGACCAAGGCAGTGGCAAAAAGAGAGGTTTTGCTTTTGTGACCTTTGACGACCATGACTCTGTAGACAAGATTGTCATTCAAAAATCCCATACTGTGAATGGCCACAACTGTGAAGTAAGGAAAGCCCTATCGAAGCAAGAGATGGCTAGTGCTTGTCCAGCCAAAGAGGCCGAAGTGGTTCTGGAAACTTTGGTGGTGGTCATGGAGGTGGTTTTGGTGGGAATGACAACTTTGGTCATGGAGGGAACTCCAGTGGTTGAGGTGGCTTTGGTGGCAATCGAGGTGGTGGTGGATACAGTGGCAGTGGCGATGGCTCTAACGGATTTGATAATTATGGAAGCAACTTTGGAGGTGGTGGTAACTATAATGATTTTGGCAATTATAACAATCAATCCTCAAATTTTGGACCCATGAACGGAGGAAATTTTGGAGGCAGAAGCTCTGGCCCCTATGGTGGTGGAGGCCAATATTTTGCCAAACCACGAAACCAAGGTGGCAAGGTGGTTCCAGCAGCAGCAGCTATGCAGTGGCAGAAGGTTTTAATTACTGCCAGGAAACAAAGCTTAGCAGGAGAGGAGAGCCAGAGAAGTGACAGGAAGCTACAGGTTACAACAGATTTGTGAACTCAGCCAAGCACAGTGGTGGCAGGGCCTAGCTGCTACAAAGAAGACATGTTTTAGACAATACTCATGTGTATGGGCAAAAAACTCGAGGACTGTATTTGTGACTAATTGTTTAACAGGTTATTTTAGTTCCTGTTTTGCGGAAAGTGTAAAGCATTCCAACAAAGGGTTTTAATGTAGTTTTTTTTTTTTTTTTGCACCCATGCTGTTGATTGTTAAATGTAATAGTCATCATGACACTGAATAAATGTGTCTTTTTAAAGATGTGCTGTGTAAAGTTAGTCTACTCTGAAGCCATCTTGGTAAACTACCCCAAAAGTGTGAAGTTAGAATTCCTTCAGGGTGGTGCCAGGTTTCATTCGAAATTTATTTGCAACCGGCGTGGGCACAGAAGCCATGTCTCCACAAACCTTGGTGTGGTTGAACTGACAGTTAATGTGTTGTGATCTGGAGTTCACCGTTGTGATCTGGGTCACCCAAGCAAACTCCTGGAGTTTATTTGGTTATTATGATTGTTGGTACATCCTATGCAATATATATGAATTGAATTATGGTATCAGATAAAATTATAGATGGGATTAAAGCTTGTGTATTGTCCATTATCATGTGTAATCAATAAACGATTTAATATTCTCTTAAAAAAAATAAAGAGGATTGTATGCTCTGACAAAATCAGTTCTGAAGATATAAGTAATAATTATAATAAAAACAGTAATAGCTAAAATATTGTAGCTTACTACATTCCCTTTATTTATATTAAATGTTTTAGTTGTCATGGCAGGATAAAAAGGTAAGTACTGAATTATCCCCATTTTCAGATAGGGAGATGTAGACACAACTAGGAATCAAGAAACAAAGAAAAAAAAACTATATTAAACATAATAATCTTACCCTTAGGTTAATGCTTCTGTTTCAGGTGTAGCACATTGTTTTTCTTCCTCTAATGATTCTTTAACCTCCCTGATCCTCTGTTTATCAACCATAAAATGGAAATAGGAAAACAGCCTACCATATGGGCTTACTGTAAAAATGGAATGAAGTATCAAATTGGTCAGCACAATATTTTAACATTTAAAAAAATAAAAGTTCTTTCTGTTCATTGACCACCCTTGGGGAAAGAGCAGTATCTTATTATGTAGTGTATCCAGAAGTTAAAGAGGAGCTGTGAAGGTGGTGAGGAGCCTGCATGGGAATAAGAGGAACCCTTGAGGCTGAGG
This sequence comes from Canis lupus familiaris, assembly GCF_011100685.1. NCBI lineage: Eukaryota > Metazoa > Chordata > Mammalia > Carnivora > Canidae > Canis > Canis lupus. The sequence continues at coordinate 16,834,763 of NC_049252.1, forward strand.
CAGCTTCAAAGTGGACAATTCAAGGACAGTGGATAAACCAACTTCTTTCCCCAGATTGGTTTTAAAAGAATGGAGTGAGTTCACACACCTGGAGTCAGTGTTACAGGGTATAGTGTCAGTCAGTATCCATCATTCCATTCAGCATTTGTTTAAAAAGTTGAAATTAAAGGTTAACTTTATACCAGGCAGTGGGACAAATACTAGGGATAGAGAGAAAGATACAGGATTAAGGCCCCAATTTAACAGAGCACATATGCTACTGGGAAACTAAACTAAAAAGGTAACTTTTACTATCATGTATGATATGTATCCTTTGATCAAAGAGCATTAGATGAAATTCTCCAATAAGAGTATAGAAATCAAATCATTGATATTGGCTGAGTTAGAACAAAGAAAGCTGCGTGAGATGGGTTTTGGTAAATGAGCTGAGAATTACTAGATGAAAGATGGAAGGAAGGGCATTACAACCAGAGGGAACAAAGTATACAAAGGGACTGGCCACCAGAGCACACATTTTGCATAAAGAAATTAAATGAGATTGGCATGGTTGAGAGAGATGATGAAGCACAGTGAGTATCAACATGCGATGATGAAGAGACTAGGGAGGAATAATTTGCGAATCATCTGGAATTCCAGAGCAAGGAGCCCAAACTTGAGTCCAAATATTATGGACAAAATGTAAAGATTTTAGTGGAGAGCCATATTCACTTTAGAAAGAGGATCAGTTTAGGAGAAATGGGCTATGCATTAGAGGTCCAAAGGGACTGTGTCTGAGAAACACAGTGGATACCCAATAAAACGCATTCAAGGGAATAAGCATACAAGGTAAAATCATCTTGTCCAGAATGCTATTCTTCCTCATTTCCCTTCCATGTGAAGGAAAAATGCAATAATACCAGTGGCTAGCACACAAGTAACCAGTAAGTGTTTGTAAAGATATTCCACTGTAGGTTTCCTTGCTTCTTTGACATATTTTCGTTGGGTAGTCATCCATGTCTGATGATCTGTCCTTTTTGAATTATCCTTGCTTATTTTTCAACTCCTTTAGACAATTGTCAGATAATTAAGTTTTCCCCCTCTTTTCACTTATTTCACCAATAATAATTTAAAAAATCTTTCTTTCTTTTCTAAAAGCATGTACCTTAACCTTCAGTACCCCTTGAATTTCTTCATCTTATGAGACCTATAAAAAAATCCTGTTCTTTAAGCCTGTTTAAATCCACTTTCTGGAAGCAGAGCTGTAGTATTGCCTAACCCCCACCCCCATTCTGCTTTTGAATTTTCAGCTCTATTAGTTCCTGGTAAGTTTTGTACCGATTACATCATGCGGTTCTCCTGGGTGCACAAGAATCAAATAAAGAAGCTCAGCCACCCATGTCAATTCCTGTGCTTTTTACAACAGAGAATCTTTCCTAATTAGCAGTTGTCGAGTTGGTTCAATTCCCTTGTCACCACCATGTTCTGTACCTTGACTACCAAAAAGCTGTTCCTAGATGAGTGTCCGATTACTTCCTTTAACTCTTGCTATATAATAAATAATTAATAGTTTCCTTTAATCTGATCAGTATTGTCAATTGATGTCTAATTATTTATATGCTTTTTAATTTTTTTTTTACCTGAAGGCTGATATATAGCAAACCAGGCTTTAGTTTATGTGTTTTTGAATATATACTTTCTAAGAGTAAGTAGGTAATATTTTTGAAAGAAAAATGTTCTGCGCTTTTCCTGCCTTCCCTACCTCCCCTATATAATCACATATTTATTGTCTCTCTGGCTAGCCAGAGATAAATATTGCATTGGAAGTACATTTTATGCCAGAAAGGCTCTGTTGTGAGCAAGGATGCTGTTTACCACTTCAAATTTCACACTTTGGAAAAGGTCACTGTTCAGAGTGATCCAGGACCAACACTTTTTGTTTGTGATGAATCAAGAGCATAAATAAGCATGGCCAGGCAGCCAGCTCCTCTGGTTTATACTCTTTCAGGTCCTTCCTGGTGTGTGTGTTCAGTTGAGAATTGATGGACACTTGTATGTCTCTGTGACTAAGGCATTGTTGTTGGGGAGAGGACCATCCAGAGCCAGAGTGAGAATATGGCATTGAGATAACATGATTTATAATAAGTATAGAAATTTCTTCTTTGTCCCAATTTCTGACATAAAGCTCCCCAAACCCTTGGCATTTCCTAAATGATAAGAACAATAAAGGTGTCTTTTATTATGTTAAGGAGGTGAGTTTTAGAAAGCACCTAGGTAACCTAAGGATGGACACTGGTTGCCAGTGGAGCCAGCCTTATGATTAAAGGGTTGAAGGTTTTAGGCTTACCCCCTCATGCTGGAGGTTAAGTCAATTGCAATGGCCAGTGATTTGATCAATCATGCCTCTCTACTTGCAACCGTCATAAAAACCCAAAATGACTAGGTTCAGAGAGCTTTCAGGTTGGTAAATGGGTAGAAATTTGGGGAAAATGTTGCACTTGGAGAAGACAGAGGACATGGAAGCTCTGTGCCTCTTCCCTATACCTTGCCCCACGTATCTCTCTCATCTGAGTGTACCTGAATTATATTCTTTTATACTAAATTGGTGATCTAGTAAGTAAAATGTTTCCCTGAGTTCTGTGAGCTGGTCTAGCAAGTTAATTGAACCAAAGGAGGGAGTCTTTGGAACCTCCAGTCTATAGCCAGTTGGTCAAAAGCACAGGTGACAACCCAGACTTGGGATTGTTATTTGAAGTGTGGAGGGGAGGGTGGCGGGGATGGGGGGTGTCAGTTCTGTGGGACTGAGCCCTTAACCTGTGGAATCTAATGCTTCTTCCAAATCCATAGTGCCAGAATTAGGTTGAATTGTGGAACACCCAGTACTAGAGATTTAGGTCTGTGGGAGTTTCCGTATCCTCACATTGACACTGTTCAACTTTATCAGAGTCCTGTGTCCCCCAAAACTGCAACAGTCAAGAAATTCCCCAACCTTTCTGTGTTCTTGAAATGGCTAACTGCAAAGAATCATTCTTCCCATTATGACTTAGATAAGCCCCACTGGTAAACCCCTGCTTTACCTATGACAAGGCTGGAAGAAAAGTCTCCAAATTCTCATTTGTCTCCTGCATGCTGAGGTGAACTGTTCATACCCACTGAACAATCTGGACAAAATGCCTGCTAACTTGACCAAATGTTGCTCAGGCTTCTCCTTCCTTCCCCAGGCCTCTGAGCCTTTACCCTCCTCTGATCATTGTGCTAATGAACAAAAGCTCTTTTATAGCCTCTCCTGGGAACTAACTGCCTGACCTCAGGGGAACATCTGTCCCTCCTCATGCACTGTCCTGTCGCATTGCCACCCATCCTTGTTCCCCACACTTGGTTATTCCTAGCTTTGTTTACTCCTTTCTGCAAAAAAAAAAAAAAAAAAAAAGCCTTTTTCTGGTGCCATTGGATACACTTGCAAATCTCCTGGTAGATTTGCCATATGGCAATAATCCCCCAGCCCTATTACAAGAGTTTCCCTGTCCCATCACAATAACCTTTCTCCCTTTACTTCAATATACATATTTTTTAATAAGTTCATCCTCACTGAACTCTGGATTTGTTTTTATTTGACAGCATACACCCAAGGAATAGCCTAGGGTATAAGGTGAGAGGCCTCCCGAAAGCCTCAAAGTCATATAAACCTTTTCTTCATATCTCTCATGCCAACTGTGAGAGCAGCAAGCAGAAGATGGAGAACCCTTAAAACTGAATTATCTTGGAGATGCTGACTGTAACCTCAACATCCTGTTTAAATGGATCAGACTAAGTTTTTAATTGATTTTTGCTAAACTTGTATTCCCCATTATTCTTTCTATACCCAGAAGATTGTTCTGAGAATAGTGCAAAGAAAAGAGACATTTTAGGGAATTAAGTAAAATACATATTTTCTGCATATCAGAGTTTATGAGTAAGTTTGTGAACTGGCTACATGTATAAATCTTTTTGAAAACTAGTTTTTTTTTTTTTTTTCTTCTCTGCTTCTATTTCTTATTTTGCAACTCTTTTCCTGGAAACTTCAAGGTAACATTTTATGTATTTTACTTACTATATTGATTTGTTTTTAAACATTTTATTTTGATGAGTTTAAATGTCTTCTGCGGAGACAGTTGCTTATCACCAGAAAAATGGGAAACAATCATGCCCCTTGTGAAAATAATTTTGTTCATTTAAGGAAGAAGAGATAAAGTAGCATAGTACATGCTACTGTATTTAGCACCTTTCTCTTAAGATCTTGTACTCTACTCTTAATATAATCCCGCCATATCACTTTTATATATGTGATTTATTTTTGTGTATCAAATTAATTTTTTTGGTCTAGTTTCTTTTAGCAATGAGGCTGCTATATACCTCCATCCTAAAATTATTTCTAACTCTAAATATTTTTACACAAATAAGAATCTGGGAAATTTTTAAGTTCTCTAATTGGAAGATTTTTAGGACCATATGTTACATTCCCTAGAATTTCCTAGAAATCCTAGAATGCCATTTTCCAAAAACATAAAAAAAAGCGTAAGCTGATTGTATAATATATTCACAGCACTATTTACTCAACTAAGTTCTTTCAAAACCCTTGTAAATTGTCCTTGGTCTACAGAAGCACTATTCATGATTATTTATGATTATTATTTATAAAATGAAATTCAATGACAATGCTAAACAACCTACTTCACAGTAGGTTAAACTCTACAGAGAGAATATGTATTTAAAAAACCAATCCTGACAGGCATACATTATACAGGTACAGGTGTCAGGCAAGAGATAATTCATGCTGATAATTATTTTAAAAGAGCAGGAAATAGAATATTATTGTTACAAAAATTTGTCAGAAGAATCTTGACTTTTAATAGATTACATAGAAATATGAAATGACTGAGGATAGAACATTTAAAATCTTCAGAGGCAGAAGAAACTAAGTGGGTGGTCAAAGAAAAGTCAGAGTCCGATTGTTGAGGCTGGAAGAAGTCCTGTTGAGACAAGGACATATTGTAGACAAAGTCTTTCCTCGGGAAGCACTTGAAAATGTGTATGTGGGGTATAAAAACGACCATGAAGAGTCAAAGAGAATGATAGTAGAAGATATGTTCTCAACAGCAAGATGAAATAGGGAATATCTGTACAAAGTAGAATGTATACAATGTATATGCCCACTAAACTGCAGATTTCCCTCTGTCAGATGTGGCTACATTTGTCAATTAATTTGAGGCAATAGAAAGTTTGAAACAAAACAAAACAAAAACCTCTTCCACCTGCAGCCCACTCTTACTGAGGGGATGTATAAAATTACCACAGAGCCCAAACAGTACATCTCGAGCTCTGATCTTTTCTGAAGATGATATCTCTTTTCTACTTATTAATCTTTCTTAGAAATATTCACCTGGAGAGGAAAAATGCTTTTTCTTCTATCACAAAAGAAACAAGCCTTTGAAATCCCATCTTTGTTCTTCACAACGTGGACTTGTATAACTTACAAAGAATTCTCTCTGAAGTCCATAAACAAAAGAATGTCTTGCTGTACACAAGTTATCTGTTTAAGAGAGCTTTCTTCTCCTCCTCTGTCCTGATTTGAAGTGTTTCAACATGCGGCAAAACTAAGATCTAATCATTGCAACAATTGACTGAGGATTCCCACTGAGATTTTAGGAAAGGAAACAAGCAACATGCAATGTTACCCTGATAGGCCCCAAACACACTTTGGAAATTGTTTAAAGATTATTTGCTTATACTTTTTCTTTAGAAATACCAAAGAAATCAGGCTTTCAAGGGATGATATGGAGCATTGTCAGAGCTAATTTGTTTATAAGTATTTGTAGACAAAATATTTTTAAATGATGTAGAACATGCATATTATTCCAGATAGTTGAATTGCACTAAATGAACTAGCAACACCGATAAAAAGTGTCTCTGTATGAAAGTTTTGCGCTTTTTCTTTTCCTAATAGTGGAAACTAATTTTGACTTGTGAGAAAGATATACTTTTACTGTTATCATAGGGTAAAATTCCAGCATGCCCTAATTTTAAGTATATTGTCCTTGACTTGAGAATTTAACTATGTGGCTCTTGGGAGATACCCTTCAATCATAAATACTTCTTCCTTTGCCTGCCATTCTTAATCAGAATCACTAATGTCCTAGGAAAATCAATCTCTCTCTCTTTCAACAAAGTGCGGGGAAAATAATCTTCCAGAAATAAATGGAGTCTTCAGAAGATGTGAACACAAAGTGTTAAATGAGGAAATAACCCATTCTAAGATGTTACCTGCATTTTGGACCACTACTGTAGAACCACAGCAGGATAGGGAAGTAGTAAGGGAGATGCTGTGTTGATTATGGCAGCATAAGTTCTGTTCCCAATACCTTCTGTTATTTTGGGGGAATAACTGCATGCAGAGTAGAACATTCATTGGGGAGGAGTTTGAGACATCCAGGTTTTAGATATGCATTAAAAGCCACATTGCTGTGTGGCTGGGTGACTCAGCTTGGTAAATATCTGCTTTCAGCTCAGGTCATTATCTCAGGGTCCTGGGATGGACCCCCCCAAGTTAGGATTCCTGCTTCCTTGGAAGTCTACTTTTCCCTCTCCCTCTCTCTCCTGCTCATGCTCTCTCTCTTCTTCTCTCTCTCATGCACACACATGCATTCTCTCTCTCCCAAATAAGTAAAATCTTTTTTTATTTTTTATTTATTTTTTAAAAGATTTATTTATTTACTTATTTATGATAGACAAAGAGAGAGAGAGAGAGAGAGAGAGGCAGAGACACAGGCAGAGGGAGAAGCAGGCTCCATGCAGGGAGCCCAACGTGGGACTCGATCCTGGGACTCCAGGATCGCACCCTGGGCCAAAGGCAGGTGCTAAACCGCTGAGCCACCCAGGGATCCCCTGAGCCACCCAGGGATCTTTTAAAAGGCACATTACCTTGCTTTTTCCTCTCTAGAATATAGTTTTTCACTTTTGTAAAATGAAGAATTGGATTAGATGATATGACCGTTTTGTTTTTATCTCTGTAGCTCTGTCGTTTAATAGAGAAATTAGGAAACAGTGTAGATGAATGAGGATAGAGTAACAAGAATTCCTCACAAGAAGTCTAGGCTCCAGATAAATGTATAAATACTTAATGAACATAGGAAATTTTCTATGAATATGTTGCATAATATAACACATAAGATTAACCATTACACACTTGGTCTTCTTTATTTTAATCCCACCCAATTCCATGATTACTACTGGCCTAAAATCTGTTTTAAAAATTCTTAATGTGACCTATTGTGACTTTATAAACTCTTTACTTTTCACAATGGTTACAGGAGAGAATATTTCAGCTTATTTTCTCAATAGAGTTGGGAAATTATATACTTCACTAAAGTAAAAATTAAAAAAAAGATATGATGCATTAAGTGTTTCAAAAGAGCCCTGATGAAAATATAAAGTTCTGTAAGATGCATATTTAAAGATTTACTTATAAATGGTGCTTTCCATATTCTTGGTTTTTGGTAGACAAATTCTTAAATGTATTTAATAATATCCCACCATCACTTTTTTAGATAGTTTAAGATTTCTTTTAAATCAGTTCAACATAAAAGTTAAATGAAAAATAAATTTCAATGTGTTTTTAAAAAGGGTAATATGGAATTGTCAAAGAGTAAGAATTCCTATCCCCTTCAAAGGTCCCTCTAGCTTGACTAAAAATCAAATTGACATGACAGGGGAAATAGAAAATCACATTTAATTGTATACATATGGGGAATCCAAACAGACATGGAAATTCCAAAGACAGACAAAATGAGGTATATATGTCATTCTAAACTATGGAGAAAGAAGGTAAGGGACCTAAGACTTCAAAGGGAAGGAATGTAATTCACAGGAAGATGAGAAAGAGTAAATGACTTTCTACCATACCTGTCCATATCATAATATGGTTATTTTTGGTGATAGCTCTCCTCCCGGAGAAGGTTCTCTAAATTCTTTTTAGGCAGTTGAGGATGGAGGTGAATAGCTAGAGCTTTCTCTGAATCTATTGAGTTATGGTTAGTTTTTAACTCAAAATAATCTTCATGCTAAACTGACCCATGTCAGGGACCAGTGTCCTGTCCTTGGCCACTACAGAGTCAATACAATGAATTATGAGTAAAGGAGCGGCATTTTGGGAATGGCAGAGTGAGTAATGCAGTGAACCCTTCCCCCAATAAAATCACCTTTTAACTAGAGAAAATTATAAAAGAACAGTAACAGCAGCAAAATACCAATCATTTAAAGTCTCTGGAAATTGTCTGAAAGGCATAAAGCAAATGGGAAAAAAATCTATTAAATCTTAATAAAAAATAGCAGAAGGCTGTGACATTTGAGCCAAGACTTACTGTGTTTCCCTACTTCCAGCCCAATGTATAGAAACTTCTCTTGGTGCTCCACCTGCAGAAGGTACAGCCATAAAGACGGGACTCTTCACTCCAGCTCCTTTTGAGGGCTATGGGTTCACCTCAGGAGAGGTAGGTAGCTGGCATTACTCATCATCTATTAGTCCTATTATGTAGAGCTCCATTCAAAACAGACATAGCTGAGAAGATTGAGGCTGGTTAACCCTACTCAGGTTCCATTTGTAGCATGCAAACTCCACTCCAGATACGATAGACCAAAACTACTGGGCACAATTGCCTCATCTCCAGTTTGCTTATAGGGCAGAGTTTCCATGCAGGGAGGGGCAAGCCAAGAAGCCCAGGGACTACCAAGTACCTCCAGTGCCAGCTTATAGAGCACATAGGTTATTCTAAGAGAAGCGGGCCTTTGGGTTACCTCCAGCTTCTGTGCAGACCTGCAAAGATTCTGATTAGGGGAAGAGGCAGGCCATAATGACTTAGAGCTCTGCAGCTCTGCCTGAAGAGACTGATTTTAATTGGAAGAGATCTCAAAGAACTCCACGTCTAACGTTGTTGCCAAAAACCATGAGGACCTTAAAGGGAAGCAATTAAGAACACAGTGATAGCATGATACTAGTAGCATCGAGGGACATGGCAGAGAAACCAGAAATTTAACATAGAGAACCAGGAGAAAAGGTAGCTTTGAAGAGCTCTCTTTGTAGTAACAGTCAACCATGAGTTCAGGAATATTGTGTATGTTACGTGGCACCCGCTTGGAACAATCAGAACTGGTTTGAAAACATTCCCAAACCACAGAAAAATTCATCAATAAAAGTCAGAATCCTCACTGGCAGAAAGACCTTAAGTATAATTCTGCCAAAACATTGGCTGAACGATAAGCTACTCAGACTCGGAGGCACATCTTAGGGAAGACAGGCTTAAAAATAAAATCACACACATTACTGCCAGAATTAAGACTCTCTGCATGCCTTAAGCTGTGCCCTCTTAGGAATAGTCAGAGAGGAAAAACCTAAACTATTAGTTGCTAGATGAGCATGGGACAAAATCATAAACTCCTTAAACTGTGATAGGACCCTCTATGCCAGGCATATATCTTACAGTAAAAACAGCAAAGGATACAAGTCTAACTGACTAAGGATATTTAAGCACAATCTTTGATCAAAAAAGTGGCTTAACTGACCTAGGGGTAACAACTAGTTACGGAAAGACCAAAAGACCAAAAAATAAAATAAAGAACAAAAATTAACAAGAGCCTTTATAGGCTGCACACTAAGAGCAAAGACTCCACAGACAGAGTTCAGCCGAGTTACTAAAAAAACACATGACCGAGGAAACACTAACAACCAAATATCATCCCCCCACAAGTGGACAGCTTTTAATAAAAAACTGAGACAAAGAAATAAAAAAGCATGACTCATAAATAGAAAGAAGAAAAATATATTGGGCATAAAAAGTGCTTTTGAAGAAGCCCCAGTGTTGGACAAGTTGGACAAAGAATTCAAAGCAGCCACTATAAAGGCGTTCACAGAACTAAAGGTAAATATACCTAAAGATTACTTCGTGAAAGAATACCAGGAAAGTGGTATTGTAAATAAGAATCAAATTAAAATCTGGAGTTGAAAATTACACTAGAATAAAAACATGCTAGACGGGCTCAACAGTAAATTTCAGCTGGCAGGAAAAAGAATTTCCAACATTGAGATACATTAATAAAGATTATATAATATGACAAGGAAGAACAAAGAATGAAAATGAACAGAGCCTCAGAGAAATATGAAACACCATTAAGCACAGCAACACATGAAGAATGAAAATACCAGGTTTGGACAGTAAAGGTCATGAAAAACATTCAAAGACACGATAGCTGAAAAATTTCTGAAATCTGAAAAAATATCAATCTACAAATCCAAAGATCTCAATGTACTTCAAGTATGATTAATTCAAAGAGTTCTACACATCATAGTCGAATTATTGAAAATGAAAGAGAAAATCTTGAGAGCAAGAAGAGAAAATGACTTACCACAAGGAAACCCTGGAATGATTGATTGATAAGAAGGAGTGACTCCATAGGCAGTGGAATGGCATTCAAAGTGCTAAAGAAGAGATAAAAAAGCATCTATACCAAAAATCTTAATAACTAGCAAGACTATCTTTCAAAAAGGTGAAATAAAAATATTCCTATATAAATAACAACTTAAAGCCTCTGTTTCTAGCAGACTTTCCTTTTTTTCTTGACATATTTAGAAAACAACTGCATTAAAAATGTATATTATTGTATTGTTGTATATTGTTGTATAACATTTCAAAACATAATTTATTTGACAGAGTACAGAAGGGGCAAGTGACAAGTTCTTATAGAAAAGGAATGACATTAGGTGAGAACTCAAATGCATACAAAGAAATGGAAAATAAAGGTAAATAAAAATACTAGTATAATAAATGCTATAAATATATAGTGTTCTTTTTTCTTCTCCTTCTTTAAGATACATATGATTATATAAAATGGAAGTTAAACACCACATTCCACAATAACCAATGACTCGAATAATGTTATAAGGAAAATTGCAATTTTAGATAAATAAAACTAACCCACAACATACCAAATCTGTGAGTTTCAGCTGAAAAATGTCAAGAGAGAAACCTACAGCTGCTAACACTTTCCTAAAAAACGAAGATAGATGTCAAATCAATAGGCAAATATTTCACTTTAATAGGAAATCAGAAGAAGAGACCAAACTAAAAGCAAGCAAGAAGAGAATAATAAACATCATGGAAATAAGTCAAATACAGAAGAGAAAAATAATAGTGAAATTCAATGAAATCAAAAGTCATTTTTGGAAAAGATCAGCACATTCAATAAAACTTTATATATGATGACCAGGAAAGAAAAAGACTCAAATTACTTAAATCAGTGATGGAAAGTGGCATATAACCATAGACCTTATAGAAATGGAAGATTGTAAGAATATTATGGGCAACTACATGGCAGGAAGTGAGATAACTTAGACGACATTAACAAAGTCCTAGAATAACACAAACTATTAAACTTATTCCAGAAGAATTCTAAAAATTATGAATAGACCTAAAAATAAAATGATTGAATTAGTAATTTTTAAATTTCTCACAAAGAAAAGCTTGCATCCAGATGGTTTCCCTAGTATTTTCCACCTAGTATTTATAGAATAATTAATACAAATCCTTCATAAATGTGCCAAAAATATAAGGTGAAACACTTCCTAACATATTCTTTTGAGGCCAATCTTATCCTGAAACCAATACTTGACAAGGACATCAGAAGATCAATATTCCTTATGAGATAAAAATCCTCAACAAAGTATAAGTTAAATCCAGAAAAAAATATAAAAAAGATTATACAATTTGAACAAATGAGATTTATCCTTGGAATACAAGGTTGGTTTAACATTTAAAAATCAATTGATGTGATATATGATATTAATAGAATAAAGGACAGTAATCTCAATAGAATCAGAAAAATCAATTTACAAATCCCATGATTTTCATAATAAAATCACTGAACATTTTAGGAATAATAAGGAACTTTGATAAAGTCATTTATGAAATTCCACAGTTAAATAATCTTTATTGGTTAAAATTTGAATGATTTCCCTTTAAGAACATGAATGAGACATATCTACCCCTATGATTATAAGTGACATGATCTTGCATATACAAATTTTTAAAGGATTCATTTAAAAAATATTAGAACTAACATGAGTTTGGCAAGTTTTTAGGATACAAGAGCAATCTACAAAATTTAATTGTATTTCCATATAGCTGTACTGAGCAATCTAGAAATGAAATTAAACAATTTTATTGTAAAAATAAGATGATGTGAATTAATCGAAGGGCATCCAATATTTGTGGATCAGGAGACTTAATAGTCTTAATATGGCAGTATTTTCTAAAACGATCTACAGGGGCACCTGGGTAGCTCAGTTGGTTAAGCATCCAACTCTTGGTTTCAGTTCGGGTCATGATGCCATGGGTAGTGTGATTGAGCCTCACATCAGGCTCCCAGTTCAGCAGGGAGCCTGCTTGAAGATTCTCTCCCCCTGCCCCTCCCCTCATTCGAGTGCTCTCTCATGCTCTGTCTCTCACTCTCTGGCTATCTCGTAAATAAATAAATAAATAAATAAATAAATAAATAAATAAATAAATATTTAACTAAAACCTCTGCAAAATCCAAAAGTGATCTACATATTCGACACAGTTCCAGTTAAAATCTAAGCTAGATTTGTGTGTATGTTTGTGTGTGTGTGTGTGTACAAATTGACAGGCTGAACCTAGAATGCATATGAAAATGCAGAAGACTCAAACAATCTTGAAAGAAAAAGAACAAATTTGGAGGATTTTTTAACTTCATAGCTACAGTAATCAAGACAGTGTATACTGGCATGTTAATAAATGTATAAATACTCAAGGAAATAAAACATGTCCCCCTCAAAACCCAAAACTTGTATACAAAAGATCATGAAAGCATGATTAATAATAATCAAAAAGTGGAAAATAAATACCCATCATCTACTGATGAATGGATAAGCAAATATTGATGATAGATAGATAATTATTAAATATTGTTAAAAAGGAATTAACTACTATTACATGCTACAACATGGATAAAACTTGAGAACTTTATAAGGAAAAGAAGCCACTCACAAAAGACCATATATTATATGAATCCATTTATATAAATGTCCAGAATAGCCAAGTCTATAGACAGAATACAGAATTGTTGTCTAGGATTGTATAGGGGGTACAGAGGGAAAAGGAGCACTTACTAATAGATCTAAGATTTTTTGTTGAATTGATTTAATGTTCTAAATTTAAATTGTGGTCAAGGTTACACACCTCTTTAAACATATTAAAAACCATTGTATTGTATACTATAGGGGGTGAATTTTATGACATGTGAACTACATCTCAGTAAGGATGTTTAAAACTTATGATTAAGAAAAGTAATTTGAAGTGAATAACTCAAGAAAAAACATGTACTACATATAAAAATAGGATATCTTGAGGCACCTAGGTGGCTCTGTCAGCTGAGCATCCAACTTTTGATTTCAGCTCAGATCATGATTTCAGGAACATGAGATGGGGCCTGCATTGGGCTCCATGCTGAGCATGAAGCCTACTTAAGATTCTCTCTCACCCTTCCCTCTGCCCCTCCCCCAGCATGCAGATACACACACTCTCTCTCTCTCTGTCTCAAAAAAAAAAAAAAAGGATATTTTATTAAATTCCCACCGAAGAAACCGAGAAGTAATTAATATAGCTTTTGATATCACTGTAAAAATGAGCACATACACATACTAATGAAAATAATATGAATATTTTTAATAAAGATGACATAAAGGAGAAATAATTTTAGGTAATGGCCCAGAAGATGACAAAGAGACAGAGTGAGAAATAATAATGAAGTAGATAAAATAAGAAAACAATATTCCTCCTATATTTTGCTATATTTGTGGTCCAACCAAATAATTCTTTTGATTATTCTCTTTTATGTGAAGAGAAAACAGAAGTTACATATGAGTGGATGCATCAAGTGCACCTGTAGAATCACTGGCTCTGAGCATGAGAAAAGACATTTGATGATATTACTCCCACTTTAATCATCTGTAATGAGGCTAACTAGTATCCAAAGTCAGTGTACTGCCCTAGAAGAAAGCATATATTTATAACTCCCAACACAGTTTTGCTTTGTTTTTGTTTTGCGTGGCTTTAGGAATATCACAGAGGTCTCTGAAACAAAATATTGGGCCCCCAGGGACCTGTGAAACCCACCTTTAGAACCTCTGCTATATATACTGGCAAGGCAGGAAAACCTAACAATTCAGAGACATAGAAGGGTTGTACTTCCGTAATTTCAGTTTGGTGAGGCTAAAGAGATTTTTTGAGGTATTAGTGTCTACAAGTAACTGACCACATGAAGTAAATGGATGATGAGAACTCGGTGGACATTGTAAGCAAATGCATTGGACGGTGGCCATGGACTGGGAGCTGCAAGGAAGCAGAATAGAAAGAACAGTCAGCCTAACCTCGTTCCTATTGAATGTTTGTTGCCTAATAGTCGTTCATCATAGTTGTTAATTTGTTTAAGTTCTCCAGAAAAAGTGGGAAAATAATATCTATACCATATTTTTGCTATGAGACTACATGAAATTAGTTATGCATAGAAGGCATTACAGTGCCTGATGCTTAATAGGTACATATTTTTTGTTTGTTTGTTTATTTGGGAAAAAAGTCTTGATATTGAAGAATAGAAGCATGAGTACAAGGGCTTGGGGTCCAGCCATAAAATTTCGGAGCAGAGTCAGAGCCTCATTCTTCAGATTAGAAAAAAGAAGAAAACAATCACGAATAGAGAAGTTCAGCAGTATTGACAGCAAGACTGTCTTTATTAGGACTGATCTGAAACAATGGCCCCTTTCATGTGTCACCAGAGGTGAGGATTTGGATTTTCCTTAAAGTGGAGCTGAGCCCACAAGGGAGGGTACTTTTAACCCCATATCTACCAAGAGCTGGGCTTCACCCCAGTTGAAAACCATGAAGCTCCTGATCTTCACTGATAGATCAGTGTGGCTTCCCCAGTCAAGGATAAGAATGGATCTATTACCTGGAGCTTGTGACTCTGAGGACACCAGACTTGTTTCTTTGTGCTGTATTTACCTTAATATGGGACATACACAGGGATTTGGAAAGAGTTCTGAGAAGAGCAGAAATAATTAATGGAATCAACTCACTGAGTTATGAAGAAAGATTGCAGGAACTGAAAATGCATTGTTTAGTTAAGCATCAGTTGTCTAAAGATATGATAATAGTCTCCAAGTACTTGAAAGGTGAAAATAATATGCTGTCCTTCATATGCAAATTTAAAACTATGGCCCATCAGTAAAACTTGTGCTAAAGTTTTTTTTTTTTTTTTTCCAGTGGTGAGAATACCTTTTAACGATTTTAAACTCTCTTGCATTCAGTCTCCCTTATAAATAGGCAGAATTTATGAAATAGGTCAGGATTAATGATATGCTTATAAATGGGAAAAAAAGGCTAAACTATCGAATACAGACAAATCTTTGATCTTATATTATTGAAAGGTTTTCTTTCTCACACAAGCTACTTCTTTGATACCAAGAGGGTATTCTAACAATTTGATTCAATTTTGACATTGTTTACCTGGAAATCAGATCCCACAGTTTAAAGGGGTTCAATCCCACAAGACTGCCCTCCTTCATCAGATACCAATCACAAGTCCCAAGCCTTGCAAACACCTCACCAACAGGCTATAAATTTGGAGGTTCCTATAACCCCTCCCAGATTTAATATTTGCTAGAATGGTTCATAGAACTCAGGAAAACACTTTGCTTACATTTGATGGTTTTCTGAATAAAGGATACAACTCAGGAATAGCCAAAATGGAAGAGAGGGTGGTGGCAAGGATCTTCCCTGAACTCTTTGGGCATGCTACCATCCCAACACCACCATGTGTTCATCAGCCTAGGAGCTCTCCAAACCCTGTTGCTTAAGGGTTGGTATACAGATGTAACTGCCCACTGATGATTAAGTCAATTTCCAGTCCCTTTCCTCCTCAAAGGGAAATGGGAAATGAAGCTAAAATTTCCAAGCTTTTAATAGTGTGTTTTTTTTCTGGTGATGAGCCCCATCCTAAATGGGCTCTCTAAGGGCCTGCTCACCAAAAGTTGCCTCTTGAGAACAATAGACTATCATTCATATCAAGGAAATTGATTTCAAGGTTTTTTAGGAACTCTAGGATCCAGGAATGAGGATAAAGACCAAGTATCTTTCTAGGACACCACAAACATACCACCCTTATTGAATTAGCTTATTACCAGCAAAGTGAAATTCTTGGCCACCAATTAATGCACTTACCACCACCCCCACACACCTGTAGAGTATATTGTCACAGCTCCTAACCAATTATTCACAATTGCCCATTTTTTACCCTCTCCGTTGTCTTGACCAAACCTTATTCCAGCTTCTCTCTTCCCCAAAGATCGCTGAACTATGACTTGTCCTCAGCCCTGGGCAAGAATGGAGATGCAGAGCAGGTCCTTTTAGCAGCTGATCCCCAAGTCAGGTGATTCTGCTGACACATTTCCTATTAGATGGCACCTGTGTATGCTCTTTTATTCATTCCCCCTTGCTTGTCCAACTTACCCTTAAAAGTTTCTGCTAAGCTCTGCTTCTCTCTATAATAGAAAAGTCTTTTTCAGTCTTATTTTGATATACTTGCAGATTTCTGAGTTCTGAACATTGTCCCTATTTTATTAGTCTTTTCAAATAAAGTCTCTTCTTATCTAAGTCTGGAATCGCTTTTATTGAGGCAAAATGTTAATACTGCTACAGTTATATTAGATGGCAATATCAGCAACAAATCTACTAAGACAAAATAAAATTAAGAATTAAACAATTCTATCATAAACTTGGGCAATACAAAATAGATAATCTGGATAATTTTGTGAGTTTATGAAAGTTTTTTTTTAAAGGTACTTTTCATAAATTGATTTTCAAAGTGAAAGAAAGATAAAAACACATCATTTGAAAATTAACATTTGGCTACATACCCAGGAAAATTTTCTTAAAATTATTGTGCTATTTGAGCAAGTACCTATTTTTTTCTTCTTCCAATAGAAGCTATCTGGAATCAATATATCCTATGCTTCAAGGTTTTTTTTTTTTAATTTTTATTTATGATAGTCACAGAGAGAGAGAGAGAGAGGCAGAGACACAGGCAGAGGGAGAAGCAGGCTCCATGCACCGGGAGCCCGATGTGGGATTCGATCCCGGGTCTCCAGGATCACGCCCTGGGCCAAAAGTAGGCGCCAAACCGCTGCGCCACCCAGGGATCCCTGCTTCAAGGTTTATGTAAGAGAGCTGTAGATTAAGGAAGGCCAGTGATTCTCCTCTTTAAAATAATTCTAGATGTTACTTCAGTGAGCCACCAAATTAAAAAGGAAAATTACTTATTTCATAAAAGATGAGCTTTTTTCGCTAAAACAATATGGTGACTGAGAATGTTGACTTTTACATGAATTTTAGCTGTGTAAATGGATGTAGCTACTTCATGTGAGTTAATAGTCCTCTGCTTACCAAATTGACGTTAGTAATTAATTAATGTTAGCAAATTGATTACTTGGAAATTAAATATGTCAACTTTAAAAATATATTTATATTTAATATTTATGTTTTAATATAAACACATTTTTCTGATACAGTTTATTTAATGGCAACAGGACATTTTAGACAAGTCATGAAAATGCAGACAATGAAAAAACACTTCTTATATTGTTTGTATTAGTCTTTTCTTTAAAATCATTTTATCTAAGCAAAAAGTTTCTACTAGGAAATCTAAATGTGACTTTTTGATTTAGTTAAGTCATTATGTATTCCTTCTACCAAACCAATAATTTCATAATAATAGTAAAACTAGAATACTCATTGCAAATGGACAAATAATTAAAAAGATACTATGTTCATTCATGTGTCTTTGATTCTGTTGCATAGCTAAATAGGAAGCATGAACAAAGAACAGAGAAAAAAATGTTATAAAGTTTTTAAATGATCAGTTAGTAAATTTTAAGCATAAAACAAATAAACCAAAAATCAACCTAATTGCATGAATATTTGTCAAATAACAAGGTTAGTAATTTTTTCACTCTTCTTAGATGGACCGTATGTCATGTGGAACTATTCGAGGTCATTTATATTCATGACCTCACCACTGGTAATAATTCATGTATTATTGTTAAATCAAATATTTTATTTTGAAATTATGTCCAGAAACAAGTTTAAGGAGTAATATTTGTCTTATGGTTTCTTTTCTTGTTTTTCAAAAGAACACAGACATTAAATTAGTAAAAAACAAAAAACAAAAAACAAAACAAAAAAAACCATCAGAGCCTCTTAATGAAAATTATATTCAAAGTTAACCTATTCAGATTTATTAATGATTCTGTGAGTTGTTTATAAAAATCATACACTCTGGTTTGACCCTCATTCTAAATTTCTTAGTTTAGCAATAGGAGCTTCTTTCCTGAATTTGAAAGGATGCTACTGTAAATATCTCTGTTTTTATTAATTGTAAAATATGTAAAGAAAAGTGAAAGAACTTGGTTGTAGATACTGACTTATTACATCGACACTTTTTATTTTTATTTTTAAAATGTATTTATTTGAGAAAAAGAGAAAGAAAGAATATAAGCAGGGTTGGGGAGGGGCAGAGACACAGGGAGAAGCAGACTCTGCCGAGCAGGGAGCATGGCACAGATCTTAAACCCAGGACCCTGAGATCGTGTCCTGAGCCAAAGGCAGTTTCTCAGCCAACTGAGCCACCCAGGCACCCTAGACACTGGCACTTTTAAACTAAACTAAATGATACTTCTTTAGCTCAGTTAATTCGCTAAGAGTTATTGAGAGTTATATATATCAATCAGTTACCCCAAATTAATTCAAGGAGTTTTACAGTGGAAAAGGTATCATCTACTCTCTTATTTTGTCATAATATTGCGATTAGCAATGAAATAGGAATTGCTCTTATGTATAAGTTAGATCCTTGGTACTCAAAGATAATCTACAAACAATATCAGCAAAAGCTGGAAAATTATTAAAATGAAGAATTTCATATTAAAACATTAAAAATACTCCTTTCAAGAACTACAAAATTGGAATCTGCATTTTAGCAAGATCCTCAAGTCATTTGTATATACATTGAAATTTGAAAGCACTAGGTTATGTGACCTTCATAAGAGAAACTTTAAAAGGAATCCTCTTATCACATATGGAAATGAAAAGAATGTGCTTTAAAGCCCTTCCCAAGCCTAAGACTGCATGGGACTCTCTGATAGGATAAAAGAAAGAAATCTTAAGTTTGCATCTAATCTGTCCCTTATCCAATCATTTCTCTTATTTGAAGGAAAAGTTATTTAACTCACTTGTTTCTCTTTGTTGATACCTTGTCTAAGGAAATCAAATTAAAAATTGTAAAAGGGAAAAAAAATTGTAAAAGGATTTTTTTCTGTCTTTTCCAAAGTGTAGATCAAATCTTTGGCCTGGGCAACAGAAAACATTTAAATAACAGATAGTTTAGCCAGATAGACTTTGCCTTTAATGTCAAAAAACATCAATCAACAATTTCTCCAATGTGTAGTGAATTTCAAAATTCAGTGAACTTTTGTTAACATTGGTTCATGGTGAGCTCATACTTCTTCCTGTTTCTTCATTCCCAATGCTATTATCCCACTTCAAACTATAATCATTTATCATCTGAATTTCTACAATATTTCCTGTCTAGTTTCTGAATTTTTTGCATTTGTTCCCTCTAATCCGTTTTTAAAAATATTGTAGCCATAGTATAATACCTGAAGTAGAACACTGATTGTAACCACTTTGATTCATATTCTTTCAGTGTTTTCATTTTTAGGAAAAAGCTCAAACTTTTTGATATTCCTTTTGATCATATCCTTGCTCTACTTTTGCCTCCTTTCTGCATCCATCTCCTGTACTCCATATTCAAGGGATATTGAATTCCTGTCACTTCCCCAAGTATACCTTCTCATTTTGGTTTCAGATATTTAATGATTTCCTTTCCTTAATCGATGTATAGCATATAGTTTCATTTTTTCTCATCCTAACTGCCACCTCAATTGGGAAGCCAGCCCACCCTAATTCCCCGCAAATGCTTCTCCTTTGGATGCCCATAGCACCCTGCACTTCTTTACCTTTGTACATTATTTTCTAATATTAAATCATCCAATTACTGACATTTTTTGAAAGCATTATTTTAACTCCTTATGGGAGGTTACCTCTTAGAAATGAAACTTTTGTTAAAAATTGGTTTGCTGGGACACCTGGGTGGCTCAGTGGTTGAGTGCCTGCCTTCCGCTCAGGGCGTGATCCTGGAGTCCCGGGATTGAGTCCCACATCGGGCTCCCTGCATGGAGCCTGCTTTCTCTCTGCCTGTGTCTCTGCCTCTCTCTGTTTCTGTGTCTCTCATGAATAAATAAATAAAATATTTTTAAAAAATTGGTTTGCTTTAAGTGATTATAAGACAAGAAAAGTAGAACTCCGATAAAGTACTTTGACAAGAAATGAATGTGTTGAATAAGAAATGAGTAGGAATTTGGTGTCTGAATTAAATTCCAAAGGAGCAGAAAATACAAAAATGAAAGTAGTATAAAAATCATTGTCTGGAGCTAGACTTAATGAGGAAATTTGATTTAGGAGAAAGGTTTGATTTGTAGAGTGACCAAATAATTTACTTGGAAGAATTCCTAATAAAGAATGAAGTTTTGCTAACTAATTATAGTAATAAAATTTTTAATATGCACTTGTAAGTTGTACAGTGCAGAAGACTTTTGTTGTTTGCAAGCTTCCAACGTATATTGCATCCACTGAATAGAGCTGTATTTCACAATTGGATTAGCAAGAGGCTGAGGGGAAACAGTTGTAAAAGGGAGATGCATGACTTGGCAGAAAGAACTTGGAAGTATAAATGGGGACTGGAATTTAAGGCAGAGGCAATTCATGTAGTACCTGGAAAAAGGTATTGAGTTCTGTATAGGACTTTTCTTAGAAAACACAAATAAATGTCATTAAATCTTGTAAGACCATGTAACCTCAGCTGATATCTGATTCAATCATAGCCCTATTCTGCAATAAGTTTTTTAGTTGTAACTTAAGTAGATATTTTGTATCTGTCTTGGGCTCTGGAAGCTCTACAATAAATACTATGAAATAAATAAATGAGTGGATTCACATTAAAAAGGAATTCAACTTTAAAGGAATGCTTTATCCCCAAACCCTATCATTCATAAGATTGGCGACATCAACATTTCCTTCCAGCTCAAAAAAAATCTCAAAATGTTTGCCCATGGAAAATAAAAATATTTATTTCACTTAGAAGGAAAGGTATCTAAGCTATCTAATAGGTTTATTTTTGTTCTTGTATTGCTGATATTATATGTGTCAGTTACCTAAAAGGTAGAGAAGAACATTAGAATTTAAGCTCCCACAAGGAAAGGATTTTGTAGCTTCCTTACTTCTACATCCCATTCACTCAGGGGAATGCTAGGCAAAGCATAGTGATTCAGTAAAGTTATTGTGAATGAGTGAAAGACTTCCTAACTCAACAAATTATACATAATCACTAGGAGGAATGTGAAAAAAAAAAAAAAAAGAGAAAACTCCATAAAAGAGCTGGGAATGTTTCAGATAGAAGAAAAATAAATAGTAGGGATCCCTGGGTGGCCTTTGACTCAGGTGTGATCCTGGGGTCCGGGGATCAAGTCCCATATCGGGCTCCCTGCATGGAGCCTGCTTCTTCCTCTGCCTATGTCTCTGCCTCTCTCTCTGTGTCTCTCGTGAATAAATAAATAAAATCTTTAAAAATATATACTGAAAGAGTTAGGAGGAGAGTACCAACTATCTATATTGTGTTAAGTGGGAGTAGGACCAGCTACATAGTTTGTAGGGTCCAGTGTAAAATGTAAATGCAAGCCCTCTTTTCAAAAAGTATTAGAAGTTTCAGGACCTCAACTGCAGAGTATTAAACCAGGTATGGTGCCCTTGTACATGTAAGCCTATGCCACAGGTCCTGCTTGAGAGTGATGCTAATTGTAATAAGATGTGCTAAAATGGCAATCTGTGCTTCTGTGAGCAAATGTGTTCTGACACAGAGCTATTTACATAAGAACCTAGTTGAATAATAGCTTAATATTATTATATTTTACCTTTGCATTAACTCCTTTTATTTTTATTTTTATTTTTTTTAATTTTTTTTTAATTTTTTTAATTTTTTAATTTTTTTATTTTTTTGCAATTTTTTTTTATTGGTGTTCAATTTACTAACATACAGAATAACACCCAGTGCCTGTCACCCATTCACTCCCACCCCCCGCCCTTCTCCCCTTCTACCACCCCTAGTTCGTTTCCCAGAGTTAACAGTCTTTACGTTCTGTCTCCCTTTCTGATATTTCCCACACATTTCTTCTCCCTTCCCTTATTTTCCATTTCACTATTATTTATATTCCCCAAATGAATGAGAACATATAATGTTTGTCCTTCTCCGACTGACTTATTTTTTAATACTGAATTCAACTGTATCTTTCCTTTTTAGAAATGGGAAAGTTGGGGCACCTGGGTAGCTCAGTCAGTTAAGCATTCTGCTCTTGGTTTCGGCTCAGGTCATGATCTCAGGGTCATGAGATCAAGCCCTGTGTCAGGCTCCAAGTTCAGTGCAGAGTCTGTTTGTGCCTCTCTCTCCCCATCTGCCCCTTCCCACTTACTCGCTCATGCTCTCTCTCTCTCTAATAAATAAATACAATCTTGAAAAAAGAGAAATGGGAAAATTGGAGACACAATTAGATACTATTAGATAATAATTTTTCTCCTGATTGAGGTTTTCTCAACCAAAACAATGAAGGAAAGATAATTAACATTTATTAACCAATTAGTATGTGCTAGATGTGGCAGTTATACAGAATCATTAATCCCAAGGTAAAATCTTTGTTATTATCATAGATTCATGTGTAATTAATGAAACAATTAATAAAATTAACTTGTCAAAAGATCACACTCTCAGTAGGTAACTAATTAAGAATCAACATCCATATTTGTTTTAACGTGAGAAAGGAGTAGCTTCTCTGATCGTTCGTCTAACAGATCATGCATGCTAGCCATCTCTTCTTTTCCTAATATCTTTTCTCCCTTGTGATATACAATTATTGATTTATTGACTTATTGATTTTGTATGATCCCCTCACCTCACTCACTCTCTCAACTTTCTATTAATACAGACCCTGTGATGACTTAAATTCATATTTGGGACCTTCAATTATGCTTTATACATACATATCATTTTACTGAGCTCTGTGCTGACATACTGAGATGTGTTAAGTTGTATTTTGATACCTGTTCTGTTAGTGTATCTTCTATCCTCAGCTAGAAGAATAGAATGATTGTCAGGGTAGTGTTTATATACTTTTGAGTCTTTAAAGGTCAGTCTGCGACTTCTAGCTGGCAGAACCATGAGGAAAGAAATTTCTCTTGTTTAAGACAACAAGTTTATGATATCTTGTTATGGCTACCCTGGCAAACTAATACAGACTCCGTGAGACTTACAGCAGAAGCCTCCTAAATTGTAGGTACCTTTGAGATGAAGGAAGAAAGTCTTATAACATCTAAAAAAAAATAAATAAAGGTCATAGCATTTGACCTCATTCTTCACTTCCAAAATCTTAGAGATACAGTAGTCATAAACTGCTGAAGTGGGCATGATTTGTACTCAAATCAGGATCTGAAAGTTAATGGTAATGTCTGGAAAGTCACTTAACCCCTCTATATTTGTTGTCACATCTATAAAGCAAGTAGTACCGATTTTACAGTTTTGTTTTCAGGATGAAATGAGGTAATGAACACATAATGTCTAACCGAAAAATCCACTCTCCTTGACACAAACAACAACAACAATAGTAATTAGGAAAATATTGGTCAGGATTCTCTAGAGAAACAAAGAGAGAGGGAGGGCAGGGGGAGGGAGAGAGAGAAGAGATTTATTATAGGAATTAGTTCATGTAGTTACAGAGGCTGAGAAGTCCCACAGTCTTTTCTATGAAAATTGGAAAATTAGAAAAGCTGGTGGTGTTACTAAGTCCCAGGCCTAAGCCTGAGAACCAAGGGAGCCACTGGCATCAGTCCTGGGGTCTGAAGGCCTGAGAACCAGAGAAGCTGATATCTGAAAGCAGGAGAAGGTGGATGGACATTCCATCTCCAAAAGAAAGAGAATACACCTTCTGTCGTTTTTGTTATGATCTTGCTCTCAATGGCTTGCATAATGCCTGACCACATTGGGGCTCATGAGTCTCCTTACCCAAGGAGACTGAATCAAATGCTAACCTCTTCCAGAGACACCCTTACAGACATAACCTGAAATACCCTACCAGCTAACTGGGCATCCCTTAACCCAGTCAAATTGACACATAAAATTAATCATCACAAGTTCAAACATGTATTTTTAGGGAAAAAAAAAAACTAATTAAAAACATGTTTGAAAAGAAGCATTAGAAAAAGTATTTTTTCAAAATAGCTTTGAGAATCCTGATAAAAAGGGAGTAAGAGAAGCACGCTGCATTTCAGAATTTGAACTGCCTGATTAGAGTAGTTAATTACATTACAAAAGCTGGGCCTTTTCAACTAGAAATGATTTCTGGAAGAATTTTATCAACTTGACATTCATAAAAGCTATTTTTGATAATATATGACAAAATTTGGCAAATAGTCTAGTTTCTCATGTCTCTGTAAAAGCTAAAAATGAAATATTAACCATCACTCAATGAGGGTGTTTCTATGGAGACTAACATAAATAATGTATATAAACTGCTTTCTAATAACATAGCTTAGTTGAGATGAGAGCTAGAACTTCAAAGTCTTAAAGAAATAGAATGCTTACAATCTTAAATATGTCAAGCAAGCATTAGTAAACACAAGGTCACAATTAATTCATAGCTAAATTCTTCCCAAGAGCTTGAAATGTCAGTATTCTATCTCAGAGTAAAAGCTAACTCGTGTTTTATAGAAGATATGTAGGTAGTGTTATTGATACACTGTTTTGAAAATGTGGGACTTGAATTCTCCTTCAGACAGATGGGTAGTTCATTTTTACAGGGACATAGGACACCAGAGTACATGTGGTTAGACAACATACATTATTTTTTCCCTCAAAAAAATAGTTTTAGTTTTAGTTAAGTACTTTGACATGTGTAATTTGAGATCCAAAGATCAGCCCCATAAAGCTTAGAACAGACCATCTGGAACTAAAAATATTTAAGAACAGGTGTTATAAATTGGCCATTATGTCCATACAGGAGCAAGATGGTAGTACAAAATCTGCTTTCAAGTAGAAGTACATCTTGATGGATATTTCAGAATAAATTATCTGCAAAATGTACTCTTAAGTGTCTAAATGAGTTTGTCAGGTTACATGACTTAAGAACATCTACTTACCTTTGGGCAAATGTCAAATTAACTTTTCATTTTCAAATATTTTTTTTTTTGCTTGACTGATCTTTTCACAATAAATACTTAAAGGAGTTTTTTTAGGCCTCCTTTATAAAATAATTTATAAGATAATTTATAAAATAAAAATATCCCTATTAGGCAATAATGCATGTGTCTTCTCACTATTATGATAGTTTATATCTAACAGTCCTTTTTAGCAAGCATCTTTACTTTATATACCTACTTAACCTTCTTCAAA
Source organism: Canis lupus familiaris (assembly GCF_011100685.1). Lineage (NCBI taxonomy): Eukaryota > Metazoa > Chordata > Mammalia > Carnivora > Canidae > Canis > Canis lupus. Next base: position 16,860,443 of record NC_049252.1, read on the forward strand.
GAAAAAAATACATATATCTTTTCTTTTGGAAATTTCCTTTCATTTAATGTAAGAGGGGTCTTTGGTTGGCAGCACTGTTTTATTTCCCCCACAATATCATTGTCCATATCCATGCAAAAAGACAGTAAAAGTAGTTGCAGCTCATATCCAGTGAGAAATGAGAAAAAGAAGCTCCTGGAGTTTTTTTTTTTTTTTTTTTTTGTTGTTGTTTATTTTTAATCCTGTGATATGATTGCCCTAACACCTCCTAAATTTCTGTTTTGCCAAAGCTTAATTATAAGCTGGATGTTTCATTCTGAGCACTGTGTTTCTATGTCTAGTTTCATATCTATATACTGATGTACTCTCTCCCAGCCACTGCTCCTTCTCCCCACCCACCAGACCCACTTCTGGTACTCTGGATTCTAGGAAGAATGAACTGCTTACATTCAAATCTTTAAACTGGCAATGCTCTGTTTCTCTTCTGAGCCCTGTACTTGCTGAACTCCCATTGCTCTCTTCAATCTATCTCCACTCACCTCCTTTCCTTCACCTGATAGACCTCTTGTTCCCTCCTCTAGTAAGTTGTCCAATCGTATCCTTTACTGCATTGTTTCCTTCTCTGTGTGTGCTTCCGGTATGCAGCCTGGACCACTGTAAATCATAATATATAACCACAGTGTATTGAGATTTCCAGTTTCCTTGTCAGTTCACTGTTATTTAAAGTCAGGACCAGAAGTATTGAATTATTTTATGTTAGATTATACGCACACAGATGTGTGTGTGTGTGTGTGTGTGTGTTTATATAATCTTAATGTAGTTTATATTTAATATGAAGAGGTAGTATTTTCCTTGAGTCTTGAAAAAAGTGTTCCTGGTTTAAAAAAAAAAAGGTTAAAAGTAAATAAACCTCAAAAGAGAAGATTAGTCAGAAGTTTGTCTGAAAACATTTATGAACTGTAAAAAAAGTGATACATATATATTCAAAACCACAGTATGCACAGGATATAGGCATATATTACCATTCTTTTATGTTCTTGCTTTGTAGAATCAGCCCTGCTATTGGATTCTGGAAATAGGGGCACCTGGGTGGCTCAGATGGTTAAGCATCAGCCTACAGCTCAGGTCATGATCCCAGGGTCCTAGGATTGAGTCCCACATTGGGTTCCTGGCTCAGTGGGGAGTCTACTTCTCTCTCTGCCTCTCCTCATGTTTCTGCTGTTTCCATCTCTGTCTCTCTAAAATGAATGAATAGAAAAATCTTTAAAAAATAAATCTGGAAATGATATGTATTAACATTATATGAGTCCAAGTAGAGAAGGAACATGGCAGATTGAGGAAGTTATATATTCACTATAAACGTGGTGTCCTATATTAGAATTCTGACATCTAACAAGCTGCCTGGTTAATCTTGAGGTGCTTGAATTATCTGATCACTGGTTTCCTCAGTGCTACATTTTGGGAAAGTGGCTTTTTAAAGTGTCTTCTAGCTTTCAAAATCCTAAAATTACTGTCTGTAATGGGTTGAATTATATTTCCCTAAAATTTATGTATTGAATCCCCAGTATTTCAGATTGTGACAGCATTTGGAAATGGGGTCTTTAAAGAGGTGATTGAGTTAGAGGGATGCTTTAGGGTAGTCCCTGATCCAATCTGATTGGTCCCCTTCTAAGAAAAGGGAATTAGAACGCATAAACAGGTACCAGGGATATACACATACATACAGAGGAAAGACCATATGAGGACACAGCAAGAAGATATCCATCTACAAATCAAGGAGCTATAGAGGCCACTTTTAGGCAAACAGACTTGGGTGATGCAATGTAGAAAGGGCCCACAGTGACCACCTGGCTAAATACAGACAGGGCCATCAGGCAACCCACCTCAAAATGTCCCTAGGCCCTAACCAACCAATGGGCTACTTAAAATTGGGAAAAGTTTCCAAAAAGGGAGAAATCCAAATAACACACTGTTTTTCAGAGTGGCTGTACCAGTTCACATTCCCACCAACAGAGCAAGAGGGTTCCCCTTTCTCCACATCCTCCCCAACATTTGTTGTTTCCTGTCTTGTTAATTTTCCCCATTCTCACTGGTGTGAGGTGGTATCTCATTGTGGTTTTGATTTGTATTTCCCTGATGGCAAGTGATGTGGAGCATTTTCTCACATGCTTGTTGGCCATGTCTATGTCTTCCTCTGTGAAATTTCTGTTCAGGTCTTTTGCCCATTTTATGATTAGATTGTTTGTTTCTTTGCTGTTGAGTTGAATAAGTTCTTTTTTTTTAATTATTTATTTATTTATTTATGATAGTCACAGAGAGAGAGAGAGAGAGGCAGAGACATAGGCAGAGGGAGAAGCAGGCTCCATGCACCGGGAGCCCGATGTGGGATTTGATCCCGGGTCTCCAGGATCACGCCCTGGGCCAAAGGCAGGCGCCAAACCGCTGTGCCACCCAGGGATCCCGAATAAGTTCTTTATAGATCTTGGAGACTAGCCCTTTATCTGATACGTCATTTGCAAATATCTTCTCCCATTCTGTAGGTTCTCTTTGAGTTTTGTTGACTATTCTTCTGGCTGTGCAGAAGATTTTTATCTTGATTAAGTCTCAATAGTTCATTTTTGCTTTTGTTTCCCTTGCCTTCATAGATGTCTCTTGCAAGATGTTACTGTGGCCAAGTTCAAAAAGGGTATTGCCTATGTTCTCCTCTAGCATTTTGATGGATTCTTGTCTCAAATTTAGATCTTTTACCCATTTTGAGTTTATCTTTGTGCATGGTGTAAGAGAATGATCTAGTTTCATTCTTCTGCATGTGACTGTCCAATTTTCCCCGCACCATTTATTGAAGAGACTGTCCTTTTTCCAATGGATAGTCTTCCTACTTTGTTGAATATTAGTTGACCTTAGAGTTGAGGGCCCATTTCCGGGTTCTCTGTTCTGTTCCATTGATCTATGGGTCTGTTTTTGTGCCAGTACCACACTGTCTTGATCACAACTCTGTAGTACAACTTGAAATCAGGCATTGTGATGACCCCAACTCTGGTTTTCTTTTTCAATATTCCCCTGGCATTTTGGGGTCTTTTCTGATTCCACACCAATCTTAAGATGATTTGTTCCAACTCTCAGAAGAAAGTCCATGGTATTTTGATAGGGATTGCATTGAATGTGTAAATTGCCCTGGGTAGCATAGACATTTTCACAATATTAATTTTTCCAATCCATGAGCATGGAATGTTTTTCCATCTCTTTTTGTCTTCCACAATTTCTTTCAAAAGTGTTCTGTAGTTTTTAGGGTATAGATCCTTTACCTCTTTGGTTAGGTTTATTCCTAGGTATCTTATGCTTTTGGGTGCAATTGTAAATGGGATTGACTCCTTAATTTCTCTTTCTTCAGTCTCATTGTTAGTGTATAGAAATGCCACTGATTTCTGGACATTGATTTTGTATCCTACCACATTGCCAAATTGCTATATGAATTCTGGCAATCTTGGGGTGGAGTATTTTGGGTTTTCTATGTACAGTATCATGTCATCTGCAAAGAGGGAGAGTTTGACTTCTTCTTTGCCAACTTGAATGCCTTTTATTTCTTTTTGTTGTCTGATTGCTGAGGCTAGGACTTCTAGGACTATGTTGAATAGTAGTGGTAAGAGTGGACATCCCTGGTCTTAGGGGAAAGGCTCCCAGTGATTCCCCATTGAGAATGATATTTGCTGTGGGCTTTTCATAGTTGACTTTTAAGATGCTAAGGAATGTTCCCTCTATCCCTACCCTCTGAAGAGTTTTGATCAGGAATCCACGCTGTATTTTGTCAGATGCTTTCTCTGCATCTATTGAGAGGATCATATGGTTCTTGTTTTTTTCTTGTTGATATGATCTATCACATTGATTGCTTTATGAGTGCTGAACCAGCCTTGCATCCCAGGGATAAATCCCACTTGGTCATGGTGAATAATCTTCGTAATGTACTGTTGGATTCTATTGGCTAGCATCTTGTTGAGAATTTTTGCATCTGTGTTCTTGAGGGATATTGGTCTATAATTCTCCTTTTTGGTGAGGTCTTTGGTTTTGGAATTAAGGTGATGCTGGCCTCATAATATAAGTTTGGAAGTATTCCATCTCTTTCTACCTTTCAGAACAGCTTTAGTAGAATAGGTATTATTTCTTCTTTAAAGTTTGATAGAATTCCCCTGGGAAGCCATCTGGCCCTGGACTTTTGTGTCTTGGGAGGTTTTGGGTGACTGTTTCAATTTCCTCCCTGGTTATTGGCCTGTTCAGGTTTTCTATTTCTTTCTGTTCCAGTTCTTTTTTTTTTTTTTTTTTTTTTTTTTTTTGTGTGTGTGTGTGGTTTTCCAGAAATGCATCTGTTTCTTCTAGATTTTCTGGTTTATTGGCATATAGCTGCTCATAATAAGTTTTTAAAATTGTTTGTATTGCCTTAGTATTGGTTCTGATCTCTCCTCTTTCATTTGTGATTTTATTAATATGAAGCTTTTCTCTGGCTAATGGTTTATCTATCCTATTAATTCTTTCAAAGAACAGACTCCTGGTTTTGTTGATCCGTTCAACAGTTCTTCTGGTCTCTCTTTCATTGAGTTCTGCTCGGATCTTTATTATCTCTCATCTGCCTGGTGTAGATTTTATTTGCTGTCCTTTCTCCAGTTCCTTTAGGTGCAAGGTTAGCATGCATATTTGAGTTTTTCCACTTTTTTGAGGGAGGCTTGTATTGCAAGGTATTTCCCTCTGATGACCACTTTTGCTGTGTCCCAAATATTTTGAATGGTTGTTCATCTTCATTAGTTCCCATGAATCTTTTTAATTCTTCTCTAATTTCCTGGTTGACCCATTCATCTTTTAGTAGGATGCTTTTTAACCTCCAAATTTCTTCTTGTGATTGAGTTCTAGTTTCAAAGCATTGTGGTCTGAAAATATGCAGGGGACAATCCTCATCTTTTGGTATTGATTGAGACCTGATTTGTGACCCAGTATGTGGTCTATTCTGGAGAAATTTCCATGTGCACTTGAGAAGAATGTGTATTCAGTTGTGTTTGGATGGAATGTACTGTATCTGTGAAATCCATCTGGTCCAGTGTATCATTTAAAGCCCTTGTTTCTTTGGTCATGTTGTGCTTAGAATATCTGTCATTTGCAGCAAGTGCCATGTTGAAGTCTCCTACTATTAGTGTATTGTTATCTAAGTATGCCTTAACTTTGGTTATTAATTGATTGATATACTTGGCAGCTCCCACATTAGGGGCATATATATTCATGGTTGTTAGGTCTTCTTGTTGGATAGATCCTTTAAGTATGATATCATGTCCCTCTTCATCTCTTCTTACAGTCTTTGGTATAAACTTTAATTTATCTTATATAAGGATTGCTACCCCTGCTTTTTTTTGAGGACCATTTGAATGGTAAATTTTTCTCCACCCCTTCATTTTCAGTCTGTAGGTGTCCTTAGGTCTAAAATGAGTCTCTTGTAGACAGCAAATAGATGGGTCTTGCTTTTTTATCCAGTCTGAAACCCTGCGCCTTTTGATGGGATCATTTAGCCCATTCATGTTCAGAGCAACTATTGAAAGATATGAATTTAGTGTCATCCTAATACCTATTCCATCCCTGTTTTTTGTGGATTGTTTCTTTGGGCTTCCTCTTTCTTTACAGGGTCCCCCTTAATATTTCTTGCAGAGCTGTTTTGGTGGTCACATACTCTTTCGGTTTCTGCTTATCCTGGAAGCTCTTTATCTCTCCTTGTATTCTGAATGGGAGCCTTGCTGAATAAAGTATTCTTGGCTGCATGTTCTTCTCATTTAGGACCCTGAATATATCCTGCCAGCCTTTTCTGGCCTGCCAGGTCTCTGTGGAGAGGTCTACTGTTAATCTGATATTTCTCCCCATATAAGTTAAGAATCTCTGGTCTCTCATTGCTTTAAGGTTTTTCTCTTTATCTTTGGAATTTGCAAGTTTCACTATTAAATGTCAAGTGTTGAACAGTTTTTATTGATTTTTTTTTAGGAGTTACTCTCTATCTCTTGGATCTGAATGCCTGTTTCCCTTCCCAGATTTGGGAAGTTCTCAGCTATGATTAGTTCAAATATACTTTGTGGTGTTCTCTCCCTCTCAGCTTCTTCTGGAATCCCAATTATACATAAATTCTTCCCTCTCAGGCTATCATTTTTCCCTAAGCTTTTCTTCATGGTCTCTTAATTGTTTTTCTCTTTTTCCCTCAGCTTCCTTCCTTACCATCAACTTCTCTTCTATGTCCCTCACTCTCTCCTCCACCTCATTAACCCTAGCAGTTAGGACATGCAGTTTGGATTGCATCTCATTTAATTAATTTTTAAATTTTGGCCTGATTAGATCTCAATTCTGCAATAACAAAGCCTGTAGAGTACTCTATGCTTTTTTGCAGAGCCACCAGTAGCCTTATAATTGTGCTTCTGAATTGATTTTCTGACAACCGATTGAAATCCAAATTCTGTAACTCTGTGGCAAAGAAGTACTGTTTTTGTTTCTTTCTTTTATGGTAAATTCTGTCCTTCTGGTGGTAAAATATTGTAGTTAAGGTGGGAAAAGTGAAAAAATATTGGAAATTTCTAGTCTGATGTAAAAACGAGTCATAATGGAAACAGGAAAAAAAAAAGGACCCTCTAGTTCTATACTAGTTCTAGTATATATAATATATATATATATATTATATATACTAGAACTAGTTCTAGTTCTTTCCCTCGATTTTCTGTCAGTCCTAGAGCTTTCCAGCACTGCTTGGTTGAGAACTTGCTCTTCCCATGTTCTTCCAGGTGGTCTTTTGAGGTAGGGTCTGCTGTGCTGAGTCTCAGGTATGTGTACCTGGGGGAGATGCCTGCCCGCCACTGGGTGCTGGGCTCAGTGGGAGCTGTTTACCCTGTGAGCCCCCTGTTCCCTGGTGGCCCTGCCTCTCCCAGGCACACAGTGACACAAGGAGGCACAACAACACTGGTGGCGGCCGGGTCTCCAGCTCTGGAGTCAGCTCCCCACAGTAACTACCGCAGTCTCCCAGTCCGCACTGGCCTAGGTGCTCCCAGAGCAAGGGGCACTGATCTGCATAGCTTGTGGTGCCCAGTGGCAAGAGCCTCCTCTCTGTCCTGTGCTCTCCCCGCCTCTACCTGTCCTGCTAGGAGCGCAGGATCGTGGGCTGTGTCCACTCAGTGCCCTGAGATCTGGAGCCTATGCTGCTTGAATCATGTTCCCAGGGGTGCCTCTCCCTCAGGCAAAGGGGCACCACATCTCCATCCTGAGCGGGCCTCCCTAACCGACTGGCTTCTCCCAGATGCCCAGGAGTGCTGCAGCGCTCCAGCCCTTTACCGAGATCTGCCGACTGTTTGCAGTGAGCTTTCCCCAGGCATCCCTCCTCTTATGGTGACTCAGGGAATCTTGAGGCTTACTGCCCCTCATGAGATTTTGCCCGATTTCCCTGCTAAGCAGTTTTCCATCAGGGAAAACTCTGGCATGGATTTTTAAAGTTCTGACTTCTCTGGGGCTGGTCTTTCCTGTCCTGGAGGCTCTTGCCACTCTGCTTTAGCCTGGCTCTTTGAAGAACCCTTCTCCTACATTATTCTTATCTATTTATTTATTTTTATTTTTATTTTCCACCTTTCTACCTTGTTAGAAGCGAAAACTTTTCTCTGCACAACATTCCAACTATTCCTTCTTTATATCTCAGGTTGAATTTGTGGTGTTCAGGATGTTTTGAAAGTTATCTAGGTAGTTTGTGGGACCAGGTGAGTTGAGGGCCCTACTCCTCCACCATCTTGCCCCTTCCCCTCTAAGATTTTATTTATTTAAGAGAGAGAGAATGAGTGAGAGAGAGCGAGTACACAAGCAGGGGAAGGAAAGGCAGAGGAAGAAGCAGACTCCCTGCTGAGCCAAAGGCAGGTGCTTAGCTGACTGAGTCACCCAGATGCCTCAGGAAACTGAATTTTTTTCAACAATTCAAATTAGGAAAAAATAAATTCTCCCCTAGAAATGCAGTCCAGAGTGCACCATTTAGTTCCCTGAGACCTGTCAGACTTCTGACTTACAGAGCTGTACAATAAAAATTTGTATTGTCGAAAGCTACTGTTTATGGTATATTTGTTACAGCAACAATGGGAAACCCACAAAATGTCTTGTTTCATCCAAAGTCTTCAGAACAGGATTGCAGTGTGTTTATTATGTGGGCATGCCCTGGAAGCTACAGGCTTCCTGTAGTTTTTCCCTTGTCCAAGTATAAAACTCAACTGGCATCTTTTACAAACTGCCTCATGTACTTGTCACCCAGCCTTTCATTCACGAATAGGCTATAATTAACCATTATCTTGTTGACAAGGCTATGATTCGTTTCACACATCATTGTTCATTAAAATAATATGTACCAGTGCCTTAGTTCCAACCCACTTCAAAGTCCAACTGCTAACAAATTTATGGTCAATTAATTTTAGTGGGTGAAGAGCAGTAGAAGGCTATATATGTTTTTCACCTTTGTAATTCTTTTATGAAATTTAGAAACTGTACGCCAGTTACAATATAATGTTTTAAAAACTATTTCCTAAAATTTACTCCTAGCAGTATTTAGTTGTACATGAAAATGGAAAAGCATTTGTTTTTAAGCATTAAAATGAGTTGCCTTTCAACTCATTTCAAAATTATAATTACTTCATTCTTTTCACTTTAGTATTTAATTTCAAATACAAAGTACCTGTAATGCATGTTGACCTAATTCCTGCTTTCAATAATTTTCCAAATACATTTTCTGTATTTGGGAGAAAAGATTTCCTGAATCCCATGTAAGAAATGTTGCTGTTACTTATAAAGTCACTGTGTTGCTTATCTACTCTTATCCAGAAATATTGCTCATACTTTTATTTGATGAAAGAATATATACTATTTCTATGGTTCTGATTAGTTTGCTGGCCCTCTTTCTGTTTAAGTTAAAGCAGAACAAGAGCATTATTGATCCATGCTAAGAGGTGGAGCCGCTATTCATGCAGCCCAGGTTCCAATGCTATGAAATTCTGCACTTGAAATGCAGTGCTCACTAACTGTTTAACAGTGTTCTCCAGGGGAATTTTAACTACCTCGACAGCTGGTGGTGACAAATATAGCTAAAAATAGACCCAAAAGATTTCCTGGTTGCTGGGAGGTCAATTACATTGTCTAAACCAGAGAATTCAACAAGAAGAAATTATTCTAAATGTATGTTTCACAACTATACAAGAATTGCTTGAAAGTGGGAAAGAATCAAAGAAATGAGATCATAGGTACAAAGGATTTTAAATTCCATGGGTTTATGAAGGACAATAAAGCCATTTATTACATTGAAGGAGATGCCTTGGGAGAATAAAAAAAAAAAAATAGGCAAAAGAGACTAGGGTGGAAGTATTCACTATAGTTTGAATAAAAGGTGTGGTATCACAAGATATCAGCATATCAAAAAGATTAGGAAGAATTTTCATTTAAAAGTAAAAACACAAAGTTGAAATGAATAGCAGAAATTTGCAACTAAAAGGAACAGTGTCCCAGAATGAACTATTAAATCCTAGCAGGTGTCCATCTGTCCTCAAGAAGTTTCAACTTCCAAAGTACACAAAGGCTTTTGAAGAAAAACAATTTTTTTTTTTTACTTAGAATTTCACCCTACTCCTAGTCTATTAATATATAAGCTATCTAATAAAAATCAGGTTTTTACTTTAGCATGACTTATCCCATGTTTTTCACTTTTTGGAGGGAAGCATAATATTGGTCTTTAGAGACCCAATGGCTTTTCAGTTATAAAATATTCCCTAATATCTGTAAATATGAAAGATGTAACGGACGTGTACATAGGAGAACACATTATTTCAATAGAATAACAGACTCATATGTGTATTTATATACATGTGTGCACATGTGTACTATGGTGCTGGACAGAACAAATCCTGCAAGCACCATCCATGTCACATATGATAGTAATCACTATTAAATACACAACTACTCAGATATGAGTCATTTGGTATAAAGCAGTATGAACTAGGACTTATTTTGACTCATCAAAAGGCATAAAATTTCTTCCCTTTACACTTTTGTACCAATCATAAGCTAAACTTCAACAATTTTGACTAAAATATTAATGTCATAGAAGAATATATCTTATCCTACTTTATTTTTTCACTTAAATCAGTCATTTTAATTTGTAGAAATACTGTATTTTAGACTCTGGAGCCCCACTGCCTGGAGTAGAATAACACTGGGACTCTTTCTTTGGGCTAATCTTCTGGCAATCACTTACCCTCTCTTTCTTTAGTTTTCTCATGTATATAAAGGGAGCTGTTTGGACATTAAATGAGTTGATCTGAAAAGCAAGGAGAACAATACATTATTTAAGAGTTAGCATGTGTTATTAGAACATAAATTAGTCCATTAAGAGCAGATTTTTTTTTTTTTTTCTTGAGGGAGAGAGAGAGTCCTGTGGATGAGCTTGAGGGGAGGGGCAGAGGAAGAGGGAGAAAGAGAAGTTGGTGTGTGTAGGAGGATGGTATTCATTCCTATGACCTTGAGATGGTGACCCAAACCATCATCAAGATTTGGACACTTAATCAACTGAGCCACCCAGGTGCCCTTCAGATTACTATATATATATTTTTTAATGTGGGAGAGGAAGTTACAGATCAGCAAATGATAGGCCTATGAGCTGCTTTCCCTGGTAGGATAAAGAATTCACAAAGAGACACTTGAAATAGACACTACTTTGTAGGTTAGGTACCACTAACTTTGTCTAAAGTTGAGATAATCTAGACTGTAAAATGCTATCACATGCTCCATAATATCCCAAGATAGTCTCCCAAATGTTGGCTAAGACTGAATTCATGATGGATTTCCCTGGGTGGCAATTCACATGAACATTAGTATGAATAATAAATATATAATCCTAGTTCTGTTTAGATTTTATTTGATTGCAAAAAGAAACTTGCTATTTCAAGAAAGAGAGAATAGAATTTGCTCAAGGATACATTTGGGACAAGAATGGAGACAGACAATTATAGGAAAGTCAAGAATAGAAATCATAGGAATGGAAAGTTTCAAGGAGACTGAAAATTGATGCTCTATGTCTAACGTAGTTCCAAGGATCTCAGAAACAATCCTTAATGGACATTCATAAAGACTCAAAATGCCATCCAAACTCAGGCACTCTGCTCTAGCTTTCTTTTGAATTCAAATTGTTATCCCCCTGCTAAGGAGATGTAAGAGTTGAAAGAATCTGACTTAAATAATAACAGTCAGCTCTGAATAGATAGGCCACCTTAGAGATTATTGTACTACTTGGATTGTCTTTCAAGACATTTTTTTAAAGATTTTGTTTATATCATAGAGAGAGCACAAGCAGGGGAAGCAGCAGAGGGAGTGGGAGAAGCAGAGTCCTTGCTGAGCAAGGAGCCCAATGTAGAGCTCAATCCCAGGACCCTGGGATTATGAGCCAAACCAAAGGCACAGATTGAGCCATCCAGGTGCCCCTTGGATTACCTTTCTACAAACTTTGTCAGATGAGATTTTGTGGCAAGAACTTGGTCACCCAAGACTGAATCCTCCAGAAGATTTGGGCAATTTCTTTTTAAAATAATTGTGCATAGCAAATATGATTTTGTTATTTTAAAAATTATTAGCCTTTTTTTGAACTGTATACACAAAAAATATTAGCCATCACTAGTTTTAAGTATATGATTCCATGAATTTTGACACTCATCTAAATAGTTTTATAACTATCAACACAATTAAATCCTAATAAAAAATGTATTCTATTAACCATAAAATGTTACCTTGTGCTCTTTGGTGGACATATCACCCTCAGCTCCTAGCAACCACTGATCTGCTATCACTATAGTTTTTCCTTCTCTAGAATTTAATATTTATTCTGTTTTGTCAGAGAAAAAGAAAATTAACACCTTCATCTGTTTATTTATTTTTAGTTATGTGAGTCATCCTAAGACTTTTATATTCAATGAAAATGTTATCTATATCCTATAGACATCAATGTATTTACTAAAAGCTATTGTTTTGAGAAGTTTAAAAATTGTGAAAATCACATTAGGATAGGAAAATATGGCTGTGTTTTTGGATGTGAATATTACTAATTTTAAAAAAGTGTTATTTCATGATTGTCAAAGAATAAAATTATTCTCAGAGTATATTTTCCTCAAAATGAGATATAGAATAATATCTCAAATACCTGGGTTGTTATATTCCTCTTGAACTATCTAAACATCTTTTACTATGTTGATAGTAGAATATTTGACAAATTTCTTGATTTAATACAATAGTATTTTATCTCAGAATAGCATGGAAACATAAAGAGAAATGCTTTTCTAGACTGATTTTAACTCTTGGCGAAATGTCTGATTATATAGAGTAAAAGCGTGGGGTAATGAATGAAAATCAATCCCCAGGACTTTTTATGGTGAAGCAGAGGAACTTCACCCTAGAAACAAGAGTAGGTTAAAACAAAACAAAACAAAACAAAAAAGAAGGAAAGAAAGAAAGAAAGAAAGAAGAAAGAAAGAAAGAAAGAAAGAAAGAAAGAAAGAAAGAAAGAAAGAAAGAAAAAGGCAGAAATAAGGTTTCAAAGCTTTTACTAAATTGAGTATATCTCAAAAACTAAGCTCTTATTTGGCATTAGATGAGCAAGTATAATAAAGGAGAAACTTATGAAAAAATTGTTTATGTGCTTAATAGAATATTCTTAGGAATAAGATAGAAAAATTAAACATATTACTTATAGGTAATATTTATCAAGTTCTTTCTTTCAAGTACCTTTAAAAGCACTTTCCAGATATTAACATATTTGACCTTTATGCTAAGACATAGATATTGGTAATAACCTCAACTGACAAAAGGTGAAAATGAGATACACATAATTTAAACAAATTGTCCATGGTCAGAAAATTAGTGAGTTGGACATCCAGTGTTCAAACCTAGAACCCTCTTAACAATTGAGAAATTTATGAGAAATCTTTTTTTAAGAATTTATTTATTTATTTATTTACTTTTCTTTTTAAAAAATTTTATTTATTTATTCATGAGAGACACAGAGCAGGAGAGAGACAGGCAAAGACACAGGCAGAGGCAGAAGCAGGCTTCATGAAGGGAGCCTGATGTGAGACGCAATCCCAGGACTCCAGGATCATGCCCTGGGCTGAAGGCAGGTGCTAAACCACTGAGCCACCCAGGGATCCCCGAGAAATCTTAATTATAACTTAGACTATCCAAGATAAGAGGTTATTTATACCGGAAATAGGAGACAAGGTTTCCTTTGATCCTTATTTTCCATATATATTTCTAAATTTATTAAAATAAGGAAGACAATTGTTCTTGCCTCAAATCCCCTTTTCCTTTTATATCTCAGAATAAATTATAACTATAAGACATCTATCCTCTCTAGAAAAGGAGAGGCTCATATATAAAATACTTTGAAATCATTAATTTTTTTGAAAGACATTTAGAGAATCTCTCCAGAACTCTCCTGTGGGCATAATGGAGAAACTTAGATTTGTATTTCCTGGAAAATGTTAACAGGGATTACTGATTTACACATAGATGATTTAGTGGACTGAGATTTCTACTGTAGCCAAGGAAATAATTTGTTGAGCATTAAAATGGCAATTCCCACAATGTGTGTCAAATTGCCCCACCAAAGTAAATCCTAAATGAGAAGAGAGTGAAACTATCCTTCTGAATGGCTGTGACTATCCTCTAATGGAACATACTTCAATCTGGTCCCCTTTAACAAGAAGTTTTATTGATAAGTGCAGAATATGTGAGTGCCTGCAATATATTTCAAGATATTTTTGAGATTACTAATTATTTAAAATGATCATTTGGGGGATGTCAATTTTATTCTACTTTATGGGACCTCTATACCTTTCTACTATACTCATACCATTACACTTTCAGAAATTGAGTATATTCACATTGAAGAAGTATGGGCTTAGTAAAAATATCAATACATGGCTTTCTGTTATATATATATATATATATATATATATATATATATATATATTTTAATTGTAAGAGATAATAAATGACCTATATGCAAAACCAGCACTCTTGATTATTAAGCATCTATGTAGATGGTTTACATTTGATATACTATTTTAAATAACTTTTTTAGATATAATCTAGCAACAATAAGCTGTGTGTCCATTTAAAGTCTACAAGTAGATGAATTCTAAAAGATGTATGAATTTGTGCAATCACAATCACATTTAATATATAAAATATTTCAATCATTTCTGTTTCCTCATTCATGCCCTCTTTCCTAATTCCTCATCCCTCAATTATTGGTATACTGTTTTGTGACTAGATTTTTTTTCTCTCAGAATAATTATTTTGAGATTCATCCATTATATTGTTTATATCATTAATGTATTCATTTTTATTGCTGAGTAGTATTCCATTGAATGGATATGTCACATTTGCTTGTTCCTTTTTTTGATGACTATGTGAACTCTTGCCAATTTTGGCTATTATAAATAAAAGTGCATGAGATTTTACATGAACTTGTCATTTGCCTTCAGTAAGTTTTGAAGATTGGAGTTGCTGAATTACATAGTAAGTTTATATTAATTTTTAGGAAACTACCAGATTATTTTTCAAATAAATTGTACCATTTTAGATTACCACCAGGAAGTATGAGGGTTTCATTTGTTGTATAGCCTCACCAACACTTGTGACATTATTTTATTTTATTTTTTAGTATTATCTAGTTTTTATCATTGTTATCTATGGTAGGATTCAGCATGTCATACCTCCAATATCACTAGAAACAGTTCTCCTATTATGACATGAATATATGTTCAAAAAATCAACTATATAATGTAAAAACAAGGAGACCTGGCTTGAGAGAAGTATAGCAGGAAAGACCTTAAGAGCTATTGTTCTTGTATCTAGGCCCTGTAAAACAAAACAGAAAAATAATAATACTAATAGAAACTAAGGACTGAAAATAATTGTGAGGAAGTAAGATAGTTCCATTATGGCTGTTATGAAAATTAATAAAGGGAAACCTCACTAAAATGGAGTTGAATGGCCAGAATGGGGAATTCTCAGGCCCTACACTCCTCATCAGTTAAAGATCCTAACAGGAAGGAAGTGGTACTTTGCAAGTCAATATTACTTGACTACCCCAGCAAGAGGAAGAAAGGTTTCCTTCTCCAGCAATAGCCCAGCCAATGAGAGACTGTCACAACTCAGCCAATGAAAAGCCACTATACTTTGAACCTCCAGTTTACTTCAAAGGAATTTGTTTATAACACCACTCCCAAATCCTTTCCTTTCCTCTGTAGAAGAGCTTTCCTATTTGTGCTTCAGATTTGCCTATGGTTTTGCCTTAACTTGCATGTCCTGAATTGTAATTCTCAAATCCTTATTTGCTGGTAAAATAACTGACAGTTTTATTTTTAGGGTTAACACTGTTGATACGAAATTTTGTTCAGTTTTCAGTGCTATGATGTGAAGTTATTTACTTTATGAATGTATTTTAATTAAAATAATGTAGAATATTCACAATAGTCTGGTCTCTAGAGCAAATAATCCTAGAAATAGACAGAAAGGTGAATCTGCATGAATAATTTGTCAAAAATTTGTAAAAGAATTTAGGGCAGCTCAGGTGACTCAGCAGTTTAGCACCGCCTTCAGCCCAGGGTGTGATCCTAGAGACTCAGGATCAAGTCCCATGTCATGCTCCATGCATGGAGCCTGCTACTCCCTCTGCCTGTGTCTCTGCCTCTCTCTCTCTGTGTGTATCTCATGAATAAATAAATAAAATCTTTAAAAAAAGAAAAAAGAATTTAGGGGTGGAAGGATATGGGAAAAGACTTTAAGTGAGACCAAGTGACCTCCAATATCTTTTCCATATCCTTCCTTCAATTAGTTTTTAAAATCTATTTTATAGCTTATTAGAAATAATACACACAAAGAGAAAAAAAACAAGTTTATAAGAAAACACACTATATAGTTATATTGGATTTTAAAATATTTAGGAATAATTAGCATCTTATAAATTATATAAAGAGTACTATTGTCTTCTAAAACAAATTCAGTACCATACCTTTAAAAATTAGTGAAAAAAATATTCCTTTTCTTCTTTTTGTTGAAGTAAGGATGCTCTCCCCATTGCCATGAACCACATAACATATAATATGAAAGGGGGTGCTAAATATGATTAAAAGTAGAGGTAGAGGAGAGTATCAGCAAAAGAGAGTAGGTAGCATGAAGTGCTATATTAATATCCACAGTGAAATGTCATTAAATCATCATTATTTTTGCCACATTGATCTATAGATTAACTCATCTGAAAGAATGAATTGATTTATAGCTACATCATATTTTTGGTTTAAAGGCAAAAATGTAAAAAGGGTAATTAATTTCCAATTAGCATTATATTTTACCATGTTGGAAGTTATTCAATAAAAAAAATCACAAATGAGTGAATATCAAAAAGAAATGCTGTATAATTGCCACTTATGAAAGGCAAAAATGAAAGA
Organism: Canis lupus familiaris; assembly: GCF_011100685.1. Classification (NCBI taxonomy): domain Eukaryota; kingdom Metazoa; phylum Chordata; class Mammalia; order Carnivora; family Canidae; genus Canis; species Canis lupus. The sequence goes on from NC_049252.1 coordinate 16,876,948, forward strand.
TCACCTCTTTCTGTTTATATTATTTATTACCACTTTAAAATTCTGTTAACATAGGGGCACCTGGGTTGCTCAGTGGTTGAGCCTCTGCCTTTGGCTCAGGTTGTGATTCCGGGGTCCTGGTATTGAGTCTCACATTAAGTTCCCTGCAGGGGGCCTGCTTCTCCCTCTGTCTATGTCTCTGCCTCTCTCTCTGTGTGTCTCTCATGAATAAATAAATAAAATCATGTTTTAAATAAATAAAATCTTTTAAAAGATAAATTCTGTTAACATAGTCTTAGAAGGGGCTACAACTAGACAGCAAGAGGTTTAGTTTAATGTTATATTGGCACAGGTTTTAGTTGATATTCAGTTTAGACTTCATAGTGATAACAAGGAGCTGGGTGTAATTATTTGTTTAGAGAAATTTGCTACAACGGAGTTCCCTATTTTGGTAGTATTTTTCTTTGCTTTTAGGAAATGCTCTAGGATTGTCTCCTTCCACTAGATTTCTTAGTGGTATGTTATGAATGATTAAAGAAAATCTAAAGGGTGCCTGGGTGGCTCAGTCAGTTGAGCATCTAGCTTTTGATTTTGGCTCAGGTCATGATCTCAGGGTCATGAGATTGAGCTCTGAGTCAAGCTCAGTGTGGAGCCAGCTTAAGATTCTCTCTCTCCTTCTCCCTCTCCCCCTCCCTTTCTTCCTCTCAAAATCAAAACAAAACAATAACAAAAAACCTAAATATGCCTTTTAAAAAATGCCTTAAAATAAAAAAAAAACACAGAAATTTAACTCTGTAGCATCTCAAATACTGCATCTAAGTATATTTGTATGTATCTATTGTTTCAGAATATTATACTGGCATTTATAAGTATCAAATATATTCAGACACATTTCAGTCAAAATTGTGTTCCTGGTAGGGGAGACATTAGAAAAAGGGTAAGTGGAAATTGATGACCATCTCTCTTCTTCAGCAGCTCAGGAAAACAGCTGAGACCCTGCCTGAAGGGCAAGCGTTCCACCTGCCTAGCCTGAAATGAGCTAATTGCTTACCTGTCAATTCATCCTTCTGTTTCGTTTCACTCATAGATGGCTTTAAACAACATGAAATTCTTTATCTCTCTGAATGCAAAGGGGAGGGCAGGACCTGAAGAAACCAGTGGTCTTATATGCTGTTTACCATTTCACATTTTTAAATACAGAGTGCTATCAAAGCAAGGATCAGCTCTTTCTGTGTGCTATTTAACAGAGGAGCTTTCTCTAAAGTCTTAGACACTGCTGGTGTTGTATTTGAAATTCATAAACAGCATTAATTTAGCTAAGTACACTCATTTAAAACTCAGATAATTTTATGGATTCTCTGTAGCCCTCTCATTGTGTAGAGTCTCTAAAATACAATCCCAACACCTTGAACTCTAATTATGGATAATCAAGTTTAAGATTGGTATTTTCTCTTTGGAGGGAGCTGGGAAAGTCTTATTTCTTATTAGAATGTAGCTTTGTGCCTGCAGAGATTATATAAGAGATTCTTAGGAAAATGATACAATTTAAAATACAAATTAAGGGGGGTGCCTGGGTGTCTCAGTGGTTGAGGGTCTGCCTTTGCTTCAGGGTGTGATCCTGGGGACTTGGGATCGAGTCCCGTATGGAGCCTGCTTCTTCCTCTGCCTGTGTCTCTGCCTCTCTCTCTCTCTCTGTGTCTCTCATGAATAAATGAATAAAAGCTTTAAAAAAATACAAATTAAGGGGAAAAATTTTCCTGAATATTTGGAAGGCCCCAAATTCCCTCATTTTAACTCATTCGGTTAGTGATTAGCCACTACTCTGCTTCTTTAACCCTCTTGTTAGGATCCACAGATTCTGGAAGTATATACAGCTCTGTAGTACCATTTATCATCTGGCTGTCCTGGCTTCTTCAGCAATATAGGGTCCTCTGCAGTGGTTTTGAAAGCTGAAACTTAAAAATTGGGAAAAAAATTCTGTTGAGCACAAACTGTAAAAATAAATAAATAAATAAATAAATAAATCCTTACTGTTAGTTGTCCTGAGGCATATGGAGACAAATCAACTCAGTGACCCCTCATAAAATTTACAGTAGAGAGGGGAGCTATACCTGTACAAAGCACACCTGTATTTAAAGTTTGTATCCTCCATACTTGCTGTTTGGAAAATGATTTGAAGAGAAAAACACATATTATCATTCTATATAACATAAGTGCTTGGAAATACAATGGTACTTTGTTAGTGCTGTTGGGAGAGGTTCTGAACAGAAAAAGCTCCAGGAATGCCAGTTATTCTGAGACAATGAAACTTTCTAAATAACAAGTATGATAGAAATGATGTTTCCTGAGTCCTGTGTACATAGAGCAGAAAAGGTAGATTTTTGTTTCCTACCTGAGAAATGTTGAAAATATTCACCGATAGCACAGTAGATGTTTGTAGCAGACTAACATGTATTAAGATTATGGGTCCAGGCAAAGGCATAGGCAGCAAAGTGATGGTGAAGAGAGGAATCCAAGTTTAGCAGAAACCGAGCCAATTTAGACAAGCCAAATTTTGTTTAACAAGATCCCGGTTCCTTTTGTGGCCATACGTATTTTTCATAAAGTTGTAATTCTTGCATAAGACGAATAATATGGAAACTTCAAAACAAAACAAAAGGACAGTAGGCACTCAGGAGAGGATTGAGGGCAGAGGTTAGAGGTTGAAAAGTCTTCTTGGAGAGATTATACTTTAGGCATACATTTAGGAATTTGTCCTTGTCAATTAGGGCTGCATTAACAAAGTACCATATGCTACGTGGTTTATAACAACAGAATTTATTTTTCTCACAGCTCTGGAGCCTAGAAATTCAAGATTAGGGCACCAGAAAGGCCTAGTTCTGATAAGAGCCCTCTTCTAGATTGCAGACAACTGTCTTCTCATTATATCCTCACATGGGAGAAAAAGGGAGAAAGACATCACTGGGGTATCTTCTGTAGAGGAACTAATCTCATTCAGAGGACTCTACCCTCAATATCTAATCACTTCCCAAAGGCCTCACCTCCAAATACCATCATCTCCTTAGAGGTTACAATTTCAGCATTTGAATTTTTCAGGGACAAAACAATTCAGTCTCTCTCTCTCTCTCTCTCTCTATATATATATATATATATATATGTCAGGAGGGTAGAGCTTTGAAAACTTTTTGGAGAAATAAAAGAAAGTTTTCAGTAGTATTTTCAAGAAAGTAGGCATAATTTGATGCAAATAAAATATGGACACAAGAAGAAAATAATTTCCTTATAAATATTTTAAATAGTTTTGTGTGTCTATAAAGTAGCACAAGTTATCAAAACATATAAAACTACTTGTTGGATACTTCGGGCTTTTTTTTTTTTTAAGATTTTATTTATTTATTTGAGAGAGAGACAGAGATAGCAGATAGCAAGAGAGATCACAAGCAAGGAGGAAAAGGAGAAGCAGACTCCCTGCTGAGCAGGGAGCCTGATGCTGGGCTCCGTCCCAGGACCCTGGGATCATGACCTGAGCAGAAGGCAGATGCTTAACCAACTGACCCACCCAGGCACCCCAATACTTGTTGGATGCTTTGAAGAGCAGTTTCTTCATATGTGTTTAGGCAGGCAAATTTTTTCCCATTGTCATTAACTCAGATAATAGAAAATCAATCTGGGCTCAACTTGCTCTTTTTTTTTTTTAAGATTTAATTTATTTATTAGAGACCATGACAGAGAGAGAGAGAGAGAGCACATGAGCAGGGGGAGGAGCAAAGGGAGAAGCAGACCCCCTGCTGAGCAGGGAGCCTGACCTGGGGGTTGATCCCAGGACCCTGGGATAATGACCTGAGCCTTAGGCAGATGCTTAACCAACTGAGCCACCCGGGCACCCCTGGGCCCAACTTGTAACCCTCCCCCCATTTTTTTTTTCTTTAGCAATTATGAATTTGCCATAAGAGAGCTCAGAATGTAATGAATATATGAATTTTGAGAAAGGATTGGAAGTGGAGAAGAGTAGCCCAGCAAGAAAACAAAACAAAACAAAGATGATTATTACCTACTACAGATAAAATGAAGAATGCATCAGTAAGTATGTTATAGAATGCAGCGTGTTTAGGGCAAGGCAATGGAAGAACATAAAAGTTTTTATGAAGAACATCAGGGAGGATTTTTCCACTTAAATTAATAGCGAAGTGATTACCTGGTGAAAATGATATTTAAAGTGAAGAGAAGGTGACTTTTTCAAATATGTCAAAAGCTCTGGAAAAAATTAATAAATTGACTCTTATCTGAGCAGTCAGTGAATCTTTCAACAAGAGGTTTAAAATCAAGAGACCATTCAGGACTAAGCTGTCAGTTAAATGGCAAATGTCTGTTAGAGAAAGAGGCGGGAAGTGATTACAGTAATTGACTCAGCATTGTCCTTAAAGGTGCTCTTGACAGTTTCCAGAATGACTCAACAGGTAAACGGTAAGTTATAAAATGTTACATAGCTCCCTCCTTGAGAGTGGAAAAAGGAAAACTGGCAAAAATGATAAGTGAAAAAACTGTTCACATTCACAGGGAAAATTAACCTGTTTGGCATTTCACTTATATGATGAGTTAGCAGCAATGAAGCTACAATAAATCAGATGTGTGTGCCGAGGAGAGATTATAGATGAAACAGTCATTGAGGTTACCCACGGTGTTCAAATGTATGATATATACTCTTTGGGTTTAAGTGACCTTGAAAGTTTATACTTAAATAGAAAATCAATTGTTCGTAAGTAATGGATTCATAGAACAGTGAGGATGGCACAGTGCTTTGAATATAAGCAGTTGCTTACAGAGATTCTGGTCAGTTGTCATTGCCTTTTTATTGCCCAGCACAGATCCGTGTTCCTTCAGTATCCCCCCATCACCACGTTGTACTGGGAGCCTTCGTTCCTAAGAACTTCTAACTTTAAAGAAATGCAAGACTTTAAAGATCATAAAATAAATGAGAAACTAAGAAGGGTTTTGGATTTTGGGGAAATGCTATACATTTCCATACGGTAATAACCTTATGTAATAACCTCCCTCAAAATAAAAGAGAGAGCTTCGGAAAAGGCTTGAGAATACCTTAGTCCTATTGGAATGGAGCATCAGTGAGTTCATGACCACCAAATCTTATTTTCTTCCTCCACACGCTTGAGCTATGTAACGCTGTCATCAATTTCTTTCTTCTTAAAACTCTTTATTTTATTCTCTATCTCTCATTTTTTTTTATTCTGCTATTTACCAGATTTTTGTTATTTGCTCTTTCTTAAAACATGACTCCTAAATGGATTTCACGTGATTTCTTTTAAATACTCTACTGATGTACTTTAAAAATTCATTTCGGGAGTGACAACCCTCAAATTGTCCTTTCCAGTTCAGATCCTCTGCTCCTGATCTAGATACTTATTTTCGTATGTCAGCTTTCAACTCCATCTTAGTACAGTGCCTGCTCTTGGCAGCCTATCAAACAAGAATATTTATCTTCCCCTCTTTGATAATATCACCAACTCCTGAGTCTGCCACCATTTTCTACTAAAAACATTACCACAATTTCTTTTTTGTTCTTTCTCTTTTATCTCTCATCAAACATTGTCACACATATATATTTTCTAACTTCAATTATTCTGGCAATGGAACGTTCACTCAGTTTTTTGTGGTATCTTCTTAACCCTTCTCCCTTTCTCAAATTTCACATGCCCAAATCCATTCTTTAACTGACACTAGACTGCTTTTTGTCTTAATCCAATGATCTGTTTATCATCTACCATTCAAATGCCTTTGCATCCAACCTGACAGCCTATAGAAGACATGTCTAACTTTTATTTTATTGTATTTGAGACATTTTACATTGTATCTCCAACTTTGCTTTACAGACCGCATATTCTTAAACCTAATTCAAACCAAGTAGAATGCTTTGATGTTTTCTGACAGTGTCCTTCCCATGTCCAGACTGTTCCATCCTGGAATAGACTCCTACAACCAGTTTTGCCTCCAACTTAGAGCCTGCCTCAAGAATCGTTATGCATAAGCTTTCATTGGTCTTTCAACCCAAAAGTAATTGCTTCCTCTTCACTGCTCCAAGTACAAAATATTTAAACTTGTTTAACAACATTTATCATATCTGCTTTATATTAAGGCAACCATGCAGTAAAGCCTAAATCCATGTGATCAAACAAACACAGGGGCAAACTGTAATCTGACAAGTCAGAGAGAGTGACTTGATGCAACAAGGGTGACTCTCCAGAGGTGTATCTTTTGTAAAGTTTAGCTTCTCATGGAATGATTTTGAGAAAGGTCTAAGGAAAGGATGAGTTTGAGGTCTTTTTTCTAAAAGAGTTTAGAAGTGGAGATTAATTAGTCATTGAGTGCTCTCCTAAAGTGAAGATGACTTAGTAATTGGGCATCTCTAATTATAAATGTAAGCAGCAAAGAGAGGCTGGGTTGTGACTGGTAAGAAACAGTTACTCTCCAAAAAGAGATCATTAATGAATTTTACAGCTTCTCTATGACTGGGGAGATACAGTGTTTCCTGTTAATTTAGTAGCTGTCGTTTTGTGTTTGCTCACACCCTCTCCCCCAGGCTGATTAATGAGAGGGGTCTTTTGCCTGTTTCAGTTCAAACCAGCTTTTACTTTCTTAACAGACAGTATTTAATATTGTCTCATGTATATACTGTTTTCTCTACTACTTGAGAAGACAGACATTAGATTTCAGGAAAAAAATATAACTGATTGTTAAAAAACAGTTTCAGAATCATATGGGTTCCAGTACTAGTTCCTCTATTTTGTAGCTTTTGTATAATTTTATCTGCTTGGGCTGTTTTCTCAGTAATAAGATGGGAATAATAGTGTAATATCTCATAGGCTTGTAATGAATAATGAAGTAATAATTCTTATAAATTGTGTTGCATAGTGATTGGCCTTCACCAGTGCTCAAAAAAGTGTTACATTATATTTCATTATTCCTATTCAGTAGTGCCAAGATCTATACATAACAGATTTCTATAATCACAGAAAAATAAAATTAAGAGAAAAATACACCTTATTATCAAAACTTGAAGACAGCTACTTTTTTATTGTGATATAGTTACATACCTATATCTATATAAAATCAGAAATCATCATATGATCTGAATGACTCTAAGAAATAGAACAGAGATCATAGGGGAAGAGAGAGAAAAATAAGCAAATCGAAATCAGAGAGAGAGACAAACCATAAGAAATTCTTAATCATAGGAAACAAACTGAAGGTCGGTGGAGGGGAGAGGGGAAGGGGGACAGGGTAATTGGGTGATGGACATTAAGGAGGGCATGTGATGTAATGAGAACTGGGTATTACATAAGATCGATGAATCACTGACCTCCACCACTGAAACCAATAATACATTATATGGTAATTAAAAAAGTGTCTTACTTGTAAACAATACACTTTGTCTAATTTATTAATTCTGTTATGGCAGGACGTATCCTAGGAGATGAGATTTAGTCCCATCTTGCATTCTTGCATCAACAAGGAAATATATATATAAAATTGCAGACACCTTCCCACCTATCACTGTTTGGGTATTTCAACAAAGCAGTTAATTTATGCTGGAAGATTAAAGTTCATATATTTATTAACATGAAAACTGGAAAAGGCACAGGAAACTGAAAATAAACAGAATCAAACCAATTTGAAAAATTGGCAGGGACGCCTGGGTGGCTCAGCGGTTGAGCGCCTGCCTTCAGCCCGGGGCGTGATCTTGGGGTCCGAGGATCGAGTCCCACATCGGGCTCCCTGCATGGAGCCTGCTTCTCCCTCTGCCTATGTCTCTGCCTCTCTCTCTCTCTGTGTGTCTCTCATGAAGAAATAAATACAATCTTAAAAAAAAAAAGAAAAAAGAAAGAAAAATAGGCAAAACTATCCTTCCTAGACACCATTTTGGTGTTATGTTGAAATTGTTTTGTATTTTTATTTTTTAAAAGATTTTATTTATTTGAGAGAGAAAGAGAGAGAGAGAGTGCAGGAGAGAGCACGAGCAGGAGGAGGGGAGACAGAGACAGAGAAGCCGACTCTCCTCTGAACAGGAAGCCTAACACGGGGCTTGATCCCAAGAACCTCTGGGATCATGAACTGAGTCAAAAGCAGATGTCTAACCTACTGAGCCACCCAGGTGCCCCACATTTTGTTTTTTTAAGTGAAGCAGTACTTCAGATCAAAAGTTTGAATATCTATAACCATGATTACTTATTTTATGTCAAATCCAAGACATCATTTTTTTAGAGGATACACCACTATTTTATATTCTCTCCTAGACACACATAAGAAACCCCTACAAATGATTTGTAGGACACCAATTATTTTAAGATACATCTTGATTTCAGAGATGTTATGATATGGAAACTATGTGCCTCTTAGAGTTGATGAAATATGGCAATAGCAGAGTGAACATGGGTAAATGACTTCATCTAAATAAAACTAAGTTTCTTTATTCTAAAGAATAGCAATAAAACACCCATGTAACTATTTTGATGATTAAATTATACAGCGTATATAAAGCTCTTAGAACATTGCATGACACATGTTAAACTTATTAGGGGGAATAAAAGGCCAACCCTATTACATTTTTAAAAGCATTTTATAATGTAGTAAATGAAAAGAAACAAGGAACCCTATTTTTAGTTCACAGTGACAGTTTTCCTGGGAGGCATTAGCAAATAGCTTGTGATAATCTCCATGTTACCTAGTGGTTCTCTAAGTCTAGTTTCATCAATCAGGGAGAAAGAGAATATATGGGAGAGGTCACAGTCCTGTAAACTCAGGCCCCCAAGTGGCACACTGCCATTCACTATCATGAGGAAAATTGACCCCCTATGCTATGCCTACCTGTAAAGAAGGGTAAGAAATGAATTCTCTAATTAGAAGGCTTCATGCTTAGAACCATCTCTTCCTAGGTAAGAACAGGAGAATGGAGTTCATGGAAATCTCAAAACTTCTGTGATTGTACTTGTTCAACAAATACCAGCTATTATTTTTATCTAAAAGAGAAAAGGTGGGACACCTGGGTGGCTCAGTGGTTGAGCGTTTGCCTTCGGCTCAGAGCGTGATCCTGGAGTCTTGGGATCGAGTCCCACATCGGGCTCCCTGCATGGAGTCTGCTTCTCCCTCTGCCTGTGTCTCTGCCTCTCTCTCTCTCTGCGTCTCTCATGAATAAATAAATAAAATCTTAAAAAAAAGAGAGAGAGAGAGAAAAGGTGTACTAAAAAGGAAAAGCTACACTAACATAATACAATTACAAAGCAGGAAGGATTATTTTTCTTAAACATAAAAAAAAAAAATCAAAGGATTTATTTACCTGGGGCCCTTTAAGTATAATGTGTTCTCTGTATTTCCTCACTACTTCTATAGTTTATTGAAGGCAGAGTCACAGTTGGATCTTACTTTTCACTACTTGGTGATAAGGACAAGGCGTTCATTGGTCACTTTCAGAGCCATCTAGAAACAGGAAGCTGTACTTCTTAGATGTTCCATATATTATTTGGAAATGGATTTTTAAAATTAGTTATATTTTGTTGTGGTTAAAATGCAGTATTATATAATAATAGTATGATCACAGTGATTCAGCAATAATAGAATCATGTTGTGCTACTGTTAAGTCAAAGAATATTATTCTAGCAAAAATATCTACTATACATAGAAGATGGTTTTGTCTTTCAGACTTCACTGAAAATATGGAGCAGCTATTTCACCATATTCCTATAAAATAATCTTTGAAATACTACAGAATTCCTTCCTTGGAATGCATGAGATTATCAGGAAAGCCTCTTTATCTGTTTCTCTCTGTTTAGGTTTACATTTTTATTAATCTGTGGTACCTAACACTTAATTGGACCCATGCCTTACCATTGCTCTGACCTGTGTTCTCACAATCAATCCTAAGTAGTTATTTTTCTCTATATCCCTAGTTCCAACTCTCAAACAGGCTTTTCTTTATTTTTTTCTTTTTTTTTTTAATAAAGATCATCAACCATAATAAATTGTTTTGAATAAAGCAGGTTGTAAAAACAAATACATAAAAAGTAAAATACTATTGGCCATTAAAAAAACGTATTAAATATATCATATGTCTTAAGAAAGAAAAAAAGTTATTGGTAATTCTCAGTTTTTATTACTTTTTCTAAAAATGAAAGACATTAGTTAAACATATTCTGAATTCCCTAATGCAGCATGTGAGACCACAACTCTAATGATAAAACCAAGTTACAAAAACATTCTCTACACTAAGCAATGTGTTTAAAATGTATCTCATTTCTCATAGCTCATTAGCTCACTGAATGAATTTGTCTGAATCATGAAGGCAAAATGGGTTTAAATTCCTAGGGCACATCTTTTCTTCTACTCATGTAATTTATACCTTCATCACTTGCTCTCAGAGCAAAGATCCCTTTCACTAATGACAGTATTTTGAAGAATTGCTAAAGTAAGATATAACGAGGACATACTGAGAGAATCAGTTAAAGAAATATAGAAGGAGAATAAGAAATTGCATACTGAGAAAAAGAGTTACACAAACACTTAACCCAAGCGCTCTCTCTAGGCTTTGTGGTTTTGCTACTTTATTCCTGAAAAATAATGTGACTAGATAAAGAATCACACCAGGGTTAAGTTCATCTTTCAGAGAGGGAACATCCATCCACGTTTCTATGGTTTAGAATCACAAAAGTATTTTTTATATGGTTTCATTAGACTGCTGTGTGTAGAATCAATTTACAGCAGGAACCAAAGATCAGGGAGTTGAAATGATTCTTTAAGAATGATTTCTATAATATGTAGCTTGGGGAGGTGGCTATTAATGATAAAAAGAAATGGAGAGCAATCTCAGAACAAATATACAAAGATACAAGTTTTTCTAAATAGAATTCTTAATGCTAAAAATTATATTAATCTGGGTATCTCCCTCTCTTGAAATGCATGTATATGTGTGAAAGTATGATTATATGTAAATTATTCTAATGTGTATATACATATATAATGAATTCTGTATAATTTCATATATTTGTATATACATATAAATTATGTGTGTGATTACAGGAGAAAATGTTTTATAAATGAAACTTTAAAAACTGAATTTGCTTAATGTCAAATCAGAATAAAATCAACATATGGCTGAGCTATAATGTTTATCATAGAAATGGAAGGGTTATTCAAAATAAAACATTTTAAGAAATCAAAAAATCAAGGCCGTTCACTGAGAGCTCCAAAATAGCAAAAACTTGATTTCTAAATGAGGAACTATTGACTACACTAACTCTTAATCTTGAGGGATTTGACAAACCTCATTTGGAATATCAATATGTAGGATGATTGTATATGCAGTTAAGCCACAGCTAAAGAATGAACAAATAATAAATCAGAAGATTGCCTTGAAGAACAGGTCACATAAGTGATTCCATTTCTGTTGAACAAAACAGTATTTTTCATACAATAAATCTGAAGGTAACAAGACAAATTCCGTTTTTTTTTTCCCCTAAAAGGGGTTGGAAAACTGCCTTAGTAGAAAGATTACATTAAAATATTTATCACATTATGTTAATCTGTGGGAAGATGTGCACTAAACTTATATTCCATGATGCTTTAATTCAGTTCAAACCAGTTGAGTTGCTAAACAATTTTTCCCATAAATTTTTTCATGAGACCTTTTATCATTAACTTATCATTAAATATTATTTTTGCTTAAGTGAGTGATTTATGAGATTAAACTCATCCACATAAATTTCAAACAGTACATTTTTAAGAGTAACAAAATATACATATTAAATATCAGTACTTTTTTTTTTTTTTTTTTAGAATCTATGTGACTTTATAATTGCTGGAACAGTGTGCTTATTGAGAAACACTACTCTTCATAAGCTTTCGTCAAGGAGAAAGATTTTTTTTAATTTTATTATCTTTTTTTAAAAAGATTTTATTATTTATTCATGAGACACACACACACACACACACAGAGGCAGAGACACAGGCAGAAGGAGAAGCAGGCTCCATTGCAGGGAGTCTGATGTGGGACTCGATCCCGGGTCTCCAGGATCAGGCCCTGGCAGAAGGCGGTGCTAAACCGCTGAGCCACCCGGGCTGCCCCTCGTCAAAGAATATTTTTATTTCCTCCGATTTTCAACCAAGGCTCCCTCCATACTCATGAAATTAACCTAAAATTGAAAAGTCAGTTTTCTTAGAGTGATTTTATAATTGAGCTTACCCTGCAACTGGCAATTAAACTCAGAATCTGAGAAGGGATTAAAGTCACAATGAATCTTTTAATTTCCTTGCTGCTTAATTTCCTGTTTGTCTTTGTTTTGCATTTTTATTTCCTTTGATAAAATTAATTATATTTGTGTATGGTTGGACATTTTTACTCTGTTGGACTAATCATAAACGTTAAGGTGTGAGTAAATGAGCACCTTTTACTATACCATATTTTCATTAAAAAAATCTACTTAACCTTTAATAGTAAAGTTTAGACCATTGTTTTTAATCAGTGCAGAAGAGTTATATTGCCCGTTAAGCTGGAATTCATCTGCTCTAAACTAATAGCAAATATTTTGAAAGAAATCCTGAAAAACTCTAAGTATTTTGCAATTAAGTATACGTCTATACTTATGGTATACTGTACATGATTTATTGGCTTACAAGTGCAAACATTTTTCCATTGGGCGGAGAAGACTAAACAGTTGAATGAGTTATCTCTGAAATAGACTTGATGTCATTTTGAATATATGATAACTTTTTGAAATAAATGATGGACTGTGATGGCTTCAAGGAAACTATAATCACTGGTTAGGTACTTTCTTTACACTACTTATTTGTAAATAATTTCTTAATACAGTTAAAGAACATATAGGGACTTTTAATACTGATTATTTGGTGTATTTTACTTTATCAAACAAGCCTTATTTTTATTTAAATGCTTTTCAATTGCCCTTCTGTGTCTCAATTATTATGTGGTATCCATTATGATTTACCCTTTAAAATCATTTAAACTAAAGCATCAATATCATGATAATTATATATGTATATATATTTATATATATATATAAATTATAAGGAACATAAGGTCCGAAATTTTTTGAACTTTTGTTGGAAATATTTTGGTGGGAACATATAGTAAAAATTACTCAAGTATAAGAGACTGGTTTTTTAAAATTTATGTTAACATGTATCAACTTTAGTACAAAATCTACTTATTTTATCTTGGATAATTTCAAGTAAATCTTATAATCTTCAAAAAACCCAGAGCACCATTTCCAAAATTATTTTATATGACTGGCATTTTAAAAAAAGTAATTATATTTAGAAGGGTTTCTTGCAGAAAAGCAGGTCAATCTATTCAGTTTTATCCTGGCATCCCAAATGTTACATATTCATAATCATAGGAAGGGGGATAAGGAATGTAAAACTTAATTTATACATTCTGATTCTTATTTGGTTATTCTCTTTTTGACCAAGGGAAGTTATAGAACATACAGTGAAGTGAAAGGAAAGGACAAATAACTGGGTCATTTTACCCAAAAGAAACACAAATATATTATATCTCACTATTGGGAGCAAGGGAGTTTCCAGTCTCCAAAGACAGGGTGTCATGTATATGATAGCAATATACTACATTAATTTTAAATGTTGATAGAGTGAACATTCTTTTTAAAAGATTTATTTATTTTTAGAGAGAGAGAAGGAGAGAATCTTCAGCAGACTTCCTGCTGAGCTAGGAGCCCAAGCTGGGGCTCAGTCTCACAACTCTGAGCTCATGACCTGAGCCAAAATTTTCACTCTCATGTTTGGACAGGTGCTTTCTATCTACCCCATTCCCAATATCCAGAGTTCATAGATCATATCATAATGTTAAGGCAATGTGTACTATGTGTATGAGTGTTAGTGATAAAGGCCTTAGGGATCTCACTGTAGTTGGAAAGAATGTGTTCCCTTCTACATTTCTTCACTTTCTTATGAGTAAACTAATATAATAGTACCAAGGAGGATGAGCATTCTAAAATACTAAGATATATCATTTGATCTACAACATTAATTGACTACATAGCAAATTGTGATCCATTCCCATCCATCCATCCATCCATCCATCCATCCATTCATTCAACAAATGCTGAGCACTTTCTCTTTGTCTGCCATTATACTGTAGGGGTTTAGTTTAAACAGGCAAGAAATACCAGCTTTCATGGAGCTTTCAACTCAGGGTGATGACAAAAATAAGTTGAAAAGTAGCAGAAATAAATATGTCAAAACTGGAAATGGAAAAAGTACTTAATGCTAAGAAATGGTGGAAGTGGAGTGCTTGACCTGATCTGAAGAAGAAAGGTAAGGAAAAGAAAGTTTTCTCCAGTGAGATCTGAAGCATGATTCTGAAAAATGAGTAGATTGGCAGGGGACAAGGTAGAGGAACACATAGATAAAGGCCATCTCCTACGCTAGAAAGAAGAAAGAATACTGTGTGTTTATGACAATGAAGGCAGCCCAGCCTGGGTGAAACACAGAGAATGGGGAAAGCATGGAGGGAGAGAAGGATGAATAGCGGAGCTGAACGCACATCATCATGGGTTGTTCTCACCGCAGGGACTTTAGTAACATAAAATCACTTGCAGTTTGCATCGTGGGACTTACACTAAACTTTCTTCATACATCACGATGCCTTTCCCACGTATGTTGCCTTACTCTTACCGTCATTCACTCAGCAACTACCTATAGAGGGATTACTTGGAAATCATTACTTTTTCAACAGACCTAAATTCTGTCATGTCAGAAATCAGATGATTTAGACTAAAGAAAACTAGAGTTGCTTTTTCTTCTAGGGTATTGAGTGTCCCATGGCATAATGCATCTAAAATGTAATGATTCATAAAACATCAATACAGTTGAGGAATGTAGCAAAGTAAAGATTTATTCCGTCTTAATTTCAGGTATTTGAAGGGACTGAGAGTCAGATCATTTATAGCGCTTCTCTGTGGTGACATTATTTTAATGGTGTCATTTAAATCCATTTTCAGTGCAATGTAGTAATTCCTAAATGATAAATTACATTATTTAATATTTCAGCTGAGACATTGGTAAGATATAGAGGTCCAATTGTTTTAATGAAGAGTTTAAAGATTCGCTTGAATCTTAAATTAGAATCCTACATTAAATTAATAGTTTTTAAACTAACCATTTCTTTCGACTTGTCAGAATATCACATATTGATTGTAAAACAAGTGTTACATGTTGTTTTCAGATTCACTTAACTTTCCATTTTGAACAAACCTAAAAAAAATGCACAGCATGAAAAGAAAAGATGAAAAATGATGAGTTCACTTACATAGCTGTTCTCTTAGTCCCAAAGCAATAAGTCTTTTTTCCCTTTTTCTCATTTATCACATATTTGTAAGAGAGACTTAGTTGCCTTCGGGGGGGAAATGTTAAATAGAGAGGTTAATATTTGAAACACCTGAATCTTTTTTTCTGTATTGCTCTTTTTCTATTTACAAAAAAAAAAAAAAAAAAAAAAAACTCAAAATGATAGCTGGAAATATTTTTTTAGTAAGTAGAATATGAGTATACATTAAATATTTTGACCTTTTAATTATATTTACTTACATTATTCAAGTGTGGTGTTCTGATCCAAGTGAAAGATAGACAAAGAACATTTTTGTTCAGTTAGAATTTGTTGAAAGACTTCAGTTGTTGTTAGATGCTAAAATTCTGTTGAAGGAATCAAATTGGGGACAGAGTGATTTCTTTGTGTATCCAGATTAATGTATTCTTACTCTCATGCAAAAAGGGGCAGAGTCAAGCAGAAATATTAGGTTTGCTGTAATAGCATTTACTGATGCAACTTTCAGAGATGCAAATTAGTGACAGGCATGCAGTTCCTGTTGCCTTGTCACCACATTCTGGGGTAGCTCATATACATCTGAAGTGAGCTCCTGGAACCTGAAGTGAGATTTGAAGAAATAGACAGCAGTCCTTGGGCAGTGGAGCTTTCGGAAAGAACTAGAGAGCTTCTCTGCCAATGGTAGCAGAGGCCAACATAGAAAGTAACTTGATGGTTTAGAACCTTAAATCCAGGCAACTCTGTTGCCAGTTCAGTGTAGGTAGGTGCTGAAGTTTGGAGGGGAAAACTCTCTTTCTTGGGAGGGTATGTTTGGGAGCAGGGGCACAAGACATGCTGTTGCAGTTGTGTTATGTGACAAATTCCTTGCCACATTATTGTTCATGGCTGAATTGGGACTGGGATCCAAGCTGTAAAGGTAACCTTAATTCTTTCCTTTAAGTAATAGATTTGGGGCAGAACAGCACTTTGTCTAGGAGTATCTCCTGCAAGAGATCAGCTTTGGACAAATTAGCCCTTACTTGCATACATCAAGAGTAATCTTACACAATTCGAAGACTCAAAAGGACGGGTATTATTAAAGACCTATAATTATAACTATAGTCAATTACCCCCTTTGATTCTATTTGAGTCTCTGTGGCAGCTCATTCCCATTTCTCAGGGACGCATCCACTTCTATTTTCTCAGAATGGCTTGGCACACTGCCATATACGTGTAGTGGGAATTCTGAAGTGGAATATAATGGAATGATGTTTAAGTGGCATTAGCACGCACATACCTCCTGATCTTGTAAAGGAATTCATGCAACTGATTTTTATTCTTTCTCGTGGTTAAATACTTTATCCCCCCTCAAAAGTGTGCTGATATTGTTTGGTTGGCTTCAATTATTTTTTCTATTTTATGTAAGGAAAAATAATGGTCTAAAGTAATACATGCAAATATATATACATATAGAACCATATTAATTAATATGTACACATGGGTATTTATAGGCAACATTAAGCCATATATACTATTTTGCTTTGGTTGTAGGTGACAATTTTTGTAAAGCTTTCTAGTGTACAGGATTTATTTGCCCTTGTATTGGACTGCTATCTGAACATTTTACAAAAGCAAAAATACAAAAGCTGCTCTTTTGACCCACTTTTTTCACCTCAAGATATTTTTGTCATGTTCATAAATTGTTTTACTATATTCGCATTGTCAACAGAAGTCTGTGCTTTTCAACATTTAACACCTGTGAAGAACTATGACTTACTGCAAGCAATAGACATAATTGGTTACAAAAGAACTTTAGCTCACTAGCAGCAATGTCAGACTCGCAACAAACGTTTTTCAGTTGAAAGAAATCTAAATCTCTAATTTATAATTTTATTTCTTTCCTGACTTCCAGCTTAATATGTTTACTTTCAAATTCCTGGTAGCTTCTGCTGACCTTTGGATAGATTTCTTTAGTTATCCCCAGTATTCTCTCTTATTTACTTGTTTATTAAAAATTTTGGTGTTTTTTTTTTCTCAGTCAAGATATTATATGTTTATTCAGTCTTAAACTCTTCTTTAAAAACAATATTTCTTTCACACTTCATGCCTAAGTGTGCATATCTATATTGTATGTGAAAACAAAGTACAAAAGAGCTAGAATAACAAATGTTCATGAGTTTTGGATGCAGTAGCCAAATTTAGTGCTCTTAATATAAAGATGACCCATGATTATGAAAACTTTGGTTGGGGGGAGGATAGGAGTGTAGGTCAGGTTTAGGTTACAGAGGAGGGCAGAGCTCCTTTGTAGAGTTTATTTTATTTTTATAAAGATTTTATTTATTTATTCATGAGAGACACACAGAGAGAGGCAGAGACAGAGACAGAGGGCGAGCAGGCTCCCTACAGGGAGCCTGAGGCAGGATGGGGGATGGGGGATTGGGGACTACATCCCAGAACTCCAGGATCAAGCCCTGAGCCAAAGCCAGATGCTCAACTGCTGAGCTACCCAGGCATCCCTCCCTTGTAGAGTTTAGAACAGCATGTAGGCAACTGTGGTCCTCCAGAAGAACTGGGAGGTGTTCCCACAAAGTAAATGGACTTTGTTGGTTAGCTTTGGAAAAAGGCTGAGATTTATTTTCCTTCCCACTTTTCTTTTGTCTTTCGAGCCACATGACTTTTTTCTACAGGCCTGCAGAGTGATAGGAAATGACTAATGGTAGTGTAATACCATATATTGGCATGCTGTGTATTACGTGAGCAGCTGTAGATTGGCAGGTGAGCAGATCATGTTCCAGAGTTCTGTAAGATCATTCCCAATTTAAATATTTTCCCAGAGAAACACATTTTTTGTTAAAGTTATTTTTAGTATTGAATCGATCTCAAAATAAACTTGGTTCATAAAGTACCCCTTGCTGGAGTGACAGTGTAAAAGTTAAGTATTTGTGGTCAGTCTTATCCAACTATAGTCTTCTTTGTAGCCATCCTTTCACCACATCTCTTTATTTTTTCTCTCTTCTCATTTTCTATTGACCAATTAGCACTTTCTTTGCCTTTGCGGAAGTGGCCCTCAGTCAAGCCTAAAGATTGTGCCTACCAAAGAATATTCCTTAAAGAATGCTTCACCCATATGAGAGTAAATAATTAGGAAGGTTTGGGAGATTTGTTTTGTTTTGTTTTGCATCACTTCGTGGCCCCCAAGGAACCAGACATCACTAGTTGCTCTATCCAAATGTGTGTGTATCCTTTATGTCTCTGTTAAGGATTGGGCAGCAGCATATAAAAACACCCGTGAGGATGACAATAAAGGTTTTCACGATGGGCAAAATCTTTGTGACTTGACAGTGATATGAGCCAATTATTTTAAAATTAATGGGAAACTCTGGGGATTCACAAACCTACATCACCATTTAAAAATAGTGTTCTCTCCTAACGTACATAAACATCTCTCCAAATGTTCATATATTGTATTTCTAATGAAAATATCTGGTGTATCTGCAGTTCTCTTTTCATTAGTCATAATCCTTGTCTCTTTGTGAAATCACATACTTCCCAACTCTCCAAATATTCACTCACCTTCTAATCTTTTATAATGTGATTTTTTGAATAATTACTTAATTTTTAATAAACTCCCCAACATTCTTAGTTTCCACAGAATGTCCTCCCACTTATTCCCTGAAGTGTAACGTGGTACCACCAGTGTTATCTCTTGCTAAATCACAAATGACCCCAGATAGAATGGTTGAAAAGTACAGACATCTATTATGGTCCAATTTCTGTGGGTCAGGAATTTAGGACTGGCTTTGGTGGGAGACTCAAGATCTTTCAAATGATTAGAGTCAGGATATCAGCTAGGGCTGCTGGCGCTAGATGATGTGACTGGGTCAAATGATCTGCCACCAAGGAATCTCACTCACATGGCTGTTGGCAGTAGACCTCAGGTCCTTGCAACATAGGTCTATCCACCGGCTACTTGAGAGGTATCTCAACATGGCACCACAGTGGTTTATGCAAGAAGCTTCAGTGCGTTTCATAAAAATGTGGGCTCTAAAGTCGCACTCACCATTATTTCTGCTTTATCCTGTTCATTAGAGGTGAGCTATTATATCCAGCTCACTCTCTGTTCATAAACCATCATGTGTTTATATCAGTTTTCATCTCCATTTCTCTAATAGCAGATAATAAGTTCATTTTTCTTCTTAAACAACAACAAAACTCCTTTGTGGGGACCTTGATTTCATCCCCTCTCTTCTCATTGTCTCCCCCTTCTTTTACTTCTTTATCAACCCCCGCTTCTCAACTTGCTTGAAAGCATTCATTGGTTTCCACATCATATTTAAGAATGATAATGGCATGTGCTGCTCTGGGAGTGTGGGGTGTGTAGTACGTTGAATTGTGACTCCCTGAAATATATGCTCATATCCTATAACCCCTGGAAGCCATGAATGTGAACTTATTGGAAAAAAGCTCTTTGCAGATGCATGTAATTAAGAATTTCAATTGCACCCTGAATTAGGGTGGGCCCTAAATCCAATAACAAGTGTCTTTACAAGAAAAAAAGACACAAAGAAGAAAAACACACAAGGAAGAAAATCATGTGAAGGTGAAGTCAGAGATTTGAGCTATGTTACCACAAGCTAAGGAATGCTTGGAGCCACAAAAAGCTGGAAGAGGAAAGAAAGGAATCTCTCCAAAAACCTTCATGGAGTGTGGGTTGACACCTTGATTACAAGACTTCTGGTCTCTAGAATTTTGAGGGAGTAAGTTCCTACTGTTTTAACCCTCCAAATTTGTACTATTTTATTTTTATAGCAGCCCTAGGAAACTAATATAGGTTGTGAAGGCGAATACGCAGTGAACATTCTAGCTATTGAAATTTACTCTAGAATTATTTTAAAATGAGTAGGCTTTCCTAATAAGTAGATATTTCCTCTATTGCTGACTAGTTTTTCCAGAAAGGAATTCTCAACCTTAGTAGTGTGACACAGTTTATATACATGTTGGAGAGCATTCTGGGAGCAGAGCTCAGGAACGTTCTGGATGGGGATGAGGGGAAAGGATCGCAAGATACAGAGTGAAGAGTTTTACTTGTGTCCTTCTTCTTTGTCTACTGCTTCATTATGTATCCCAGTGCCAGATATCCTAGACTCTAGAACATTACAGCTATTCATCCAAATCCTTCTAATTTCATCTTCTAGTCCTCCACCTCCCCCCGAAGGTCCCTCCACATCCAAAACATAAAAAGTTCAGGATAACTATACTGGTTTTATTCCTTTCATTATCCCTCTTTTCATTTAGTTTCCATCTTTCTCTATTTTTCTAAATGTCCATCCCTTCGTCTTCTTTTAAAGTATGCAGTAACATCATTTATTCAATTTTTTTTTTCTCTCTCATTCCATTGTTTGGCTCTGGTGGACCTGTATGCTAATTGCAACTTTAGTAGTATTTTGAAAGGCAACAAAGATAAACTTGTCCTGTCTGAAAGTTATATAGTAATTCTCCTCTTCTTTTTCATTTTATTTTGTTTGCTGACAACACTGTTTTAAGCTTACTAGAGCTACAAAACTGAAAGTACATTCAAATTTGTTTCCTCCCCCTGGCCTCTCCTATAGCTTAATCACAAAGCCAGGCATATTCTCATAATTTTTTTATGATCAACACACTCACTAATCTCTGTCCCTAATAATGCTGCCTTAATTAGGCTTCTCATCATCTCTCAATTAAGTACTGTGACCTGGTCTCCCTCCCTTTAATAATGCATTCTCAAATCCATCATCCACAGCCTTACAGAGGGATCTATCTTATATGTATAGTGAATTTTGTCCCTTCTTTTTTTAAATCTTTAGCAACTGCTCTTATGGCTCTGTATCAAAGTGTAGTTCCTCAACATGGATTGCAGGGCCTTCTGCACAGTATTATCTCTCCACATCTCAGTCTTAAGTTTTTACTGCTCCCAGACTTACACTTTATATTCTAGAATTACATTATCATCTCTGTAGTTCTGTCATTTTCTCTAATTTTTTGAAAGATTTTATTTATTTATTTATTTATTTATTTATTTATTTATTTATTTATTTGATAGAATGTGAGAGGGAGCATGAGCAGTGAGGAGAGGCAGACGGAGAGGGGCCACCCAGGTGCCCTGTCATTTTCTCTAATTAAAATTACTTTCACATTTAGTTTTTTCTTTTCAATTTCCTACTGATCTGGAATTTTGTCTTCTCTACCATGATGCTTTCCTTGCCCACTTCTTCCCCTACTTAGCCTGTCCTGTTCAACTAGGCTGGTTTATTTTCTTTGCTCCTGGAAGCTGCCTTTGTTACCTTTATCACATTTATTATAGTTATCTTCAAATGCTCTCTTCCTCCTCTGAGATGTTGGTGTTTTGAAGTAGGCGACGTACTTTATCCATAAGTAATTTTGTGCTTATAGCAAGGTAATGGGCACACAATCAAACTTACTGAAAATATGAATAAATTAATAAATCCTTGTCCTGAATAAGGGCAATTGGAGAGGAAAAAAGTGTACTCTGATTTCCAAGGAGGCTGTTATGTGTCTTTCAAGTGATTTTTGTCCTTGTTTCTAGTCAGAATAAACTTATGTGGTTCACTGCTTTTACTTAGGTTTGTCTTTCAGCCAATGCCCTTTCCTACCTTTCCTTACTGAATACCCAGCTTGGATCAGACACCATGATTTTTTTTTTTTTAAGTTCCCCACATAAAAAGTCTTATCTTAGCACAATCCATCAGAAATAATGGCATTCAGAATGTATTTCTCTTCCATGCCACACAGGTCGATTTCCCTACCTCTATTAGAACATTCATCACTATAAGCAGTAAAGCAGGATGCCTCCCAAAACTTAGGAGTGGAACTTGGAAAATCAACTTGCTGTAGTTGACTTAGCTTGGGTAAAGTATAATACTTCCAAGCAATAATGTACAAATGGGCCATTGAGCAGTTTTCTCTAATAAATAGGTCAGGATCTTGCTTCAGAAAAAGACTACCTGTATGGTCAGGTTCAAGTCTGTAGCAGAATCAATGTCTGAGATGAAGAATGTTTCAATCAGGGACAAAGAAATGTTTATTCGAGAAAAAAAACAAAACATGAATTCAAGACTAGGATGAATCAGTAAGCATTCAGCATTGATTGTCTAGCGAAACAAATGGACTGAAGATTATCATCTTCTTATCAAATATTGTGGGCACAGATAAACACACACATGCACACCTGTTTTCTACCTTTGAATGCATCAATCTCTCCACCCTCCCTCAGCCCCAGCCTTCCCTCTTCTCTCAGATGTGTTGAATTTGTGTTCTGTTTACAAAGCTCTTTCCCTCACTAGCTTGAGAAGATCGACTTAATCTTTCCATTAGACATTCAAACACACATTAAGTGTTCAAGAATGTTATTGAGTGAACGTACAATATTTTAAACACAAACAGGTTGTAGATCGATTATAAATCTCAGTTACACGGCCTTATACAATAGAATATTAGATCAGTTCACTTCTCAGGTTGTGATTTTCTTTTTTTCTTTTTTTTTTTTTTTTAAAAGAGCCAACAAAGAGCTTCCTTTTTTTTTTTTAATTTTTATTTATTTATGATAGTCACAGAGAGAGAGAGAGAGGCGCAGAGACACAGGCAGAGGGAGAAACAGGCTCCATGCACCGGGAGCCCGACGTGGGATTCGATCCCCAGTCTCCAGGATCCCGCCCTGGGCCAAAGGCAGGCGCCAAACCGCTGCGCCACCCAGGGATCCCAGGTTGTGATTTTCTAAAACTTATGAGAAAGTATGTTGATAATGAGATTGCTTGACATTTTCTTTTACATTTTTCTCCTTTCTCACTTTGATTATTAGTGTACAGTCCAGGGTAACCCTTAAGTGGAAGGAGAGCCTGGAATAATGACATTATTAGTCTTCTCTATTTTCAAGTTGAAGGGCACTGAACCAGTCACTAATATTTCAAATACCAAGAAATAAGGCTTCTGGAACTTCGGGGGCACCTTGTTATCCCTCCCTCCTTTGTTTGATTTGCTTTTTGGTGTGTAATAACCCTTGACATGTTACATTTTATTATTTTAAAACATGATGCATTAAACATGCATATCCCAAGAGATCGTGATTTAATGTGGAATAAGAATATTCTCAGAAAATGAAATGAAAATCAGATCTAGCAGTTGCTAGGCAGTTGAGGATGTCCACACAATTACCCAGAGTAACAAAAATAATCAGCGCATGTATCTTTCCTGCCTTTTCTCTCCTCATTGTGTTTTCTCTTTTGGAGTCATCTTTTTCATGAGCATATCATATGCCAACTATGAATATATCGGGTAGATGCAGTAAAAGATGATAGCATTTTGAATATATTCTATGCATAGCCTAGAAATTCCTATAGTACTACATTCTGTTATATTTGCACTGTTGGAAATAGAGAAGGAATAAAAAGGCCAGGATCAGAAGTATAACCTGTTGATACTTTCCCATCCCTGGCAAAAATAAGTGCTCAAAGATGGTAAGAATATCTCTTTTAGGTTTCTGTGATAACTGTTGGACTGTATACTGTATAGTATATTCTAGTTAAATAATAAGAGACACAAAAACATTGATATTTAGTTATTTAAAATTGGAAACTTAAAGACCTGTATCACTGTATAAATAACAGTAATTTGAAAATTCTAAATCAACATTGGGAAATATCTGTTTCACATCATTGGACAAGCAGTTCAAGGAACTGTGAAAGAACAAGCCTACTAATAGAGATCAAAATTCAAATCAAAGTGTTTACAAGATCTTGCACTGCCTTTTAAACTTATATTTACAGGGACGCCTGGGTGGCTCAGAGGTTGAGCATCAGCCTTTGGCTCAGGGTGTGATCCCGGAGTTCTGGGATTGAGTCCCACATCAGGCTTCCTGCATGGAGCCTGCTTCTCCCTTGGCCTATGTCTCTGTCTCTCTCTGTGTGAATAAACAAATGAAATATTTAAAAAAAATAAACATATTTACAAAACTTTGTCAGTTGCTAAATTCAGTTTGCCCTGGCCTCCTATTTTCCTATCCCATTTATTCTTGAATATCCTTCAAATTCATATATCTCTGCCCTTTTCTGCACAGTGACCTCCCTTGTCCCACTCCCACTGACACTTTGAATTATAAGGGATAGGATTACTTAAATTGTCATCAGAAGAGCATATGAAAAAATAAAGATGCCTTATAATGCAGGAAAAAAAAAAAGAACAAATAGGCTGCAATAGGGGAAGAGGGTATGGAATGTCTGAAGACCACTTCCTCTTTACCGTCTGTTCTCTTTCTTATCTTTTCTGGTCCCAGCACTTTCTGTATGTGTATCTCCATTTTGAGCATCTGCCTTTAATCTCTCTGCCTTGCCTGTGTTCTAGTATCTACTCCCCCAGTGGAGTATAGGCATGTCCAGCTTCAGCACCTATCACCAGAGGAATTAATTTCTTAGATTCTCAAGTCCATCAAGTACCATATGATATGTTCAGTTTATCTATTCAGTAAAAGCCACAAACCAAAGACAGCTGGCCAAGCTATTGAATGGCTGTCATTGAATTGAATTTATACCTCTTTATCAGTAATCTACAGGAGCATTAAAGAAAAGAACAATGCTTTCTTTCAAAGTAGCTATAGGAAGATCTAGTATACACAGAAATCTATCACTGCTTTATTTTTTTCCTATACATTTCATTTCCAGTCTCAACTCATCCTGTTATAGCTGTTCAATCAACACAGGGAATATTGACTTTATTTTATGCAAACCAAAATGAGTTTCCCCATCCTCACATTTATTTGATACTGAATCTAGGTTAAACTGAGTTTAACCTAGACATCTAACCTTCAAGTTTATATGTGTTCCTGATAATATTTTCAAAATGAATTCAAGCACTTAGGATGTGCTTGCTTAAAAAGTGACTTTCAAGGACTCCTGGGTGGCTCAGCACTTGAGTCTCTGCCTTCTGCTGAGGGTGTGATCCTGGAGTTCTGGAATCCAGTCCCACATCAGACTCCCTGCAGGGAGCCTGTTTCTCCCTGTGCCTATGTCTCTCCCTCTCTTTCTGTGTCTCTCATGAATAAGCAAATAAAACCTTTTAAAAAAGTGACTTTCAAAATAAGTTGATATCCCCATCTTCAGGACAGTCCCCCAATTTTCATAATGAAGTTAGTGATTTGTTATTTATTTACCATTTTCTTCTGCTTTATAGAATGCATCTGATTATATTTTCTCTCTCCACCTCCCCGTCACTACTGGACAGGCATTTCTGACTGGTTACCTGGTGATTTGGCACCTGGAGTAAATAGAAGTTCAGCTGTTAGAAAGCTCTGAAGGGATCATTGACAGCTACATTAATACTAACACTTTGTCTAGAATGCTGATCTAAATTAGCCACTAGCTACATTCCAGAGCTTTAAAACTTAAATATAGCCTAAAGTAATAAAATACTTAGTAGAACCAACTCTTTAAGATAGCTAAACTTCTTTTCTTCCTATTATGTGAATATCAAACATTTTCAATACATGATTCCTAGTTTTTTTTTTTTTTTTTTTTTAAGATTCAGCTATCCATTTCAAAGAGATAGAGACAGACAGCAAGTAGGGTGAATAGGGAAGGGGCAGAAGGAGAGAGAATCTCACATAGACTTTGCACTGAATGTGGAGCTCAGTGTGGGGCTCCATGCCAGGATCCTGAGATCACGACCTGAGCTGAAACCAAGAGTCGGATGTTCAACTAACTGCACCAACCAGGTGCTCCCATGATTCCTAGTTCTCTATAGACAGACTAAGAGACATATTTTTAATAGTAAACAAAATAGCTGGTAAGCAGATTTCTTACCTATGTTACTTGAAAACAGTATTACCATCAATAACTTAAATACACATTGAATCTTAAATATTTGCATTTATTAAATATAAAAATTGTATTTTTATATTCATTTTTATACATTCAGCTAACTAGTATATTTTCATAGCTTTTAACTTTCAGCAAAATGCTAATGTCACTTCTGCTCGTGAAGCAATAACCCAAACATTAAGTAAATAGAGAAATTTTAAGAGAACTAGAGTCTTCAAACTGCCCACACATATTTTGATAACCAAGAGCTTTATTTCCAAAGCTGTTAGAATTTCTTATTGGGGGGATATATCCATGTACAACTGCCATAGCACATTATTTATCTCTTTCTTTGGAATATTTTCAAATTATTTATACTTAGGAATCTGTACACACAATTTTCCTGTCACAAAAATGAATGAATGAATGAATGAATGAATGAATGAATGAATAAATAAATAAATACATAAATAAATAAATAAATAAATAAATAAATTTATTTTAAGATGCCTCATTCAGTTCTGGATCTTGCTTCAGTCATCTTTCTCATCTCCTTCATAATTAAACCTCTTAGAAGCCTTGTCTGAAGTTCATGACTCCAGAGCTCTACCACATGTTTCAGCTGTCGCCATCTGGCTTTGGCCTCCACTGCGTTTTGTTCTTGTTGGCTAACATTTTTGTGAGAGGTGAATTTTCACACCTTACCTGTCTTGTCTTCTCAGGATTAGTTGTATTGATTGAGAATTCTTCTTAAATGTTTTTCTTCCTTCCTCACTGTCCACTTTTGCTTGGCCAGAATCTAACCCTCTGCCCACCCATTGAATTTATTGTTCTTCCAGTGTTCTGTCCTAGGCTTTCTTTTCTTCTCACTTTCACTTACACTGGGTGATCTCCTTTATTCCTGTGACTTCAGTTACCATCTCTGGGTCTTCTCTCTCCCACATATGCCTCCAACCAAGATCACTTTAATGGGCTTTAAGTCCATATATCCACAGGCTCCAGGCTCCTGGAGATTCCAAAGAACCATAAAATTAAGTTTTTTATATGTTCCTTCTAATTTGCTTTTACTCATGATTTCTGTCTTAGGTAAGGTTCCCTGGAATGAAAATTTGAAAGTAATGGGAAACATCTCCTACAGGAGTAAGGACAGTAGAGTTGGCTGAGAGAGGAAGGAATCATAACAACAGTAGCAATAGAGGCTTTAGCCAGTAACACATTGAGCTCTGGAGCTGGTATGGACTTTGGGGTTGTCCCAAATTGAGGCAAGGGAGAGTTAAATCTTTGTACCATGGTGGTCAGCAGTCACTAGATGTGGACTGATCCTTGAAGGAAAGTTAATAACCTCAGGAGATGCATCTCCCTTGGTCAAGAGCCATTCCTTAGAAAGCCTCAGTGGTGAGCCAGCAGCTCACGTATTGCTGGTAGCTGGATGAATGATTGCCTCTTTTCTTAAGGGTAGTCTGGGTGGCTCAGTAAAGAATCCATTGCAGGTCATGACTTACTACATGCATCAACCCCAGCTAAGTATTGATTCTCTAAGATTCTCATTGGCCTCTTTCTGGAGTAACTTAGAAAAGGAAGGTAAATGCGACAATGTAATGCTTCCACTAGTGCTATAATTATCAAGGTGACATGACACCTAACACTTCTCTCTCCTGTTACCTAGTCTAGATTCCCCATGCCCTCTTCTAGTATTTTTGTCAGCCTAAGTAGATGATGGAGTGGGATGATCCAGATACAGATCCCAGAGATGTCTGTGTTTGCCCATTTTCAGTATGTCCTTCTCAGGCTGTGGCTGCTCCATTTGTTCATTTGCAACCAAAACTGAACAGGGGAATAGCATGAGAGACCACAAGTGATTGCCAAATGAGTCTTTTCCTGCTCCTCCTGTGTAGGATCATCCCTATCTCTTCTCTAGCTAGTATGATGATGCTTGTTTGGTCATGAAGAGAGACAATCACCAAGTGACAGCCATAAATAAAGTTTAGTGACGCTCTTATTCTAGTTCTTGGTGAAAGGGTTATTCTTAGGCAACTAAGATCTCTGGACCCACAAAGCCTAAAGTTGTGAAGACAAGAAGCGTGAATTTCCCATTTGTGGAATGACAATAAGTAGAACAGTTCTATTTTCATTCCTTGATTCCTGTACCTATGTGTTCAGGATCCAGTACCATAATATGCTAATTGTGTTAGGATATATGCTGCATCCTGAGGTACGGGTGATAGAACCCCATAACTTCAGGGTGTCATTTTCAAAATGACGCATCATCTGTAGTTTCAAAATCTGTTTTATTTCTCTATCAGGATAGCAGCTTATGGGTGGTATGGTTTGCAGTGCAACCAATAGCTGTCATGGTCATGAGCTCCCTGGCATAGCTGTTTGCTATAAAGTGGGCTCCACGGTCTGAAGCAATTTTACGAGGAATTACATGTTTACAAGACTGACTTTTATGGTGGCCAAAGCCCTGTAAGAAAGATAAACCCTTAACTGGAATGTATATTGATCCCAATCAAGAAGAATCATTGTCCCTCTAGGATGGAAGTGGTACTACATAAGAAATACAACAATAGGTATTATAGGTCCAGCACTGATCTATTCTCCTTGTTATTTGGACATCAGACTTGGAGAATTGGAACCATGATATTGGGGCCATCTACAGCCATAATCCCTGCCACTATGGCTACTCTGTTATGAATCATTGTGCCATTGCTCAGTGATAGAAATTTGCTTATGCCAACTGGCTATGCCATTGTGTCTACTTGGTCGGTCAGTGCCTCTTCCATACAGTATACTCTCTGGTTGCTGTTAACTTGCATTTCAAAGATCTTCTGTACTTTGTGCTCACTGCTATCCACATGCTATCTCTTGAAATTTTCTTATCCTTGACCCCTACTGTTTTTAAAATATTTGTTTCCAGTTCCCTGAACAAAATATAAGCCATTCACCACTGCTGATGTCAGAAAATGGGAGAATTAATCAGAGCATGAAGTAAATGTTTGTGCCACATAAATAATGGCTGATTCTGATTCTCATTTCTGACAGGGGTGGCAAAGAAAATGTATTAATGAAAAATATGTTAATCTGCTAAGATACTACATCTGGCACAGCAGATGCAATTGAGGCAATCAGTTTTTAAAGTATTCTTTTGCCAGGATCTGCCTGTTTTTGTATGAGCCAGGCTGGTTTAATAGGGATATGTTTGAGACCACTTCCTCTGCATATTTTAAGACTTCAATAATATCTGCTATTCTCCCTGCTTCCCAGATGCAATACTGTTTTTGATTTATGTTTTGGCTGGGCATGCAGATTTGGAGGATTCCATGTGGCTTTTCCAATGAGATATCTCTTACCCGTATGCCAAGGAACTACTGTGGTGGTTCTGCTAATTATCAAGTATGTTTATTCCAGCTGTGCATTTGCTAAAATGACCCCCGGGTAGTTTTATGGACCCAGTGGACTCATGGGGAGTCAGAGCTCGAAACAAGGTTCCATTTGTTTATTATTCCTTCCATGATGTTTATTTTGTGGCCCATGTATCAATGCCAACTTCAGTAGTTTTTGATGTGTCTGAGTATTCCAATTCACCTTGTGTATGATTACCATCTAATTGGCAGTAAGTGCATTTAGGGAAGAATTACTCAATACACTTGCCAACATGTTATGGCATTTTTCTTCAAGGGGACCTGGCCTCTACTTTAGTCAGTGGGTTCCAAGTCTGAGTATTGGGTCAGGTCCA
This sequence comes from Canis lupus familiaris, assembly GCF_011100685.1. Classification (NCBI taxonomy): domain Eukaryota; kingdom Metazoa; phylum Chordata; class Mammalia; order Carnivora; family Canidae; genus Canis; species Canis lupus. The sequence continues at coordinate 16,906,850 of NC_049252.1, forward strand.
GAAACTGAACAAGTGATCATGAATATTATTAGATTCTCTGCATTCACCCACTATTCATTCATTCTTGATATACATTTTTTTTATTCTATACAATGATAAATACTTTTGTTGGCTGTCCATATCTTTTCCCCTAGGAACACTCTGTTCTATTCACTATTTCCATACTCTCTGTGGGTCAGGATTTCTGACATTGCTATTTAGTACCTAATTGTACTTGTTTTTAGCACAGTCATTTGATATCTATTATTTTGAGATTCTATCATCACTATTCTGCCCTAATGCTACTGAGGAGGTCAATTCTATGATAGCATTCTATATTATCACTCATGTCCCAGAGAAGATAGCTACCATCAAGCCTCTGAGTAAGATTGTTGTCCCCTTCACTAATAATAAAGTGTCTTCCAGGTGCTCCTGTAAAACATCAATTAGCTGATGAGTTTTCTGGACTTATGTTCACTCTACAATGGCCTTTTTCTAACAACATACACTGCTCCCTTTGACATACTCCCTTCAGAGTCCAGCATCTACACTGGCTTCTCCCAGCATATGTTACTAGGTCCCTTTCTACAATAAAAAAAACACAGTACTAGTTCTGTTTTACTCTCATTATGATCTGGTGGTCAGGATGAGAAGATTGAGCAGATCCCTTGAGGAAGGGGTATCCTGTTATCAAGGAAGAGAGGTCCCTATAGCATTCTATTAGCAAAGTAAGTATCAGGCTTGTATTAGAGGAGAATACCACTTCTCCTGGCCCACAGAAGTTTGGAAGAGCTTGTGTTTCATGGTCCTTAAGCACATTGGCTCAGAGGTCCCACTTGAACTCCAGCTGAATCCCTTTCCAATTGGTTCTCAGACTTCAGAAGAATAGAATTGGGAGGTTGAGAGTCCAACCTCTCCAGGGATTATTCTACACTTCTAATTAAGTCTTGGACCTGATTTTTAAGTTTCTGTCCTTTGAGTATGGGAGATAAATCTCTTTAAAAGTTGCCTCCTAACTTTCACAGCCACTTAAATTAGTGATTAACAACCTCGGGCTTTGTCTTTCTTTGACATATTGGTAGCACTTAGTTATAACCAACTGATTGCACAATCTGTATGGTCAGCAGTTCCCACCACAGCTTGCAAATGTTTGGGCTATTGTGCCATTCAGTGCATTTCTGTCCGTTAGTATGCCATATGAATTCCTTAGTAGTCAAATTGTGCCACTATTAACCTGGGGCTGTCACTGTTCCACATACCACCAATATGCTGGTCCTCATTGCCAGTTAGCCATCGAGTAAATGATCCAGGTCCAAAAATCCTATTTTAAAATCTGCTTCCTAGGATAATTGCTGGTTCAACTATATTCAGTCAATTGGAAATAGAATCTGAAAGAAAAATGTACAGGCAAGTGGTACACTGGATGGTGTCTAAGAAACAACGTGTATGCAAAAATGAGAGAAGCAGAATTGTGCAATTGGAGAATTTGAACTTCAAAAACAATATAGTTGGAATATAGATCACAGCAGTTACTCCAGGGTCTCTGGAGTTTCCACAGCTTTTCAGAGTTGTCTTCCTTGAGGGAAAGGGGCCTGGCCTTTACACAACTGCATTAACCAGCCATTGAATGTGTGATACTTCCTGGGGGAAAAAAGGATACCTCTGAAAAAGATTGCTCCTTCAGCTGAGGGCATTTCCTAGAAGCAATTCATATGAGAACCGTCAACTACCAATACTCCCAGGATCTAAGGAAATACATGCCTCCATCCTGAAAGGGAGGTTATTTATTGCATATGTCAGCATTTAATAATCATTCCCCCAGTGAAAGGTGTCTCCATCCAACTGCTGTTCCACCTTCTAATAGTGGGAAGCATGCTTGACTATTTCCACAACACTCACATATTAGTCAATAAAATCCTGACAATTCTACCGTTCAAATGTCTCCTGAGGCAGTTCACTTCTTTTCCCATTCTTACTGTATCTGTTCTAGTTAAGACTGCCATTGTCTCTTACTCAGTTACCGATTTTCTCACCTTTAGTCATGTCTCCAGTCAATTCATTAATGATTGAAGGTACAGTGACATTTTGAAGTTATAACTCCACTGATTAAAGCAATGTAAACCTTTTATGAATACTTTACAATGAAGTCTAAATTTATAAAATACCTAAAAAAACCTCCTTATGACATGCCTGATTTTATATTTTAAACTGCATTGAATGTTGTATTAATGTACTAGGGCTGCTGTGACAAAAGACCCCAGACTGAGTGGCTTAAACAACAGGACTTTTTTTTTTCCCTCATAGTTGTAAAGGCTGGAAGACCCAAGATCAAGATGTTAGCAGAGTTTATTTCTTGGTGGGGGTTGGGGGATCACTTGTCTTGGCTTATAGATGGCCACCTTCTCCCTCTGTTTCACATGGTCTTTTCTCTTTGAGTGTCTATATCCTAATGTCCTTTATTTATAAAGACACTGACTGTATTGCATTAGGGCCCAGCCCAAAGAACTCATTTAATCTTAATTACCCTATAAAGAAACTGTCTAAATTCAATCATATTTGGACATACTGGGGATTAGGACTTCAACATATGAATTTGGGGGAACACAAATCAGTCCATAATACATGCCGCCTTTAAAATCTGGTAAACTATATCATTTCTCCTAAGCAATACTGTGCTCTTACATAATTTAAATTTGTCTAATATTATTTCCTGGTTTTTGCTTTCTTTCATCCTTCTCCATTCCTTCAGGATTGGAATTGAATATCATTCTCACCAGAACACTTTCTTGTATCTGTAAAATTGAATTAAGTGGTTTTTCCCTGAATTCCCATTGGACTCTTTTTATTTATACCATAACACTTATCAGATGTTATTTTAATTATGTACTTATTCATTTATTTCCCCCAGTAGACTATAAACTCCAAAAGAAAAGAAATATTGTCTTATTCACTATTAAATCCCAGGATCTAGCACAATACCTAATGTGGATTAGAATCACTATAAATAATTTTGATCATATCTCTTTTCTTGCATTATTAATCCCTTAAAGGCAGATTGTGGGCTTTATGCAACACTGTTTCTACCACAGCATTCAGAAAATTATTGTTAACCCAACAATAAGTGCATAATAATTGCGGATACAAATTTATTTAAATAATTTCTTAAAATAGTTTGTCAATTTTTGAAACACCTATAGAAATTTGATTGCTTTGGAAATTGCATAAAATGTAGTTATTAACTTATTTGCCTGTATTCTTTGGATAGGTTCTGATTATGCCTAACATATTAATGATATTGTTTTCAGAAGTGGCTTTTAAATGGCAGGTCATGGGGCACCTGGGTGGCTCAGTCAGTTAAGCGTCTGCCTTCAGCTCAGGTCATGATCCTGAAGTCCTGGGATTAAGCTCCACATCTGGCTCCCTGCTCAGCGGGGAGTCTATTTCTCCCTCTGCCCCTCACCCAACTCATGCTCTCTCTCTCTCTTATTCTCTCTCAAATAAATAAATAAAATCTTTAAAAGTTTTTAAAAAATAAATAGCAGTTCAGTGAAATATTTGGATTTCATTAAAAAAGTCTTAATGTTGGCTCTTTATTGTTAATTATTTTCCCCAACCAGATTTTATGTATGTATGTATGTATTTTTTTTAAGATTTTATTTATTTATTCATGAGAGATACAGAAAGAGACAGGCAGAGACAGAGGCAGAAGGAGAAGCAGACTCCATGCAGGAAACTGGATGCGAGACCCAATCCCAGGACTCCAGGATCATGCCCTGAGCTGGAAGGCAGATGCTTTAACCACTGAGCTACCCAGGCGTCCCTGTATGTATGTATTTAGGCAATGAATGCCTTAACAAAATGTTTTTTTTTTTTTAAAGATTTATTTATTCAGAGAGGGCGCAAGAGAGGTAGAGACACAGGCAGAGGGAGAAGCAGGCATCATACAGAGAGCCTGATGTGGGACTTGATCCAGGGTCTCCAGGATCACACCCCGGGCTGCAAGCGGCGCTAAACCGCTGCGCCACCAGGGCTGCCCTTAACAAAATGTTTTAAGCACCATCTAGATGTTTTTCTTTTTTAAAAAAATAAATTTCAATGAGTTTAAGAGATACACTTAAGGATTTTTGGAAAAAAGTGGCATTGTGCACCTGAAAAGTTATTTCTAGTAAGATAAAATTAGATATCCAGGAAAGCTGGGAGAAAGGAAGTAACTAGAAATATAGGAGCAAATATCTTTGGACATCATTCTAAGAGATGAATCATAGTAATTAAGAGGTAGGAGGAATTCAGAGAAAGATCTGAACTAATGCATTATTTTCCTAGATGAAGATTTGACATAGAAAGATTCAAATGTCTTATCTTCTGACCACAATTTTAGATAGCAGCAACATGAGATCCTCACACTCTAACACTTTATACTCAAACTCAAAAATCTGCACTAAATACATGCACTCCACATCTGTATTTATGAGATAATACAAATTTATATCAGTCTTTAAAAATGGTTTGTTCACTGCTTAATATTGGGCACTTCTTTCTGATGTGTGGTAATTCTATAAAAATGAGATTTAAACCTAAGTGTAATAGAGCTTTTAGCAGAAACACATAAATGGCATGGTTCAAAGAAAAAAGGTTAGTAAAGAGTTTCTAATACTTGTTCTCTTACAGAAATTATATTTTCATCTTTTAAGACATAGAGTAAAAGCATATTGATGAAAAGAAGTTAAAAAACAAAACCAAAAAGTATAGCAAATGGTTGTTTAATAGAGTTGATTAACAAAGAGAAGAGATGCGTGAGATGTCAATTATAATTAATAATCAAAGGCATATTATCTTTTTTTTTGAAAGGTATATTATTTTATACCTGTACAATCTTTTACCAATTTTAGGGCACTTCTTATATAAGTTATCTCTTGGTTGACCCAAAGGCTAACAAGATACATGGGTAACTTAATGTTACAATTTATACATCCAGACACAGAAGCTCAAAACTTTTATGATTTGTCCCCATTTACCTAAGTAAACTGCCTCTCATCAAAATCACTAATCCCCTCCACAATGCTAAAGCCACTGATCAATTCTGTCTTCATCTCACTTGACCCTATAGCAGTATTTACCACAGCTCATGATTTACTCCCCTATCTTTGAAACACTGCCTTTATTTGGCTTTCAGAGCACCATTTGTTTTTGGTTTTAATCCTTCCTCAACAGCTGCCCTTTTCCTTCCCTTTGCTGCTGCTTCTGCTTCTGGCTTCTTAACATCAAATGCCCCCTTTGTTTTTTTAGATAGACATGCTCCCTTGTTGATCTTTCTGCTTCATCATTAAAGGTGCCCATAATACCTCTCTAAAATGTATTTCTCTGGCTTGAACCTTCGTCGTAAGGTCTGGATTAATATATGTGACTATCTACATAATATATCCATTCAAGTGGCATTTCGATATCTCAGGTTAGACATGATTGGCTGAATTCCTCATTGCCTTCCCCCAACCTTTTGTACCCATAGGCTTCCACACCACGGTGTATAAATAATAGTCAGGGAGCAGATCCTGTGAGACGAAGACTGAGATTTGACCATGGGCTTTAGCAATGGGCAAGTCATTGTGGAATTTAACCAGAAGCAGTTTACTTATGTGAATGTATATGAGTTGCCAAATGACTGAGTCTCTGTAAGTGGATATATAAAAAATATTTTAAAATGCTGTTAAACCTCACCATCTATACTCCTCACAAGCCTGGTCAAAGTCACAGCCATTGGATTATTGTAATCAGCTCTTTATTATTTGTTTAATATCACTGCTTCTACTCTCGTCCCTCCCCAAGCCAGACTACTTGCGACACAGCAGCTCTTGTGATCTTTTAAAATCTAAATCAGATAATCACACTCTTGGCAAAACCTACGCATGGTATGATCTTACTCAGACTATAGGGAAGTCCTTACTGTGGTCTAGAATATGTTCCATAACTCCACTGCCATCTTGTTACCCTGTGATGTCATCTTCCTACAGCTCTCCCATGCTCACTGTGCTGCAGCCACATTGATATTTCTTTTTTTTTTTTTTTAAGATTTTATTTATTTATTCATGAGAGACACAGAGAGAGGGAGAGAGGGAGAAGCAGGCTCCATTCAGGGAGCTTGATGTGGGATTCGATCCCAGGACTCCAGGATCATGCCCTGGGCCGAAGGCAGGCACTAAACCGCTGAGCCACCCAGGGATCCCCAGCCACATTGATCTTTTTTGCTGTCCCAGAAACACATCAGGCAACACCCATCTGATGACATTTGAACTGGTTATTTCTCTGGAAAGCTTATCTCTGCCTGTCATTTTTTGATCTTTTGTTCAAATATTGCCATTCTGAATGAGTCCCGCCCTAAAATTCTAATCTCCCTTGCTTTTCTTATTTTTATTCGTGTGCTCATTATCTGGACTATGTATCTATCTATCATCTATCTATCTATCTATCTATCTATCTATCTATCATCTATCTATCATCTATCTATCTGAATTATATAATATTCCAACGATCTGAAGACAATTACTGGGAATAAGTCAGGTGTCATGCCTTCCATGGAGATTCTTAAAAAGGCCATTTAATGATTATTAATTAATTATTAATGATTATGTCAGTTTGGAGGATGAGAATACTTAAACAAAAGCTTCAAGAATGGGAATTTGAATACCAGAATTTATACACTATTAGATATTAAGAATGCTTTGGCTTAAATCATGACTTGCAGTTAATTATTGTACATATTACTGAAACCTATCAAGACTAGTATTCTCACACTTAACTCATAAACTAAATGTCAACAAATACTCATCTATCTGGGAATTGGAAAGAAATTAGCTAATCAGTTGTAACTTTCAGTTTGTGCTAGAAGGATCAGAGATTATTATCTTGATATTTTAGGGAGGAAATTAAGAGAAGTCTACTATGATATATATGGGTAATGGTCTCAGATAACCACTCTGCCAACTGACCTTATTGCATTCTTATTTGGGTAACATCTAGAGGTTGAACAGTACCACACAGACTCCTATGAGAACCTCAGCAGAAATTTAGCCCAGCTGTATCAAGGTCCATAAATGGCTTAAACAAAGCAATGCTCCTACTAAAAGAGTGTGAAGCAGCAGAGGGGATTGGGACTTAAGTGAACCTATCCAGATATACTGGTTTTTCTCTCTAATTTGAATGTTTGCTATAAAAAGTCTATAATATATTCCAAATGTAGAAGTAGCTTAAGACAAACAGAAATTATCTCTAATTTACTTATATTTTTTCAGAAACTATCCTAGAAAATCTCCCCAAACTTAAATGAAACAGCCCTATAAAAAATATCCCTAGTGGGTTGAATAGTGTATCCTTTAGGAATCTCAGAATGTTATGTTATTTGGAAATGGGATCTTTTGCAGGTGTAATTAATTAAGATGTGGTCATATAGAATTAAGATAGATTCTGTCGAATGACTGATGTCCTTTTAAGAAGAGAAAGAACACATACACACAAGGAAGAGATCATGTGAAGACAAAGGCAGAGGTGGAATTATGTTGCTATGAACCAAAGAAAGCTAAGGAATATCAGAAGCCATTAGAATCTGGAAAAAGCAAGCAAGGGTTCTCTCCTAGAGCCTTCAGAGGAAGCCTATCCCTGCTAACATCTCAATTTTTAGACTTTTGGCCTCTATAATTGTGAGATAATAAGTTTGTGTTGTTTTAAGCCACCCAGTTTGTAGTAATTTACTACAGCAGCCCTAAAAACTAACATACATACTATAAATAAAGTGAAGATGTGTAATAGTTATAATCAAGCATCTATAACAATTATTCCACCAAAAGAATAATTTGTAAATAAATACTTGAGGATATTGAGAAATCCCCAATTTCTAATCAATGCAGTAGAGTAGCAGAACATAAAAAATAAATTTATACTGGGTCGCCTGGGTGGCTCAGTTGGTTAAGCATCTGACATCGGCTCAGGTCATAAACTCAGAGTTCTGGGATCAAGTTCAGTGGGGAATCTGCTTGAGGATTCTCTTTCCTTCTCCCTCCGCCCCTCCCCCCACTTGAGCTCTCTCAAATCAATAAAATCTAAATAAATAAATAAATAGATAGATAAATAAATAAATAAGTGCTATACCTAAGCAATTATAGGATCATAATCCTAAGGAAAGAACTATAATAGAAGGGTGTATATTCAGTTGAAACTAGTGAGGCAGGGACCAAAAAGCAAATTGTTATCAGGAAATTCTCTGTAGCTTCAAAGATGGAAGGGGTACCGCCTGGCTAATTTATACATGTATTTAACATATATTTGATAAGCTGTTCAAAAACATTATGCCACACGAAAATCACATTTTCATTGTAAATAAATTAAAACCTATTTGGACACAAGTGTATTATGAATGCGATTAATGTAAGCTAGTAATCATCTCTGCATACATTAAAATCTTCAAACTTTAGAAACTAGAAACTGAGGAATGGAACAATGTAGTGACTATGTCATAACACACCTCATTAATTAGTTATTCAGCCAGACAGTCAAGTATTTATTAAGCAGCTTTTTTATTAGACAGTGAAAGATGTCTTCTAATAATATTTCTCTGGTTTCCCTAATCATTTCCCCAGAAATTATCTCTATTGTTATATGTCCAATTGTAACAAACACAAATACATCCAATTTTCTCTTTCCTCTGCCTTTATTTCATCCTCCATGTCCATTCAGAGACAGAGACTATAATTTAACTTGAGCAGGAGAAGTTTAATATCAATAATTGTTAATCATAAAAGCAAAGGAATAATCAAGATGTAAAGAGAATTTTAAAATACACGAAGAAGGAAGGACAAAGATGGGTGAATGCGTCCCCTCCCCAAGGCTGGGATACAGATCTCCTTTTGAGAAATTGTGGTTACATCCCATTGGAGGCAGAAAATGTTCATTGGGCTGCTGCAGCCAGAGAGGCTGAAAATACCCCATTCCCATTTCCAATGCAGGTGGACAGACAGAAAATTATATAGAAGCAGTTGAGGTGTCAGGAGCCTGGGGAACATACACAGTGAGCCTGTACATACACAGTGTGCTGTCATCAGAGTTGCATAAGCTACCCTGCTACCCTGGAAGGTGTGGGCTGACTGAGGCTGGCCAGCTAGGGTGGGGAGGGAGTTGGAACTTTGGGACCGCTGGCTGCCAGGGAAGCAGAAGGCTCTGAGAAATGCAGTGTCTATTTAAGGAGGACGGCAGAAATGTGGTCACCAGGTCAAGATGGGGACTGCAAGCTTGCTTGGAACCTACATGTTCTGGGTTTAGGCAGAATCTTTTGTACAGCTGCACAGTGGCAGGGAAAAGAAACAAAAATGGCAAGAAAATAGACCTAGGAAGAGAAACACCTTAGTACTATAAGATCTTTCCAGAGTTTTCTACTGACACAACTTAGTATTGTACATGCTACAGAGCTCTTTTATTGCAGAACCAGTAAAGAGTGGTGTCTTTGGAGCCAAAGCAATCCACTGATATCTAGAACATTCTTTGGTTACCTAATTCAAATATTTCAAAAACCACTCTCCCAGATTCTCACCAGACTAAATTTTAGGTCTCATTTTCCATTTTTAGTTTTCATTTCCTATTGCCACTGCTATTTTGATGTATTCCTTATTTTGCAAGTTGTTATCTTCAGAATCATCATTTTGCACACCTCTAGGGGATATCATTTGTATCATTTGTGTGGATGCCACATACCACTTTGGGTGGTTCAGTGAAGAGGCACAGTTATTAAATATCAATATATATTATATTTTAGGTCACATAATTTAATTCCTCAAGAACCAAGTTCAAGTTCTTTAGTATTTTATGCTATACTCTTTCTAATCAATCTTTCAATTATATTTCAAGACTCTACTTTCACTCCTACTTTATGCTACAGATATGCCAGATAAAAGTTGTACCATTTGGTCTTTGGGCTTTGATATGTTTTTGCCAAAACTAGATCGTTCTTATTTTGTGTGTCTACCTATAGATACTCTACCATATAGCCTCATGATTTGGCACAAATGGTCTCCTTCACTGATATTCTGAAATAGAACATTTACTCCTGAGGAGAACCACAGCAACCTGTTCACCATACCTTTTTTTTAATACATGCTTGAGTTACTATATGATATCAAAATTAAAACCGATCTCTCCACACTTATTCTTCAAGATCAGGGACTGTATATCTTAATACATAATATTTTGGACAAAGAAGATGTTGGTTTATTTATTTTAATCTGATAATGAGTGACTTCTAATAAATCTATAAATAATTAAAGTATCACTCAATTTTTCCTTTATTTTTAATGAAAATGGGAGTGAGAAAATATATTAAGCATTTAAGCAAAACTCCTCAAATTTTATATATAGAGGTAATTGATCTAGGACACACCTAGGTAATATGTATATGTATTGACATAATCTACCCTGATAGTTTGAAAACATCTGTCTTCAAAAACCAAAAACCAAAAAACTGGTTACTTTCACTATAAAGATAATTTCTGAGAAGACACAGTCATTTCAAAGTGTAGGCTCAAGATAATCCTGCAGGCATTTCAGTTCTGGCTTTGTTCTGGCTATGCAGCCTTGGGAAGTTAATAAGTCATATGGGGCCTGTTTTTTGGATTTTTTTTCATACATCAAGCACAGATGACAAGATTTCAGCAGTCTGAGATGTGTGTGTGTGTGTGTGTGTTGTAATATATATGTATATATATAAAATACAAAAGCCCATGTTCAATGGCCCCTGTGCAAAAGGTTTTGTACAAAAGGTTTTATTTATTTATTCATTTATTATTTATTTATAGCCAGGCTTTAATTAAAATCCTCATTCTGCTGGCTGACAAATAAAATGTCACTTTAGGTCATGTTTTTTTTTTGTTGTTGTTGTTACTTCCTGAGCCAGCCCCTGAATTCTAGATAAGAAAATGATTGGAAAAATCAGGCACTCTCGTGGCAATTGTATGCTCATGTGCTGGGGTGTGGGGACACATCTTATCATGTCTTAGTCACGCTATCTGCTGAATGAGCGTCCATGTTTCTGGCTGCAGTTTTCACTTCCAGTCAACCAGTTTCTGCCCATGTCATTCTCTTTTAGTTTTTGTCTCTCTGTGCTGGCCTCATGTGGCTCTGGCACAAGAGAAAGGCTTCTGCATACCCCTGAGCTCTCTTTGGCTTGTGAATCCAGGTATTTTCGGTTAATTCTGAGACTCTTGAGCCATGTTTCTCAGTAACAAATATCAAGAAATCACAATTAATAGATGCTATATGCAAAAGGAACAAAATATAAAGTGTCCTAGAGTAAATCCACAAAAGATATTAAAGAACTCAATAGAGAATATCATAAAGCTCTATTAAAGTGACTTAAGGATAACCTAAATTAAGAGGAAGATAATTTGATCTTATCCAACCACATACTAAGGCTAATTTTAGATCTGTAATAATTAACATTTTGAGGCATAAGCATAATAATACATGCAGAGGCCAGTGAAATAAAGTAGAGCCTATAATTTGATAAAGCATATGAGTATATGGTCATATTACATTGTTAAATAGAAAGAAAGAATTAAAATGTTGCATGATCAAACGACCACCATGATCCCAATTACACAGAAAAACTTGTAACCAAAGGACAAATAACCAAAGACAAGGACAAATAACCAAAGGAGAACAGTAGCATGTTAGAGGATGATGATGTGTCAAAGTAGGTTCATCAGCAGTAAGAAAGGTACCACTGGTGGGGATGCTGAATAATGAAGGAGGCTGTGCATTCGTGGAGGCAGGGGGTATATGAGAAATCTCTGTACCTTCTCCTAAATTTTGTTGACCTAAATTTTCTTTTTTTTTTTTTTTTTTTTTTTTTTTTTTTTTTTTTTTAATTTATGATAGTCACAGAGAGAGAGAGGCAGAGACATAGGCAGAGGGAGAAGCAGGCCCCACGCACCAGGAGCCCGACGTGGGACTCGATCCCAGGTCTCCAGGATCGCGCCCTGGGCCAAAGGCAGGCGCCAAACCGCTGCGCCACCCAGGGATCCCTGACCTAAATTTTCTATAAAAAATAAAATATGTTTAGAAAAAAAAAATCATGGGATGCCTGGGTGGCTCAACGGTTGAACGTCTGCCTTCAGCTCAGGGCATGACCTCAGGATCTGGGATTGAGTCCCACGTCAGGCATCCTGCATGGAGCCTACTTCTCCCTCTGCCTGTGTCTCTGCTTCTATCTCTCTCTTTCTCTCTCTGTGTATCTCTTATGAATAAATAAATAAATCTTTAAAAAAAGAAATAAAAGATATAAAAAAATTTTTTAAAAAAGTCGCCAGATCATGGGGACAATGATCCACGTTCTTCTCCATTGCCTTTGTAAGACACAGAAATATTTTCCCCTGCTTTTAGCCCTGGTTTCACTGGTTAACATCACTTAATGTCGTCTTAAGGTTGTAGAACTGGAATAAACCAGTGTTCTTGCTTCTATCACCAAGAAGGAGACAATGTCACGATAACTAGGACACATTCTGACAGTTCATAAATATCTTTAAAATCTTTCTGGAAACATTAAAATATTTTGATTGGATATTATTTCCCATTAGTAAAACCTGCAAATAATTTGTTTGCTAAAATCATCTATTGCACTCCAGTTTTTAAACAACTGATCCATTTAATGATATCTAATATCTTACATGGTATGTAATATTTTCATTAAGCTTGAAGACAGATTTCTGAATGTTTTCAATCTGATTAGATGTAGTTTTTTTCAAGCAGAATCAAGCACAAATAATATACATAATTGAATCCTTTTGATATTACTTAGCCTAAGGAATTGGAGTCCCCCAAATGTTAAAATTCAGACAGATACGTACACACAAAAAGTTTTTTTCATTGTCCTGGTTACAGTCTATTTGAGAAATATTTCCTGAACAAAAGTAGAAAGTAGAAGAAAATAAATGGATTCTTAACTGATGAAAAGCATTAAAGTTAACTACTTCAAGTGAAAAATACTCTTGTCTTGGGGCACCAGGGTGGCTCAGTCAGTTGGACATATGACTCTTGATTTCAGCTCAGGTTGTGATCTCAGTGTCATGAGATTGAGCCCCACATTGGGATCTGCACTGTGTATGGTGCCTGCTTGAGATTCTCTCTTTTTCTCTCCCTTTGCCCCACCTCTACCCCCTGCCCCGTCCCCCCCTTCACATGCACATGCGTGTGTCCTCTCTCACTGGAAAACAAAACAAAACAAAACAAAATTATTCTCTCAGCACCACATAATTTCACTTATATTTGGATTCTAAAAATCAAATTAACAAACAAAAAACAGAAACAGACATAAATAGAACAAACTGGTAGTTGCCAGAGGGGGAGTAGGAGAAATAGGTGAAAGGGGTTAAAATTCACTAACTTCCAATTATAAAATAAATAAGGCAGGGCAGGGAACCTGAGTGGCACAGTAGGTTAAGATTTGGACTCTTGGTTTCAGCTTAGGTCATGATCTCAGGATCATGAGGTCAAGTGCCCCCATCTGTCTCCGTGCTCAGTACAGCATCAGCTTAGGATTCTCTCTCCCTCTCCCTCTACCCCTCCTATTCTCACTCTAAGATAAATAAATAAATCTTTAAAAATATAGATGATAAAATGAAATAAAATAAATAAGCCACAGAGAAGAAAAGATCATTGTAGGGAATATAGTCAATAATATAATAACATTGTATGGTGTCAGATGGTAACAACAGTTATGGTGAGAATAGTCTAATGTATAGAAATATCAAATCACTATGTTGTGCACTTGAGAATAATACATTGTATGTCTATTCTTCAATTAAAATTTAAAAATGCTAATTTCTTATTTTATTGATAATAAACAAAAATGCTTCCATATGTAATAGCTATAATAAATAAAGTTAGATAATGTGTAAAATCTAATGTCAGCAAATTAAAAAGTGGGTTACTGCAATTGCAATATCTGGTAAATTAGGGATTTTTTTCTACTTTTCTAATTTCATAAAGAGGGAAACTATATGAATTTTTTAATCTTACATATAACAACATGGTTGCGCTCTTAATTCCAAAAATTTTATGTAAATATTACCTGCCTGTAATGATACTTTTTTCCTTAAGCTCTTCTATTTCTTAATTCCCTAAAAATTTAGTCTTTTTACCTGGCTTTTTAACTTTATCTTGGATATTTAAATTATTAATAGAGGTTTTCTTTATTCCTAATAATCTTTTTCACAATAAAGTTAATTTTTTCTGATATTTATCTATATACCTATATATTAGATTATGTTTGCTAGTTGTAGCCTATGTTTACATTATATTTCTGTCCTTTTTTATATGTCTGTCTTTTGTAAGTATCATAGATTTAAAAAATTTCAATCTGATAATTTCTATATTCTACCAGAAACTTTAATCTATTTATTGTGATTACTAGAATATTTATATGTATCTGTATGTCTCTAAATTTAATCTGTTTCACCCATTTATTATATATTTATATAAGATATTTTATAGATATATATATAAGATTATATGAGGATATGTATATATTCTCTGATTCTGGGCTCTATTTTTCCTGCCCTTTCTCTATTCCCTTTTTTATTTCTTCTTTCCAGTCTCCTTTTGTATTACTTGCTTTTGTTATTCATATATTTCTACTTTACTCCCTTGAAAGATATACAGTGAATTCCAGTATTTTAATTCTAATGCTGAAACTTTTCACATCCATACTGAAATTTAAAAATTCTTGGGATCCCTGGGTGGCGCAGCGGTTTGGCGCCTGCCTTTGGCCCAGGGCGCGATCCTGGAGACCCCGGATCAAGTCCCACATCGGGCTCCCGGTGCATGGAGCCTGCTTCTCCCTCTGCCTGCGTCTCTGCCTCTCTCTCTCCTCTCTGTGCATTCTCATGAATAAATAAATAAAATCTTTTAAAAAAATAAATACAAATTCTTATTTTTAGTTGTATATGTCTTTATTTCTCAGTTTAGGTCAGATTCTCATATTTTTGACTGCTATTTATTCTCCTTCCTGGCAATTGTCTTTCTCTAATGACTCATGTCATATACGTATATATTTTCTTTTTGGTTGTCTTATTTTCTTTCAAGGTTTTTACATCATTATGATTTCCACCAATTAATTCTGTTTTTATTTCTTGAGTATTCCTACTTTTAATTTTACTATTGTTTTCTATGTTCTGCAATTAATGGCTTCCATTGCAATTTTTTCTTAGCCAGAGACAGTGTATTTTCACTCCCTTGGGAAATGCCTCAATATTTCTGATACATCAAAATACCATTTCTATTTTCTGATTCTAGTCCTCCAGTATGTCATATATTTATTTTCCTATATTTCTTGGCTGGCATTGAATGTTGGAAAGACAGACAGCACTTGTGCTTAGTTTTCATTTTATTTTGTCTTTTGGATCCCTCCAAAGAACATACTTTCAAATAGTAACTAGGTTGCCTGTACTATTCTACCTCATGGACATTTCTCTATTACTCTCTTGGCAACACTGGACACATTTTACAATTTCTCCTTTTCTCAGCATACTTCTCTCTTGGTGCCATGATATAATACTTTGATAACTTACCTTCACCCCCTCTAAGATGCTACAGTATTTGAGGGTGTAAAGTTCACTTGCTATGAGAGTCCTGAGTCTTTTCTCTGGTCATTTCGTACAACTAATCAATTAGTAAAATCATGGAATTTTTGGCTTTCCACTCAGTTGCATTTGGATGAAACACCACAGGACAAGCTGGAGGATCTGGAATCCTTGAAGGGTGCCCAAGTCACTGAGTATTGCATTCCAGAAATGGGTACGAGGTATTTTTCTTATGGGATAAATTTTGACCAATATGAAATAAAAGGATAGGAAAGCACATAATCTTCTCCTCCTTTTCTCTGATTGAACACTCTGAGACATACATTCACCTTGAAGCCTGTCTAGATGTTCTTTCTATGGGCCAAACAGCACAGCACTGGTGCTATATGATCCATCTGATATTATACCTACTGAGTCATCTTCAGAAGTGAGTGAGTTTTGGGTTCTTTACTAAACAGTAACAACAAAAGAATGGATCAATACACATTTGTTTACTTAACTTTTTATTGTTTTTCACCCTGATACCCTAGATTCTCACTCTTTAAATAAATCATCAGTATTTTTATTTCCTTTAGGCTTTGTTATTTAAGGGATCAAGGCTAAGGTATTATCTTTTTGTAGATCTTAATATATCATGTGTCCAGATATGGGGTCTGGCACATAACAAATACTCTATTAACTTTTATTCAATGTGTTCAGGGGTTGGAAGAATAGTTAAAAAGTAAAAAGAGCATCCTTCTTGCCCAGAGAATGTTTCTTTGCCCTAGATGCTAACAGGCGTGTTAAATTAATATTTTAGTTCATCTTCATAACAACACCATAAATATGGTTTTTTAACCTCCATTTGACAGATGAGAGCTTGGTGGCTTAGAGAGGTTAGCATGACCTATGTTACACAATTCATGATTGATAGAGGTGGGAATTGTGCACAAGAAATTTCATGTTCTTCTGCTATTTTAGAAGCTTAACTTTATTCCTTATGACTCTAGGTTGAAAATACATGGCTGAAAATTTTTCATAGAGAGTGACACAAAATACTCCCATGGCTTAGCAAAAGTCATTTCTGCCCCGTCTGCTGTTCTCTACTAGTTAATGTGATATATGAAAAGAAGAATCTTCGGAGAAATGGAGATATCATTTGCCATTTACTTACTGTGTGACCTTGGGCAAGTAACTGAGGTGGCATGGACTAGTGTTTTCTTAAATCTAACAAGAAGAGAATAAAAACTTCCTCAGGAATCTGTTGCCAAAATTTTAATACATGTTATAAATCTTCAATAAGTGCTTCTATCCTGTTACCATATAATGCATTTCTTGGCTCTTCTGAAATAAAGTAAAATGTGATTTTGCTCAATGTGAAATAGCGTTAGAGCAAGTGAGAGTCTAACTTAAAAACAATGAATATTTCAAAATCCATCTGTAAATGGCTCTGGACTTTACCAGATGATATTTTAGCCCCAAAATGTATCTTCCTAGTGAGGTTTTAATTATTTAAAACATCTTTGAGTTCCCTGAATGCACGCATCCATTAAACTCAAATTAGGAAATTAAAAAACTACAATGCTAAGAACTTGTGATTCTAAGTTGAATAAAGCAATCCTTACTTTTTGAGAAGCTTAGAGACAAACATGTGCTAAGTAGCTCTGCTGTAAAGCGAAGTATATTAGATCAGATATAAGTGGGAAGAACTGTGGGAGCACAAAATGGATTTTAAGCTAAGTGGGGAATCTCAGCCTCTCAAGAACACCTTCCTACCTTTTTGGACCTTGTTTTCTTCCATCTTTCAGTACTGGCTTAAAATGTATTGACTATGAAATAGATTTGAATCTGCTTGAATCACAATATGCAATGTTTCTTATGCTTATGATCATAATTATGTATTATTTCTCCCCCCATGATATCTTATTTTGGACACATTTTTAATGTGTTTTATCTCTTCACTGTTAAGACTCGATGTCTGTTGTGATGTCTGTTTGTGAAGCACAAAAAGATGATAATTAAATTGTGCTTACAAACCACATATCCCATTCTTTATATTATTTACACTTTCTAGTCTGTATTTATGTGTTCACAAATATATCTGATGAAGAAATCACTGAATGCACATTTTTCTAGTTGTATTATTGTGTGTGCATTTGTTTTTTTCCTTCATTTTAAAAGATTTATTTATTTATTCATGACACACACACACACACACACACACACACACAGAGAGAGAGAGAGAGAGGCAGAGACATAGGCAGAGGGAGAAGCAGGATCTTCCCAGGAGCCCGATGTAGGACTCGAACCCAGATCCTGGGATCACAACTTGAGCCAAAGGCAGCCACCCAACCACTGAGCCATTCAGGCCTCCCTTTTTCCTTCATTTTAAATCATACTGAAATGGTTATGTGTAGGACACATTAGAGGCATGGTTACCCCCCAAAATTGAGTATTAAGTAACCAAAATACCTTGTTGAATTTATGAACAAACACTTGTGGGAGACTTTGAAATGCATTAGAATCTAATAACGGGGTGTGACTTTTAAGCCAGAGCAGATACATGGTTCTTATCATGCAACCTGGGAGCGACTGATAGGTTGTCCCCTTACAGCTGATAAGGATGATCCTACCTTAGAAAAACTCGCTATTTTTCCTAATCACCCTTCACTACCACATTCACAATATTCTGACATCAAGTATGTGGGCTTTTCTTTTCCTCCACATCAAGCAATTCTCTGCTATAGCATCTGGGTATCCTAAAATTCAATTCAATTCTGACCCTACCTGGAGCTGCACTTGAGATACAAATGATAAACCAATGCTGATACATTTTTAACTAAGTTCCATGGTTTACATTATGATTCATATTTTTTGTTGTACAGTTCTTTGCATAATGTCACATGGCCACCATTATAGTGTCATACAGAAGAATTTCACTTTTAAAAAAATCCCTTGTGCTCCACCTCTTCATCCCTTCCCCTTCATCCCCGGAATCCTGGCAACCACTTACCATTTTCTCTGTCATTGACTCTTTTCCAGAATGTCATATAGTTAGAATCAAACAGATTTTCAAACTG
Source organism: Canis lupus familiaris (assembly GCF_011100685.1). NCBI lineage: Eukaryota > Metazoa > Chordata > Mammalia > Carnivora > Canidae > Canis > Canis lupus. Next base: position 16,925,502 of record NC_049252.1, read on the forward strand.
ACTTGTTTCACTTAACAGTATGCATTTTAGAGTCTCTCATATCTTTTCTGGCCAAGATAGATCACATCTTGTTATTGCTGAATAATATTCCATTGTATGGATATATCATAGTTTTTTTTTTTCCCATTCACTATGGAATAACATCTTAGTTACTTCCAATTTTTGCAATTATGATAAGAACTACTTATAAACATTTGTGTGCATATTTTTGTGTGAACTTGTTTTCAGTTCATCTGGGCAAATAACTAGAACCATGAATTGAATGCTAAAACTATGTTTAGTTTTGTAAGAAACTGTGTAAGTATCTTCCAAAGTGGCTATACTATTTTATATTTTCTTCAGCAGTGAATGAGAATTTCTGTTGGTCCACATCCTTATCAGAATTCAGTATTGTCAGTGTAATTTTAGCCCTATCAGTATACCCTTTCTGATAAGTGTTTAGTGGTATCTTGGTACTGTTTTAATAGTGACATATAATGTTGAAAATCTTTTCATGTGCTTATGTGCCATTTTTATACCTTCTTTGATTAGATTGTTGTTCTCTTCTCGATTGGGTTGTTTATTTTCTTACTGTTGAGTTTTAAGAGTGTTTGTGTGTGTGTGTGTGTGTGTGTGTGTGTATTAAACAAGCCCTTTATCATATATGTACTTTTCAGATAAATTCTCCCAATCTGTGGCTTCTCTCTTCAATATCTAAAATTGTTTTTTGTTTTGTTTTGTTTTCTTTATTTTTACACAGCAGATATTTTTTCTGGAGTCTAACTTATCAATTTGCTTTTTTTTTTTTTGGTATATAGTTTTTTTATTGGAGTTCGATTTGCCAACATATAGCATAACACCCAGTGCCCATCCTGTCAAGTGCCCCCCTCAGTGCCCGTCACCCAGTCACCCCAACCCCCTGCCTTTTTCAGTCAGTGTTTTATCTAAAAAATTTACTGTTTAATGTAAGGCCACATACACTTTCTCCTTATTATCTACTAAAAGTTTTATAGTTTTATGTCTTACATACACGTCTATGAATACAGATCTATGAGTTAATTTTTTAGTTTTTTTGTGAAAGATGTAAGATTGGTTTCTAGATTGTGTGTGTGTATGTGTGTGTGTGTAGATATCCAATTTTTCTACTACCATTTGTTAAAATTTCTCTAGTCAGTGGCCTTTGCTCTTTTTCCAAAGGTCAATTGATTATGTGTGTATAGCTATATTTCTAGGGTGTTTAGTCTGTTCCATTGACTCCTTTTTCACCAATATCACACTGCCTTGACTACTTTAGTTTTCTAGTATGACTTAAAGTTGAGTCATGTTAGTCCCCCAATTTTGTCCTTCTTCAATATTGTGTTGGCTATTTTGGCTCTTTTTCATTTCCATAGATTCATTTAAAAAATTATATCATGAAGTGGTTTGCTGGGATTTCGTTTTGGATAGCATTGAACTTAAAGATAAAATTGAAAAGAGCTATTATTTTAACAATATCAATCTTTCTGTCCATGAAAATGGCATCTATTTCCCTTTGTTTAAATATTATTTGATTTCTTTCACAGAGTTTTGTGGTTTTCTTCATATACATCTTGTACATATGTTGTTAGATTTCTACCTAATTATTTGGTTGACCTTTGTATATTAACCTTATATGTTGTAACGTTTCTGTGATCATTAATTCATTTCAGAAGTTTTTTTGGTTGATTCTTTGTGATTTATACATTTATAATCATGTAGTTTTATTTCTTCCTTTCAATCTATACACTTTTCTTTTCTTTTCTAATTTTAGCTAGGACTTTCAGTATCATATTGAATAGGATTGATAAGAGGGAGGTCTTTGCCTTGTTCCTGATCTTAGCAAGAAGCTTCTAGTTTCTCATCACTAAATATGTTAGTTGTTTTTTTTTTTTTTTGTAGATGTTCTTCATCATGTTGAGGATGTTCCCCTCTATTCCTAGCTTTCTGACAGTTTTTATCATGTGTGGGTGTTAGATCTTATCAGATGCTTTTTCTGCATCTCTTTATAGAGTCATGTAATTTTTCTTCTTTAGCCTGTTGGTGTTATGGATTACACTAATTGATGTTTGAATGCAGAGCCAATTTTGCATTCTTGGAATAAATCTAAGTTGGTCATGGTGTATAATTATTTTCATACTCATTTTGATTCATTTTTTCAATACTTTGTTAATGATTTTGCATCCATGTTCATGGGAGATATTGGTCTGTTAATTTTCCTTTATTGTAATATCTTTGTCTGTTTTTGGTAGGGTAATGCTTGCCTCACAGAATGAGTTTGAGAAGTGTTCCCTTTGCTTCTGCATTCTCAGAGAGATTTCAGAGAATTGGAATGATTTGTTTCTCAGATGTTTGGTAGAATCTAGCAATGAAACCTTCTGGGCCTGAGGTTTTCTTTTTTAGAAGGTTAATGCTGATTGATTATAGATTAAATTTTATATATATGTTATATTTAATATATATATATATTTCAAATGATCTATTTCTCCTTATTTAATTAGTTTTAGTAGATTGTGACTTTTAAGGAATTGGGGCATTTCATCTAAGTTACCAAAGTTGTGGGCATAGAGTTTTTCATAATATTACTTTATTTCCCTTTTAAGATCCATGGATTGATAGTGATAACTTTTTCATTTCTTATGCTAGTAATTTGCATCTAGTCTCTTATTTTCTTAATTAGCCTGGTTAGGAGATTATCAATTTCATTGATCTTTGCAAAGAGCTAACTTGGTTTCTTTGATTTCCTTTATCAGTTTTGTGTTGTCAACTTCATTAATACTTGCTCTAAATTTTATTACTTCTTTTCTCTTGCTTAAATTTAATTTGCTGGGTTACTTTTTCCTGATTTTTTAAGATAGAGACAGAGATTGTTTATTTTAGCTTTTTCTTCTCTTCTAATATATGCATTCTCTCCTATAATTCTCTGCAAAACATTGTTTCTGGCATCCCACAAATGTTCATGGATTATATTTTTATTTCCATTTAGTACAAAAAAATTTAAATTTCTCTCGAGATATCTTCTTCGATACATGTGTTATTTAGAAGTGTATTGTTTAATCTCCAAATATTTGGAGGTGTTCCAGCTACCTTTCTGTTATTAATTTTTTTAATTTCCAAAGAACACTTTGTATATCGTTTATTGTTTTAAATTTGTTAAGGTGAGTTTCACGGCCAGAATGTGCTTTGTTTACATGAATGTTTCTATAGAAATGTAATTTTTTAAATGTGTATTTTTTTTGTTTGATAAAGGGAGAGAGAGAGAGAAAGAGAGAAAGAGAGAGAATGAGCTAGGAGAGGGAGAGAGGGAAAGGGAGAGAGAATCCTCAAACAGACTCCCCACTGAGTACAGAACCTGATGTGAGGCTTGATAACAGGATGCTGAGATCACGACCCAAGCAGAAACGAGTGTCAGATGTTCAACTGACTGAGCCACCCAGGTGTCCCGGAATGTAATTATTTTTTAACACTGTGGAGCATGAAGCATGACAAAGATCTTGAGACCCATCATTGTAAGTAGTACAACATTAAGCTTCTGATAGTGCTAATAAACCCTGTTGAACTAAAATGAAAAAAATTAAAACTAATGGAATTTGTAAACCTGGTGAATTATTTTAAATTAAATAACCAACATAGAATGTGGAGAAATAATTTATTGAATTTCTTGAATTCATGAATGTATTGTGGCTACCTGTCACAGTCAGTTTAGGCTTATGTATAGCGATTAAGAACAAGGAACTTAATCCCATGGAAAAATTGTGGAAACAGTGCAAAAACAACAACAAAATAAAACAAAACAAAAAAACCTTAAAATTATCCTACTTGAAAGTTAAGATAGCTAAACTCTGTTTTCATAAAATAGCAAAAGTCATTGTTTCAGGGCTGCTGAGAGTTCATTCTGTGGTGGTTCTGCTTGCAGTGGTTCCAGAAACAAAAGCTTTCAGGCATTTGGAAGTTGCACACTGAGAGATTTGTGAGTTATACGTGGGACAAGGATAGCATCTGCCATCTGCCACAGGAATGAATCATCAACAAGGTTGTTTGTGCTAAAGTAAGTAAGCTACCCAAACCCTAGCTAACCAATATGCCAAATGGAGCTTGGAATGATGAGATGATGTACAAGGTAAATGAGATTGTGATTACGATTTTTTAAAATTAAAATGTATGTAGGCTCCACTTGACCTAAATATCCAAGCACTTTCTTTTATAATGTCCATTTTCTTTCTGGTTCTATGGTTTTACATTCTCCTCTATATACTCCCTCTGCATTTCAGAGGGATTTCATATTTAATAATATTGATTTAATACTGCATAAATAAAAAAATAACTGAATCTCCTTTAACAATCTCCTTTAAAAATAATTGAATCTCCTAATAAATGCAGTCTCTATTGAATTTTGTTCTGCTTAAATTCATTGCATCTTAATTTTTGAGAATAATAGTTATATTTTTTCAGTATGAAAAAGGAAAAATAATAAATTAAAAGTTTTTATTTTATAAGTGTTATACAGAAGGTTTTACAATGAAATTATGTATTTGTAATTAGGATTTGGAAACTTTCTTTTAAATTTAATTGAAGCAACTTTACTTAATTTTTGAAGCTAATATTATATATTGTGTTTAAACAGAAAATTTGGTAATACATTTATTGTGTTACCTTGTAATAAAACATTTTAATAAAATATTTTCAATTACTATTTTAGATAATGAACAAATATAATTATTTCCCTCTAATTCTCAATACTTTAAAATATTTTCATTATTATATAAATTAATACTACTATAAAATATTAAACTCACATATTTCAATTTTTGGAGCTTATATTTGTTACTTCAGTACAATCATATTTTTATAACCTCAGATGAATAATCAGCATTTTTATAGCTGTTTAAAGTGGAGTATGTAAAAATTCACTTGGCAAGTATCAAGCAATTGATTTTCAAAAACCTTTAAAATTCATTATATATTTTTATCAGATGTAGTTTAAATTTTTGTAACATTCTCACACAATAAAATGAATCTTCAACTTTTATTTCTCAATGAATAATTTCAACATTAGAAGTATGTTGAGATAAGCAGTTTGCTGATTTGGTTCCTTTTGATTGCAAATTCTTTTAAATATATGTTAAGAAACTGTATTACAAGGATGTGTGTGTGTGTGTGTGTGTGTGTGTGTTTTACTCTGGTAAAAAGAAATATGACAATTAGATTGTTTTGCTAAAAAAATAAAATATTCTCAACAAAGTTATCATTACAGTATTCTTTCTAGAAGCTCTTCAAAATCTTAGGGAAAGCAGATTTATGAGAGTGAACTTTTAAGATAAGTCAGCATTTTTTATTTAACTAAAACTCTTCAGTTATCAACACAGTCTGGGCACACAGTTTTACTGAAAGGCATTTACTTTGATCCTTCAAAGGGCTTATTGTGCCTGATTAATCCATATATTCCTTTGGTCATAACCATTCTCATTAAAATACAGACGGCTAGAGGATTCACAAAAAAGTACTGTGAAAAGAGAAAACCAATTCTTAGATAAGAAAGATTCCTCAATTTAAATATGCTATATACACTTGTAGTAAAAAGTCTGTCTTCGTGAGTCACTGTGAAAAATCAACCATAAAAATGAATTTTCCTTTTTGCTTAAGATATGTTTATATAAAGTATTCTTTTGATGGAGAAAAAAATATCTGTAGCTTTATTTATATACTCCCCAAACATCATAAGATGTAAAAGAAAAAGCTAAGACTTCTAATCACAAATGTACAATGAAAAATGCTTTAATAATGCAAAATGAATTATTATTTATCAGTGAATTTTGTCAGGTAATTTCATCCACTTCTCCACTCACATTGGACAGAAAGACTTCCTTTTAAAAACTGACAAAACTACTTTAATAGTCTGACAGCATTTGGGTTATTTCAACAAAGAAAGATGAAATAATGTATTACCAGAGCTCCTATTGAGGATAATTAGTATTTTCATAAAAAACAAAACAAAAAAAGTAACAAAGTGAAATTCCAAGCTATTTTCTACCATGTTCCTACAGGGAAAGAAAAGTTAACTTCAGTTGGTGACTTTGCTCATACATATATGTATGTCATTGCTTTGTATACATCAACAATGAAAAAAAGTGCAATGAAAGATTTTCTAGTGATATTTTAAAGCAAATATCCAAAAGACTCCTTCCTTTCTTAAACTGGAGATAAGTTCACCTTTGACCTATAACTTAAAAGAATAAGAAATGAAGGAAATTATTATTTTCACTGATTCCCTTCCTTAAAACACAAGACAAGTGACTACTGTTTTTTGTTTTTCCCCTAGCAGGAGACTTCGCAGAACCAAATGTTAATAATCTGAAATACTCAAAAAGTTTTTTGAAATATCTTAAAGTTTGAATATATATATATATATATATATATATATATCAGATTTCAATATATATAGATTTAGAACATACATAATATATAGAGTATAGAATAGGATATGCATATATAATAACTCATTTCTATTACTTACAAGACAGCTATTCTTCCCTAATTTTCAAAATATAAATAACATTTACATTGTTATTTTTCAAGAAGTATGACATTAAGGCCAATCTCTACATTGCTTCAATTTGTGCCCTGTGCAAGGGCACACTTTAAATGGTACATAGGAGCTGAAATTCAGCTTGTGTTGATCACAGAATCAGGAGGGTAGGAATGGAGATAATGGCACCCAAAGGTAAAGAAATCTTTTAAAAATTGACATGGCTTTATATATAAGTGAATCACATTCCTGTATAATATCATATATGTTTTCAAAACTAAGAGAATGCAGGTCATGTATTAATACCCTTTATTTTTATGCTTTATATTTATATTGACTTTTAAGAAAAGTTATTATTTGAAATGTTTGTATCTTTCTTCTCACTTTTGGTCATAAGTTTCAGTTCACATCTTTTACTTATAGAAAATATGAAAAGTAAGATGACTGCTATACCAGCTAGTGCCAGTGCTATACCAATTTTCAAAGGATGAATCATATTCTTATGCATTGTGAAAGAGCCACTGTCCTTTGCTTCCCAAGTAGTGCCTGTTGACCTCACAGTCGCCTCTTCTCAAGAGCTCACAGACATTTACTGATCTGACTACTGAAAGGTTTGCAAGTCACGAGAAGCCTGTAGGATCCTACTCTAGAGCTAGTGCCTGTTTTGATGATGTTAGCCTGAATAACATCTTTAAGAGATTGAAAAAAAATGCAGAGAAATGTGGAAAAAGTGACAGAAATTTTTGGAGATGTCCTTACCTTTATGCACCGCATTCTGTCCACATTCACATTCTGCTTTGCTTATACTCCATTCTCTCAGGCCTCAAGGTCTATGTTCTTAATTCTCCTACAACCTAAAATTAAACCAACCCTCTCCTGAGCCATAAAACTCTGTCCAAAGGTAGCTTCCTATAAGGGAGTCTCTATTTTTGGATGTTTGGTTTCTGAGCATTTTTAAACCTCACCTTTTTCCCTTCCTCTTTTGCTCCACATCTGGACAAGCTGATGAGAAAGCCCGGGTGCTCATTCTTTTGGTACCAGGAGGAGTTTCAAACTACTGCAAACCCTTTCGGTGCACAGGAACCCTTCTCATGGCCCCACTCATTATTCCAAGCAAGTCCCCTTTTTTTGCTCTTTCAAGCCACTTTTGGATCAGTTTGGGGGGCTGCTTTGCTTTCACAGAGCCTCATCATGTAAGTAATAAGACCTTTCATACCTTTTTGGTGTGTATGTGGCTTCAACAGTCTTGACATCTAAACTATATTTTGGGTAGGAGTTCATCCTATTCCTAGAGAGCAGCTATACCTCTTTTTTTTTTCTAGTCTTAGCTGAAATAACTTCTTTTCTGAAAAGTTGTAAACAACGTACAGAGTATCTCCCACTCCCACACCACACAGTTATGAAGCTTATTCTCTATACAATGTATCCTTTCTCCCTCAAAATTTGTGTACAAATTTGCAATTATTGTTTTTATCTATTTATGTGCTTGTAGTATTATATATATAATATATATATTATATATATATATAATCTCTTCTTATGTCTAATCAGGAACTCAGTATCTTATTGCCTTAAATTCTACTTCATAAATTTCTTTCAAGTGGTGACGTCCTCTGTGTCTTCTTGAAGTAAGATCTAGATGACTTCTCTTCTAGATTACTAAAGTGCTTACCTAGTTGGTCTTCCTTACCACCATCAGAACCTTCTGATCCACCAGTCATAGTTATATATATTTATAACATAAACTTTATATTGTAAATTTTTTAGGTCTTCCATCTGTCTAAAATTCTTTTTTTTAAAGATTGTATTTGTTTATATGACAGGGAGAAGCAAGCAGGGAAACGGCAGGTAGAAGAAGAAGGAGAAACAGGTTCCCCCCTGAGTAGGAAACCCGACATATCCTTGATGCCAGGACCCCAGGATCATGACCTGAGTGGAAAGTAGATGCTTAACTGACTGAACCACCCAGTTGCCCCTCTCTAAAATTCTTTAATGGTTCATCATATTTATATTTTATTATACTTTATTTCTTCCATCTTTAACTATATCTGACTCTTATAGTATTGTTAAGTAAAAATACATGCATACTTTAAGGCTTTTAGGGTATATTTTAAATTCATATCTTTTCCATCGCCTTCAAGGCTCTAAATAATCAGGAGCCTGCTTCTTTCTGGGAACTCAACTTACACTGCTCTTCCTCAAGTTTCAGCCACATCAACCACCTTTCCATTTGTGAGATGTGCAAAGCTTCCTTCAGCATAAGGTCTCTCTCTACACAGTTACTTACTTTGCTCAGAAGGTTCTTAAAATTTGTATATGGCCAGCTCCTTCAATTGTCACCTTCCCAAGGTAGCCTTCCCTGACTTCCCAACCTAATAAAGCACTCTACCCCACCATCCTTCACTCTCATAAGACCTTAATCCATTCTTAACCTTGGAAACTTCACTTTGAAGTGTCTTTATTCAGGACACTTGGGTGGCTCAGCGGTTGACCATCTTCTACTCAGGTTGTGATCCCAGGGTCCTGGGATGGAGTCCCACATTAGGCTCCCTATAGGGAGCCTGCTTCTCCCTCTGCCTATGTTTCTGCCTCTGTCTGTGTCCTTAATAAATGAATAAATAAAATCTTTAAAAAAAGGGTCTTCATTCCAAATACTTTCTGAGTTCTGCTCTAAGTGTTCTCAGATTCATCTCCTTTAACAAGTAGGAGATAAGCACCGTAAGAGTAGAGACTGTGTCTTCCCCAATACCCTATTCTATCCATAACACAAAATGGGTAGCCTGTAGCAGGATCACAATAAATAAGTGTTGACTGAAAGATTAGAATTTGAATTCAAATTCCTGAACCATATGTGAAAATCCCTCAAAGGAGAAGGAGCTCTTCAGGTTGCCGCTTGAGAGTCCATGTGGCAGTATCCTTATTATCTTAAATTAGCTATTTCCCATGTGTGTATTCAAAGCAATACAAAGAAGACCATTTGTTTTTTTGTTTGTTTTTTTTTTTTAAATATTGAAAATACTGGTTTTTTTTTTTTTTTTTGAAATTGTAATGTTTGTATTTCAGGATGCGTTTTAACTACTGATTAGCATAGTGTAAGATTTTGCTATTAATACCTTGTATGTTTGACATCCTCTTTTCATTTTAGTGAACAGAAAAATTACATCACAGAGATGTGAAATCTTTCATTGTTTCCTTTTAAGTGTTAAAGGATTCTTTTTAAATTCAATAATTCAGAAATTGTTATGTCAACAATTTCTTAGTAAGAATGGTGTGGTTCTAAAAGATCCTGAACTCTATCATTAAGCTTTTTCTCTTTAAATAAACTGTTGATGATATGTTGGATATGCATTTAATGAAGTAATACACATTTAAAAAAGAAATCTCACTATTCTTACTCTCGGACAAGAAACTCTCAGAAATTATGTGACTTTATGTTTTTTTGTTTGTTTGTTTTTTTACTTTATGTTTTTAAGTGGATGAAACTATTAAACATATTTCACATATTACAATGTCCTTTTAAACGCTGTCATTTGATGTCATATAGGAAAATAACAAAATATTTTTCTTGTATTCTCTATCCATAATTCAGTGATCTAGGCTAAATATGCATTACACATGCAGACATATATGGGAGATGCATCTGTAGGATGCATAATTAATGAGTGAAATTTAAGCAGAAATTGCACATGGCATGCTTAATAACATAAAAGGTGATACAAAATAAGCAAAACTCCTAGAAAAATAAAATTCCTCTTTGATATTATCTATCACCAAATATTGAATCATACTAAGTTATTAAAAAACAAACCAACAGGCTCTTCTTATATTCACTTTTAGCCATTCCACAATTCTAACAGATTATATATTTTTAAAGTTCATTTTTGTACTTTGTTCTTGGCAACCGGATGCCTCTTTTAAAAAAGACGTATTGATTTTATAAGCAAATGCATTGCTTTGGGAAGGATATTTGAAAAAGTGTTAAGGAGAAAATGAACTCCATGGGGAGAACTGCTAAAATCTGTCAGGTGATGTTTGGGCTAATGCATATTTCCTAATATCACATAGAAGTGAGTTAAGCATCAAACAGAAATGAAGCATATCAAGTAATAGGAGAAATACATCATATTAGGAGAATGATTAGGAATAATCTCTAGCTGCATTTTCACAGATCCTAATATTTATTTATATATGAAACTCTGTGAGTAGACATTACTAAGAATTATTGTATCATGAAGTAAGTAGAAAAAGTACAGATATTCCACTGCACTTCATATTTAATTTTGCTTCTGATGGATCCCCATTAAATGCTAAATGATTAGCTAAATATTTAGATAGTTGAAGAAAGCTATCCTTTAAAGGGGTTCTTTACAAGATTGCTGATAATTTTTAAATGGGGGATAATAGATAATAGAGAATGTTATACATATAGCCATTAAATGAGTTTTCTTGTATGTTCATAGAGTCTGTGAAGGCAGGGGCACATACTGAAGAAATAGAGCAGATGTTGGCAGACTTTCCACTTATAGCACTCAGCTCTTATAGCACATCTCAGCTCTTCTATCAATCAGGAAACTTGATTGTAAAGAAACAAGAAAAAAAAAAATCTTTTGAGCCATCTTAAGTAAAGACCTTTTTTTTTTTTTTAAATACTAATGAATCTTGGGACTCTTCTTACTCAAATTACAGCTGGGTTGCTTAGCAAATGAAACATCAGACAGCTGTTCTCTACCTCCTACTCTGGGGCCACATATCTTTTTCCTTTCTGTTCTCTTTTCAATCCCATCTCTACATACCACTTTCCTCTGCAGAAGACTTACTTTCTACACTGGAGAATGTGGTTTGCATGTGGCAGAGGGAGGAGATTATGTTGCCTTCAAGGTACACTACTATCTCACAGAGTTTTCTAACTCCAGATCTCCATGTTGTTTGGTTAGATGCTGTGTGCTCATTCAGAATACCACCTGCATTCTTTTTTTCACGTTCCTTCCTCTCCTGGAGAGATTAAAAAGTAAAGAACATAATTTCTCACTTTCTTTTATTTTAAGGGCTGCCATGTAACACAAGGAAACACAAAGTGAAATCTAATTGAGACTGATTGAAAAACTTTGCTTTTGGAAAAGGACATCCTTACTTTCTTCTTCTCCTTCTTGCCTGAGATGCAAGCTTAATGCTGGGAAGGAAGAGCACCTGGGGACATTTGTAAGGTACACTTCCTCCCAGTTTGAGTCAATAATTTATCTATGACTCAGTCATTCACAGCTAGAGAATTAGGTTCTTATACTACATATGACTTCCTTGTTCAAACTCAGCAGAGTAAGAATGGATGTGAGTGGAAAAGAAATAATGGCTAGCACTAATAAGCTCAACATTTGTGATCATTTTTCTTTGATCCTGCAGGCATCATTGATTATTTACCAGTTTGCAAATGACAAGAATGATATTCCCCCAGCCATGTGAGATTGTAAATATTACATTATTGGGAAGATAGTGTTTTGAGAGAGAAAATTTGGCAAAATACTAATTAAGAAAGATTGCTAGTGAGAAAACTAAGTACTTTGCTTTTCTGTATATCAGTGTAAACCTTTAATACTGCAGAACATTAAACCTACAGGTACAAAAAGAAAGTCATCATGATGATTAGTACATTGGAGTTTTTTTTGGAACTCAAATATAATTTTAGATTCTAGAAGAATATAATCCATTCATATATTTAACATTTACTGAGAGCTGATAATAACCCATTCTCTGTGCTTATCGACTGGCCTTTGCCCTGAAGGAGTTTAGTTTATTAATAGAAACATATATCATTAATAATAATATTGTAAAAATTATACTAATAATATGGTTAGTCACTATAAAGTAATTAATTTTATGTGCATGTCGAAAACTGTTCACAGAAATACTCTTGAATTGACTTCCTAAGGCAGAAAGAATCGTGGGATAGAGAGGTGTTGGGTTTGGGGGGAGGACCAGCAAAGGCATTCTAGGCAAAAGCGACAACATATATAAGGTTTAATGACCTGAAGTTACTCTGTGATAGGGACCTGGCAGTCAGTTTATTTACCCCTACGTTAGACTGAAAGTTAGGGCGTAGCAGAAAACCAGCTGGAAAATTAGGTTGGTGCTAGACTGCAAAATACTTGAAGGTCTTGCTGAAGAGGGTTAATTAACTCTTTTACTGTTCGCAGTGGGGAACATTAGAGACTTTAAAAATTTCAAGAGACATAACATAAATAGATCAAAGCTTTTAGAAGAGGGCTGTGTTAGTCATTTGTTCTCGGTTTCATATACTGCTTCATCTGCGCTCTTCTTGGCATAACAGTGGAGGCTGCACATTTTTCCCATACTCCCTTGCCTAGTCACTTATGGCTAGGTTCAGTCAATGCACTAGGGGAAGATTTGGGGATGGAAAGGAAATTTGAAGAGTAGGTGTTCCTCACATATTCCTTCTTCAGGCAACATTTCTTAGAGAAGCTGTACCTCTTCTACTTTGCTAGCTCTCACCACACCAACTATGTTTCCATGTTTGCAGCAGCTGACAGGCACATCTGCTCCAGCCCCTCCATTCACTATGAGGTCTGAAACTGGTACCACTACCTCCTCCCTATGTTTCTTCAGCTCTAAGAGTGGTAGTAGCCTCCAGTAGTTGTTAAAAGTGGAGATTTCCTAATTCTTCCCTAATTGCCCTTTTCCTGTTATAAAATTCTGGAATTAACTTTCCATATTAAATACCCTCCATTGAATTACCTGGCATGAATTTGTCTACCTAACTGTACTCTGATAAATTAAAAAGAAAATTTAAGATACCTCTGGAAGGAAATAGGTTTAAATTCTTTGTTATTACTTTTAAATGCCTTTGAATGAGTGATGTAGTAAGCAATATCTTACATGAAAGTGATGTCATGGGAATGACGCCAGTGATAAATTGGGGCATTTAATCATTGGAAGTTCAAAAATATATTTCTTTCTCTTTTTGCCAATCTTTCCATTAAAGCCTTGCACAGCCTAACTTATATTTTAATAGCAACTGATACTACTTGGGCAATGTCAATACAAAGAGACAAAATAAGACTATCTTATTTCCTTGTTTTCTTCTATGTATTTTTTATATCAATCTTTTTTTTTTACAGAGATCCAAAAAAAGCTTGAGGAAGTTGTTTATAATTTAAAACCTTGAAGTCATTAAAAATTTAATGTCTCAGTGGTTAAAACAGACAAGTTAATTCAAGCTCACCTGGCTTTGTTTTCAAGACAAAAATATTTGTTCCAGTTGCAATGCAGGTGTAATATAAACACATCAGTAGTGACAACATATTTTGCACCTATCTTTTAAGTCAGTATTGTCACCACTGTATTTATAAAGTGAATTTAGGAACTTTCCCACAGAGAAGGCAGGTGAGGTTGATAGACAATAGGAAGGAAGTAATTTGTGCCAAGTTAGATATGTAATTGGTTTAAAAATAGAATTTGTACTAATCATTTTGTTGCTAGTAACTTTTATCAAATTGATTAAGTATAAGCTCATTCATAAACATTGAAGGTATATAGGAACATTTATTTTAATCCTTTGCTTTAAAAAAAACATTATTTGACTTCTCTGAAATATAGTAATGTTTTTACTTTAAATTACCTTTAAGTTCCTTAGAAAATGATATGGCTCCCCTCTCTGATAGTAACACATCTTTCTTCATATTATGTAAATAAAGAAGTTTAAATGTGAGATCAACATGGAGTATGGATTGTTAGAAGCATCGGTAAATTTATCTCCATTAAACTTTAAACAATTATTTAATGTGAAATATTTCTAAAGTATCTCAGTAATTCATTTCCTAAAGTGATATTAATCCCAGAGCACACAATAGAGTATTATAAATTTTAATCAGATGTCCTTTAGATTTCTAAGCCTATCAGTTAAATCTAAAGATTGCCTTGGAAAAAATGCTTAAATGTCCTAAACATTTCCAAATTTCCTTGATGCATACCCACCAGAACTGACTGTGTGGTACTTGAAAGAAAATTCTTCAAGTATACAACTTTGCATTTAGACTCTGACATTTGTATAAGATGATGGTAGGATTGGCCAACTCTCAGAGTATTTTCATTTTTGTTTTCTGTATCAATAATGGAATGATAGTGTTATGTTTATATATAATAATCATGTTGCAAATTTTATGGGCTAGCAAAATACATGAACAAAGAAAGAAGTACAGTTTTGATCATGGAACCTGACTGTAAAAGTTAGACAGATGTTCCTGCCTTCAGGTTTAAGTAATACTGGTAAATTGTACACCAATAAAAAGAGAAAAACTTAACTGACATAAATCCCCAAAATATGCTCTATAAACATAAAAACATCTTAAACTGCTATGTACACACACACGTACATCTGTATCTATATGTATTGATTTTTGTGTGTGTGTTGTATGTATACAGTTTACAGGCTGCTCAATTTCCCCTCCTAATTAGTTTACCCTCAATATATTTTAAATTCAAAGTATAGACAGGAAGTCCTTTTACCTTCCATGCAGTTATAAAGATGTGGTGAACTTTTTATGCCATCCAAGCAGTCATTCGTATTTAGAACATTTTCTGAGACTGAGAGACAGCAATACTAATTCAGTGATTAATAATTCAATATCAATAATGCTAATAGACTCTTTTAGTGATGAAATATTGCTACCTTGGAATCTCCTTTCTTCAACTGATTTAAAAATGACAGCCATGTCTTTAATCACAAAATATTTCAAGCCAGTGGATATTTCCTTTAAATGAAAGATTTTTCCTAATGATCATTAGAGGAATCTAAGTAGATCCATACAAGTATGTACAAAACCCAGCAGGTATTTGTACACTGTGATTGATGAGGCACTGTAGGTTATTATTCCCCAAAGACAGCAGACCCCGTTTATGTTGCTCGCTGGTACATGCCAGCAATTAACAGTGCCTAATATGACATAGGTGCTTAATCAAAACATTTTGAATTGATGTGTAACATATTTCCTCCAATTTTTGTCCCATACTAGATTTTATGACTGACATGAGTCAACATAGGGGGAGTCAGGGGGCCATAACTCCACTCCATTTGTTCTGACTTATAATGGGCCATCAGTGACTTTGTCTTGAATGATCAGGGGATGGACATATAGACAATACAAGTATTATTACAAGCTGCACATGGCTTCCACAGCTAAGGGAAACAAATCCCTCAGAAACCATTTTGATTTATTTGAGGGTAAATAATTATTAAAACTGATTTTTCATTCTTAGTCTAGTGTTCTTTATAGAGAAGAAAACTGATCTTGAAACTTCAAATCAGAACATTAGAAAGTCAAGCCTCATATAGTCATAATTCTCTTCAACTTGAGGTTGAAGACTAAGATGGAAATTTTTACCTCAAAAATTTCAGTTTACTTTATAAAAACAGGAACTTGTTATATGGTGGTGCTTTATTTTCACAAATGTATCTATTCTCCAGCACCAAATAGTTAATCCCCATTATTAACAATTTTGTGTTTGTGAATTTGCCTACTTAAGCCTAACTAACTCAATATTTGGAGTGTTTTGTGGTCATTTGTGGACATTCCACATACATAGAACAGTGAAAAATTTGTGTGACCTAATGCACATGTTTCCAGCTGGGATCCAACAAGGCCATTCTGTCTTCTTGTTTCAGCTTTCATATAAACGTGTCCTTTTTGGGTTATAATTAGTGTCACATTTTTGTTTGTTTTTGTTTCTTGTTGTTTTTGTTGATGGTGATTCCAGCTGTTTAAGATGGCTTCTAAGTACAGTGCTGAGGTACTGTGTAGTTTTCTTCAATGCCATAGAGTATGATGTATCTTACAGAGAAAATAGTATGTTTAGGTAAGCTTCACTGAGGCATGAGTTAACATGTTGGCAAAGTTCAATGTTAATGAATCAGCAGAATGAATTAAATAAGGTGTCTCTAAAGACAAACTCACATAAAACAGGGTTACGTATTGATAAATTGATAAAATGTTTATACCAGAGTTTTCCAAAAACCAACCCTGTATTTCCCCTAGGAATGAGGATTCAGTATTCACTAATTCGGTTTTCTTGGTGAATTTATAGAAAATAACTACTGTAGATAATGAGAATCAATTCTATAACATTTCTTCATCCTGGGACTCAAATAACATTAAGTTCTTGCCCCCCCCATACACTCATGTGGAAACATAAATACATGCACATACACTTACTCTAGGAATACAAATTTATTCAGTATTTTTACCATAGCTATAAGAAGATTTAATATCTACATCTCAGCATAATTCATTGCTTTTGCTAAGGTTGTTAGCCTATGTCATAGTTACACTACAGCATTTTATGGGCCACTCCTTGTCCATTTCAAGGGATTAAATTTAGGGGAAAGATGGAGAATAGTGAATTATTCCATTCTTACTCAAGAGAACTATGGAGACTACCAATAAACTAAGCTATAGGAGACCTTAGAGCAAGCCAATCATCACAGCGGCAAAAAAAGAAAACTTCCAATCATGAAAGCAATTGTGTAATCATCTGGTGATCAGGACTATACGTTTTATCAATGTAGCTCATAAAGCAAAATAAACTCTATATTATTCAAAGGAATTACTTTGTAGATTTATTTTATATTGTATAATTAATCAACTACCTGATTTCATATTCACACAACCATGTTCTTTAAACTGAGAAAAATAGGAATTTAGTAACATATTTTTGATAGAAATTCCATTATTCATACGTATATAATTATTTTTATTTTTTATTTGATATAACCTAATATATAGAAAAGTGTTCTGCAAACATAGCCTTTGAAAATGTTCTAATGCCACCATAGATTTAATTCATGTGTACACATTAACATTCTCAAATTCCATATTCTCTTTCTAACTACTACTTAGCATTCAACATTCAAGTATCTTTGGATTTAAGCTCATAAGGCTTTTTGAATCTCTCCCGAAACTCATTGTTTTGATGTATTGATGTCAGCCCATTACCTAATTCATCAAAGTGACACTACATTTTAATAGAGTACCAAAGTATTAGTGCCTTATTTCATGTAGAAATAAAAATCCTGATAGCATTCTAGTTGGGGAAAAAAATGACAATTTGAAGCTTCCTATGTGAAGTTTCTGTGTCTGTCAATCTGTCATCTTCTAAGAGCACCTTGTAGTAAATGCAATTCAATAAGGAGAAGCAAAAACATTGTGAAAAGCTATAAGACTTCATTATACTCAATTAAATATAACCAATGAAGGCGTACAGATATTTGAAGACCACTTCCCCATTGATTTGCCTTTTGTTTGAGAGTTTTAAAATCATATATGCTTTTGCTCACTTTTTAAATGTATTGTTTAATTTTTAATATGAGAAGATTACCTAATATACCTAACTCTTATGTCTGTACCAAAACACTTTGGAAAAGCACCCGTAGTTGATAAATATTTCCTTCCATTGTTAATAATAGAACTTCTGTCTGAAAAACATTTGAGGAAATGAAATTGCAAATTCCACTGTGAATAAGCTTTCCATAGAAATAATTGAAGTGAATCCACAATTAATACTCTCTACCTGTGCTATGAATGTCCTTACTGTAGCCATCTTCATCTCCTGCCTAGAAAATTGCAGAATATTTTTCTTCTCCAAAGTTGTACTACTGCTTATCATCAATCAGATGACAGAGACAAAAATGATCCATGTACCAAAACAAAGCCACTAACATCCTCACTTAACATTCTAATTTTATATTGTATAATTAATCAACTACCTGATTTCATATTCACACAATCATGTTCTTTAAACTGAGAAAAATAGGAAATTTAGTAACAGATTTACTAACAGGTTTGTCATTGGCTTTAGAGGGAAATTCAAACTGCTTTACTGGAAGCTACTGCTTGTTGTCTCTTTGTACAACTCAAACCTCAGTTTGTAGCACCTCCTCATTCCATTTTTATCTTATTGGGATCTGGAAACACTGACCTTTCTGTTAATTTCACAGCGAAGCACACCCAAGACCTAGGTGTTTGCCTACCATCTTCTTTGGCATGGTGTTCCCTCCATACTACTCATGTTTGACAGCGACCTCTTCACCTATGTATCACTGCAAACAACTATGCTATCCCTCATCACTCTCAGTTCACTCTTCTTGTTGATGCTTAGCTTTCTAAGAATAAGACATGCCCATTTATTTGCACAATTCCTTTTTTTTTTTTTTGCCTTTCTCCTGCTGTTACAAAGTAGACTGCATGAAGTCAAGAGTCCTGAATTTTTTCAATTATTTCAAGAATACCTTATAAGAAATGCATATTTTCAAATGAATGCACACACTCACTGTATCAGGGAAGACAAAACTAGCTGCTCTAAGTACACAACTCCCCAGATCTCAATGGCTCACAAGTTTATTCTTTCTGTGACTGGCTTAATCTACTTAGCATAATGTCCTCAAGGTTCTTTCATGTTGCAAATGGTAGGGCTTTCTTCTTTTTGAAGGTTGAACAATATTCCATTGTATTGATATACATGTTCTTTATTCATATTGAGTTATGCATTAAAGCATTATTAAGAGGGTAGATCTCATGTTAAGTATTTTTACCACTATTATTAAAAAAAAAAGCTTATTCCTTACTTACCTAATCATCCAGTACTTGCATCGATAATTTGACTTCATCGCACCTTCTATTTCTTCTATAGATAATACCCATTGACCTTTCATTTTGTAACTGAGCCAGTGATTGAATATGCTGCCCAATGGAAGCAAGAATCCCAGTAGACAGCATGTTTTTTTTTAGCATAGCCTCTCACACCTTACTTAGCTTTTTCGTTTAACTTAGACATAATGAGGATTTTATTTTTAAAGCAATGACATTTTAAATGTTTTTGTCTAGCAAAAGACTTCAGTTTTTGCCTCAGACCCTGCTGTAATAACACGATCAGATTTTTTTTTAATTTTTTTTTTAAATTTTTTTTTTTTATTTATTTATGATAGTCATAGTCACAGAGAGAGAGAGAGAGGCAGAGACACAGGCAGAGGGAGAAGCAGGCTCCATGCACCGGGAGCCCGACGTGGGATTCGATCCCGGGTCTCCAGGATCGCGCCCTGGGCCAAAGGCAGGCGCCAAACCGCTGCGCCACCCAGGGATCCCAACACGATCAGATTTAATGTTTATTTGATCTCACAGAGATTAAAGGATATTTAATTCATCATAATGAGTTGCCATGTGTTCTGTTTTGTACTGCTTTCATCCAACAAATGAAACAACATTTTAGAGATTCAGTGTGTTCCAAAACTGACATAAGTCAATAATAAGAGGAAAATAAATAAATACAATTTCATAAAATATAAAGACAAATATGTTTCTGTTTTCTTTCAGGTTCTACTTTACAGAGAGCCTTCATAATTTCAGTATATATGAGTGAAATACAAGTATAAGGCCAAGGCTTGTTTTAATGACTGAAAGAGTATATGGAACATAGTAGATGCTTAATACTTTTGAGGTCCTATGCAAATAGCATGAGGTACTCTTGAAAAGCCACTTTTAATTTTATATTAGACAAGATATTTAAAATAAGCAATAGCAATTCTCACTGAGAATTAATCCACATCCAGAGTAAAAACAGATTAAAAGAAAATTAATTATAAAGGAAGAGGGTATCCTTCTCCTACATATTCCTAATGTGATGGAAGATACATCAGATATCTTAAGCATGCAAGTAAACTTCATGTATTGTTTCTGTGCTAACTGAACTTACGATTTTGTTCAGTTTACCATACATCTCAGTATAAGTAAAACAGTCATTGATTGGTAGCTAATAATCTCCAGTTCTTATAGTTATTGAAGTTCTTATTATAGAAATATATATTTCTGATTTATTAAATGCACATTGTTGTTTTTGGATTATTCTGTTTCATTTATTAATTTGTTTTTTTGCTGTGTGTTTGTGGTGTGTGTGTATGTGTGTATGCAGGGTCGTATTCCAGAGATGCTCATCTCAGGAGTAGTGAAAAGACTGAAGTTCTGAATCTACAAAGGAGAAGGTTAGATCCTATTGATTTTCCCTTCTCTCTTTTTTTTTTTTTTTCTTTTAACAGCCAGTACCTGTCTTCTTCAGGAATACAAGACCTTGCTTTTGGTATCTGTAAAACTTTAGATTAAGGAATAATAACACTCCTGATTTTACAAGAAGGGGAAAAGACTATGGTTTCATCCCAGAATTTTAAGAGAAGTCTGATCAAATGGATTATTTTATATGATGGATAAGGCAAGATAATCTGCTAAGAGAGGGTATGGATTTCAAGATTTATGGAGAATAGAGTCATTATAATTAATTTATATGAAGAATGTAAAGAACAATTGCCAGGAAGTAGAGTAAAACAAGGTAAACTAGAGAGAATTTGGCAGCAGATTTTAGGAACTATTGAATTTGGTAATCATAGGAGTACTTTGACTCATTCATTGATTCATTTTTTTCATTTTTTTTTTTTTCTGAAACATACAATTCTCTTGAGAAAAGTCCAGAGATGGCTGATGGTTAGATAGAGTTAGAGTGAGATTGTTTTGCAGAAGAGCAATCTAATAGCATTGAAGCACGGAGTTGAAAATATTAGAAAAATGAAAGCTGAAGAAAAATGTGAAAGTGTAAGGTATACAATATTTTCAACTTTGTATAACACTGTGTCATATATTTTAAGTTACCTAAATAATAAAGACTTAATCTATGGAAAATTTTTTGATCCAATATTTTTATGTTTAGGGCTTCATACTATTGGGGCCTTGCATGGCTCAGTCAGTTAAATGTCTGCCTTTGGCTCAGGTCATGATCCTAGTGTCCTGAGATTAAGCCCCACATCAGGCTCCCTACTCAGAAGGGAGACTGCCTCACCTTTTCCCCCTGCCTGCCACTCCCCCTGATTGTGCTCTCACTTGTGCTCACTCTCTCTTTCTCTCTAATAAAGAAATAAAATCTTTATAAAAAAGAATTTATACTATAGAAACTCTTACATAGATATATAAATATATAACTACAAAAGTGTTATTTGCAATGATAAAGTGCCAAAAATAATTAAATATATATTATATAGAATATTATATAGTCTCATAAGAATTAATATGAATCTACAATTATTTTATTATCCCATTTTAGAAAACATAATATTTCTATGATATACATAGCAAACTAACAAGGAAAATACAATCAATTCTTAATAACAATTTTCTCAGGGTATATTACAGGGAATTTCCAGTTTTTATTTTACATATTTTCCATTGTTTACATTTGTTTGTTAAAACATGAATTATTTTTAAAAAATAACAGCAAAGAATTTAAAGGAACTCTGCCTAACTTAGTCTAATCAATCAATTTTTTAGACATTGAGCATGTGTAGATAGATGCATCTAAATTGATGGTGGCCAGAGGAAATCATATTTTCTCACATACATGATAATTTTTTACTTTTCACACAGAATTACACATATTACACATTAATCTGTGCTTGGTACAGTATGGAACTGGATATCTGAACAATAATTAGAAATTGAGACTCACTCACCCTCCTGCATAAAGAGGAAAGTATGAACTAGCAAAATGTTCAGCCCATAGAAACACTTTAACATGGATCATGACTGGCTGGTTCAAGCAGACCTTTCTCCTTCTCTCTCTTAAAGATCTATTTATTTATTGAGACAGAGAGAGAGAGAGAGAGAGAGAGAGAGTTGGGGAGGAAGGGCAAAGGGAGAGAAAGAGAAAAACTCAAGCAGATTCATCGCTGAGCATAGAACCTGAGGCGAGGCTAGATCCCACAACTCTGAGGTCAAGAGAGCTGAAACCAAGAGTATGACCATTAACAGACTGTGCTGCCAAGGCAGCAAAAGCAGATATCTCTTTTTTGACAATCTGAGCATGGAACACTGGAAAGTTAGTAGAAGGTAGAGTGGTTGAAATTAGGGCGGCATAGGAAACCAAAAAAAAAAAAATACGGAAGCCCAGAAGTGTGATTAGTTATGAGGTAAAAGATTGTGAAGTAGAGAGAACACGCCCTTAGTATTATGGTAAAGTAGTAAGGAAGAATAAAGAACAGAATACCTGGCAGGTGCTGTGGCCACAATTGCAACTACTGGTCTGCTTATTTAGAACCATCGCTGCTGTGCAAGGCTAGAACTGCAACACATCCTAGTGGTAATCATTCTATTGCACTTTTCTGTGAGCTCTAGTTTTCAGCAACTGATATTATTCCATCCTTCTTACTTCATTATATACACACATGCTGTATCTCCATTAACGAAAGTAACCTGAGTGGGTCCTTTCCCACAGAAATTGTAAATAAATCATAAATTGCAATCTGCCTGGCACAGTTACAAACCTGATTGCTTAACAGATTGACCCATTTTTTAGAACTAGTCTCTTTTCTTTTCCCTTCTAATTTTCCAGTTTCATTCTTCTCTTCTCATTATTGGCTTCATAGTTCTTGAGTCTTAACTCGGTCATGTATTTTGAGTATTATATTCTCAGACTCTCAGTCTTCAGGGACATGCTTCCCTAATCTGCTGTCTCATCAGACTTGGCACACACTTTGATGAAAATAGTCTCAAACAAATGTAATTTTTATACATAATGCTTAGTTTCATTGAGACCACATTTTGAGTTCAGTGTTTCTTCCTTAAGAATATGTAGCTATTTCTGATAAAAACATTTCATCATTAAAATTTTATACTATGTGTCATTTCCATAAGCTCTGCCAACATAGTTCAGATTCATATACTGATTGTACTGATGCCCAAACGAAAAGTAGAGGAGATAGATACTTGGTATGAGTGATATAAATTAAGAAAAGTTTTTTTTTTTTTTTTAATGATGGCATGGTATGCAATTTTCTAGGACTCCTGATCATATCAGTAAGTTCCCCAATTATATGTAATGCCTGAAATCTGTTTCATGTAAAGGATTGAACATCAGATGAGGACTCTATTTCATTCTTATGAATGTAGTAGGCATTTGCTACAAGTTTTCCATATGAGAAAAAGGAAATGATTCTCAAATGTTCACTAATACTTATAGATAATGAATTAAATACATTTAAGTCTCTTACATCACAACCTGTGAAACTTAAGTTCTGAAAAATGTACAACTTAAAAATCATGGCTGCCTTGAAAACTATAATACCCTCTTAAGATTTTAATTCCATTATAGTTAGAGATAGTAGTACCTTTAACCATCACATAGGTAATCCACCTCAATGATACACTGGGGCCAGGTTTCACAATAAGATTTCTACTATTATTCAATATCACGCTATTATAATCTTGATGTGAAAAGGCTTTTACTTTTTAATTCTCTTGTAGTAAATTTGTGCAAATAAGACTTGGAATAATGACAGTCATACTCTTAATCTTCTCATGATGTGCTCTATCCCACAATGCAATTGCAGAGAGACTATAATCATGGGATGCTTTTAATGATCTTAACTATGCTATGCCAGGGAGCAAGCCTTGGGCTTTTCAAAAGGGCAGGAGTAGCAAACAGTAGCCATCATAAACACACATAGTCACTGGAGTTGTCCTGAGGGCCAAAATCATTGCCATCATTAGTAACACTTTAATTTGTTCAGCGACGAGAAATCAATCTATAAAAGGAGGATATCTATTGCGGTTTTCCAAAAGGCTGCTAGTGATAAGTGTAGTAACACTACAAATTTGACATTGCGAAGTTCTGTTTACATAGTTACACAAAACAACTAAGATAGAAGAATTGGTCAGATATAAAATTGGTGATTCTCATGTCTACCCATAAAGAGTGTTAAAAACAAGAAACCTCTTTTTTTTTTTTTTTTTTTTTTTTACTTCCCACTCTCCAAAATCTAGTGGAAAATTTTGTGAGAAGGGCAAATTTGTCCATTTCATTCTTAAAAAAATTTCACTGCAAACCTCAATAATAATATTTGAATGTCAAAAGGAAAACATTACTTAAAATTTAATGAAATAGGGGCAAAGGGGCAAATAGTATATATTATTCCTTAGCTCATTTTAAAAAACTATACATGAAATTGATTCTTTTAGTAATGTAGAAAAAGTAAAATATAAATTCTTAAACTTGGTAATTTATATATTCTTTGTGACATATTTTTGAATTGTTCTATTATCAGCATGTTTCATTGATAATGAAAATTATATAATTATATATAGATGTTCTTAAACTCAGTAAGCAGATTTTCTAACAAGTCAGAAAATTGCATTTTAATTTGCAGTTTCTTCTTGATCTACTACTAATGAAGGTTTTACTGGATTATCTGCTTAAAGGTCAAAATGCCAATTAGGAGTTTCTCATCAGTGATAATTCAGATATATGGAAAAATGACAGCATTAGCTTTTTATCTTCTTGAGGTAACTTATTTTGTACTCCATTGTCTCATCAGAGTTCTGATAACAATGAAGATAGTTTATAACATTTAATATTTCTCATTTCAATGCAATACACACATTCTTGTTTAAGGGAACACATTATATAAATCTCATCACAATTTTCTCCTCTTCAGATGTGACTCCGTAATATACACTTTAATAAACTATATTAATATAGCTTTATTAATAAGCTAAATTTTACAGATCACATTTTAAACTATGAATAAAATAATACGCTTTACACATAAATTTTATTTTTACAAAATTACAGTACAAAAATCAGTGGTTTTAGAACATGTATTGCATTAAAAACTTCTTGATCTTACAGGTCAAAGTTTCTAGATCCAGGGAGGAATAATCATTTCATCTTGTCTGTGCTATATGATTTCAGGATTCATATCATATCACATTTTATTTGTGAGAAAGTTCACAGAACATGAAAATATATTAATACAGTGGACATCCTTCTGCATATATAAACATAACCGTGCCCCATGAAATGAAAATACACATGGAAGGACACTGGTCATCTGATTTAAGTCACAAACATGTACGTA
Source organism: Canis lupus familiaris (assembly GCF_011100685.1). Taxonomy (NCBI): domain Eukaryota; kingdom Metazoa; phylum Chordata; class Mammalia; order Carnivora; family Canidae; genus Canis; species Canis lupus. Next base: position 16,950,974 of record NC_049252.1, read on the forward strand.
TATTTACCAGTAATAGAGACTCTGTGTGTATGTGTGTATGTTTGTATGTGTATAATTAAATTCAAGTTATCTTTAAATGGCACTACACTTGAAAACACACAATGTTATGACCATGGCAGTAAAGTGATGGCATATTCCAAAAGAATAATTTAAGATTTTAATTGAGGGTCAATTTCAAAGTTTTTGGCAGATGTAAGAGGAATCAGTGAAGGATAGTGGATATTGTTGTCAGTGGTAAACCTGATGTAGAAAATTCCAGGAAGAGTTGTAATTGTGAAAGAAGGCTACTCAATAGAAATTGCACCTTTGGTGATGAAACTCACCTTCCCTCATTTTCTGCCCTCTGATCTCTTATGGGTGCCTTCTTTTGCCCAAGCCAATGGGAAGCCAGAGAATAAGGAAGCCCTTGATGTGGTCTATAAAGGTTGATGTCCTGGATTACCAAACAGGATAGGGAAGGGAAAACAGGGAATTAAAAGAGGAAATGGAAGACACCTAGCTTGTATTTTCAGCGTTTGTTCATGGAGTAGAAGACTCAACAAGAAGACTCAGTCAAGATGTCTGTTTTCCTCAATCTATCTAAAGAGTAAACACAAACCAATCAAAATCTGTGGCAAAAAAAAAAAAAAATGTTTGTAGAAAAAACTGCAATCTGAATTCTAAGATTGATAAGGAAAAGCTAACTGGAATAGCCTAAAGAGCTCTGATAAAAGACAATCGAAGCACTAACACAATCTAATTTCAGGACTTACTATAAAGCCACACACATCAAGGTAGTATTAGTAAAATAATGGTGGAACAGAATAGAGAACATAGAAATAGACCCATGTTTGTAACTTCATCTGGGTAAGATGATGCAAGTCCTTTTGTTATTAAAAAATTAAGGTGCAGGTGCACCTGGTTGGCTCAGTCAGAAGAATATGCAGCTCTTGATCTCAGGGTCATGACTTTGAGCCCCACATCGGATATAGAGATTACTTAAATAAATAAACTTAAAAATATTAACGTGCAATAACACACAACTGATCAAAAGGAGACAAGTACTTTATAAGTTCTTATCTTTATTAAATCTTAAAGGAAAATATTTTACTGAAAATATAGCTTTTAATAGAATGTGAAGAGTTTTGTTTTTTCCAATCAGTACACATATTCACGAACACAAGTTATTGGTTATTAGAATGAGATATGATTCTGGTATTAAGTCTATCCCTGCTCAATTGTTCCTTAACAAATATAAACACTAAGAAGTTATGTCTCCATAAATAAGTAGAAGAAATAGAACAAACTTTTAAAATAGCAATATAACTCATTTCTTCAAAGTTTTGCTATTGCTTCCAAAACTTACTCTGATTTATCGTAAAAAAGTGTTTAGTTATTCATAAGTGGATAACTAGATTAAGTTCTCCTTCAATTTTGTTAAAATAATGATTTGAGAATAATCTAAAGTGAAAAGTACTTTGTTGCTAGGCATTTGTTCATTAAATTCTTCCTTATAAATGTATTATTGACAGGAATTACCACATCGCCCAGGATTTTGCACTTTAGAGCATAACAACAAAATACAATGTAAGTAAAATATGACATTCTGAAAATCAGGAGAAAAGTCCCTTTGTGAAGGACATGTGAGAAAGGGAATCCCACTGGGCCAGAGATCTTTGCTGATGCACAACAACTTTAGGAAATGGGAGACTTGGAACATAAAGATGTAGTCTTTTATATGCTTTGAACTTTATATACTCTTAAAGGTATAGATGCCCCAGTTTGAAGACATTCTTTTTTTTTTAATTTTAAAAAAATTTATTTATTTATTCATGAGAGAAAGAAAGAGGCAGAGACATAGGGAGAGGGAGGAGCAGGCTCCCCCCAGAGAGCCCAATGCAGGACTTGATCCAGGATTCCAGGATCACTACCTGAGCCTAAGGCAGATGCTCAATGGCTGAGCCACCCAGGCATTCCAGAAGACTATCATTGTATGTAGGGTAGGAGGGGAAATGTTCTATTCACTCAGTGTAGCCATTTGATTTCCCCTGCTTACAAAGTATCCTATGAGAACTTATTCATTGGTCATACATCACCTGAAACTCCTGAATTTCTTTATTGCTTTAGGATACTTAAATGTGTAATTAAATTATGAAATCAAATTAATTATCAAGCTATACCTTATAAATATTTTTTTTCTTTATTTATTTATGGTAGTCACAGAGAGAGAGAGAGAGAGAGGCAGAGACACAGGCAGAGGGAGAAGCAGGCTCCATGCACCGGGAGCCTGACATGGGATTCGATCCTGGGTCTCCAGAATCGCGCCCTGGGCCAAAGGCAGGCGCCAAACCGCTGCGCCGCCCAGGGATCCCCAAGCTATACCTTAAACAATATAGTAATTAAGAAAAAAAATTATGCTTCAGTTTGGCATGAACCAATGAATATTAAATGCAAAATATTTTACATTACAATTTTAATTTGAGAATATTGAAGAATAAAGACCATGAAAAAGTTCCACTTTACTATTTTCTTTCTTACTCACCTCTTTTTACCAAAGAAAAAAAGCCAATAGGATGCCTGGGTGGCTCAGTAGTTAAGCGTCTGCCTTTGGCTCAGAGCATGATCCTGGAGTCCTGGGATGGAGTCCCATATTGGGCTCGCTGCATGGAGCCTGCTTCTCCCTCTGCCTATGTCTCTGCCTCTCTCTCTCTGTGTCTCTCATGAATAAATAAATAAAATCTTAAAAAATAAAAAGCCAATATATGTGAATGAATGTTTCTATATAGATATGCACACACATATATATACACATATATTTGTGTTCCTTCAGGTGCACAGAAGCACACATACATGCACACACACAAACTTAAGTTAGATTAGGCCCAAGGCATCCTTTTTTTTTTTTTTTTTTTAGGATTTATTTATTTATTTTAGAGAGAGAGAGAGAGCATGGGAGTCAGGAGAGGGGCAGATGGAAAGAATCTTCAAGCCAACTCCCTGCTGAGTACAGAGCCTGATATAGGACTTGATCTCAAGACCTGAAAGATCATGACCTGAGATGAAACCAACAGTCAGATGCTCAACCAAATGAGCTCCCCAGGCACCTCAGGCCAAGGTAGCTTTACTGTAATAAAGAACGGGGGAAGAAAAATTAAAAACAAACAAAAAACAAAACATACAGACTGAGGAGATATTTCTGTCAGAGATATTTTATTTTTCCTTTCTTTTTCTTCATTTATTGCTGCCTATGGCAAGATCATAGAAATAAAAGCCCCAGATTTTTTGCTTACAGTTTTGGATGTTATTCTTGTTGTTTGATGGCCTTCCCCCCCTTCTTTATTTGACATTTGTTAATCTGTAATTATCAGCTTGGAATGCATCCTACTTTTTCTTGACTGTATCTTTGTTTCTTCCCTCTTTCTCTCTACACAGAGATGAGAGAGTTTGAGTGCCAAGGACCACATCATTAAAGGTCACAGGTGTGAACTCTGAAGAGCAAAATCCCCAGGACCCAGGAGATGAATATAGAGTTGGTAATAAGAGATCTGAAGGGATTTGGGAAGGTGACGATGGTATCTGCTACAGGGCCTGATGGGACTGAAGCATTCCTTAAACTCATCAAATGGTTTGGCTTCTTAGATAAGGGGGGGGGGAACTTGCAGAAATGTCTGCAAATAAAATATTCTAGCTAAGCAAATGTTCTGGTTTGTAACTGAATTAACAAGGATTTAAAAAGTATAAATAAACTGATACATAAAATGTCAGAAAGTGCAAGAGTTATAACTATTATAGTCTTGTTGCCTAAAGGAAAAAGTGCAGGCCAGTAATTTCCTCATATTTAGAATGGGGGAAATCGGGGGAACCTTAAATATATCAGCATCTTTTTTTTTAAAGTCATTTTACTAGTACATATGATAAGATAATATTTAACAAATTACTCTTGGGGCACTTGAGTAGCTCAGTTAGTTAAGCATCAGACTTCTGATTTGGGATCAGATCATGATCTCAGGGTCCTGAGATCAAGCCCCTAGATGGGTTACACACTCAGTGGGTAGTCTGCTTGAGCTTCTCTCTCTCTGTCTTTCTCTTTCTCTCTCCCCCTCTGTCCTTCCTCACCTTGCTCTTGCTCTCTCTCTCTCTAAATAAATAAATAAATCTTTTTTAAAAAAATCACTCTTGACATAGTGTGGTTTTCTACGTTAAAAAGTAGAATGTAATAACTGAATTTAAAACATCAAGATGACAGTGAACTCAGGGAAAAAACAAAAAACAACAACAACAAAAAAACAAAGCCTAAACAAGATCACATCTGGCAGTAATAGCAGTTAAAGGGTAAGCAATGGACTAGGTCCTAGGGATTAAAACCCTACACTGCCACTTGCTGGTTAGTTGTGTGACTCTAGACTAGTGAATTCACCTTTATATGTTTCACTCCTGTCATCTTTAATATTAGAATAACCTACACTTATGAAAGGTTAGTTTTGAATTTGAAATAACTTAAACTATGTATACTGATCAGAACAGCATCTGCCATGTAGTTTTTAGTTATTATTATTTTTGTTATTATTAGTGAAAGTTTCAAGGCAACAAACCAAAATTCAAACCAAAATCATTTGTTCTTATTATAGTAGTAGTAATCAAACATTTTCCATAAAAGACCAAACAGCAAGTAAATGTTGGCTTTGTAGACTATTTGGGCTTTGTCACAACTATGCAGCTTTGACCTTGTAGCCTCACTGGGAACAGCACAGATAATACACAAATGAATGGGTGTGGTTGTGTTTCAATAAAATGCTAAGTACAAGAATGGCTGCAAGTCACATTTGGCCCAAGAGCTTTAGTTTGTTGAACTCCGTCATAAAGTAACAAATTGAAATTCCTTTTCTACCAGAAACAAAATGAGATTGTCTCTTTTTACAAATATAATAAATGTTTTATGAATATGCCAAAACAATCTCCTTGATGAATGTCAATTCTGTCAATTTACTAATCACAGTCAAAACAGATCAATTTGAGATTTGACTTAGGGGGCAAAAAATGAATTACAAACCTCAAAAAGAACATACTGGCCCCAGTTCAGGGGTAGCAAAGATTTGAAATATCAGGGATACTAAATACTGAATATTTTTATTAATCTGGCACATAGCCCATGGGCAATATACCAAAAGCAGCCAACAATAATATAATCTTTTCCCAATTACAATATTGATTGACCTTACACTACTTGGCTTAATTGAAAGTTCAATACAATGAGGAATATTACTTTCTTGTGTGTTGTTACTGCAATGGATAAATGATCTAATCTCAAAAATTTCTGAAATAGCAGAGAAAGGAATTCAAAGAGCCTAACGATGTCCGAAAGAAAGAAAGAAGAAAATTAGAGCTACATTGGACTTTGTGTATAATAATTTGCCACGTAATGTATTATGTGAAAAACCAAACAGAAATACGCTGAAAGACATTTTTCTATACTTATTTAAAATACATCTAGTAGAGGCACCTGGGTTTCTCAGTTAAGCATCTGCTTTTGGCTCAAGTCATAATCCCAGCTCCCTTCTCAGTGTGGAGTCTGCTTCTCCCTCTTCCTTTGCTCCCCCCTGCCACTTGTGCTCTCTCTCTCTCTCTCTCTCTCTCTCTCACACACACACACACATACACACACTCTCTCAAATAAATAAATAAAATCTTAAAAAAAAGATAAAACCCATTGGGTGTACTGTTAACCCGAATAAGGTGATAAACTGAGGCAAATTCACATTACCAGAAATTGAATTCATTCAGGAATAGCAGAGGAATTGAAATTTGGGTAATGCATGTGGTACTACAGGCAAATCCGGTGAGAGTTTAGGGCAGGCTGTATTTATGGACAAGGAGTGCAAGGAGGGGGACATGCAGCCAGAGTCCAAGCATTAAGTTTATTGACTTGAGGCTGAGGAGAGATTCTTGGCGGATGTTCACTGGTCAGGAAAGAAGTCTTGGTCTTCTGTAAATCAGGCATTTAATAGAAATTATTCTCTTAGTTACAGATATGTTACTGAAGGCACATGTATCCATTTCATATATATGGTTCCATTTTATATTGAAATCCTTTCGTATAACTAACTATATTTGTATGGTTTATTTTTTGTGGCACTCTCTATTCAACAGTCAAAACTACACACTCACATACACATTTATACACTTAACAGAGGACCACAAAGATACAAAAGTGTACAACTGAATTTCAAATATAGTCGGTCTACATTCTATATCGTATTACAGTAAATTTCTAAGGACAAAATGTTGGCTCTGAAAACAATGTTATTCTCTCCTCAGCATTGAATTATCTTAATCCAAAGTGGCATATCAATATGCCTTCCTAAATAATATTTTTATTTTTCATTTTTTATATTCTGAATATATTTGTCTTATCAAACAAGTTTATAAAGAGTATGCTACTTGTGCTTATATTGTAGCAAATTTTTGTCTGTCCCTCTGGAAATTTTTAAAAATTCAGTTTTTAAAAATATAGTCTCCATTAACTTTATCATTATAAACACTGGTGTTTCAGAAAAAGGAAAAAAAATGGAAGATATGTGGTCAAAGATGAGTCTTGGGAGATTTATTCTGTAACACACAATACTATAAAACAGTTTTTGTAACTGCCTGTTAACTCAGGAACGGTTCCTTATTTCTTTCAGAATTGTGCTATGCCACGTTTCTGTGTTTCTGCTGTGATTGCTTTAGATCCGGTTTCTCTGCTCTGTTGAGTTTAAAGGAATCAATCTTTGTAACTTCAGGCCTGAGCGCAGTGCCTGGCCTCAGTATCTTTTTGCTGAATAAATGAATGCTTGTCAGTGTCAGTATGTCCGCTGTTTTTTTTTTTACTTATGTAGGAAAATTCACAACTAGTTCTGTTCAATTTCACCTTGACTGGTCATGGAGCAAGTTTTTACTATCCATCAAGTCCCATAACAGGGTTCAGCATGAGATCTAAGCTAAACAGTGTTCAGAACGTGAGCAGATGGTGGTAGAGAGCAGAATGGATGTCAAAATCCCATACTCTAGGACAGCCTGGTGCTGAGCATCACACGCAGCCTGCCCAGGTCTAAAGAAAATAGCTTCCCATTAAACAAATCCTTCATTAGTTCTTCTCCTGACTTCTCTGCTGTTTCCTTTAAAGATTCAGTTGGTCCTTGGGGCAGATAATTTGCTTTATTAGAAGGCATTTCGAATCTTTCATCTTTTCAGTTTGGGTGTTAATTCTTCTTCCCATGTCCAGTAGAATTACCCAGCCAAACAATTTTTTTCCATGTATTTCTCTCTTTCTCTTTCTCTCTCTCTTTTGGTGATCTTTTTAATTGCAATGTTGATTTCTTTAATAGTTAAAACTATTAAGATTATCTATTTTATCATGGTTGAGTTTTAGTAGTTCATGGCCTTAGAGAAACTGGTCATTTTCTTCTAGGTTGTTAAGTTTTTGAGCATAAAGTTGTTTGTAGTGTTACCTTATTATTCTTTTAAAGGGTACAACATTTCTAGTGAGATCTTGTGTCATTCTTGATATTGGTGATGTGTCTTCTGTCTTTTTTATTTTGGTGAGTCTTGCTAGTAGTTTATCAATTTCATTTATTTTTCAAAAAAAAAACAGGGTTTTTTTGTTTTATTGATTTTTTTTCTCTTGATCTTCATGATGTTTTGAGCCACTTTATTAGTTTTTGACAGTGACTAAGTCACATAAAGTCCTATGTGTGGACCATTATCATCTCCATTGATATCAGTTCTAGACATAAATTTGCATAAGGAAAATGAAAGGCAGAAACACTGTTGGTTGAGTCTATTTCAAAGTCCTTCAGAAATTTTTCCTGCAGTTCCCTCTAGAAGCTCTATCTTTTGCTTGTTCTTCCTTTCTCTTTTTCTGCTCAGTATTTATGATGCAGAGTTACCCTCCTTTGTCTGCCCCAAATTGGCCACAACTAGATGCAGTGTAGCTTCAGTACTGCCATTCCTGGAAGTGGGGGGATAAACTGCCTGTAGAGCAGTAAGAGTTCAGTGCTCATATCTAGCATCCTGATAAAGATGCAATAGGAAGATACACAACAACTCATGACTGTAATGCTTTCCCAGCATCAAGAGCAGAAAGATTTAGCCTAACTAGTTAGGCCATTTTCAAATTCTTGTTGAAAAAAATGATCAACCACAATCTTACAAATCCTATTCTAAAGGGTAAAATTGTGTTAATAGTTTTCTCTATTAGAATATTAGAATTCAAGTAGAATCTGAAATGTCACTTGAACACATGCCTACCAACTTCTGCTTAATTGTAGAGAAGCAGGTGTATGTGTTAAAATTCAAAGAGGGAACCTTACCCAAGTCTAACTGCCATCTTCCCATGTACTTGTCAGGCAATAATGATTGCCACAGAAGTGAAGCTGGATCTAATGGTCTTTGTGCTTCCCATAAATCTTTTTTTTAAGATTTTATTTATTCTTGAGTGACACAGAGAGAGAGGCAGAGACATAGGCAAAGGGAGAAGCAAGCTCCCTGCAGGGAGCCCAATGTGGGACTTGATCCCAGGACCGAAGGATCATGCCCTGGGCCAAAGGCAGATGATAAACCACTGAGCCACCCAGGTGCTCCCCGCCGCCACCGCCATAAATCTTATTTTTAAGTAAGATCTTATTTTGGATGCTAGTATAGTTTTCAAAAAAGGCAAACCTAGGTAAATTAGGTAGCATGACAATTTTAAAAGATTTACTTATTTATTTTAGAGAGAAACAGAAAGAAAAAATGAATGGGGGAAGGGGCAGAGGGAAAGAGAGAGAAACCCAAGCAGACTCTGCACTGAGCACAGACCCAAACTCAGTGCTTGATCTCAGGACCCCAAACTTATAACCTGAGCCAAAACCAAGAGTCTGATACTTAACCAACTATGCCACTCAGATACAAATTTAGAATCCAACTTCCATAAAGGTGTCAAATTTAGTTAACTAGTTCTTGAGGCATGGGTTCAGTTTATAATATGGTAGTTAAGATCATTTGCATAACATAGACTATTTTCTCTGACTTCGATAAAATCTAATAGATGAAGCAAGACTATTTTCATGACAAGTGGGAAAAGCAAACATGCTTCATTGACATTTCATTAACATAATGATTGTCCTTACTCTTTCATTACTTTCCAACCCAAAATATAATAAATAGCAAACACTATCCATGTGTATAATGATGGTTGTGTTATCAAGCATGCATAAACAATAAATTTTATCTTTTATTTCACCTATGTTAAAAAGTATATCATTTATGTTTCTCAGCATACGGTTCACTATATTTAAGATTCTATAGTCTTGGGGGATCCAGGACTCTTACACAATTTTTAAAGAGATGAAACACAACCCCATTCAAAGGAAAAAGAAAAAAAAAAAAAACCTTTCACATTCACCTTTCATACCCTCAGCTCTTCTTTAATACTTTCATTTTGGAGTTGGGCATTTGACAAATGCATCCATCTGTCCACTATATCATTGATTTTGGAGGTGATTTCTGACTCTGTGAGGGGTCTTCTCTAGAGTTTGACAGCTTTTGATGAAAATATGGAATTAGAGAAGAATAACTTGAGCTGAGACAGATGATCAACATTATCTGAGGAACTGAAAATAAGTGCCCTCGTCTTTTTCTCCGACTGATGACTTTCTTATAAAAATGCACTGAGGAAAGTGAAGACCATCACAAGTGATTGAGGAGACAAGCATAAAGGATACAAGGGTAATAAATAAATAGTTTAACTTGAACAGGATACTCTCTAAATGTCCACTAATACAAGAGATGAAAGAGAAAGAAAATGCCAAAACATGCACACATCCGCATGAACCTAGAGCAATTCAGTGTGAGACAGGTGTAAGAGACAAGAGAACTGTTAAGATATTTGGTGAAATGGTAAGTTAGGTAATAAGCCAAGTGACATGAAATTTGTTCATAAGAAAATGGTTTTACTCTTTGCAGCCAAAATTACCTCGGTGATGTTTCAGTAACTCTCAAAGCCAAACCCAGAATCATCAGGAACTCACTAAAAGATTGACATATGTTTATTCTCCCTCCTAAGTAAAAAAAACTGAAATATATTTCATAATTTACCTATGTGTGTTTCTGTTTCTCTCTCTTTTTTCATCTCTTTTTAAAAGATTTATTTATTTATATTAGAGAGAGAGAGAGACAATGAGAGACACAAGCATGCACAGGGTTGGGGGGGCAGAGGAAAGAGTCTTAAGCAGACTCCATGCTGAGCACTTAGCCCAAGGCAGGGCTGGATCTCACCATCCCAAGATCATGACCTGAGCCAAAACTAAGAGTTGATGCTTAGCCACTGTGCCATCCAGGTGCCCTTCTTTTTTTTTTTTTTTTTTACAAGGGACTGAGATTATGAAAAGAGGAAGACATAATAAGAACTTGGTTCTTACACTTCTTCTTTAAAGGCAAGTGATTGGGGAGGCAGTAATTATAAAGGGACTTCAGACTAGATAAGGAGGAGACTAAATTTTTGAGGTCTATGTTAAATGTTTGTTTTGATTTCTTTAACTTGATATTGCTTTTTAAAAAATAATCCCTTTTATGTATTTCAGAATGGCTGCTATCTTATTGTATAGAGGAAACTGATACTTTACCTTTGTTTTTTTGTTTTTTTTTGTTCCACCTTTTCATATAATTTATAGCTCTCTTATTGGAAAATCAGTAAAATGAATGAGAAATTACTGAAACATAGCTTATTATTTCAGATTTAAATTTATGGTATAGGGCAGCCCCAGTGGCCCAGTGGTTTAGAGACATCTTCAGCCTAGGGCATGATTCTGGAGACCAGGGATCGAGTCCCACATCAGGCTCCCTGCATGGAGCCTGCTTCTCCCTCTGCCTGTGTCTCTGTCTCTCTCTCTCTCTCTCTGTCTTTCATGAATAAATAAAAGCTTTTAAATTTTTTTTTTAAATTATGGTATATTTTGGACACAATGACAAATATACAAAATATTTACTGAAGATAGAAAAGTTGGTATCTAAATTAATGAACCTTTAAAGCTGATTTGAATTGTGGTTCTTAAATTTCTGTAGAATTTTGGATTTCTCAGATTATCTGTTCTAAAATGCAGAAGAAATTCTAGAGCATCTCTTACCATATTAGACAAAACAATATAAATCTAAAGATGTAGTGTTTTGAGAGCAACATAACTAGGAAAAACCAATGACCAGAGTAAAATATTTGAAATATAAAAAAGTCAAAAATGACCTGTTTAAAGAACAATTTTGAAAAACAATATATTCACTTAAGAATTTTCTGTGGCTATAATCAAACTTTTAATTTAAGAAGGTAAGATTTCAAAAAAACTATTGAGTTATATCACTACAGGTAACAAGAAATAGTTCTGTTAAGTTATTCAATGTGTGAAACAAAATGAGTACCTACCAACAATAAACATAAACAAGATATTTATTGTGAAAATCACTGAGAAAGAGAGGAATTATGTAAGTTCATTCCAGTCAACTCAGGTTATTAAATTTGCATATTGTTCCTTGATTGTGAGTCTTCTCATATGTTTTTTTTTTTTTGCAAAATCCTATAAAGATACACATGGGAATTATATAATGTGTTAGTGAGGGTTCTCCAGGGAAACAGAGCAATAAAATATGAGACAAAGAGAGAGTCTATGTGTATGAAAGAGGAATAGGAGAGGGAGTGAGAGAAGGGGAAGGGATGGAGGAGAAGGTCCCTGTATGTGCATGTGAGAGAGAAAGATTGAGAGAGAGAGGGAGAGGGAAATATATGATTCATTATAGGAATTGGCTCAGGGGATCCCTGGGTGGCTCAGCGGTTTAGTGCTGGCCTTCAGCCCAGGGCAAGATCCTGGAATCCCAGGATCAAGTCCCACGTTTGGCTCCCTGCATGGAGCCTGCTTCTCCCTCTGCCTGTGTCTCTGCCTCTCTCTCTTTCTCTCTGTGTCTCTCATGAATAAATAAATAAAATCTTAAAAAAAAAAAAGAAAAAAGAAAAAAGAATTGGCTCATAAGGTAATGGAGTCTCTTCCTATAAGCTGGAGAACCAAGAAAGCTGATGGCATAATTCAGCCTTGAGTTTGAAGGCCTGAGTATCAGAACTATTGGTGTGACTCCTAGTTCAAGGCTGAAGGCCTGAGAACTGGGAACTGTTCAGTTTCAGAGTCCAAAGGCCTGAGAACCAGGAGATCCGATGTCCAAGGGCAGAAAAAGATGGACATTCCAGCAGAAGAAAAGAGACAGTATTTACCTTCTGTTTGTTCTATTTGGGTCTTTGTTGGGTTGGCTGATGCCCACTCACATTGATGAAAGCAGATTTTTACCCAGTCTACAAAATCAAATGTTCATCTCTTCCAGATAGACCTTCATAGACACACCCAGAAAGAATGTCTTACCAGCTATCTGGGAATCTCATAGCCCAGTCAAGTTAACGTATAAAAGTAACCACCATATACAACCAGTTAACAAGTCATTGATCTCAAATGTCAAATAAATGCAAGAATTCCCTTTCACATATCTTGGAAATCATTTAGAATCATTTTCCATCCAGATGAAAACTTTTTTGATAGGACATGACTAACTAAGGAATATTATTTTTTTAAATAACTACAAATTTAAAAACACATCTGTGTAGTGTCATAAACAACGAAGTCAGAGAACTGTTCTAGTCCCAAAATAGCCATTCTATGTAGACAGGTGACCTTGGAAATGTCATTTAACTGTTCAAATTCTTTTTTATATTTGCTTAAATCAAAAGTTATTTTGGGGTCTAATTTTTTTTCTCCATGTTGACCTGATACTTTTTTACTTTTTTTTTTTTAATTTAAACATCAATCTTAGAATTACATAAAAAATTCTTTGACATTACAGGTCTACTCATGTTGGATGATAATTTGTCTAGTTCTGCCTTTTTCAGCTTTATATTCCAATTTCCTTTGCTTTTTGCATCTTTTAAAATCTTTTCAAAATTTTTTAAAGATTTTATTTATTCATGAGAAACAGAGAGAGAGAGAGAGAGAGGCAGAGACATTGGCAGAGGGAGAAGCAGGCTCCATGCAGGAAGCCCGATGTGGGACTCGATCCTGGGACTCCAGGATCACACCCTGAGCTGAAGGCAGACACAACCGCTGAGCCACACAGGCATCTCTAAAATCTTTTTTTTTTTCATAATTGCTGAACATGTGTCAGATAAAAATACATAAAGAAATGATGTATAGCTCACTGTGTTGTACACTAGAAACTAATATAACACTGTGTGTTAACTGGAATTAGAAATTTAAGAAAAAAGTGTATATCTTATCAAATTATCTTATCCATTAATCTCATTTAGGAATCTGGATTTTATTTACAACATGATTTCATAGGAACCCCTAGAGAGTAATGCTTCCTATAGGTTTTTTTTTTTTTCTTATGTCATTTTATCTTATTACTCTTTCTGGAATATTGTAGGAAATTAATATTGCTAGTCATTTGGTTGTTTCTACAAGCTCTGATTTTCAACCCCCTCTTCACTTTTAAAAAATCTTTAAAAAAGCTCTGTTGACTTTCAACAAATAGTGTTAAAAGTGAATTAAAAAACACTTAACCAACTGAGCCACCCAGACACCCTCAAAAATGCGTTTTTAAAAGCAACAAAATAACTGCCCATTCCAAGTCAGATGGTACCAAATGGAGGGAATATCTCATTTTGAACACTGGCATCTTTACCAATCTCACCCACTTTTATGCTCCCATAGCTTCCCCCCCCCCATGAACTCTCAAAGATTTATGAAGTGTTTCTGTGATTAAATCTGTTATAATTTTAGGCCTTTGAATGTATTTCATCTCGTTCTGAAAGTCTGAATTTATTTAGAGGTACTAATACTCTTTTACTACTCTTTGTAAGTAAAATAATTTGGTAGTCATGTTACATAATCCTGTATGCTTTTTGGTTATCAGTAGATACATTCTCTTAGAGTTAGTTGTTGTTAATTCATGTGAAGAGTTATAAAGAACACATAAGTCTCTTAAACATATGTATAGTCCTTTAGATCCCTATTTAAGTCTTTCTCATTAGTTTTAATTTATTCTTCTCTATTGTTGACTTTTTCAACTTTGTCATTCAAAAATCTTTACACATTTATTGTTTTTCAGTGTTTTCCTCTTAACTATGTTTATTCTATTATTTTGATTTTGAAAATAATTGTTTTGGGTAGAGAAGAACAGATATAATAAAGTAATGCTGTATATCTGTCCTTTATTAAAGACATGACTCATACTCCAGTACTTGCTCTGAATTACCCCACACTAGCTACTTTGCTTGGTCCTTCTCTTTCTTCAAAGGTCTCCATTAATTCAGGACTTTAACCTTCCAGAATATACTTATATTCTCTGCTTCCCCTCGAATCCCTTATAAGTTCCTCTTAGTCAATCTTCAATTTATAATATTGTGTCCTTCATGGTTAGATCAGTTTAAGGATGCAAGTGAAACATGTAAAGTGTTAAATTAGAATACATAAAACAATAGAGCAGCAGTTAAAATTGCATGTACCATATAAAAACTATGAGCCTTACAGTATCACCCCATTAGGAAAGACCAATTAAAAACCACGGCTCTTTCATTCTTCCCTGACGGTCATGAGACCAAAGGTTTGACAGGTTGAAAATCTGGTCTTAGTTACCTATATTGCATATTTTTAAAATAATCTTGATTCATTTCTTGACACCACAAAATTCCAAACTAATTTTTATATGTCATTTAAATGTTTAGATTATATTAGCTAGATATTAAGCAAAAAAGGAAAAGACAACATACTGCTCTATGAAGGCATCTTCAGGATGAGCTTTGCTGCGGCTTCCCAGGCTGCTTACTCTTGTCATTGCCACAGAGGCAACCAAAGATTTCCCTAAATCTTTTCCCCAAATAACCTTCTCCCAGGCTAGACCCTGTCAGACTGTGATGACTGCTCTCAGAGATGAATTTGATTCTGGTTTTGGAAACACACTTCTGTGTGTTTGATGGAGGATGTTTGCAATGTGTGTGTTAACTTACAGAGACTGCAGAAATATCACACATCCTGAGAATGGGAGAAAGAGTAACCAACTGAGGACAGGATTGGAATCCATAAATAAAGACAGCCACTGCTATTTAGAAGACAGTAAGGTAAGTTAGAAAAGAGCAACAAGGGAATAGATAAAGTAGGGATTGAAATTTAATTTTTTTCTCCAAATGGAATCTTCAGGAAGATTGAAAGTAAAAATGGCTGAATCATCAATTTTCTCAAATCTCTCGGCTTTTACTTAAATTCCATTGCTTATTTAGACTCCAGATTCTAGAGAATGGCACGATCAGCAAAGGTTCTGAGAATATGAATGCTTAACTGTAATTTTTTTTAGAAACTCTGAATGATAAATTGATGCAACTGAATTTTACCATAGGCATCACATCACGACCCTTTCCTATTTTTATAAACTGTTTTATCATAACCACCTAATCTTATAGTTTATAAAATCCCAGTGGCCTGCCACGCTAACAAATTGCTGTATGATTCTAGCAATCTTGGAGTAGAATCAATGCCCAGAAATCAGAAATCAGTGGCATTTCTACACACTAACAATGAGACTGAAGAAAGAGAACTTAAGGAATCAATCCCATTTACAATTGCACCCAAAAGCATAAGATACCTAGGAATAAACCTAAACAAAGAGGTAAATTTGAGGTAGAGGGAGATTTCGGGGTGTACTACAAAGCTGTGGTCATCAAGACAGTGTGGTACTGGCACAAAAACAGACACATAGATCAGTGGAACAGAATAGAGAATCCAGAAGTGGACCCTCAACTCTATGGTCAACTAATATTCGATAAAGGAGGAAAGACTATCCACTGGAAGAAAGACAGTCTCTTCAATAAATGGTGCTGGGAAAATTGGACATCCACATGCAGAAGAATGAACTAGACCACTCTCTTTCACCATACACAAAGATAAACTGAGGGATCCCTGGGTGGCCCAGCGGTTTGGCGCCTGCATTTGGCTCAGGGCGAGATCCTGGAGACCCAGGATCGAATCCCACATCAGGGTCCCGGTGCATGGAGCCTGCTTCTCCCTCTGCCTATGTCTCTGCCTCTCTCTCTCTTTCTCTTTCTCTCTCTGTCTCTGTGACTATCATAAAAAAAAAAAGATAAACTCAAAATGGATGAAAGATCTAAATGTGAGACAAGATTCTATCAAAATCCTAGAGGAGAACACAGGCAGCACCCTTTTTGAACTCGGCCACAGTAACTTCTTGCAAGATACATCCACGAAGGCAAAAGAAACAAAAGCAAAAATGAACTATTGGGACTTCATCAAGATAAGAAGCTTTTGCACAGCAAAGGATACAGTCAACAAAACTCAAAGACAACCTACAGAATGGGAGAAGATATTTGCAAATGACATATCAGATAAAGGCCTAGTTTCCAAGATCTATAAAGAACTTATTCAACTCAACAGCAAAGAAACAAACAATCCCATCATAAAATGGGCAAAAGACATGAAGAGAAATTTCACAGAGGAAGACATAGACATGGCCAACATGCACATGAGAAAATGCTCGGCATCACTTGCCATCAGGGAAATACAAATCAAAACCACAATGAGATACCACCTCACACCAGTGAGAATGGGGAACATTAACAAGGCAGGAAATAACAAATGTTGGAGAGGATGTGGAAAAAGGAAACCCTCTTACACTGTTGGTGGGAATGTGAACTGGTGCAGCCACTCTGGAAAACTGTGTGGAGGTTCCTCAAAGAGTTAAAAATAGTCCTGCCTTATGACCCAGCAATTGCACTGTTGGGGATTTACCCCAAAGATTCAGATGCAGTGAAATGCCGGGACACCTGCACCCCGATGTTTCTAGCAGCAATGTCCACAATAGCCAAACTGTGGAAGGAGCCTCAGTGTCCATCGAAAGATGAATGAATAAAGAAGATGTGGTTTATGTATACAATGGAATATTACTCAGCCATTAGAAATGACAAATACCCACCATTTGCTTCGTTGTGGATGGAACTGGAGGGTATTATGCTGAGTGAAATAAGTAAATCAGAGAAGGACAAACATTACATGTTCTCATTAATTTGGGGAATATAAATAATAGTGAAAGGGAATATAAGGGAAGGGAAAAGAAACGTGTGGTAAATATCAGAAAGGGAGACAGAACATGGAAGACTCCTAACTCTGGGAAATGAACTAGGGGTGGTGGAAGGGGAAGAGGGCGGGGGGTGGGGGTGAATGGGTGACGGGCACTGAGGGGGGCACTTGATAGGATGAGCACTGGGTGTTATTCTGTATATTGGCAAATTGAACACCAATAAAAAATAAATGTATTATAAAAAATTAAAAAAAAAATCCCAGTGGCTGTTGCCTTCCTTTCTGTGTGGAAAACCAAGAAATGAAATATTCCACATCAGGTGAAAATCAAAAACATTTATCCTAGTAAGAATTACATTATTTAAACTCTATTATGGTAATGATTGCTTGTGTGTTTATAACCATTCCTAACTTAGCCCAATTAACTTACTTTAACAGCTCCCATCCATTTAATAAACATTTGCTATATGAGCAAGTGTAAGGTGATGTTCCTCAGAGGCAAAGCCTGAGCTATACATAGATCCTTATATAAGTGACTTTTGAGAGAGTCTTTTCAGAAGAAAACTGTAAAGAGATGAGTGAACATAAGTAGGGAACAGGAAGAGACTAAGCTGAGCTAAGATGTGGTTTCAGGTGAAGTGAAGGATAGCCTCTAACCTCGTCTGATTCCCCCGATTAACTCTGGAGCATAAACCCCACCTTCATATATGAAGGAACTGAGTTTAGTCCCTGACTAGATAGATGCTGCCTAACAATGAGAGGGAATACGTATAGTATAGTCTCCCAAGCACCACTCATCATAGGCAGTTCTTGGTGATGGATTAAAGTATGAACCATCAGCTTTTCATACCTTTAGCAGCTAATAGTGAAAGTTTTGGCTTGGTAAAGAAAATTAGGTGGAGCATCAACAATATCTGCTACTAGAAAGAATGGAAGGAGTGAGCAGTAAATGAAGTTGACTAAGATTTCAGAGTTGTTTTCCTTAAAAGACATGATTACCCTGGTGAGCAGTTTGTATTTTTGGATATAGGGCAGCAATCATTAGCCACTACAAAAATCGGCAAATAGATGGAACCAAGCCTTCCCAGAATCCTGTTTTAAATTTTACCTGTTAGATTCATTCCACACTTCCCCAAATCCCACGTCAAGCGATATTTCTAAATGTCAAACAAACTGGTTATGGATTCCTTTCCATAAAACTGGGGAAAGATAAAGAGGCTCAGCCTTATTTTTATAACTATTCCTTAATCACAAGACATTAAAAACTCTGCTAGACAAAAGGCAATGCCAGTGGTCCACTGAGAAAAAAAAAAAAAGGAAGAAAAATATAGTTGAGGTTTTTTTTTTTTTTTTTTTTTTGTAGTTGAGTTTGAAATATCTTCTTATATCAGACATCTGCCCCTTAAGTTGGGGGCAGAAAAAAAAAATAGATTTTTTTATTGTCTTCTTTAATGTTACTTGATAACCTGTGTATCCTAAGAATGCATTTTTTGTTCATTTCATTTTCAAAATCTAATTGGTTTTATTAAATGATATATGAATCATTTTAATCAGCACCCCATCTAGCAAATAGAGGGGGCTCCAAGGAGTTGTACAAAATGGAGGATTTTGTAGGAGGGTAGGGACAACAAAGTTATTAGCAATAGAAAAGGATTGTTTCAGGGGAGCTACTTTCTAAGGGGATCTTAACTTTGCATTAAGTCAGTCAGAAGAAACCAATTATTCAACAATTGCCTATGGTCAAACCTTTGCTGATAAGTTGCAAAGTAAAGCATACATTCAACTTAATGCAATAAAAAATGCACAGAATCAACAGTCAATGCAGGCAATATATTCAGCTACTCCATTTAGATAAAAACACTCAAAGAAAGACAAGAGAGCATAAAAGAAACAATGAAATAATAGTTCTTTGATATTAAATATAAGATCTCCTGGGGGGAGGATAGATGGTTGTGAGCATAAATCAAATACAAAATTTGTATTTCATTTGATTATATATATATGTGCATATATTTATAGTATTTGCATATGCACACTTTTAAAAGCTGAGTTTTGTTCATGCCCCTTCTATCAAGGGAGTGGAATAAATAGACTGTGTGCAGACGTGCTCATTGTATACTTCAGCACTTTGAGGCTGGTTGTCTTACCATATTACTATGGTTCTTTCTTTAGTGAGCAAATTAATCAATGTTTTAAAAACCTGTACCTAGTGGAGGTTCTGCATAGAGACTCTACCCAGTTTCACAACACAGAGCCTTTTAGCATAGGTGTTTCTATAACTGTGATAACAGTGCCAGGTTTGATTTTGTTTATAGTGCCGTAGGGAGCCAATGCAGCTTGTGGCTTCAGACAAAGCGGCATCTGGCACCATGTGATGGGAGGGAGGAATTCCACTCGTAGACTACTAAAACGTTTGCTAGCAAAAACCTGCTCAGGGTTTCCTTTTTTTCCTTCCCTATGGTACTTTTGCTTCTCTCCGTTTATATAAATTGTAAATGGGTCAAAAAAAAACACGTCTTGAAGAACCACAAACATCAAAATGAGAGACATAATTTAGAGCAATTAGTGCATTCCTTACCAAAATGAGATGATTTCCTCTAAAGTATTTTAATTTCTTTTTATCCATTCAATTAGGCATTATTAAGCCCTCAGTGATCCCTTAATTATACTGAACATTTTTATAATCATGTATTTCCATGATAGATTTTTTTCTAAGAAATCACATTTAGAAGCTATGACTTTTTCACCCCTTTTACAACTAAATGACTTATGCCTTGAACACTGTTCTTGCTATTCTCCTTCAAACATCAACAAAAATATACATAAGTAGTAATAACATACAATAAAATGTACAAATTAAGGTTTGTTGGAGTAAAATAGAAAGTTTGATATCTTTGAGTATTATTCCATTGAACAACATGGTTATTATATTTTTTCTACACCATTTTGCTCCAGTCATAACTATGATTTATTTCTTCAATTTCACACACCCAGCTCTCCCATCTATAAGTTATCTATGGGTTATATTTGATATTTTGAATATTTATAAATAAACACCAATCCGGGTACCTCTTGGAAAGCAGATATTATTTTCCATTCATAAACATAAATTGTAGAGAAATAAAACAGAATTCAGTTCAGTGCCACAACTTCCTCAATGGCCTCAGTGGCCTCAAGAAGCATTTTCTTGTTTGCTGCTACTTTGTAGCTTACGTTTTTGGCCTTGATGCTAAACAAAGAGATGCAACTGCCAGATTCAGGAACATATCTCCTTTCCTGATATGTTTGTTCAGTTTGGATTTCATAGTGTTTAAAGGAAGTTAGAACTAACATTTAAAAGTTGGAAGATTTCACATAAATGCACAAAAATACAACTTCTCTTGAGCAATTGCAAGTGTTGGTGACAATGAACGCTAATTTTAAACTGACAACACTTGGCTGCAATTGAGTAGCAACTGCTTGCCTTAGCTGGCAGTGCCCACTGTAGTGTGTAGTTGCATGGAAAATACATCTGAACTTAAACCCAGCAAATTTTACCCATTTAAATAGCTAAGAAGACCCCTGCGATTAGAGTTTGAGAATCTTTCCAAAATGAATTCTGTTATTGGTGTGTGTGTGTTTTGCTTTTACTTCTACATAGTCTAAGATAATTATCCTGAAATTCAAACAAATACCAGGGAGTATCAGGGGATATCATGGTCGGGCTTCCTGAAAGGGAATATTTCATTCAAAAATATCAAAATTAACTCTATATTTTCTTTAATTTTATATAGCTTTAAAAAATAATACTTCCTTAATAAAAATAAAATAGAGCAAAGAATTTAAAACTGAAAATAAATTTAAATTAAAAATTAAAAAAATTAAATGGTCACAGGACCTAAATAGGCATTTTTGCAAATACATACAAATGGCCAACAGATATATTAAAAGGTATTCATAGCAGGAATCATCAAGTAAATTCAAATCAAAACCATAATGAGATATCACTTCACACCTGCCAGATTGTTTTTATTAAAAAGACAAGAAATAGGGCAGCCTGGATGGCTTAGCGGTTTAGTGTGGTCTTCAGCCCAGGGCCTGATCCTGGAGATTCAAGATTGAGTCCCACATCAGGCTCCCTACATGGAGCCTGCTTCTCCCTCTGTGTTGCTGCCACTCTCTCTCTCTCTCTCTCTCTCTGTGTGTCTCATGAATAAATAAATAAAATCTTAAAAAAACAAGACAGGAAATAACAAATGTTGATAAGGATATGGAAAGGGGGAGAAAAGAGGAACCTTGTACATACACTATTGGTAGAAATGTCAACTGTCCACTATGGAACAGTATGGAAGTTCCTCAAGAAATTAAAAATAGAACCACTGTATGATCCAGCAATTCTACTTCTGAGTTTATATCCAATGGAAATGAAATCAGTATCTCAAAGAGATGTCTATCTACTCATGTACATAGCAGCATGATTAACAATGGCCAAGGTATGGAAACAATCTAAGTGTTGGCCGACAGATGAATGGATAAGGAAAATGTAATTAAAAAAAATACACACACACACACACACACACACATACACACACAAATGCACAGTGGGATATTATCCAGAGTTTTTTTAAAAAAGGAAATCTTGTCATTTGTGGCAACATGGATGAACCTGGAATGCATGTTAAGTGAAACAAACCAGAAAGAGAAACTGTATCATATTACTTATATGTGGAATCTAAAATGAAAGTAAAGCTTTAGAAACAAGGAGTAGAAAAGTGGATGCTAGGGATTGGAGGATGTGTGGAATAGGAAGACTTTGGTAAAAGTATAGAAAATTTTAGTTATAAGATGAATAAGGTCTGAGGATCTAACCTATAACACGGTGGCTATATTCCATAGCACTGAGTTGTGTAAGTGAAATTCACTTAGAAAGAACCCAAGTGTTTTCATGAAACAAAAAACATATAAAACATTTTTAGACTTTTCAAAACAATTGCTTTTAAAAACTGACTAGGTTCTATATTTGCAAACATATCCAACAGTTTAGTAAGAATATTAGGAAATCTTTCTAAAAAATAAAACAAAAAAATGCACTCAGTGGCCCTTCATTAAATGCTTCATTAAGATGAAACATTTAACAGAGGGAAAGCAATATATCTATCATGGTTAAAATGTCACTGCCAAATCATCACTTTAAGAGCCCTTTTATCAAGGAAGACCCAAGAAAAAAAAAAAAAAAAGGAAGACCCAAGAAATAAAAAACAAAGTAAACATCAATACAGGTCCATTTAAAAATAGCTCAAGTAAAAGCCTTAAAAGAGTTATTGATAGAGAGAAAGACAGATGATGATCATGATGATGATGATGATGATTGATAGATAGATATAGATAGTTGTAACATAAGGATGTTATGAAAATTAAATAAAATTAAATGTAATAATAAATATAAAATATGAATGGTACAAAATAAGTACTTGAAAATGAGAGTTCTTTTTAATATTAGTCAATGAACAAAAATATTAGGTGAATAAAATATAATTCTTGAGATTCAGTTGATTGAATGAAAAGAGAGTTAGAGAAAACTTACTCTAGACCCAAACCCCTACTGTTGTCAGAGAGCAGTATTTCCATAGTATTTTATGGGTGGAAAATCTGAGCATGGGTGTAGATGCCACAAGTATCAAAGATTCTGCATTTAAAGTCAAGAAAAGGTATTAGAGGCTCTGATTCAATACTGGTTTTGCTAGTAATGTCTATACTGAAGATAATTGAACACTGGCTCACTATAGCTGAACACACTACATATAGGCAGAGTTAAGTCTAGATACTAGATTTTCTAGGAAGCTCTTAAATATATATGCAAATTGTATTTTTGGACTCTGCAGCTTTAAGGAATACCTTATTAATTCAATATATATTCATTATTTGCCTAACATGTGACATGTATTCTGCATGCATTTTTTATTTGGCCAGAATTAAAAAAAAAATTCTGTCCTTATCAGGCTTACATTTTTATTAGGAAAAGTCAAATTAGTAAGCAAAATTTGTAAATAAATGAGATAATTTTAGATTGCAATAACAGTACATAGCAGTGTTTATGTGGAGAGTACAGTTGTTTTACATGTAGATAGGACTGGGAGTAGTGAAATAAGGAAATTCCCATATTTGCTGTCCATTTATCCTGATAAAAAGTGGCCTAACAGATAATTTGAAGTAGAAACATGCCCCCTAAATTAGCATGCCATTAAGTATGAGTATGAAATATGTCCTGAATCAGCTGGAAATTAATCACCACAGGGAGTTATTAATTAGTTCAATAGCAGAATGAGAAGGAAAATATAAAGTAACTATTTTCATTTTCAGTAATGTCACTGTTCACATATTGCTTGATGTGAACAATTGAATTTATCATGTGCTCAGAACTTCACAGTCCATAATGCACTTTCATATAAATTATCACTAGTGACAGATAGTAAATAAAGGCTGAAAAATGTGCAAAGGTTTGACTAAGCTCATGCTTCAGTCAAGAGGGAGATTTGAGTAACTTGAGAGTTTTAACTACACACCTTGTATTTAACACAATAATATACTTAACCCCAGGTTAAGGCATTTGGAAGAAACCATTAGAGAATTAATTCATATATTAATCTTTTTTTAAAGAATATGAGTATGTTATCCAGAAGGGATAGTTCTGTGCCTTAAAATCTTGTTCTGTGCCTTAAAATCTTCATAAGTGAAGATCCATAGTTTAACTTTGGAGGACATTTCATGATTGTACAATGCCAGCATTCAGGACAGTACTACAACTAAAATTCCAACTTTAATGTAATTTCATTTTTAATTTACTTTACTCTTGAGGTCTTTAGCTGTGTGGAACAGAATTGAGCATCAGTCCATGCAAGGGTTTTGTTCCATTTTTTTAATGTTTTGAATTTGTTTTATATTAACATGTTTTCCCCTTCATCCTTCATTCCAATATTATATCTTGATATCCTCTGAGGTGCCAATCACATGCATTTAAGTTTTTTCTTCCAAACTATTTTTCCTTTTTTTTAAGTGAATGTTTTATTTTATTTTATTTTACAAAATGTAGTGTCAGTATCTTTTTTAATGTATATTTTTATTGGAGTTTGATTTCACAACATATAGTATAATACTCAGTGCTCATCCCATCAAGTCCCCCCTCAGTGCCCATCACCCGGTCACCCCATCAGTCTGCCCACCTCCCATTCCACTATGCCTTTCCCTTATTTGTTTCCCAGAGTTAGAAATCTCTCATGGTTTGTCACCCTCTCTGATTTTTCCCACTCATTTTCTCTCCTTTCCCATATAATCCCTTTCACTATTTTTTATATTCCCCATATGAATGAAACCATATGATAATTGTCCTTCTCTGATTGACTTACTTCACTCAGCATAATGCCTTCCAGTTCCATCCATGTCAAAGCAAATGGTGGATACTCATCATTTCTAATGGCTGAGTAATATTCCATTGTAAATATAGACCACATCTTCTTTATTCATTCATCTTTCGATGGGCACCAAAGCTCCTTCCACAGTTTGGCTATTGGGAACATTGCTGCTAGAAACATCAGGGTGCAGGAGTCTCAGCTTTTCACTGCATCTGTATCTTTGGGGTAAATCCCCAGTAGTGAAATTACTGGGACATAGGGTAGTTCTATTTTTAACTCTTTGAGGAACCTCCAAATAGTTTTCCAGAGTGGCTGCACCAGTTCACACCCCACCAACAGGGCAAGAGGGTTCCCCTTTCTCCGCATCCTCTCCAACATTTGTTGTTTCCTGTCTTGTTAATTTTCCCCATTCTCACTGGTGTGAGGTGGGATCTCATTGTGGTTTTGATTTGTATTTCCCTGATGGCAAGTGATGTGAAGCATTTTCTCACATGCTTGTTGCCCATGTCTATGTCTTCCTCTGTGAAATTTCTGTTCAGGGCTTTTGCCATTTCATGATAGGATTGTTTGTTTCTTGGGTGTTGAGTTTAATAAGTTCTTTATAGATCTTGGATATCAGCCGTTTATCTGATATGTCATTAGCAAATATCTTCTCCCATTCTGTAGGTTGTCTTTTAGTTCTGTTGACTCTTTCTTTTGCTGTGCAGAAGATTTTTATATTGATTAAGTCCAAATAATTGATTTTTGCTTTTGTTTCACTTGCCTTCACAAATGTATCTTGCAAGAAGTTGCCGTGGCCAAGTTCAAAAAGGACGTTGCCTGTGTTCTCCTATAACATTTTGATGGATCCTTGTCTCAAATTTAGATCTTTCACTCATTTTGAGTTTATCTTTGTGCATGGTGTAAGAGAATGGTCTAGTTTCATTCTTCTGCATGTGACTGTCCAATTTTCCCCGCACCATTCATTGAAGAGACTGTCCTTTTTCCAGTGGATAGTCTTTCCTATTTTGTTGAATATTAGTTGACCATAGAGTTAAGGGCCCATTTCTGGGTTCTCTATTCTGTTCCACTGATCTATGTGTCTGTTTTTGTGCCAGTACCACACTGTCTTGATGATCACAGCTTTGTAGTACAACTTGAAATGTGATGCCCCGGCTCTGGTTTTCTTTTTCAATATTCCCTTGGCTATTCAGGGTCTTTTCTGATTCCACACAAATCTTAAGATTATTTGTTCTAACTCTCTGAAGAAAGTCCATGGTATTTTGATAGGGATTGCGTTGAATGTGTAAATTTCCCTGGGTAGCATAGATATTTTCACAATATTAATTCTTCCAATCCATGAGGGTGGAATGTTTTTCCATCTCTTTGTGTCTTCCTCAATTTCTTTCAGAAGTGTTCTATAGTTTTTAGGGTATAGATCCTTTACCTCTTTGGTTAGGTTTATTCCTAGGTATCTTATGCTTTTGGGTGCAATTGTAAATAGGAAAGATTCCTTAATTTCTCTTTTCGGTCTCATTGTTAGTGTATAGAAATGCCACTGACTTCTGGGCATTGATTTTGTATCCTGCCACATTGCCAAATTGCTGTATGAGTTCTAGCAATGAGTTCTAGCAATTTGTATGAAGTCTTGGGGGTTTTCTATGTAGAGTATCATGTCATCGGCGAAGAGGGAGAGTTTGACTTCTTCTTTGCCATTTTGAATGCTTTTTATTTCTTTTTGTTGTCTGATTGCTGAGGCTAAGACTTCTAGTACTATGTTGAATAGTAGTGGTGAGAGTGGATATCCCTGTTGTGTTCCTGGTCTTAGGGGAAAGGCTCTCAGGTTTTCCCCATTGAGAATGATATTTGCTGTGGCCTTTTCATAGATGGCTTTTAAGGTACTGAGGAATGTTCCCTCTATCCCTAGACTCTGAAGAATTTTGATCAGGAATGGATGCTGTATTTTGTCAAATGCTTTATCTACATCCATTGAGAGGATCAGACGGTTCTTGTTTTTTCTCTTGTTGATGTGATCTATCACATTGATTGTTTTACAAGTGCTGAACCAACCTTGCATCCCAGGGATAAATACCACTTGGTCATGGTGGATAATCTTCTTAATGTACTGTTGGATCCTACTGGCTAGTATCTTGTTGAGAATTTTTGCATCTATGTTCATCAGGGATATTGGTCTATAATTCTCCTTTTCGGTGGGATCTTCATCTGGTTTTGGAATCAAGGTAATATTGGCCTCATAAAACGAGTTTGGAAGTCTTCTGTCCCTTTCTATCCTTCGGAACAGCTTTAGAAGAATAGGTATTATTTTGTCTTTAAAGTTTGATAGAATTCCCCTGGGAAGTCATCTAGCCCTGGACTTTTGTGTCTCGGGAGGCTTTTGATGACTGCTTCAATTTCCTCGCTGGTTATTGGCCTGTTTTCAGGTTTTCTATTTCTTCTTGTTCCAGTTTTGGTTATTTGTGGTTTTCCAGAAAAGCATCTATTTCTTCGAGATTGCCTGATTTGTTGGCATATAGCTGCTCATAATACGTTTTTATAAACATTTCTATTTCCTTGGTATTGGTTCTGATCTCTCCTCTTTCATTCATTATTTTATTAAATTGAGTCCTTTTTTTTTCTTTTTTAGATAAGGCTGGCTAGAAGTTTGTCTATCTTATTAATTCTTTCAAAGAACCAATTCCTGGTTTTGTTGATTTGCTGTTAATTCTGGTCACTATTTCATTGAGCTCTGCTCAAATCATCATTATCTCCCTTCTTCAACCTGGTGCGGTTTTATTTGCTGTTCTTTCTCTAGTTCCTTTAGGTGCGAGGTTAGCTTATGTATTTGAGGTTTTCCCAATTTTTTAAGGGAGGCTTGTATTGTGATGTATTTCCTTCTTAGGACCACTTTTGATGTTTTTTGTTTGTTTTTGATGTTTGGACATTAGTTTCATTTCATTTCATTAGTTTCCAGGAATCTTTTTAATTCTTCTCTAATTTCCTGTTGACCCATTCATCTTTTAGCAGGATGCTCTTTAACCTCCACGTGTTTGAATGTCTTCCAAATTTCTTCTTGTGATTGAGTTCTAGTTTCAAAGCATTGTGGTCTGAAAATATACTAGGAACAATCCCAATCTTTTGGTATTGGTTGGAACCTGATTTGTGACCCAGTATGTGGTCTATTCTGGAGAAAGTTACATGTGCACTTGAGAAGAATGTGTATTCAGTAGTGTTCAGATGGAATGTACTGTATTTATCTGTGAAACGCATCTGGTCCAGTGTATCATTTAAGGCCCTTGTTTCTTTGGTGATGTTGTGCTTAGAAGATCTGTCACTTGCAGAAACTGCCGTGTTGAAGTCTCCTACTATTAGTGTATTGTTATCTAAGTATGTCTTAACTTTGGTTATTAATTGATTGATATACTTGGCAGCTCCCACATTAGGGGGCATAAATATTCATGATTGTTAGTTCTTCTTGTTGGATAGACCTTTTAAGTATGATATAGTGTCCCTCTTTATCTCTTACTACAGTTTTTGGTATAAACTTTAATTACCTGATATGAGGATTGCTACCCCTGCTTTCTTTTGAGGACCATTTAGATGGTAAATGTTGCTCCAGCCTTTCATTTTAAGGCTGTACGTGTCCCTAGGTCTAAAATGAGTCTCTTCTAAACAGCATATAGATTAGTCTTGCTTTTTTATACAGTCCGAAACCCTGTGTCTTTTGATGGGATCATTTAGCTCATTCACGTTGAGAGTATTGAAAGATATGAATTTAGTGTCATCCTAATACCTATTCCATCCCTGTTTTTATGGATTGTTTCTTTGGGCTTCTTTCTTTTTAATGGTCCCCCTTAATATTTCTTGCAGAGCTGGTTTGGTGGTCACATACTCTTTCAGTTTCTGCCTATCTTGGAAGCTCTTTATCTCTCCTATTCTGAATGAGTGCTTTGCTAGATAAAGTATTTTTGGCTGCATGTTATTCTCATTAATACCCTGAATATATCATGGCAGCCCTTTCTGGCCTGCCAGGTCTCTGTGGAGAAATCTGCTGTTAATCTGATATTTCTCCCCATATAAGTTAAGAATCTATTGTCTCTCATTGCTTTAAGGATATTTTCTTTATCTTTGGAATTTGCATGTTTCACTATTAAATGTCAAAGTGTTGAATGGTTTTTATTTATTTTAGAGGGAACCTCTCTATCTCCTGGATCTGAATGCCTGTTTCCCTCTCCAAATTAGGGAAGTTCTCAGCTATGATTTATTCAAATATGCTTTCTGGTCCCCTGTCCCTCCTGGTGTTTTCCAGAACCCCAGTTATATGTAGATTCTTCCTTATGAGGCTATCATTTATTTCCCTTAACCTTTCCTCATGGTTTCATAATTATTTTTCTCTCTTTTCCTCAGCTTCCTTGCTTGCCATCAACTTGTCTTCTACGTCACTCACCATTTCTTACATCTCATTAGCCCTCGTCGTTAGGACCTCCAGTTTGAATTGCATCTCATTTAATTTATTTTTAATTTTAGCCTGATTAAATCTAAATTCTGCAGTCACTGGGCAGCCCGGGTGCCTCAGTGGTTTAGCGCCGCCTTCAGCCCAGGGCATGATCCTGGAGACCTGGGATCAAGTCCCATGTCAGATTCCCTGCACAGAGCCTGCTTCTCCCTCTGCTTGTGTTTCTGCCTTTCTCTCTCTCTCTCTCTCTCTCTCTCTCTCTCTGTGTGTGTGTCTCTCATGAATAAATAAATAAAATCTTAAAAAAATAAATTCTTCAGTCATGATGTCTCTTGAATCCTTTATGCTTTTTTTCCACAGCCAATAGTAGCTTTATAATTGTGCTTCTGATTTGGCTTTCTGATATCGAATTGTAATTCATATTCTGTAACTCTGTGGGAGAGAGCACTGTTTTTATTTCTGGTGAATATTTCTGGTGAATTCTTCCTTCTAGTCATTTTGCTCAATGCAGAGTGGCTGTATGAGCAGGCTGAGTCAAGAATATTAACCACAACCTAAGTAAATTTCACACTAGATGATTCTGATGAGGTCAGAGACCAGAAAATGAAAACAAGGATCAGACCAAAATAAAACAAAAGGATTACTAAAGTGAAAAACAAAATTAAAAACAAAGTAGCAAAAAATAAAAGACGAAGAATCCCAAAGAAGAAGAAAAAAAAAGTAAAAAAGAAAAAGAGAAGAGAAAAAAAAAAAACAAAAATAAAGAGGAAAAAAGAGGGGACTGGGAGATGGTGGTGGTGAAGAAGTTGTAGTGAAAGGAAAATGTAGCCTACCCGAGGGGTGCTAGAGGGTGATTCTCTTGTTTCTGAGTATATTACACTCTGTATGTTAGAAGATACTCAGTCTCAAATTTATATAAACCAGAAATACTTGTAGAGAGCCCCAACATTGACCACCAAAACATTAATGAGATAAAAGAGGGGGGCAGAATGGGGATGAGGAATCTCACAGAATGAACTAGCACAGTATACCACTTGGTTCTGGGTGCATGCTGGTCATGTTTTAGAAGGTATTAACTTCTGCCATTGTAGAACAAAATGAGGCTGAAAAACCAGAAAACAGAAAACAAAAAAACATATCTCGGATATCTCCCAAAATTAAATTGAGTATATTGAAGGGAATCTAGAAGCAGAAAATATATCTAAGACATGTAATTGTAGAAATATGAAAGTCAAAAAGGAATAAGCTTGCTAGAAGCAAAAATCTCTCTCTAGCATTTCAGCTATTCTCTCTTTAAATCTCAGCTCAAACCCATAGGTGTTCAGGATGTTTTGAAAGTTATCTAGGTAATTTGGTGGGACCAGGTGGATTGAAGACCCTACTCTTCTGCCATCTTGCCCCTCCCTCCCCTATTTTTCTATACATTTGTTTAGATACATATTTATCTTTGAAATACGTGTACTATTATTATTAGAAAATATATTCTTGTATTTTAAATTAAATAAAGGCATTAGGATTAGAGAAGGTTTTTTTTTATCCTAGGTACATATCATTAAGCAAATACATAAAATATGACAAAAATGTGTTGTGGGAAAAAAATAAAGTACCATGCTTTAGCCGGAAGGGTTGAAATTGGATACACATTGTTCTAATTGATACCTTTTGTGTTTTTGAGCATTATAGAACAAATTCATTATTTTCGCTATTAGTTCTCCAATGTTGCCATAGCAAATCACCACATACTTAGCAGCTTAAAACAGCACATATTTATTATACTGCAGATCTCTGGGTCAGAATTCCAGCACTGACAGTGTGCTATCAAGGTGTCAGTAATGCTATATTTCTCCTGGAGTTTCTGGAGGAGAATTTGTCTCTTTACTCATTCAATTGTTAGAAAAGTTCAACTTCCTGTGGTTGTCAGCTGCAGCAGATCCCAACTGCCAAGACTGCCCACATTCCCTTGGCTCATGGATCCCTTCCTTCATAGGCAAAGCCAGAAACAGCGGGATGTTTCCCTCTCATGCTTGAATCTCTCTCTTGTTTCTTATTCTGTGTTTACTCTTTCACTCAAGCCAGGAATATTCTATAGTTAAGAGTTTATGTGGTTAGATTCAAATCACTTGGATAATCCAGGATAATCATCCCATCTCAAGATCCCTAATCTTAATCACATCTGTAGAGTCTCTCTTGCCATGTAAAATAATGTAGTCACGGGATCCAGGAATTACAGCATAGACATCTTTGAGGGATACAGGAGTCATTATTTGACCTATCACAGTTCCTCTCCCTCTAACCCCACTCCTCTTTTTTTCTTCTCTTAATTAACAGACTATCTTTTTTTAATTTTTTAAGGAATTTTTAAGAAAATTCTATTTACTTATTCATGAGAAACACAGAAAGAGAAGCAGAGGCGGAGGGAGAAGCAATCTCCCTGCGGTGAGCCTGATGTGACATTCAATCCCAGAACCCCGGGATCATGACTTGTGCCAAAGGCAGATGCTCAACCACTGATCCACCCACATGTCCCCAGACTTTATTTTTTAGAACAGTGTTTGTTTCACAGAAAACCTGAATAAAAAGTACAAGGAGTTCACATGCATGCTTTTCCACTCTCCTCTGCCCTGTTATAGTTTTCACTATTATGAACATCTTTCATTAGTATGGTAAATTTGTTACATTTGATGAACAAATATTGATACATTACTATTAATAGATCTCTTCTGATCCACTTACTTATCCTTTCCTGTCTCTTCCCAAACATCTTGCAACCACTGATCTTTTTCACTGTCAGTGTACTTTTGCTTCTTTGCAGAATGTCATATTGTTAGAATCATACATTAGTATAGCCTTTTAAGACACCACTCTTTCACTTAGCAGTACGCAATTAAGTTTCTTTCTTTGTCTGTTCATGGATTGATAGCTTGTTCTTTTTTTATTTTTTAAATATTTTTATTTATTTATTCATAGAGACACAGAGAGAGAATGAGAGGCAGAGACACAGGCAGAGGGAGAAGCAGGCTCCACGCAGAGAGCCCGACGTGGGACTCGATCCAGGGTCTCCAGGATCACGCCCCGGGCTGCAGGTGGCACTAAACCGCTGTGCCACCAGGGCTGCCTGATAGCTTGTTTATTTTTATAGTTGCATTCTGTTGTAGGATGCACTCCAGTGTATTTGTCTATTCACCTATTGGAGAAAAATCTTGGTTGCTTCCAAGATTTGGCAATTATGAATAAAGCTGCTATAAATATTCATGTGTAGGCTTTTGTATGGACATAAATTTTCAGCTCATTTGAGAAAATACCAAGAAGCCTGATTGCTGGATCATATAGTAAGACTACATTTGGCTTTATGGAAAAAACTGTCAAACTGCTTTGTATATGGCTGAAGCATTTTGCCTTCTCATCAACAATGAGTGAAAGTTCCTGTTGCTCTACATTCTTGTCTGCATTTAGTGTTATCAGTGTTGTGGACTTAATCCATTCTAATAAGTGTGCAGGTGTACCTTGTTTAGTTTGTGGTTCCTTAATGACAAGTGATGTTTTTATATGCTTATTTGATTTCTGTATATATTTTTTGCAAAGTCTATTTTTTAATTAGTAGAAATTCAGTTTATATTCTGAAAAGTAAGTAATTGTAGTATTATATACATACTAATAACAGTTATTTTTTAAAACTTATGTGGGAATTCTGAAAAGATCAAATCCTAAATGGATGTACCTACAAACTTCTCTCAAATTCATTACAACCTTCCACTAAATCCTAATAAAATAAATACTGAAGATAAAGGCAGGTAGATTGTAGGGAAAGCTATAAATTTGGCTAGATCTAGAATGTAATAGATAGTAGAAAACAGTATTTATTTTTACTGTAGACATTATCTGCCAGTTCACAATCTCACACCTGGAGACTATCAAACTCTATGGTCAGACAAAAGAGCATGGCAGAAAACATGTGGACTATATAGACAAGGGTAGCAAAGCTGGGACAGATGGTATTGGGAAGTCTCTTGCTTTCCAGAGATCTGCAAGAGAGCAGAACAGTTAGCTTGACTCCTCTCCACTGAAGCTGGAGAGCACTAGCTTATTCACCAGAGCAGATCAGAGAAATTAAAAGGTTCTCCGGCCCATCACTTGCCATAGAAGTAGATACTTACAAGTTGGTCCTGCTTTCCATGCTACAAAAGCTGTTTCTGAGAAGAATCCAGAAAATTGAAAAGTAACAGATATCCAAAATAGGCAGCCTACACCTAAAAGAAAGAGTAGAGTTATTTTATGTGATTGAAATTGAGTTGATATCAGCTTGAAACAGGCTGTTATAATTATAAGATGTTTCGTGTAAGCTTCATGGTAACCACAAAGGAAAAAAAGATAAAAGATACACAAAGAGAAAGAAATTAAATCATATAACTATAAAAATTCAAGAAACCCTAAAGAAGATAGTAAGAAAGGAAAAGACAAAGATCTACAAGATGGAAAAAAAGTTAACAAATGACAATAGTAAGTCTTTACTTATCAGTAATTACTTTAAATGTAAATGAATTAAACTCCTCAATCAAAAGATATAGAATGGCTAAATGGATTATAAAATAAGATTTATCTATATGCAGCCTGCAAGAGATTTTCTGTAGATTTAAGGCCATACATAGGCTGAAAATGAAGGATGGAAAAATATATTTCATGTAAAAAGGATGACTGTACTTAAACAAAATAGACTTGAAGTCGAAATATGTTACAAGAGACAGGTCATTATATTATGACAAAGAGTCAACTCATCAGTGAGTTGTAACAGTTACAAATATGTATGCACCCAACATCAGAGCACCTAAATATCTAAAGCAAACATTGACAGATCTGAAGGGAGGAATGGACAGCAATGTAATAATAGTAGGGGACTTCAATATGCCTACTTTCAATAATAGATTGTGCAGACAGAAAATCAATACGGAAACATCAGACTTGAATAACATAATGGACCAAAAGAACCTAACAGATATATAAAGAATCTTCCACATAATAATAGAAGAATACACTTTCAAGTACACACAGACCTTCTCCAGGACAAATCTCGTGTTAGGTCACAAGTATTAACAAGTTTAAGAAGATTAAAATCATACCAAGTATCTTTTCTGACCACACTAGGATAAAATAAATTAAAAATGGAAGGAAAATGGGAAAATTCACAAATATGTGTAAATTATACAAAATACTTTTGAACAACCTATGAGTCAAATAATACATCACAAGGGAAATTAAAAGATTCTTTGAGACAAATGAAAGAAACATATCTGACTTACAGATTGCATCAAAATCAGTACTCAGAAATTTTTAGTGATAAACACCTACATTAAACAAGAAGAAATCTCAAATAAGCAACCAAACTTTATACCTCAAGGAACTAGAACAGGAACAAATGAAACCTAAAGTTAGTGGAATGAAGGAAATAATAAAAAATAGAATAGAAATAAATGACATAAAGAATAATAGAAAAAATCAATGAAACAATCAGTTATTTGAAAAGATAAAAATATTAACAAATCTCTAACTATACAAAGGAAAGGAGAAAACTCAATAAATAAAATTGTAAATGAAAGAAGAGACATTATACCTGTGCCACAGAAATAATAAGGATCATAAGAGACTACTATGAATGACCATACACTGTCAAATTGGATAACGGAGAAATGGAGAAATTGGTAAACATGTGAGCTATGAAGACTTATTTATGAGGAAATACTGTGAACAGACAAGAAAGAAGAAAGAGATTGAATCAATAATCCAAAATTTCCCAATGTAGAAAACCCCAGGACCAATTCACTTCATTAGTGAATTATAACTAACATTTAAAAAATAATCAATCTTTCTTATATTCTCCCAAATAAATTGAAGAGGAAGGAACACTTCCAAACTCATTTTTATGGGACCAGCATCACCTTGATATCAAAGCCAAACAAAAACACTACAAGAAATGAGAACTATGGGCCAAAATCCCTGATGAACATAGACACAAAAATTCTCAAAATAATATTAAGAAACCCAACTCAAACATACATTAAAAGGATCATCCATCATGGCCACATGGGATTTACCCTGTGTTATAAGGACAATTCAACATGTGCAAATGAATTTATGTGATTCACCAGATTAACAGAATAAAGGATAAAAAATCACACAATCATTTTAATAGATATAAAAAAGCATTTGATAAAACTCATAACTCTTTCATGATAAAAACTATAGACTAGATGTAGAAGGAATTTATCTCAATATAATTAAGGCCATATATATGAAAGGCTAATGAAGTATCATCATTCTCAATGGTGAAAAACTGAAAGTTTTCCTCTAAGATCAGAAACAAGACAAAGATATCCACTCTTACCACTTCTACTCAACATAGTATTTGAAATCCTAGCCAGAAAAAATAGGCAAGAAAAGAAAGTAAAGGGCATGAAAAATAAAATATAAAATTCCCTCTTTTGGCAAATGACATGATTTTAAACGTAGAAAACCCTAAAGATCTCTCTCTCTCTCTCTCTCTCTCTCACACACACACACACACACAGGGCTCTTAGAACAGATAAAATCAGTCCAATGGCAGGACACAAAATCATACAAAATCACTTGCATTTCTATACACTAATAATGAACTATCCAAACAAAGAACTTAAGGAAACAATCCCCTTTACAAATGACATCAAAAAGAATAGTATACTTAAGAATACATTTAGATTTATTCCTAAGTAGTTGAAAGGACTTGAACAATGAAAACTATAAAATATAATGAAGGGACTAAGGAAGATTTAAATAAATGTAAGATATATCATTTTCAGGGATTAGAATACTTAATATTAAAATTTCCATACTTCCTGAAGCAATCTACAATAGATTCAGTGCAATCCCTATTTCTGTAGATTGAATGTTGTGTCCTCTCCCCAAATTCATATGATAAATCTTAACACCCAAATATGATGATATTTGAGGTAGAACATTTGGGAGGTGATTTGGTCATAAGGGTGGAACCTTCATGAATGGGACTTGTGACTTTATGTAAGAGACCATAGGAGCCCTTGGATGACTCAGTCAGTTAAGCATCTGACTCTTGATTTCAGCTTAGATCATGATGTTAGAGTTCTGGGATCCTGACCAATGTGGGGCTCCACACTGAGAGCAGAGTCTGCTTGGGATTCTCTTTTCTCCCTTTTTCTGCCCCCCTCTCTTTTTCTCTCTCTTTCTCTGTATCTCTAAATAAATAAAATCTTTAAAAAGAGAGAGAGACAGGGAGAGAGAGAGGGACCTCAGGGAACTCCTTCCCTCTGCCATCCTAGGTAAAAGCAAAAAGACAGCTGTCTATGATTTAGGCAGTGCGCTTTCAAGTGATACTGAACTTGCTGACATTTTCATATTGGACTTCTTGGCCCTTCAGAACAGTGAGAAGTAAATTTCTGTTGTTTATATGCTACCCAGTCTATGGTATTCTCTTATAGGAATCTCAATGGACTAAGACAACCCAATATAGAAAAGGTGAGTATTAAGTCAGGCCAACTTTCAGAGGGTCACCTGGCAATCTGTACAGAGGTTGAACAAGGTACAGAACTTATTTCCACTGATAATTTGATTTCTTGAGATATAAATCAAACCACAGTAAAAGATATATGAACATCATTGCAAATATATACATATACGTGCATCGATACGTCTTATATGTGTGAACTTCTGACCAGGGTGTATTGTCATGTGTGAATAGTATGTGTGGTAAGAACACACATTATAAAAACTAATAAATGTATATTTTTATCTGGTAATAAAGAATATGTCTACAATTACATATACAAAATCTTAACAATATTTACTTCTAGATGGATACTGATATTGACATACATCTTACTTTCTTTTTTTTATATTTTTATTGTCTGATTTTAAGTGTATGTTATATTTATGATAAAAAAATAAAAATAAATTCAAGGGAAAATTACTCTTATTTAATATACCTGGAATAATGCCACAAGCAACTTACACTAGAGAGAAAAATTTCTTTATTTGAAAAATATTTCAGAATATTTAACTTGGTCTTTTCTTCTTTTGGTACCTTTTCTTCTGGACAATAGAAATGAATGAGCTATTAAAATATAGTTGAAGAACACTGAAAAAACATTTTGACAAATTGTGCCACCACACATTTAAAAAGAAAACACATTTAAATATGCCCTTTTCATTTTTTATATTCAGAATTTTAAATATTCATGCTGTATTAGGTAGAAAAAAAATTTAAATAGTTATACAAAGCAAAATTTTACACAATTATTATATGATTGATGTCAATTTTTCCCAGAGCAATCATATAAGGAATGTGAGATAATCTTCAAAGTTCTATACTTAAAAATAGAAAGATTAAAAAAAGACTCTAAAATTCAAAAATTATATTTTGAAAAGCATCAGAAAATTAAAGACCTAGGAATCTTCTGTTATTTTTTATTAATACTATGTCTCACCCCATAATTAGGAAATTTATTTATCCTTTTCAGCTCAAATGGTGTATATAGTTGTGCTTTATTTGTTTTTGTAGTCTAGACCCCACCTATGTGATCCCTTCGTTGTTACTCATAGTTATTCAGTACACAGTATTGTTGCTCAGTACTTTTACTACTTAACTTGCATGAACATACATTGCATGCAACTAACTATACATTTGGTATCATATGGCATGATCAAGTGCTTCTTCACTGAAAAACAGCCTTAGACTAAAAAACAAAAAAGATTACAAATTTAGGTAATTATTTCTTATTTTTCATTTGTTTTTGTTATTTATAAGCCTGTATGTTTTTTTATAGGTAATACTTTCACCAGTTTCAAATTAATTCTCAGGATAAACAGTTAATATTCCTCTGGTTATATCTGCTCCCCAAGCCACCCAGCTTTTTTTTCCTTCTTAGGGCACCCAAATTACAATTTTTAAAGTAAACTTTCAATGATATTTCATGCAAAATAAAGAAATAAGCATATATTTTTTTTCCCTCTTTTTGAAAAGACAATATCATTCACACTATTCTGCACCTTGGTTTTTAACTTCATATTCCTGGGAGATCATTCCATATCAGTAGCCAGGGATTTCATCATCTTTCTTCATAAATACCCACTATCATATATGTAGCAAATCTGTTTGACCAGGTCCCTAGGTGTGATATTTTATCCAATTCCAATTTTAGCCCTTACAAATGATGCCACTATAAATAGCAATTATAAATTGTTATTTCCCATATATTTGAGAATACTTATAAAATAAATTCGTGGAAGTGACATTTCTGGATCAGGGTCAAATTCTCATGATTTTTTATGTTGGGTCTGTATTATTTTAAAAGACAAATAAAAATAAACTTAAAAAATAAATTAATAAACTTTATTTTAAAAATAGAAGTGTAATCGTTATTTATTAGCCTGTGACTTTTTTCAAGTTACTTATGCAAGAGAAATGAGACATGTGCATATCTCATGTCATTTCTCAGTTTTACCAATTTGCTTCTTCAAAAACTGACTCATGGAATGGAGTTTGAAGCTTATTTACACATTTATAAATAACTGAATATTTGACAATGGCTTAAATTTTAGAAGGAAGTTGAAAGGCATATTTTAACAACTAAAAACCTTAAGTTAAATAAACAAATTGGGTTCACAGAATTTATTATATATATATATATATATATATATATATATATATATATATATATATATAGCCAAATTATGGGAAATTGTTCTGGAGATGAAAAAATCCAAGCAAAATCTTCCTGATACATTTAAATTCTTGAAGGATACATTAAGCATTTTATTGCTATACCAGTCCATAGAAATCATCTTTTCTATGGTAAAGAGCTTTACAGCAATTTCCTGCGAAACAAGGAACACTGGCTTTATAAAATTTTGGCAAGTTTCCATTACTATTCTTTCAATGATATTTGTTCATATAACATGCAGATGAGGCATATGCAATCATTTTTATCTTATTTTTCTTTTATAAGAGCATTTAGAAAATGTCTAATTATTGTTAGCACTTAGCTCCCAGTGATTTACTAATGAGAAGAACTCCATGTCGTGTTTCATGAATAATTTTTGTTTGTTTGCTTGGCCATCTTATTTCTGCTCCAAAGAATCCAAGTCATTTAAAACAAAGGTACTGAATAAATGATCATCACCATATACAAGTATTTAGGTATTTATATATTAACCAGTGCCAGAATTTTAATAGCAAAATGATTTTCTTGCACAATGTACTGGTAATAGAGTCAGATTATGGCTTAAATAGTCTTCCCCACAGAGGCTTCTAGAGAACTGAGAAGGATATTTTTTTTAAACATACTTTGTGAAATGCCTAATACACATGTGTTATATATGTTGGTCTTTTCATGAAAACCAAAAACACCAATAAATTTCTAAATTGTTTAGTGAACTGTTCTAAAAATTCCCTAAAGCTATAAAATGTAAAGTGCCTGGTGAGTGTTTGCTCCAAACTCCACTTATCTTCCTACTTATGATGCCCATGACACAGAGCAGCCCCAGGCTCATACCACATACTTCCCTGCAGATCCACAGAAGCAGTTTCATACAGTGAACAGCTTCCCATAGACTACTCCATGAGTATTTTCTTCACGTTTCTATTTTAGAAGCCAGCATGATTGCCAGTGCTACAGATACTAAGGTCTAATCCGAACTCTACTTATTCCCATTGTAATGGCACTGTTTTCCCAAGTGAACTCTAAATGATATTAAGATTAAGACTCTATGGGAATTTAAGAGGCTAAAGTTTGGCTGTAGTTAGAAATATATTTATGATGCTTTTAGATATATCAGTATGTTGAAATAAATTTCTAGGCCCCAAATGGAGTCCCTCCTGCCTGGATTGCTATGCCAGCAAATGGAAATTTAGATAACTTTTGTCCATGTAAATGCTCCACTTGACCAGAAACACAGTAAACCTAGTCAGCCACTCTCCAAACACCAAGCCAACTCTGGCCTTCTCACTCTAAATAAAGTTGACTGTGGCCCCAGATAATCAGAAATTTTATCTTTTTCTCTTCCTTGTTCTTTATTTTTTATCCTATAAAAGCTTTCTCTGTCCCATTTTGCAGTTCTCTGAAGGACTATCTGCTTTATAAAGTATTAAATACATTTATTTGCATACCTAAATTGTCTTCTTTAACCATTTTTAACAGTTTCTGGTAACAAGGAATGGAATCTGAAGCTGGCACGCAGGATGAGAGATGTAAGTGGGCCATCTGCTGATTCATTTGAGTTTCCTGTTCTTGTCATCACTGAGGGCCATGGGTAAGTCACTATTGGATTTCAGCTCCACTCCCTTGTATGTAGCTCTTTGATCCAAACAAATTTTTATTAAAGGTAGATAAATAGATAGATAGATAGATAGATAGATAGATAGATAGATAGATGATAGATAGATAGGGAAAGGTATATCTCTGTCTATCTATCTATATAGTTCCCATTAAGTTTCTGGGGTCTCAGAAGATTCACAGTATTTGTTAAAGTTCCCAGCAAGGCTCTGAGATCCCAAAAAGATTCTGGGGTAGTCATAGTGGCAGTCTGCAACAGGTGGCAGCCATTAAGGAATTCACAAAGCTTTGACGTAAATCTATGGCATAAACTATTGAGGGCCTTGAGGAAATAAGACAAGAAATTTGAACTGTTTTGACCAAGGATGTATCAAAATTTAAGTAGATACAAGTAATATTGTTAAAGCCATTATGATATCTGCTACTATAAAGAAATCTTCAGGTGAAAGAAATAATAGTCTTTTCCTAAAGGGAATCTCAGAAGGCAAAGACACAAAATTGGTGGACATGGATGGAGTGTTTAAAGCAGTCAGAGTGGTCCTCACCTAACTGTAGGAGTCCCATGCTAGGATAAGTTGATCATGGAATCGGTTAGATTACCATTAGATAACCTGCCAACTTCAATAAAAATTCCATGCAATGAGGTTCACACTGTAAAATACCACAAAATACCTAAACAGGTAGTAATACCTCTTAGGTATTACTTGTTTTGGAGAAATCCAAGTCTTATCTAAAGAGATGGAATCTTTCAGTTTCAAAGAATTGAGCACAGCACCTTTTGTCATACCTGCTTATGTTATATCTAGGAGGTGTGGTCATGGACACTGTAGATATTTACAAAAAAAGGAAGAATCTTATTAAGATAACTTAGAATTAACAATGGTCATTATGGGAATGTTTCAATTAGGTCATTCATTTAAAAAGTGCACTTGAAAGCAAGGGTTCCCAAATCAACAAAGAGAATGGGATACCTGTCTTAACTGACATGCAGAAGTCTCCATAAGTCTTCAGGATTTCAAAATTTCTTCTTTTTTTTTAAGATTTATTTATTTATTCATGAGAGACACAGACTGAGAGAGAGAGAGGCAGGGACATAGGCAGAGGGAGAAGTAGGCTCCTTGCAGGCAGCCCGATGTGGGACTCAATCCTGGATCTCAGGATCATGACCTGAGTCGAAGGCAGGCACCCAATAACTGAGCCACTGAGGCCACCCACGATTTCAAAATATCCTCCTTGAAAGTCACTGCAAGAGTGAGAATTAATGAAAATTAAAAACATACATGGTACCTAAAGTAAAAGACTATAAGACTGACATGATTCCTTCTACTTCTAAATATCCTCCTTTACCTGAGAATTCACAGTCCACTAATCCAGAAACCTAAAACACCTAGTCCATCCTCCTCTGTTGTACACTCAGGGGTCCATCATAAAAACACTGGTCCAGAAATTGGGGTTTCATTTGTAATCAACTAGGCCACTGGAAGAAAGACTATCCTTGAAAGTTTTATCAAGTTCTACACCAACTCGTATGCTCCCATAACTACCCTCAAAGGAAATCCCCCATATGGGCTCCTTCTAGGGTTGATGGACTCCAAAAGATTCTCTGGTAGACTGCAACCAGTTATTCCCTTAAATAGCCAAGGGGAAACTAAATTAAAATTAATGGAAAATTTGCCAAATTTTGGTACATAATTTTTGGGGGCTATATTCTCTACTTAAATCCTCTTGTTCTGGATCCTGCAGATGCAATCCTAGAAAAAGTGGCAGAAGCCAGGGAAAGGTGAACATACTTACCAGAGTCAACTTTTCTGAATCTGCATAGTGTCTGTTGGAGAAAGGAAGGTAAAATTTTACATTGTTCTTTCAGTTCCAAATTTGTATTCTTGTGAGTCTGGGTTTGGTCATGAATCCTTTCTCTCCTCGTAACAGCTGTTTCCTTCTTGTTTTGCTTATTTTGTGTCCTGAAAATTTGGCTTATCTGCCTACCCTGGACAAGCAGGTTGTTGGTTTTTGTGTGTGCAGGCAGCTCAGCATCAGTATGTGGGCCCCAAAATGGCCAGACACATTGGGGATTGCACCTCAATTGCAGGTAGACATGGCAAGACAGAAATGCAGGTGCATTTCATCTGCAGCTAGAGTCAGTCTACTGACTGTCAACTCTCAGAGGACATCTTTCTTTCTTTTGGCTCTCTGTTGGAGTGACTCTGAATTTTGGGAAGTCAGAATCTTAATGACCTAAAACATGAGGTTTTTGATACTGCCAGGAATTTTACTCTTTGTCCCAGCTGAAACTTGACAAGACATTTGAAAGTTGATTTTGTTTGTTTGTTCATCTGTTTTTGTAGCTCAGTGGTCAGAAATTGGCCAAATTAGATCTGATACTCTGAGCCAGATAGGAACATCTTTTACTCCTTCTTCCCTAGACTAAAATGAAACTGTGTACCCAAAGGGAAAAATAAAAATTCCAAAGACAACTCTAAATCTAGAACATTGGGAATATTTGATTTCTACTTAGTTGAAGATCATCTTCCTGAAATAAAGAAGCAAATTGCAGTTGGTTGATATTCAGGTTGCAACCTAATACTTTGAGGACCATTTCTCTTACAAATTGAGTCTTTACAAGAATAGAAAATGCCCA
Source organism: Canis lupus familiaris (assembly GCF_011100685.1). Taxonomy (NCBI): domain Eukaryota; kingdom Metazoa; phylum Chordata; class Mammalia; order Carnivora; family Canidae; genus Canis; species Canis lupus. Next base: position 16,993,873 of record NC_049252.1, read on the forward strand.
CCTATCCTTTTTTTATCAATCCCAAAATACACACTATTCATCTCAAAAAAACAAAAACAAAAACAAAAACAAAAAAACCCTCCTAAGTGTTGTTAAAATTCTGGACTTGCTAAACAAAAATCCTTTTTGGAGTAAGTTTCCTTCTTTAACTGTGCCTTTGAGATATACATTTTCTACCTACTGTTCTCTAGGAAGTGAGGGCCATCTCTCTGAAATGCAAACTTCAGGGAGATAAATCTTATCGAGAAAAAGAAAAAGAGAAGGCTATTTAAAACTAGGAAAATGAAAAATTTTAAAAATCTTTGCCACAAATATTAGTGAAAAAGTTAACCCATTAACTTATTCTACCTGCCAGAAACACAGTTTGGATCCAACTCTCCTTTTATATGAACTAGTGAGTTTTTGCATTATCATATCTGTCTTATGGCTAAAATTTTAAAACAAAAGTAGGAAGCTCTTTGTTTGTATCTATCTATGTATTTATGTATGTATGTTGTAGTTGTGAGGTATTTTTTTAACCTCTTGATGGCATTGTCAAAATTAATTTATAAATAACCCTTTTTAGCTGGCTTTAAAAAATTATTTATAAAAATCAAATATATTCCCAGAAATATAAAAACTAACCCAAATGTTTTTCAAGTTCACAGAATCTACGATAATCTTTAATAAATAAAAGTTAAATTTGTTGGTTTAATTAAAACAGAATGCCTTTAGAGCTGTCAATATTAAGTATAATGCAGACATAATTTTATTCTACATAGATTTACTAAAGGTCAAATAAGCTTATGTTATTTCTGCTAGGAATTTGTCAACAAAAGATAACTTAAGATGATTAGCTACTTAATATCTCATTAAATTTTCATGAGTAATCTAAACATAACTATTAAGAACAAGGACATTAAATAGATGCAAGCAAGACAAAAGTTTATAAATGAACTTTTCAACAATAAATATGCTTTATGGCATGTCTACTTAAGACAGTTTTGAAAAATGTTTTTGATAACTTGAAAACTTAAAGTTATAATGAGATAAGTTAAATGATGATATTCATTGAATAAGGAAACATCTCCATTTAAGGAAAGTAGATATTCCTGGCAGCATTGTTAAAAAAGTAATGATATGTAACCTTTTTAGGATGTATTTGTATGTGTATGTGTTATTAATTATAGTGTTCCAAAAATTTTATACTATTCCTAAAAGTCTTATATGTCCTGACATAATATTATTAGTCATAATTCTAGTTCTCATCTTAAAATATTTTGTCTTAGAGTAATAATCAAATTTCTTTGTCAATTCCATTGTAATAAACTTTCACCACTTCTTTAACAATGGGCATTTTTAAGTCTTTAACAACGGGCATTTTAAGTCATCACTTATAGACAGTAATTATCTTACTTTGATGCTTTTGTGAAAATAAGATTCATGGAAAGGAAACTACCAGTACTTTTTCCCACTTACACGGCTGCAAAATTACAAGATGTCAAATCTTGGGTGCATATTTCACAACAGAATAAGGCATCCACATGACATCTGTGTAAATGCTGGAGAGCTCAAAATCAAATTGACTAAGAAGAGAAATACCTAATATTGGGGTAGATTGCTTCCTCCCAAAACCTCAAATCAAGAATATTTCTTTCCTTTCTAATTCCTTCTCCAACCTTCCTTTTCCTGATCCTTATATTACAACAGTCTTTATGGTTCTTTGTCCACCTTTTATCTCACCCTGGCTTGGAAAGACAATGCCATCTTAGGCCATTGCACTGGGGGATAATCCAACCTTCAATTGACTGTGGATTTTCTGTGATGCTCTTGATCCTGAAGCTCTTTCTGCCCATCACAAACTTCTCTCCAATTTCAAACTTTCTCTCCAATTTTATTCTAGTTTCCCTAGAATAAGCCCACTGGATAAACATTTCTGGAGAATTGAAGATACATACACGAAGTACATAAACAGCACAACTGTTTAACTGTCTTAAAGAAATATCCTGCTTCTGCAGGAACATTTCTTGACTTAATTCTAGTAGATTTGGTTTATGAGGGCCTGACTCAGAAATGCTATCCAAGTCAGGGATATTGTTTTGTTGCTAATAAATTATTATTGTCTCCCTAATATGCTACATTATCTAAGAAGTTCTAAATGCACTGGGCAGCTGATAGATGATCTCCCTATCAGACTAGAACAATAAAAGAAAACAGAAAAATGTTCCAAGAGTAGGAGCCTGACATCATTTCTTATTAATACTACTCTGATGAAATGGTACCTGGGAATCAAGCTCATTTTTTATTGAACTTCTTGAATGGCTAAGAGGATAAGCAAAGTGGGGTACTGTTGAAATAAATTTCTAAGCCCAAGATGAAACCACTCCTGCCTGGAGTACTATATCAGCAAATTAAAACAGATGATTTTTATGTCCTTGTAAGTGCTCCACTTGACCAGAAGTGTAGCATATCCAGTTAGTCAATCCTCAGACACTTGGACTTTCTCACCTCAAACAAGGGATGACTATGTGACCCCAGCTATTCTGATATTTCTTTTTCCTTTGCTTGTTTTTTATCCTATAAAAGCTTCCTGCCTTCTACCTCATTTTGCAGTTCTCTGAAAGGAGACTGTCCATTTCATGAAGTGTTATAGAAATTTTGTTTGTATCACTTAAATTGTTTTTAATCATTTTTTAACAAGTGTAAGCCTGTGACATCAGTGGACATTAAATAGTAGTGATAAGAATCTGTGAACAGGAAAAATTACAGTCCTATGTAAGCTGATATCAAAGCCATATTTGAAGCTCCAATTTCTAAAATAGTCACAGTATAGAATTTGTTTATTTTTGTATCTTTTTTCAACCAAAACAAATTTTACCTCATTTAACTGGGTTATCAGCAATACACACCTGTGCACATTTAATGTAGGACCAATGTTGATTGCTCATGTTAAATCACTTGATATTAGGTAATTTCCTTTCAAACCCATTTTTCCTACTGTGGCAGATTTCTTTATTTCATGAGAGAAAAATCCCAACTGATTTTGAAAGCAACAGTTCAGTATAAATTGGTCTACTCTCCTGTCATTTTGTTTCTATTGTAAAGAAAAATGCGTAATAAAGAAGAATACACATTAAAGAAAGGAGAGCAAAAAAAAAATAAAAATAAAAATAAAGAAAGGAGAGCAAAAAAGGGGACCCCTGGGTGGCTCAGCGGTTGAGCATCCGCCTTTGGCTCAGGGCGTGATCTCAGTCGAGGGATCGAGTCCCACATTGGGCTCCCTGGGAGAAGCCTGCTTCTCCCTCTGCCTGTGTCTCTGTGTCTCTCCCTCTGTCTCTCATGAATAAATAAATAACATCTTTAAAAAAAGAGAGCAAAAAAGGAGGAGAAAGAAAGCAGAGAAGAGGAAGAAAGATGTAATAATAGAAAATGAGAAATAGACAAAAAATTTGAGATTTGGGAAAATTTCCACAACCTGAGAGAGTAGGAACCAACTTTTTAGAGGACAGAGGAATTGCATCATTAAAAAAAAAAAAAAAAAAACTAATGTAAACGAAGAAAAATGTTAACGCTGGGTCTATGACTTCAAAATTGATTAAGAATATGTGGACTTTATAAAATAGTAAAAAATGTAATAATAACTGAGCATCCAGAACACAGAAAGGGACATGATAGAAAAGGATAGACATTAAAAAGAAAGCAATTAAAATAAAGAGGGGTTTCTGGGTGGCTCAGTCAGTTAGTTAGGCATCTGACTCTTGATTTCAGCTGAGATCATTATCTCAGTGTCCTGAGATAGAGCCCAGTATCATCAGGCTCTGTGCTCAGTGGGGAGTCTGCTTGAGATTCTCTCTCTCCCTCTGCTCTTCCCCCACTCATGCTTGCTGTCTCTCTCTCTCTCTTTCTCTCTCAAATAAATACATAAATCTTAAAAAAAATAAACTGTTCAGAGATGACAAAAATGACATAGTACATATAAAATAATATGTATTAGATAGAGTTATTCTACATAACAAACATTAAAAGAGAGGAAAGAACATCTCTCAGAGAAGAAAAGGTTACAGATAAAATCATAAAGGAGAAATTGATATGTATTAAGATTGAGAATAAAATGCTTGGTTTTATTGAAAAAGAAACTGATCACATAAAATAAAATATGATGAACAAAGACTTAATTTGCTAAATGATTGACTTATTAAAATCAAACAAGGTTAATATCAAGAAAACACTTCAATTAATTTGAGTAAAATGAATACATTTAAATAACACCAAAAAAATCCAGATTTTCCCAAAAAGCCAATCAATTTATGTGGAAAAAAGAAAAATATGTTGGGTTTATCCTCTGTCTCTCAAAATGTTGAAGAGCAAAAGAGAAATTGCTATATTGTTTTGAGAGAGAAAGTTTATGGTATAAAAATTCAAAACACAACTGCTTTGTTATTCATGTGTGAAGGTAATCAAAAGATACTCTTTAGATATGCAAAATCTCAGAAAATATATCATCCACTAAACTTCATGAAAAAAACATTTCTTCATTACATATTCTAGTCAGTTGAAAATTTTTTTAAAAAATGAAGACATAGTATAAAAGGGCTGTCAGAGAATATTGAAAGGTGATATATATATATATATAGCATATAAACAATTTTGTATATGTTCACAAATGGAATTCCAAAATATAAGATGTCAACAAAACCTTGAAGTTAACAAACTGGGAAAAATATAAAATACCTATCTTTGGGAGCTTACATAAAAGTTAGAAAATTTTATTTTATTTTATATGTAAATAATTATGTAACCACAGATTTAAGTACACATTTTGTTTTTTTTAATTGTTTTATGAAAGATTTTTACTTATAAAAATAACATATAGTCAGGCAACAATTCAAATACAGCAAGATGTACGAAGACATGGTTTTTTGTTTGCTTTTACTTTTTAAAAATATTTTTAATTTTAATCCCATTATAGGTAACATACAGTTTTACATTAGTTTCAGGTGTACCATATAGTGATTCAACAGCTCCATATGTTACTCAGTGCCTGTTATGATAAGTGTAGTGTTAATTCTCTTCACCTATTTCACCCATCCCCCACCCACCTCTTTTCCAGTAACGATCTGTTTGTTCTCTACAGTTAAGAGTCTGTGTTTTTGGTTTATTCCTTCCTCTCTCTGTGCTTTTTCCTTTGTTCATTTGTTTTGTTTCTTAAATTCAACATGAATTGTTGACTATTCCATTAATCTGTCTTCCACTTGCATGTAATTTCACATCCAAAATAAAATAAGTGTGCATCTTTCTTTATATTTCTTCTCATCAATATTATAAAATAATTCAAAGTGAAAATCTTAAGAAGAATCTATTTGTAGTTTGTGTTCAAATAAAATAGCAAAAGAAATATTTTACCAACATTAATATCTTGATAAGAATTTCACCACAAAGGAGTGATGTCCAAAACTTACTCCTAGGTAAAATGTTATTGGATCAAGACAGAGATTGATATCAGATATTCCAAGAGAAATTAAAATATTGTAAACTAAATGAAAATAAAAATACAAGGTATCAAAATTTGTGGGAGGCCGAAAAGAAGTGCTTAGAGAGAAATTTATAGCATTCAATGACTTCATTATAAATAAAAGAAAGATCTAGATTAAATATTATTAAAATAGAAATGTGAAACATTTACTTAAAATTTAGACAAATACCTATAGATTTTAAAAAAATCCTGATAAAAAGGTACTTTGAAGAAAGTTTAGAGCCCCAGATGAATTTATGAAGGGAGTCAATTCAAACATTTATGGGATATATATGTCTAGAAATTGTTGCAGAGCAAAGTGGGAAAATCTTAAGCTCATTTTGAAGCTAGAATAATCCTTATGATCATACCTTAAAGAGATGAGCTCAAAAACAAAAGTAAATAAAATCAACAGACTATTGAACCATTAGTACATAGTCCATTAGTATATAGTCTCTTATGATGGTACTATAATATTTGTGTGTTAAAATGGCTCTCAAATTTTTTCCCATCTGATGTACATACCATGCATTATCCTTTAAACTATGATGAATCTTACTCTTATCATTAGGTTATGTCATATGGCACAATGGACATTGATAAAGGAAAATATCCAAATGTGCTTAACCAAATCACAAAACCTCTTTCAAGCAGAGCTTACTATAGCTGGTATTAGAGAATTCAGATATTTGAAGTATGAAAAAGATTTGGCAGACTGAAGATGGTAGGGGAGGTGCATATGGTAATGAATTCATGTGGCTTCTAGAAAGGAAGAAAAGCCACCAGCTGATATCCAAGAAACAGGGACTTTGGTTTTACAACTGCAAAGAAATGTATTTAGTTAACAAAAAGAATTAACATGGAAGATAAATTTTTCACAAAACCTCCAGATAAAAACTGAAGCTCCACCAACTTCTTGATTTCATTCAGTCTTTTGGTGCCCTGCATAGAGAAGACAGCCATGCTGTGCAACACTCTGACTTGAAATTGTGAGCTCACCTGAGTGTTCCTGTAGTATGTTCACTACATTTGTGGTAATTTGGTACATTGTGATAGAAAGCTAATATTAAAATCAATGTACCTTTTTTGTTTATAAATCCATCTTCATAAAGAATATATGTATAATTTGGTTCTTTAGAGATTGTACATAGTGCAATTATTAAGACTAAATGTTTTAAATAGCATAATTAATGAGCTTTAAATAATTAACAATGATATAAAACATAGGATATGTGCAAAAATTGCCCTTATATTAGCCACACAGTAAATATCAACAAATGTCACAGGACATGTCAAAGGCCAAGTCTTTTGGTCCCAATGCAGTTAAGTTAGAATACAACAAAATGTTAGTAAATAAAATCTTCACACAAAGAAAAATTGAAAGAAAAATTATAAATAATTCTTGGGATAAATAATAAGATGTTAGGAGGCATTTCAAAATGTGAAAGCTTAGACAAGAAGTAGTATTCAGAAACTGATGGGGTTGTCACAACTGATGAGGTTGTTTGGCTTTCTGGTAGCCAAAGCAATCTTGAGAAGAACAAAACTGGAGTTATCACAATTATGCATTTCAAGGTATGCTGCAAAGCTATATAATCAAAACTGTCAAGTACGGGCACAGCATATAGATCACTAGAATAGAATACAGAACCCAGAAATAAACCCATACCTTTATGCTCAATTTATCTATGACAAAGTAGGCAAGAATATACATGGGGAAAAAATCTCTTCAATACATGGTGCTGGAAAAATTGGACACATACATGCAAAAGAATGAAACTGAACCACTAACACCCTATGCAAAAATAAACCCCAAATGTATTGAAGATATACATGTGAAAACTTAAAAAATATTTAAAAATCTTTAAAAAGGCACAGACAGTAATTTGACCTCAGGAACAGCCACATTTTTGTAGATACGTTTTCTAAGGCAAAGGAAATAATAACACCAAACTAAAACTATCAGTAAAACAGAAAGGTAACCTACTGAATGGGAGAAGACATTTACAAATGACATACTGGTAAGGAGTTAATATCCAAAATATATAAAGAACTCCTATAACAACATCAAAAGAACGCTCAATGCAAATAAAAAATGGACAGAGAGGGGTTGCCTGGGTGGCTTAGTTGGCTAAGCTGCTGACTCTTGATTTTTGCTCAGATCATGATCTCAGGGTCCTGGGATCAAGCCCTCTGTTAGGCTTCATGCTCGGTGAGGAGTCCACTTGAAGATTCTCTTTCCCTCTGATCCTCCCCTCACTTTCTTTATCTCTCTCTCAAATAAATAAATAAATCTTTTAACAAAGTGGAGAGAAAAACAACAGACATTTTCCAAAGCAGACATATGGATAATCAACAGACACATGAAAGCTGCTCAACTTAACTAATCAGGAATGCAAATCAGAATCTCAATGAGATATTACCTTATATTTATTAGAATAGCTAAAATAAAAAAGACAAGAAAGAATCTCAATGAGATATTACCTTATATTTATTAGAATAGCTAAAATAAAAAAGACAAGAAACAAGTGTTGGTGAAGACGTGAGAAAAAGGAGCTGTGGGGCAACTGGGTGGCTCAGTGGTTGAGTGCCTGCCTTTGGCTCAGGTCATGATCCCAGGGTTCTGGGATGGTGTCCCAACTGGGCTTTCTGTAGGGAGCCCACTTCTCCTTCTGCCTACATCTCTGCCTCTCTCTGTGTGTCTCTCATGAATAAAGAAATACAATCTTAAAAAAAAAAGAAATAAAAAGGAGCTGTTATGTAAAATTGATGGAAATGTAAATTGGTACAGCCATTGTGGAAAAAACAATACGGAGGTTTCTTAAAAAATTAAAAATAGAAATACCATGTGATCCAATAATTTAAACTACTGGGTATTTACCCAATTGAAAACAAATGCACCCCTATGTTTACTAAAGCATTTTTTACAATAGCCAAGATATAGAAGCAATCCAAGTATCCAATGATGAATGGATAAAGAAGATGTGACACACACACACACACACACACACACACACACAGAAGAATATTTCACAGCCATAAAAAAGGATGAGATCTTGGCATTTGCAACAATATGGATGGACCTAGAATACTTATTATGTTAAGTGAAATAAGTCAGACTGAGAAAGACAAATACTATATGATTTCACTCATGTGTAGGATATAAAACAAAACAAAACAAAGCAAATGAATAAACAACAACAAAAAAGCCAAATCAGACCTATAAACACAGAGAGCAAACTGAAGGCTGCCAGAGGGAATGGGTAGGGGATGGGGGAATGGGTGAAGGAGAGTGGGAGATACAGGCTTCCAGGAATGGAATGAATACATCATAGGAACAAACTATGCAGCATAGGAAATATCGTCACTGATATTGTAATAGATGGGAGCTGTACTGTGGTGAACATAGCATAAGGTATAGAGATGTTGAATCACTATCTTGTACAGTGAATACTAATTTAATAATGTGTGTTAACTATACTCAAATAAGAAAATTAAAAGAAAAAAAAAAGAAATTTATTGGGTTGTATGTGGAAATGAGGTAGGAAGAAAATTTTGGTGTCATAAGTCCCAGGTAAGAGAGTGTGACAACTGATCTTAGAAGTAAAATTTCATTGTGTAATGCCATCAGCATCCTTATCATACTTCTTTGCCACCTGAGAAGTGTGCTAATGTACATTGTGACTGCTTTAGTTCAAATAGATCCCTAGTCATCTTGTTTTCTCTCTTTTTTTTTCCCTGAAATTAATGTATGTTGTAAATGGGAACTCTACAGAGCCCTCAGTTGTAAATAGCTGTTTCTGGCTTATGGACTGACATTTAAACACAAATACAATATATGATCTATTCTCTCTGAAGCATTATTACTCCTAAGAATCTTTATGATCAGTTCACAAATGTTATTTAGATGCAGGAAAATATAATTCTAAGCAATCTCAAGTATTTACCTGAAGTCCTTTAATATTACATTCCAATTTCTAACTCATTGGATTCATATCCTTTTGATCAAAAACTACCTCTTACCTTCAAGAACATTTCTTCAAGCTCAAATTCCATTTATGTCCAGAGCTTTGTTTACACCTTTTGTTTATTTTGGGTCAGAAGATGAGCTTTGATATTCTGGGATACTGAATTTTCATAGTAAAAGATCTACATGATTATTATTTTTTATTTTTTTAAATTACATCAAATATATTTTTTCTCCTACTCTTTCAAATATTTAGTTTATTTGTTTTTTAATTCCAAATAAAACAATTAGGTGAAAATTTTTAAAGGTGTCTTTTGACTATTAAATTCCTATTTTTCTTTTTTTTTAAATTTATTTATTTATCCATGAGAGACAGAGAGAGCGAGTGAGAGAGAGAGACAGGTAGAGGAAGAAGCAGGCTCCTCGCAGGGAGCCCGATGTGGGACTCGATTCTGGATCCTGGCATCACGCCCTGAGCCAAAGGCAGATGCTCAACCGCTGAGCCACCCAGGCATCCCAAGTGCCTATTTTTCTTATGTTTACCTTCTTAAAAGTGCTTTTATGCTCTTCACATGGTTTCTAAAACTTGTCTCTAAATCAGTCTTAGAATAACGGTTCTTCACAATTCACTAAAATGTGTCTTATATTAAAAAAAAAAAAAAAACCTCATACCAGCAAGTTGCCTAGTGTCTGGCCCTGCAAACCTGGCCAGTTGCTTTCTATACCACCCAGAGTGGCCTAATAAATGGGTAAAAGTATACAGATGGCTCTAGGTTAATTCCTGTATCTCCACTTCTCTCTCTCTCTGTCTCTCTGTCTCTATTTTGTACTGATTTATAGTAGTTCTCTTTTTCCTGGGCTTAGTATCTAAGCATTATTCTCTGATCTCTATCTTTATATGATTTCAGCCCCTAATGTTTACTCTTTTCATTTTGAACCTCAGCAGTTGTACATATTTTTAGTTTTGATGACTACATTCAGTTATCCAACTATTTTCCAAGCACCTACAAAACATTAGGAATTATATATATATATTTATGTATTTATATATATTTATATATGTTACATATATTTATATAAATTTATATATTTATATAAAAATATATTTATATATTTATATATATTGTTTATATATGTAATATGTTTGTTTATGTTTATATATAATATATAATATATATATGTATACCAAACACGCATTCTGAGTCTCATTATGTTTTCTCAAGAAAAGCCCTTGTTCACTTTTGCTTTTGTTTCTTTTGCCTTCGTGGATATATCTTTCAAGAAGTTACTGTGGCCGAGTTCAAAAAGGTGTTGCCTGTGTTCTCCTCTAGGATTTTGATGGAATCATGTCTCACTTTTAGATCTTTCATCCATTTTGAGTTAATCTTTGTGTATGGTGCAAGAGAGTGGTCTAGTTTCATTCTTCTGCATGTGGATGTCCAATTTTCCCAGCACCATTTATTGAAGAGACTGTCTTTCTTCCAGTGGATAGTCTTTCCTCCTTTGTCGAATATTAGTTGACCATAGAGTTGAGGGTCCACTTCTGGATTCTCTATTCTGTTCCATTGATCTGTGTGTCTGTTTTTGTGCCAGGACCACACTGTCTTGATGACCACAGCTTTGTAGTACAACCTGAAATCTGGCATTGTGATGCCCCCAGCTATGGTTTTCTTTTTTAAAATTCCCCTGGCTATTCGGGGTCTTTTCTGATTCCACACAAATCTTAAAATAATTTGTTCCAACTCTCTGAAGAAAGTCCATGGTATTCTGATAGGGATTGAATTAAATGTGTAAATTGCCCTGGGTAACATTGACATTTTCACAATATTAATTCTGCCAATCCAAGATAAGAAGCTTTTGCACAGCAAACAAACAAACAAACAAAAAACAAAACAAAAAAAAAGCCCTTGTATACCAACCCACAGTATAAGCAGACATACACTCACATACTTCCTGAGGTGATGAAAGAAGAAATCAATAAAAAAATTGTAAATAAATTAATAGGTGTTTTCAAAGCAGTGTTACTGGTGAGAAGTTATGTGCCACAGATATATATACTCTGGGATGGCCAGAAATAACTCAGGTCTTGGTTGAATATATTCCTTTCATTTCTTTGAAATCATTTTGCTACATATTAGAAAACTTTGAGTTAAAATTAATGATCCTAGCTAGGTGGATACTGGCTAAAACTTTCAGAGCATTTTATTAATGTAAATTGACATAATCAGGCAGGAATATTCTGAAAGAATTTACTTGTACATTTTAATTCTATAAATTCATGACCTCATCAGTTAAACTTTTGAGAAAGCAGAGCAAAATGATGCTACATAGTTCTTGTAATAGACTAAGCTTAACTTGTTGAATCTAAGTACTTTCAAAACAAAATTTCAGAAATACTCCCCTTATGGTTAATTGTACCTAATTCTCTACATTCATCATGAAATATGGGGAGGTAATTTGCCTGGAGATAACATCATCACATTACTGTTCATAGGAACTATGGTCAGATACTTAGAAATAACTTTTTAAAAAACACCAAGGTAAAAAATTTTTACTGACAGATTATGACTAGAATTCCAGATATTTTCAAGAATAAGAAATCCATGGCTTACCTTAACCAAATTAAGTTCCAACTGTAGACAAAATAGCCTTGTTATACAGAGCCAATTGATAAAGAGCACTAAAGTATACCCCCTTAAGAATAAAAGGGTTCCAATTACAGATATTTTTTAGCTACTTCACAATAAACCAAATAAAACAGAATCAGACCATCAATATAGCTCTTTTCCTTTTCTAGGTCACATCTTTTTCCACTATGCTTCCCAATTTTTCTTTCACTTGTCCATCTAATCAGGACTATTGCTTCATGTATGGATTAGGCAACAGGTAAAAACATCTACAAATAAATTTTCCTATATTTTTCTTGAAGTTCCAATCCTTCAGTCTGATACTCTTAAACTTAGTTATAGATTATTATTTTCATCCTGGAATTTTGACATTTCTTCATAACCGAGTTGAGTCCTCATTTCCAAAGAATGTGACCTAAGCCAGTCCAACACTCACACTATCAATTTTCATTTTCAGAAGATACAGACTCTTATTTTTAATCATAAAAGGAAATTCATGTTTTCCTTATGTTTTTGATTTAGTGATTATTCTTTTAAAAGATTTTGTTTATTTATTCATGAGAATACACAGAGAGGAGAGAGAGAGGAGGCAGAGACACAGTCAGAGGGAGAAGCAGGCTCCATGCAGGGAGCCCGATGTGGGACTCAATCCTGGATCTCTAGGATCAGGTCCTGGGCTGAAGGCGGCACTAAACCACTGAGCCACCTGGGCTGCCCTGATTTAGTGATTATTTTGAAGCATGAGTCACAATAGGAGGTATTTTCCCCAGAATATTTTAGGAAGATTTTATCAAATCTCTTAACCGTTTAGCTCTCTTGCCAATATCTGTTTATAAATGAGCTAAATTTTAGAAACAACATATGCTAATGGTTATAGTTTCAGGCTTTTAGCCAAGAAATTGAACAACAGAGAGACAGAGTTATAGACGCTGAGCAAAAAACATCATTCAATAAAGACCTTTTTTTTTCTTTTTTAAAAAAGATTTTATTTATTTATTCATGAGAGGCACAGAGATAGAGGCAGAGACATAGGCAGAGGGAGAAGCAGGCTCCTGGCGGGGAGTCTAATATAGGACTTGATTCCAGGACCCTGGGATTACAACCTGAGCAGAAGGTAGACGCTCAACCACTGAGCCACCCAGGTGCCCCACCATTTCTAATTTCTGATAAGACCAACACTTACATATACATTTACACACACACACACACCACATATATATACACACATATATAAAATGAATATGTGAATGGACTCTCCAAATGCAATGAAAAGATCCTACCATGGATGAATTTTTAGTGATCATTTCATTAATCAAGTAGATTTGTACTTCTATTTTACAGTTGAGAAGAGAAAATAGAAGTAGGATAGGTTTAAAGGAACATTGACAGTCATCAGGCAACAAAATTACTGATTAAAAATATTTTCTCTTCTATCCTTCTGTCTGATTTTTTTTCCTTCTGTCTGATGTTATGCTAAACATTATACACTTAAGCATATTTTATTGCCAAACATTAATGTACTCATTTTAATTCACACACAGAAAAATTAGTATAAATTTATGGGGAAAAGGATAGTGATATAAAAAACAAGGACCACTTAGCTCCCAAATCAATACTGTAAGGTCTAAAATTTTAGACTTACTTACTAAAATTGTTCTTTCCATCAACTATGGCTTAATTTTTTTTCAAAAGATTTATTTATTTATTTGGGAGAGAGCTAGAAGGCAAGGGGGAGGGGCAAAAGGAAAGGGAGAGAGAAAAATCTCAAAAAGACTCCCTGCTGAGTGTAGAGCCAGGCCCGGACTCCATCTCACTACCCCAAGATCAGGACTTGGGGTAAAATAAAGATTTGGATGTTTAACCAATCAAGCCACTCAGGCATGCTTCGCCTATCAGGTATTTTTTTAAATGAAAGCCAACAGAATGTTGATAACTTGAAATCAACATCAATTGCAATATTTACTTTGGACAAACAAAAAACAAACTTTTCTTTTGGCTCCCTAAAATATGTCAAGAAAGGAAAAAGAAGACAATAAATAAAATTCATATCTCCAAGTCCATAAATCCTTTTTTACATTTTAATTTTTAATCTTGTTTTGAGGTTTTACATACTGATGGAAAAGTATACAAATCATAAACATTTAGGTCTTCTTTCAGAAAACAAACTTATCTATCTAGCACTCACTCATTAGGAAACAATATTATTAGCAACTTAAAAGAGTTCTTAAGCTTCTTCTCAATCACTATAGCCAAGGAAAAGTACCTTTGAACCTGTCTTCCAAAACTCTAAATTGGTGTTTATTTTAAAACTATATAAATAGAATTATTAAGTAGTTCTTTCATTCCTTGCTTCTTGCACTGAAGCTTAAGTTTTCAAATCCATACAGTTATATTATGTAGCAGTGGTTCATTTATTCATTTTCGGCATTGCATATAAATTTTTGTTAATTCACGTGTGAATTTTCCATAATTTACTTGGTTATTCCACTAGCGATGGATATTAAATACCTTCCACTTTATAGCTATCATGAATATCGCTGTTGTGATCATTCATGCACATGTACTTTGGTAAACGTACTTACTCATTGCTTCGAGGTATATACCTAAAAGTGAAATTCCTGGGTCTCTTAAGATATGATTTTGAAGAAATTGACAAACTGTTTTCTAAAGTTTTTTAAAGAATTTTACTTTTTCCACCAATATTTATAGAAGTTCCAGTAGCTCCATATTCTCTTTTAGCGTTTTCTATCATTTCCATTTCAGACATTGCTAGGTGGCTAATGAATTTAGCCACCTTTTAATGTGCATTGATCACCTTCACATCCTCTTTTTAAAATGTCTGATTAAGTCTTTTCTCTATTTTTCGAATATATTGCTTTTATTTCTCAATGGTTGTAGCAGGTTTTTTTTTTTTTAATAGTCATTTAGTAGTATTGGGGCTTATATAAGTACTATGTATTGTAAATATCTCTCCCAATTGATGGCTTTCCTTTCTCTCAGTGATTTCTTTTAATCAGAAATTCTTAATCTTAATGAAATCTAATATATCTAGTTGTGCTTTTATGGATTTCAGTTTCTGTCTAGTTTAAAAATTATTGCCTATCTCAAAGCCAGGAAAATATCCTCATATTTTTCTCTAAAAGCTTGTTTTATTTACCCTTAACCTTTAGATCAATAATCCACTTGGACCTGATATTTCTTTATGTGAGTTTGAGTACAAGTTTTATTTTTCACATATGGCTGTCCATTTGACCTAGCACTGTTTACCACCCTTTCCACACTGCTCTGCAGTGTCATCTTTGCCATAAATCAATTTGTAATATAGGTATGGGTCTATGTCTGGATCATATCCTACATCTTTAGCCTACTGATATATATGCTAATACCACACTACTGCACTCTCTTAATTCTTTAGCTTTTTAATCCTCAATGTCTGATAGGTTCTGATTTCAAGTTTTCTCTCTTAATCTTTCTTTTTTTAGTTTTAATTGATTATTCTTGGCTATTTGTATTTCCATATGAATTTTACAATCATGTTATCAATTTCTATAATACCAAATAGAGTTTTATTTAGGATTTTATTGAAAATATGAATCAGTTTTTGATAAAGGGGCATCATTATAATCTCCAAGATGTAGTCTGTGTTTATTTAGTTATTCTACAATTTCTGTAAATAAATTATTTCATCACATTCTGAAAAGGAGGCCTTCATAAAAGTTTAAAATTCAAGTTACTTTAACCCAAAATAGAAATCTTTAAAAATATATTTTAATAAATGTACATGAAAGTTTGGACTTTCAGGTATCAGCCCATTGTATAAGTAGAAAGGCACTGTACCCCATGTCATGGTATATATGGATGAAAATATTTGGAAGCTCACATAAGCATGTAAAATTCAATCCCATTGTTTAGCTTTATTCCTATCTTGTATCTAAAAAAGTGCATTAAGTGCCAACCAAACACCAGAACTCAAAAGAATCTCTTAGAGAAGATAGAGGACAGAAGAACTTATTTAGCTACTTTCCAGTTAAGTGAGCCCTACTCATTACTAAACCATTTAATTAAATCCTATGTGGAGATAATAGCAAAATTAATTCTATCAGAATATACTGTAATGTTAGGAAAGAAAATAGAAAAATACATAAGAAATAATAAAAGAAACTACTCTTTTCAGTCCAAAATGTAGTCATAAGAATTCAGGTCAATATCTCATCTGACCAAATTATGTAACCAATCCCTGATATAATGGACTAGAGGAAGCAGCCAAGTGTTATGAAAAACTAGACCATTTCTGGGAACTACTCTATTCTCTTGTATCAGCTTGAGAATTTTGAAGAAATAACATTCTTATAATTTTCACTTATTTCTTGAAAGCTCCTGATAATATAAATATAAATCATCTGTAATTCAAATTTTGTAATCTAACTCAGCATATTAGCTAAAATTGCATCATTTCATTTTGCTAGGACAAAATTGCTAAAAAGAACATTTTTAAGGTCAAACTTCTAATAAAAAGAGAATAAAATGCATATTCCAAGTGTATTTAGCATTTTATTACCTACTTTACTTAATCCTTTAGATAAATTAGGTGTTTTTAGGACAGCTGCAACAGTCAAGAAGAACATTTTCCTCCTTCCTTATGACAGTATCTTTTATCTCAACCACAAGTGTCCACTGAAAACAATACAGACCTGAGGTAACTACTGGGGTAGTTAAGGGAACACTTTCTATTTCTATATCTTATGTATTTATCAAAAGGCAGGCCTACTCAAAATTAGGTCTTGCATTAAGAATATACAAAGGATTTTTTAAAGTAATTAATGCAGTTGCTTTAATTTATGTCTTAAGCATTTTCAATCAAAAATGTTTCTTCTGTGGCATTTGGAACAAAATCTTGGGTCTCAATTATATACCTATCAAAGTACTTAGACTAAAGTCTCTTTATTTGAAGGGAAAACAAAATATGTGTTCCATACTCACAGGCATCCATGATACCCATATGTCTAAGTGATTGCTCTACATATGGCTAAGAATAAATCTCAGGCTTCTAAATCTTTAAAAGTTAGTGTTCTGCCCTACTTATATCTAAAGTACATTTGGCGTTTTGGGCACTTGTTCTCAGGAATCAGAACAAGTATTACAGCTATGAAGCAGTATGACATGGTAGAAAAAGCAATGAACAGATAGACAGAGGACATTCTGTTTGGTTACAAGTTGTCATTTGCAACTGTGGATCATGGACAAGAAGCAAACCCTCCCTGAAGAAGCCATATTTGAGCAAAATCTTAACTGACAAGGAGAAGACAACCAAAATTTTTGTAAAAAGCTGATGTGCAACACACTGTGTTTTATGTTGCATGGAAGTTACAAGATATATAATCTGTGTGCTACATGGAATTATTAATATGCTATTGTTTTTTAAATGTGTCCCATCCCACCTCAGTAATCATGATGTTATGAGCATACAGTATTGGGGGTCAAGTTTAGACACTTAGAGTTAATCGTCACACTAAAAAATGAGATTTCAAGTTTTTGTCTTATATACAGTATAGAAAATACCAGCATGATAGTGCCATACTATCACGTATTTTTTTACTTTAAGTTTGTGCACTAGCCATCTAATGATTAAGGAAAACCTCTATTCCTATAACTCAGAAACCCTATCACAAATCTTATCCTGTCCCAGCATCATCCAGTATTATGATTTGTTTAATCAAAGCTTTGTATCTTTCTCTCTTCCTGTTAATCTTTAATTCTCTGACCAGCTATCAAAATATGGCATTAGAACATTTTAATATTGTCTTTAAAATTATCGTCATCTTCTTGGGAACAGAAATTTTGGAGAAACAACAGCTTCTTTACTGAAAGGAAATACTCCTTTTATCATCTGATATGTATGTTGGATAACTATTAAAAAAAGTATCAGAAGAGGAGTAAAGAGATAATATATTAATTTGTTTTATTTAGTGCACATTTTATTAATACGTTTAGAATACATTTTTAAGCTTTATAGATTTTTAGAAATTCACTAAAATATTAACAATTGCTTAAATATCTTAAAATATAGAATCCCATGCATAGAGAGAAAATCTGTTGTTTCAGGTTTCCAAGATACCAATTAAAATGTGTATTTTAATTTTTTTCTACTTTAACTTTCAACTGAATCTGATGACTCAATCCAGTTTTGCTTTGCAGGAAACTAAAAATGTGTTTGTTTGTTTGTTTTTGTATAGTTAGTAGATCATAATGGAAAACACACTTATACCATCTTGTGATGACATATCTCAGCTTATAAATACAGCTTTTTTTTTCACTTAATAAGAAAAATTGTTATCCTATATTTAGCAGAGTGGAAACATACTATTCAAGCTCTAATTTTAACTACATTATGGAATGTAAAATAATCTGTTTTCCAAAATATAAAAGATGCTTCAATAACATTTATACAATTCAAAATTTCACATTCTATTACCTGTATTGAAAGTTCTCATAAATCACAAAGCAGAAATTACATAATTGACAGGCTAACTTTGATTACACAAGTTACGTATCAGATGGTATAATATAGTGGTGAAAAACCGTGTTTGAAAGAGAAGCACCATTAACTGAGTATGTAAGAACAAGCCCTTGATCTACCAGGTGATCAAGTAGGAATAAAGAGGTGAATAATCTGAATACTCTTGCTCTCGAAATAAAACAAGAACAAAAATAAAAACTTGGACCTTTCTCTGTGATTATCATCAGCTGTTTGCCACAATTTCTTCTTCTTGAACTTCCATTCTCAATTACCTACTAATGTGTTTAACTCTTGCCAGAAATTCATCACGATTTCGTAATAAAGGATTTTTCACATAAGCCAACTATGCTGTGATTAATTTTAGTACCATTTACATACTTTCAGTGTTTATATTTGAGTTACAATATGCCAATGCTGTTGGAAATTACTAAATTAGAAAAAAATGCATGCATACAAAGGAACTTGACTATATGTTATCAGTTTAGTGGAATTTGATATAAGGCAGACATATCTTTAATTAAAAAGTGGTAATGCTCAATTAATAAAGCTCTTTGGTACTACGTATTATATTACCTACATATATATTAAAGTATAACATGAGGTTCCCTTGGAAATGGAATTTTATTTCAATTGTGAATGTTTTTAAACAAATTTTGAAAAATAATTGCACATAGTGATAGTATTTCAATCATTTTTGAAATTCTGTGTATTTTTAAAATCAAGAATATTACTAGATTTTGAGTAGATTGATATTCATTGTATGAGAAAATTGAATTTGAAGTGATGATATTATGGACCCAGATACAGAAGATTAATTTTTAAGAGATTTTTACATGCATGTTTATGTCACAGCGTAAGCCCATAGTATAACACTGTGACATAGTCCATTATGTTATCTTCTGTTTCAAAGTAACATGAGAGAAAACAATAATGATTGGAGTGATGAGAGCAAGAGTGGGATAACCAGCCTGGGGCCCAAGAGGATTTGGTCCCACATGTAAAATACATTGGTTACTTATGGAAGATAAAAATGTAAATATTTGAATTTATAGGTCATTTGTAAAATCATCAGACTTAGAAAGTGTACAGAAAGAAAGGTTAATGCAACTGCAAACCTTACCATCATCCTAGAACTTTCCAGGCACTGCAATGTTCAAAAGAGCATGACTCCAACAGATAATGTTGGGCTGATGATCCTCTCAACTATTACAGTGGGCAGTGGGGTTTAGGGTTTTCAAGATCTATAGGATTATTATTTACTAGAATTTGCCTCTTCCATTTATTTAACACATTATTATTTTCTCAGTGTGCTGTGATATGAAAAAACTCTAGTGAGAAATGTCTAAGTTGCTAAAGAAGACAGAGATTCCCAGCTCATGTTATGAAACTAAAAATAGTTAAAATCTTCTGGGATATATTGACATGTCTCCAAAGGTCCTGAAATAGCTTACTTCTCTGCATTCCAGATAGAGAAGAATCTCTTTATTTTCACTATCTCCTTATTTTTATCTTCCAATATTGATCAAAACAGACACCGGTCTCTGTTTTTAAATAACATTTAGTTTTACATTCTAGCATTTTGTATTTAAAATTACAATACAATACTCATTATGTGCATTGTTCAAAAGGAGAATAATAGTTGGGCAGCGAAGGTAGAGCAAGAATGTGTGATCTTAAAACAAAGCCTTCTGAACTTGAAAGTGGAACCAAAATTATGAGAAATGAATGCCCCTAACTGAATGTCATCAGATTGGGGCACATTGCCTAGTCATGGACAGGAATTTAGCTGTGGATTAAGTTGCATGCCCACAACTCTATTTCCCCTACGGCATTCTCTCTCTATATCTATCTATCTATCTCCCTAGCAAAAGTATTAATAATAAAGAAGACATAGCATTAATATCAAATATAATAGGTCAGTTGCTGTTAGCCTAAGACTGGAGAAACTGGAATGCTAGAACTGAGGGGGCTCTGGACACATCAAGTCTCATTGGAGAGCTTGCTCTTTCAGCTGCCTTGTTTACTTTGTCTTGACCAGACTCTCCTTGCTGTCCTGTGTGTACACTAGACAATGGCATGGTTTATGAGTCATTATTTTTGCTCTGTTTTCCCTGCTATATTTTAAAACACCTAGGATAGTGATTGATATGTTACAATAGATGAAATCTGGCAATTGAAAAGTAATGATTACATAATACATAACAGTTTCTATCAGGCCATTACAGGCTGTACTCAGATGTGGTTACAGTAAAAATAGTCACAAATCTGACTGAATGTTTTGTAAAGCTTATGAAATTTAGGATAAAGAAAATATACAATGCAATGTCACAATTATAGCTTTAAATCACTTTTTAAAAAACATGTAAGTGGACAAGCTATCTTTTCACCATTTATTTATTTTGCAAGCCCTTTTGAATCCCTTCCTACTTTGTTACTATATCATATGAACCCCATATCTGAGTTAACACTAGAGGTTTATATCATGAATGACAGTAAAAGAAGTGCTTTCTTTTGAGATCTAACCACTGGCCCTTTTTCCTGAGTCCAGGCTTTTGACTTTTAGGGACATAATACATGGCCAGGTAGCATTCGAGATGCATATACTCCCACATGTCTGCATTATGGATATTTCTTATTTCATAACTGCCATATTCTAATATTCTCTGTGTTCATTTAAGAATAAAAATAGAAGGGATCCGTAGGTGGCTCAACAGTTTAACACCTGCCTTTGGCCCACGGCATGATCCTGGAGTCTATTTCTGCTTTTCTCTCTCTGTGTGTCTCTCATGAATAAATAAATAAAATCTTAAAAATATATATATATAATTATATATATCCTACATAGAAATGTAGTGGCTTTTATTCCAATAATAATCACTAACATGGAATTACCTACAGGGGAGAAAAAATACAGAATGGAAGAACAAAACGAAAAAAATGGAGTTATTTATTATAAAAGAAATATTCAGGAGACAAAAAGAAGCAGACTACAAAGTCAACTGATGAGGCAGGTTTGTGATAGCTACCAAAACACATACCTATAGAAGACCTAAAATTTCCAAGGAAAAACACAGAACACTGGAAGCTGTACTATCCTTGCCACATACACTGGTACAGTTTATCTCACTTCTTTCTGTGCACCCCTCTTTATAAGCCTCTATGACAGTAAAGCACCCCTCTTTATAAGCCTCTATGACAGTAAAGCTCTGAATACTCTGACAAAGTAGTCTGTTATTTCCATAAGATAGAGTTGTGAATGGACTGACAATATTTTGATGCCTTAGATTATCAAAACATTTAAAAATAGTTTTTGAACAGTATATTTGAAATTTTAAAAGATTGCTAAAAAAATAAGTGTGCTTTTATTTACTTGGTTCTTGGCTATTTTTTTTCCTATTAGAGAAAGCCACTTATGGGAAAAAAAAGTTCCATAGTTCACTTCGTGTTTTCATGTATAGGTAAGTCACTAGATTTGTCAAATAATATACATCTACCTCACATTTTGTGATTTATAAAAACTTCATGGATTTTTTTTGAATAAAGCTATGTCACTGATATTAGAATTGGCAGTCTTAATGGGATTTCTTTTATTTCACAAAACATATTGTGTTCAAGGTTAATAATACATTTCAGCAACATACATAGTGCACTTGGCAGATGTGTGCTCAGTTTCATTATTTTGATAGGCAGATCCCATTCTTTTCCTCTTCATAATAAGTAAAATCCTGCCAAAAGTCAATGTTCTGAATTACTTTAAAATTCATTTTAATGCAAATTTGGATAGAATGTTTTTTCTCTTGTTTAAGACTAGCCAGTCTCTGCAAGAAAACTGGCTGACTGGAAAAGAAGTTCATGATTTTAATAAGAAACTTACTATGAAACAATGAATAGGATAAAATTGTACTTATATGTTTGGTGGAAAAAAATTGAAAAGCTTGTCTTTTAATTGGGAGAGAGAAGAGACTATTGAGACTATCATGTCTAAAACAGAATTCCAAACTACTTTTTTTTATTAGTAAAAGCACTATATTAAATTTCTAGATCTTTCAAAGATTATTAATACTGACTTAGTCCTAAGACATTATAAAAAAGTCACAGTTTTTCAAAACCTAGCTATTTCAAAATAATCATACAGTGCTTTGCTAGCAAAATTGATTAATATTCTTTGTAAAAGTGATCTTTTTACCAATTCACACATGAAACAATGTCAAAGCTCAACACATTTCCCTTGATTAAAAAATTTCAAATTTTCCTCTTCCATAAAAATTATAACAAGGAGGATCATTTTGTTTGACAATGCTGCAAAAAAAAAATCATCTACAACAAATTACCAAATATTTATTAGCCTTTGCAATGTGCAATCTATAGTGGCAGTTATTGGGAAAGAGATTCAAATATGTTTCCTATTATGAGAGTCTTACAGACTATCTAAAGAGTAAATCAATTCAACCAGGATAATATAATTTGTTCTATGATAAGTTTGGAGATGTAGGCATAAAAGAAAATGTCTACATTGTGCTGAAGGTTTCAGAATAGGCTACTGCCTCTTGTAATGATTTCCAAACAATGAATAGGGATCATCCATACCCTTGAAAGAAAGAAGAAGGCTTTTTGTTTGGAATGGATAGTAGACTTGAAGCAGTATGTGCCCTCTGGATTATTAGATTGGTTTCATCAGCCTAGAGCAAGTACTACATATGGGGGAGATAATAGAAATAAGACTGGGGAGGTGTGCAATAGTTAGATAATGAAATAACTTGTGTAAAAAGTTGATTGTGCAACTTTCCAATAACTGAAATGCAGAATCATTAGAGGATTATAGGATTAGTAAGTTTAGGTCATTTTTGATAGACTAATTTTTCCAGTGGTGGACCTGGAGAGTCAATCAACTTAAGTGGTTTGGTCACACAACAGAGAAACCCACCTGTCTAAAACCAATTGAAAAATTTATTGTAACAATTTTCAATCTTTCTCTGTCTCCCTCTCTTTTTGTGTCTCTGTTTCTATCTCTCTCTTTTTCTCCCCCTCTCCCTCTCGCTTTCTCCCTCTTTCATATAACATGTACCTTCCAGTGATGGCTGCCTAAGCCATTTAAAAAAAAAAAAAAGAAATACAAAACATCTTATTTTTTTTATAAATATCAGAAGTAATGAAAATCAAGGACATTACAAGGAATTAGTTTGTAGCCTTGAAATAGACATGTTTTTAGTTTCATAATGACTACTATTCCCTCCTATTAGCCAGAGATATTATAAATAGAGAACATATTAAATAATTATAAAATATTTAAAAGGCAAATACTTATATACACACAAGTGTAGAACACTGAGTGAGAATCGTGAGGTCATGCAGGAACTGATCTGTTCTGGCCTTAATAAACTCTGCAAAAAAAAAAAAATAAATAAACTCTGCAATACATGCTTTGAGAAAGAGTCGAACTTAATTTTGTAAATTCTGGACAAGATAACTATACTTTCACTATGTTTTATGCAGACTAGAATATGCATCAGACCTCAAGTTACTTAGTTGCAACCTCCCAGGGAGCTATATCCTGTCACTTCTAACTTTTCCAGGTTTATCTGTCTTCTGGTGAA
Source organism: Canis lupus familiaris (assembly GCF_011100685.1). Classification (NCBI taxonomy): domain Eukaryota; kingdom Metazoa; phylum Chordata; class Mammalia; order Carnivora; family Canidae; genus Canis; species Canis lupus. The sequence goes on from NC_049252.1 coordinate 17,018,069, forward strand.
AAACCTCAGGACAGGCTAACAGGAACACCTCTGTGGCTGAATGAGTTAGTGCAACTTCCTAAAGTGCTTACACTTCGTCTCTCACTGGAAAGCCTGGCTCATTGCACATCCAAAATGTGCAAAGCAATTTAGATCTGCAGCAACAGCCAGATGGACTGCCTTGAAGGCAGAAGTCCCTTGTTTACAGACAAAACAAGCACAGAAATGCAGCCTAAAGCCAAATGCCCACACACTGCCTAGGCAAGCTTCAGGTGGTTAAATCCCCAAACTAACATGTTATCCCAAGAGGGTAGATTTTTGTATTAGAATTTATTATAGTGTTTATGATAATTGATTGTGTTCTATTGAAACAACAAGTCATTTAGCATGGATTAGGAAACCCTTTATAGAGATAGGCCATGAGGGAAGAATTAAACTTTGATATACAAAATAGGAAGAATTCATCTTGAAGATTATAATACATTATAATGCTGTGTAGAAACTACTGGGGAATCCTGAAGTAGCACTGTGCAAAATGTAAACCTTGACAAGACAAATGTTCCTCTTCATTTTATTCCAATTATTCACCAAAAATTATTTTCTCATACTTTCTCATAATAGAGATTTGTTTTCTTCTTCTACTTTAAAATTATGTGGAGATGAAAGGAACCCTCATTTATATATACTTAAAATTATACACCTTATGTCATCAAAATGAGACAAAGCACACAACAAAGTATCCTACCCTAGTTTCTTAAAAAATTGAGAGAGTGGCATCTGACAAAAGCAAGGATAAAATAATAACTGTCAGAGACCATGGCTTGGATTTGAAAAAATTCAGATTTCATCTTGCTTCCTATATAAATCTTTGGGCATATTGCTACATATTATATTCTACACTAGTTTCTTCTCTTTCCTTTTTAATGCATCTTTTCTAGAAAGTCAGGATCCTTGAGTTTGGGGAAATGTAATCAACTCAGAATCATTCAACAGTACAGAACATTGCAATGTTTATGGAGTGAAAACACAGCCAGCTGGGAAAAGTTGTATCTCTAAAAAAAGTGATTTAATTAAAAAAAAATTAAATTCTAGTCTTGGAGGGATAGGATTTGTGTGTGTGTGTGTGTGTGTGTGTTTGCACACACATAAATATGCTTGTTAACAATGGCTTGTTTATCCAACTATAAACTTAATATAAATCCTTGAGGATTTATTTCCTAGGTAGCTAATAACTAGTAAAATTTTAAAAATTCTATGATATAATTATTGTAAGCTTTTTTCTTTTAGAGAAGAAATTTGTCTGTATCTGAATCAAATCTGTTAAATTACAGCCATTGTTACAACTACTAGTCGAAAGATGTTTGCCTTCAATTATGTTCTCTAAATTTCAACTCATGACTGGCAAAGCAGTGAACAGCAGGCAATGTATCTTGAAGAATAATCCTGTCTTTTAAAAAGACTTGAACACTATTCCAATTTCATTAAGGAAAATAATCTGCTTACAGAGAAGCCCTAATGGAATCAGCACGTATTGCAAACCTACTAAGTGCAAGTGATTCTGCTAGGCAATGTGGAGGCCAAGGGAGAAAGGAGGCAACATTTGTAGAGGGAATGATCTCAGCTTTGTATTTTAGAGGCACCCAGGGATTCTTTCACAATTCTGAGGTTTAGGTCATAAGTTAAGTTCAATTAAATCAGAATTTGAGGGGTGAAACTCAGGAGTTAACTCCTCTAAGTGACTAATTTGCAGCTCACCTAGAAAAATACAATGCTAAAGAGAGTCTTCTCAAATTTTACTGTCCCTAAGAATCATTTGGGAATCTTGATAAAAATACATATTCTGACTATGTGGGTCTCAGGAGTGCCTTAGAGTTTACATTTTAACATATCCACACAACCAGGTGAAGCAAATGTTGACTTTCTGCTGTTTTTGCTGGTAACCTTCTTGCGTATAATCATTATTTTTTAATTGTGAAGGCTTCACTTTATTTAGCAATTTATTGTGGAATTTTTTTGATACAATAATGGTGAACTCCTACAGAAGGATGAATATTTCAGCTGCCAAGTACCCTTCTACACTCATTTTAAATTAACTTGGTTACTTTATAGTTTCTTCTACCAACTTCAAAGAGGATTCAGCCTCTCACAGATTTTTCCCTTTTTCCCATTTTCCAAGAAAAGTTTGTTGAAGTCTCCTATAATTCTGAGTATTTAGGTGTTTAGTACACACATAATCATCTCTGTAGCAGCTACTCACCAAATGCTTTTAATACTTTTTCTGGGCATATACCTATGTATATTTTCCTACTATCTTAAATTTAGATGTGGATATGGCTGAATTTGAGTAAATAAAACATTAATGGAAGTGTCATCTAATAGTGCATATAAAAATATCCACATACAGCCGTCCATGCTTTCACTTGTTTGCCAGCATTTGTAGTGTCCCCTCCTCCTACCACCCCTACTCTGCACATATGAGAAATAACCATGAAGTTTTTGAACCATTACATATTATGCCAACCAAAACTGTATGATATTCAACTCCTGATCTCGGTTGGTCCTGAGTTTCATTTTCTGTCTCTGAGGTACCAAAAGTCTCTTTAAACCTGTTACGGGTTTAGTTATGTACCTCAAAGAAGATGTATTGAAGTCTTGGCTTCTGGCACCTGTGAATGGAACCATTATTCGAAAACAGGGTCATAGTGGATGTAAGCAGATCTCATCAGTTAAGATGAGATCAGGAGGGCAGACTCTGATCCAATATGGCTGCTGTCCTTAGGAAAGAGAAGGGAACAGAGAAGGACAAGCACAGAGGGAAGACAACATGAATAAAAACAGTAGGAATGTCAGATACCGATAGAGGCAGACATTTGGAATGATGGAGCTATAAGCTGAGAACAGTCCTGGAGCAAGGAAGTGGAAGGGCAGGATCTTATCCAGAGTCTCAGAATCATGACCATGCCAACAGTTGGATTCCAGACTGTTAGCCTCCAGAACTGTGAGAAAAATACGTTTATGTTAAATCACTCATTTTTTGATACTTTGCTATGGCAGCTCTGGGAGCTATCACAGAACCAAAGCACTATTTTTGCATGTTTGGAAATGCCATGAGGACCTCAGTGAGTTCAGTGATCAGTTTTCTTCTCAGGGAAACTGGTTTCTTTTCTATTCTGGCCAAATGACTCCTTTCTAAATAGCAGATTTATAAAGTTTACCTAGCCTTCTATCTTCCTTAATGATGAAAATTGAGAACTGAAATTACCTGTATCTACTAATTTTATGGTCTATATTAACAGAGCTTTACAATCTCCCTGTCTCTATCATCATGCATTTATTACTCCAGGCAGTTGTCAATAACTTAATTGTTCATTTCCTGGGACATCCAGAAAATTCCATTGAACAAACAACATGAAATAGCGGTTTTACTTCCCAAGACTATCAATCCCCTCACCTTAACATCATTACCTTCTGTGTCCACCAATGCTAAATTATATCATCTAGATATTGGCCTTTAACCAGACTCCAAAATCTTGTAAGTCCCTCAGTTGTATCCTCCCACCTCCTGGCTACTTACAAGACTGTCACGTAGTGATCTCGTTTGCCTCAGTAAGAATAAACTGAGCTTTGTATTATGAACAGATAGTTTTTGTGGCAGCAGTATTTGAAAATCTAGGTTGAAAAATTTAGGATAGAAGACAGAACAAGAAGATACTGAGGATGAGATAAAGACCCCAAACTAAATATATAAAAGAGCTAAATTGGGGAAAGGTTTTCAGAGTCTACTCTCAAAGCCTTTCCTCTGATTTAGTCCCACAAAGAGCAAAAGGATACATGCTTTGTGCAAATCACAGACGGCTCATTTGGAGAGAAAATTCAGGAGTGGATCCTGAACCATGTGTGACTGGCTTTCTCCACTTTTTGTGAATAGTATTGAACCAGAAAAGGGAATTAAATAACAAGCAAAAATTAGAATGAAAAAGAGTTTCATTGCCAGACCTACAGTACCAAACTGAACATTTTGAAAAAGACTAAAAACAAAATCAGAATAAGTCGCAGAATTGTGAGCCTATAGAAACAAAAACTAGATGTCTCCATTCCAGTCAGTAAATACAGCAGAGCAGAGGATTCTTTTGGTAAAGATTCTTGTAGCTGATATATAAACAGAAAGGACTTTGGAAAAAAAGGATCAACCTGCATTATTAAGAAACTAAAAGAAGAAAGATGACCAATGAAGGTACTCATTGGAGGAATCAAGAACCCATTTTCCTGTTTACCCTGAAACTCATGAGGAAATAATTTTCTAAATATTAAAATACAACCTTAAAAAATTGCTATTGATATAGCTGCTACAATAGCGACACAGGCAGAGAGAGAAGCAGCGCCCCCCTCCCCCACCCGAGCATGATGTGGGATTCAATCCCAGGAGCCCAGGATTATGACCTGAACCAAAGGCAGATGCTCAACTACTGAGCCACCCGGGTGCCCATAAAATAACCTCTTAAACTAGAAAATAAATAAGGACAAAACCAATAGTGAAAAAACCATACCTTGCACTGTTCCTTGTTCCTTTTTCCACACCTATCCTCCTAGTCAGAAAAGTCCAGAGCACTCCTCTGAAGTCCTCAACCAGAACTTGTAGAAAAGATTTTAAATTTTCCTTTTATTCAACTTTTTCTTTTTAATGTGTGTGTGTGTGTTTTAAGATTTTATTTATTTATTCATGAGAGACACAGAGAGAGAGGCAGAGATACAGGCAGAGAGAGAATCAGGCTCCATGTAGGGAACCCGATGGGGAACTCGATCCCAAGTAACCAGGATCACGCCCTGGGCTGAAGGCGGCACTAAACCGCTGAGCCACCCGGGTTGCCGTAATCAACTTTTTATATAGCATAGGGAAGCCCTTTTGTAATATTCTAAAAGTGAGGTGAGTTTTGAGACTGATTCCACCTCTCTAAAGTTTCAGCTCAGAAAAAAACAAAATATTTCTAAAGATGAGTGCAAATTATGTCCACAGTTCATAACCTAAGACATGATTTATAGAGCAGCAAACCACAATCCTGGCATTTCTCACTTACCTGCAATTACATCAAAGGGGCTGAGAGAAGAGAAGAGGATGAAGGAATAAGATCCCTCAGTCCCTCTGGAACAGTGATGCTCTCCTTGCTTCTTAGTAACCAGAGTAATGTTATCTTTTTCTTTCTTTTTTGTTTTTGTTTTTTCTTTTTTTTCAGAAGAAAGAAAGAAAGATAGCAGGAAAAATGTATTTAGACCAGTCATAGTTTGTCAGTATTTTAGCATAAATCCACACATATCAGAGCAACTGGATATTAAGTGGGATAAGTTCAACCACGTCAATTTTTAGGATACAGTATTGTACCTTTTGCCCCCACCAATTCATATTTCAACATATGAAGCCTTAACCCCCCAGTACCTCAGAATGTGATTGTACTTGGAGGTACACTCTTTAAAGAAAATGAAGCTAAAATGAGACTTTCTGGATGGACTCTAATCCAATCTGACTGGTGTCTTTATAAGAAGAGGAAATTTAAACACACACACACAAACATCAGGGATACATACACATAAATAAAATCCATGTAAGGACATAACAAGGAGATGGCCATTGAAAGACCAAAAAAGAGAGACTCAAAGAAATTAAACCTGTCGACACCTTGATCTTGGATTTCTAGCATCCAGAACAGTGAAAAATTAATTTTTGTTGTTTAGCCACCAGTCTACGGTATTGTTATGGCAGCCCTAGTAAACTATACACTGTTTACCAACTAATCGACTATATTTATCAGCAGTATCATTTTTAGCATTATTTTTTATATCATCTCTCAGTAAGATACCTGATTTGGCTTGTTGCAATAGCTTTAAATTGGCCTTATCTTCAGTTTAAATAAAGGCAATGAAGATTAAACACAGAAGTGCAACATTTCGCAAGGAGTCAATTGTGTATTATCAATTACATATTTACTTTTAAAAGGAAAGAAGATTACTATTAAACCACATGGCATTGTAAGGGTATTGAAGGGATTTTTCTCCCTTTGAAGAATATTGTACATTTATATTTTTATTTTAAAAATCCTTCACTGGGGATAAAAAAAAAGTACTACCAAAAAATTAATTATTGAACAGAACTAAATATGCTTGTTTGCCTATTAACCATCCAGTGGTAGCTTTTAAGAAAATCAATGTAAGGTATCAACAAATTAAAAGTAGAGTATTTTCCATGAGTTGTCACATAATAAATTTCGGAACCTCATTCTACACGTTTATTGTTGATTTTCTCACCTCCTACAATAAGAAAATAATCTATTATTAGGGTCCACTGTATTCTTAGGGTCTTTGGCTAGTTCACTGATGCATTGTCACCACCTAGACAGTGTCTGGGTATAATAGGTTCAAAATTGCCATTGTTAAATAAGTGAATCAATATTTATTGAACTCATTTTTGCTTCTTCTTTTGCATATAACCTCTTTCCATTTAATGCAGATATTTTAAAGTTCATATTTGTACATTAAAAGATCTATCTCTTCACTGCAAATTACACTTTCTTTAACATATGGACCTTGAAAATCAACTAGACAAAAAAGACAGCATTTCCAGTAAACCCTGTCATATGAAACAAATGTATTTACTAAACACAAAAATGGAACACACTCAAGCACACATATGCTTCAAAACAAGTTTCATTTTGACAAAATAAATACTAATGGAAATAAAAATCCACAGATAATTTCTACATTTACTCTCCACAGAAAATACTGATAGAGAGAGGAAATTTTTGAGGACCGTGCAAACAGAATCCTGAACAACACATGGTGTTTCTTAAAATCTCAAATAGCACACAATCTGCCCAGTGAGCAATATATATGGATAAACACTTCCAGGATAGCAATGACAATTATCATTCACTGATCATTTGACAAGTGTCATGTATCAGTCAAAGCATTCACATGTGTTTCTTTATTAATTAGTATACTGTGGTTTATTATTATTACTCCTACTCTATAGATGGAAAAATCAACCACTTGAGAGCCCAGTAACTTGCTTATGCTACAGCATTTTGAAATTTCCAACCTGGTATTCAAATCTAGGCCATCAGACCTCAGGGCCCCTTTCTTATATGTACCCCAGAAATACAAAGAGAAGACTTAAAATCAGGCAGTGCAGGGAGTATTAGATCTGATGGAATGCTGTTATGTGGCCCACTTCTCCTTAGAATCAGTAGAAACTAGAAGATGATGGAACTGAGTGTTTATAGAGTTGTGAAAGTTTGAAAAGACTATGTAGTGGAACAGCTCTTTAAAATGAGGCTAAGGGACACCTGGGTGGCTCAACAGTTGGGCGTCTGCCTTCGGCTCAGGTCGTGATCCTGGGATTGGAGATCAAGTCCCAGATCCGGCTTCCTGCGAGGAGCCTGCTTCTCCCTCTGCCTGTGTCTCTGCCTCTCTCTCTCTCTCTCTCTCTTAGTCTGTCTCTCATGACTAAATAAATAAATCTTTAAAAAATAAAATAAACTGAGGCTAAAACAAAAGCATTTTATCGGGACGCCTGGGTGGCTCAGCGGTTAAGTGTCAGCCTTCAGCTCAGGTTGTGATCCCGGAGTCCTGGCATCGAGTCCCGCATCAGGCTCCCTGCATGGAGTCTCTGCCTCTCTCTGTGTCTCTCATGAATAAATAAATACAATCTTTAAAAACAAATAAACAAAAAGCATTTTCTCAGAGAAATGTCTTAGACAAATAAACAAAAGCATTTTCTCAGAGAAATGTCTTAGAGACAGAGAATTTGTCTCCAGCAGAAATCCAGACCTGTGGAAAGAAAGAAGAGCATGAGAAAAGCAAAAAATGATGGTAACCATAAGTGACCTTTTTACGATCTTTAATGAGCATGTATGTGTGTTCACATATGTAAAAATTTATTTCAAATATTATTGACTAAAGCAAAAATGATACAAATATATTCTGGGGTTATACCATAAGGAGAAGTAAAATGCAGGAATACAAAAGCGCAAAGAACAGAGAAAGACACAAATTAAATCATACTCTCATACTCTCATGTTAAAATAGCATAATATTATTTGAAGATCAAATGTGACAAGTTAAATATTCATACCATACAGTTATGAATAACACTGTCCATTAGAACTGTCTGTGATGATGAAATATTCTGTTAACCTATGCTGTCCAGTCCTGTAAGCCACTAGCTATATATGCTTAGTAAACCTTTAAAGGTGGTTGGTCAACAGCAGAACTGAATTTTTAATGATATGTAATGTTAATTAATTTAAATTTTGATTTAAATGGCTATATGAGGGGCACCTGGGTGGCTCAGTTAGATAAGCATCCGACTCTTAATTTAGGCTCAGGTCATGAGATCAAGCTTTATATTTGACTGCGTGTGTAGCCTTCTTAGGACTCTCTCTCTCTTTGCACCTCCCTGTCCCACTATCTTGTACTCTAAAAAAATATTTTAAAATGGCCATCTGTGCATAGTTACTACTCTATTGGACAAATCAGATCTAGAGCAACCACTAAAATTAAAAACAAAGAGGTATAGCTCAAATATCAATAGAACAGATAAAAGAAAACAGTAAAAGATAATTATTCCAAAAAATGGGAAAGAAATAAGGGAGAGGGGGGAAAGAACAAAGAAATTTTTATAGCCAAAACATAACAAACATGAATATGTTAGAGTTAAACACACACATACAATAATATGATCATGTAAATAAGTTAAATACTCCAATTAAAAAACAAATATTTTCAGATTTGATAAACAAGCATACAAGGGCAAAAGAATTAACACACATACAAATCGCCACAAACTTGAAATACAAAGTCACAGAGATTGCAAAATAAATATTGAAAGAATACATACCAACTATAAGAAAGTGGTGTAACTGTGTTTATAATAGAAAAATTATTCTTCTGGGATGACTGAGGGGCTCAGTGGTTGAGCATCTGCCTTCTGCTCAGGGCGTGAATCTGGAATTCTGGGATTGAGTCTAACCTGCATCGGGCTCCCCACAAGGAGCCCTCTGCCTATGTCTCTGCCTCTCATGAATGAATGAATGAATAAATAAATAAATAAATAAATAAATAAATAAATAAATATTTTAAAAAATTATTCTTCAGAAACTCACCAGAGATAAAGTAGGGCATTCTCTCATGATAAAAGTGTCAATTCATCAAGAAAACATAACAAAAATCAAATTATTGGTCTGCACTTAATGGTAAAGATTCAAATACAGGAATAACAAAAAAAAGACAAATCCACAACCATAATTAGAGATAATTTTTTATCTCTCCATTCCTAGTAATTGATAAACACCTAGGCAAATGAATTAGTAGGAAGAAAGGATCCCATTGGTTTAATTGACATTAATAAAATACCACATCCAAAAACTGCAGTCACATTTTTTTTAAGTAAACATGGAATATTCACCAGCACAGTTGACATTCTGAACCTAAGTTGCAATAAATTTCAAAAGATTGATATTATTCAAAGTTTGTGTTTTGTGTGCAATAGCATTAAATTAGAAATCACTGAACATAAGATATCTAGAAAATGCTCAAGTATTTGGCAGTGAAACTATATATTTCCACATAAATTATAGATTAAACGTTGAATACAAAAGAATATAGAAAATGTTTCACACTGAAACATTATCATGAAAAGCATCAAAAATGTTTCATTTTTTAATTTTTTAATAAAGATTTTATTTATTTATTCATGGGAGACACAGAGAGAGAGAGAGAGAGAGACTGAGAGAGAGAGAGAGGCAGAGACACAGGCAGAGGGAGAAGCAGGCTCCATGCAGGGAGCCAGACAAGGGATTCCATCCCGGTTTTCCAAGACCACAATCCGGGCCAAAGGCGGCGCTAAACCACTGAGCCACCAGGGCTGCCCGAAAGAAATGTTTTAAATGTAAATTTTAAACCCCCAGAAGGGTGTGATTATTTCTATTGTAGCTTGCTTGAAATTATCAGGACACTGAAATATTACATACATGAAGGAAAATGGAAGTATGGAAATAGAACTGGGAAGTATAGACTAGGTTTTCAAATAATGTTAAAAATTATTTTTAATGGTTAGAATAGAAATAGTATAATTAGTCACAGAGGGAATATGTTGAAATATACAACATTCAGAATTTAAGATGCCTGAGTTGTTTTGTATGTGGATGTAAGAGGAAAAAACCCTACTGAAGAATGGTTGATGGAATGCAAATCTTGAAGTGGTAAGAATTGTTGAAATAAATAATTAAAGAATGTGAGATTGTTTACAATAAGGACCAAGTGTAAAGGAGTTAGCTTACCCAGAGTTCAAGCAATATTTGTCTTTATGATAGTAGAGGAGACAAAGACAGATGAAAATAACTATACAATTAAACGTAGAAAAGAGGATGTTGGAGAGGTTTGAAACTAGTTTCTTAAAGACATGAGTTATTGGGTCATCAGCTGAGATGTTCGAACCAAAGTTAAAGGACCACAACTTAATATAATGAGAGGGATTCAGGTTTAGAAGCACAACTGTGACATGAGAGCATCAGCTGTCTGGAATCATATATAAGGGTTATACAGATAGAGTGAAACATTGGGTTGTAGAACAAAGCAGAAAAAATGTCCTATAGAAATCCTGTCATTTATTCAATCTTTTAAAATTAAGGAAAAATTTACTTTAAAGTAGTACCTGCACAAACAGTTCAAAATTTACTTTGGATCTTATAACAATAAGTACCAATCTTCATTAAAAGGATTATAAAATGGACAGCTTTCAATATGTATTTTCTGTCCTTTCATCACTGTACTTTACAGATGTAGCCATTCAGCCTCTCAAAAATGACTTAGCCGAAAATGGATTTTGTTTTTTTCCAAAGACTGGTGTAAAGGTGGTTTCTGTGATTTTTAAAAATACGTATTTAGTTTTCAGCATTTATTAACTGTGATATTTCACGTAAGGTTGCAATTCTCAGTTTTCTCAACAGAATCCTGTTTGTCGACAGGATCTCTAAAATACTCTCAACTTTTAGGGGCAATGGTTGGGAGATAAGCAGGAGCTGCTCTGTTTAGATGGGCCTGTGCTCCACTGTTTACTGCAATTCTCACTGCCCACAGCTCAGCCAATTTCAGCCATTTCTCACAATTCTTGAATTATCGCTTAAGCCATGTTATATTGCTGAAAAAGGAAATTATGTCTCGTTCTTTGAGTTGTGAAGGACATGCATAAGGTGAGATTTCATTTTTCTTTAATAGGCAAAACAGTATGCATGTATAAAGTCCACGTTCATACGTATGTATATATGTGCACACACATGCATTCACGCACACCTCCTACACACAAACACAACCTTATGCAATGAATCCATTCATTCACTCATATTATTTCAATGGCCCTATTGTTGAAATTTTTCCTTAAATCTCTGTTTTACTATACAAAATATATGTAAACATATGTAAAGACACAGATAAGTTTGGCAAAGGCAACAAACAATAAGATGAGAGCTATTGATCTGTTTTGCCTTCTAAGGACATTGGAATATTGCCTACAATAGTCAAGCTAAATTTTTCCCGAATCAACTATTTGATTAATACAGATGTAAAGAATCTCTTTAGAACGTTAAGAGAGAGGGCAGTCCCAGTGGTGCAGTGGTTTAGCGCCGCCTGCAGCCCAGGGCATGATCCTGGAGACCCGGAATCGAGTCCCACCTCAGGCTCTCTGCATGGAGCTTGTTTCTCCCTCTGCCTGTGTGTGTCTGTGCCTCTCTGTCTCTGTGTCTCTATGAATAAATAAATAAAAATCTTAAAAAAAAAAAGAACATTAAGAGAGCGATAAGCAGATTAAGAATTCCTAAACAAAAAGGCTTTTACAGTTTGCACCAAAGCTGTATGTTGTATGCTGACTTTTCAAATATAATATAATGGTAATTTGTGAGGGATTAAACCCTAAGATCTTTACACATTTCCAAATGTAAAAAAATAGTCTCTAAGCATATAATTTTCTCAGTCCTGCAAAGAAGTAATAATAATAGTAGTAATCGTTATTATATCTAACATTTGGAAAGTGTTTCTGTAACTGGAAATGTTCTACATCTTTCTACACATTAAATCACTGAACACTCACAAAATGCTTTAAAGTGATTACAATTGATCTTTAAGAAAAATAAAATGAAGAATAAGTTAAAGTATGCCCAAATCAATCAGAAAGTAAGGAGTGGAGTCAGAGTTTTGAACCTAGACATCCTGTTGGAGAGCCAAATAGAATTGACTCTGGAACAACATGGGTTTGAACTGCATGGGTCTACTTATATGCGAATTTTTAAAAATAAATACAACACAGTACTATAAATGTATTTTCTCTTCCTTAAGATTTTCTTAATAACATTTTCTATTTTCTAGCTTCCTTTATTCTTACTTTATTGTAAGAAAGAATACAGGATATATATGTATAACAGAAAATTTTTGTGTAAATTGACTGTTATTGGCAAGGCTTCCAATCAACAGTAGGCTATCAGTAATTAAGTTTTTGGCAACTCAAAAGTGAGGATTTGGGGATCCCTGGGTGGTGCAGCGGTTTGGCGCCTGCCTTTGGCCAGGGTGCGATCCTGGAGACGTGGGATCTAATCCCACGTCGGGCTCCTGGTGCATGGAGCCTGCTTCTCCCTCTGCCTCTTTCTCTCTCTCTCTGTGACTATCATAAATAAATAAAAATTAAAAAAATTTTTAAAAAAAGTGAGGATTTTGAACTGTATGGTGGGTCTGCACTCCTAACTTCTGGGTTGTTCCAGAGTCAACTGTACGAGGTCTCTCTTTGAATCATGAAATTTACCCAGTTTTTCGATGAAAATCAGACTGCTGGGTGGGAAAACACCATCTCCTGGTATTGGAGGCAGATCAAATCTTTCTTGTGCCAGATTTATTCATGCCTTTCTTGTGCCAGATTTATTCATGCCATTCAGTATGTTTAACATCACACTACATTCCAGGATCGTACCCTTATTCAGTATGAAAAAGACCTGAAAAATTTCCAAATTCTTTCCTCTTGGTGTCGTTGCCACAAGTCTGAAAATCATTCTGGATATTTCCATATCCCAGAACTCTCTGCTTCCAAGTATGAGAGGAATGAACAAGCCCCTAGAGCTGCTATCTTATTTTGCCTTTTTTTCTGCCTACATTTCTTCTCCATATCTCTATAGCCCTTGTTCATATTCCTTTTTCTTTGTTGAGGTGACTTTCACACTTTCCTCAAGAATGTGATTATAGAGCATGGCAGAAAAAACAATGAAACAATGAAAAATCAATGAAGAAATGGTCAAAAATAATATCCATGTGGATATGGGTGGTCAAATCATTGGTTATCTAGTTAAAAGACAAAATTTCCCCAGAAGAGTGTGCAAATTTACAACCCAAATTCAATTCCTCATTACTACAGGTTATAGCAAGTATAGTTAAAATCACAAATGTTAAGCTGGGTGTACATAGTCTGTGACATGCCACCTAGTTTTCATATTATTCTATGGATTACTCTATTTTGAGCCCTATCTGTTCTTGTTAGCTGCCTTTTAAAAATCTGTTCTTGTAGTTCTCTCTGTATTATGGTAATGTTGAAGGTTTTATTAAGAAACTAGAAACAGAATAATTGGGAGCAAAACTCATATTTCCTACATGGAGCATGGTAATAGAAGTCCTGGCTCTTTGTGCAATTCAATTTAACATCCCTTTACCTAACACACATACGGACACACACAGCACACACAAATTGACACAGTCTCCCTCTGGCCAAAAATGATCAATGTTAATATCATCAATTTCCCTTCTGTCAAGTGTGGGACTACAAAAACTTCTTTATGTGTCTTATATTTATTCACTAAAGTGTTTCTATTTCATTTTGTTTGGAGTATTTGTGCTGTGAAAAAAAAATACCAGAAAATGTAATTATACAAAATAACAACCATTTTAAAGTGCTCAGTTTTATGGGTAAGAATTTGGGCAGTTCATAACAGAGGATTCATCTCTGTTGCATGATGATTGAGCTTATGTGGTTCAAACAGTTAGAGCTAAGATGGCTATGGTGGCTTCACTGGAGCCAAATGTCTGGGGTCTTGGTTCTGGCTGTTGGTTGATCCAAAAATGTCATATTCAGTCGCAGGTTTGACACCTGGTCCGTGGACTGGACTGGCTGCACTAGCGGGGGTTACCTGGGCAAGAATTTTCTCCTTTCTCCTCTCTCTTTAGTATGACAGTCTCAAGATTGTTGATTTTTTTTTTTTTTTTTCACAGTAGTTGGCTTCCCCTAATGGCAGAATTCCAAGAGTCTGGGCAGAAGCTGCAAGGCTTCTTATGAAGTAGCTTTGGAAATCCTGAAAATACCTTTCCGTACAGTCAATTGACCAAGTAAATAATTAAGGCAAGCCCAGATTCAAAGGGAATAGAATTAGACTCCACCTCTTAATGGGAAAAATAGAATTGGTGGCCATATTTATTTTATGACAGATTAATGTGTCTATGTGACTCAGAACCCCCAGTGCTGAAGGAAAGTATGCTCAACTTGATTATAGAGTTGTGGATTAATCCATGCAAATTATACTGAGATACTTCTGCATGTTGACTGCATGGCCCTTTCTACTTATTCTCTGCTTCTATTATAGGTTTTACATTATCAACTTATCTGCATGATCCAAGAGTTAAGGATTTCCTCCCTCTTCCCAAACTCCACAATAAGACAGGTTTTATCTCATTTGAAATTTCCAGTGAAATCTAACCCATTTTTACTGTAACTTTACATGTGGAGTTTTATAGACACTATGCCTTTGGAAGTATTAGCAGAAGTAGATGGTTCCACTAAACTTCCAATGAATGTTGTTCTTATATCACATCCTGTTTATCTTAATAAGATGCCAGAGTCCCAGACATTCTCAAAAAAAATGACAAAATTTAGAAGGCTATAAGAAAATAAAAGCACACAAGCATGAGAAAACAATGAAAAAAAAATGTAGTGATGTTGGTGTTATTTTCTTGTCATTATATGTCAACTTAGCTAAAATAATATTAGTTCAAAAAGGATTATTTTACTATCAACTAATTAAATATATTCTTTGTACTATAATCACTCACTCTCATTTTAGAAATACACAGAAGCAAAATTTTTGTAGGAGCTATATTTTCACAGATTGCAAAAGGCAAACTCTTTCAAAAATTGTCAAGAGATTTCCTGCTTTTCAGAGTTCTACAATTTCTTAGTTTAAATTCCTCCAGGTGAAGTTTAAAGTAATGTATTAATATACAATTGACGGAAGGAGAAAAGAAATGGAGCCAAGGCAGTACAATGTATTCCCATTTCAATTTAAGAATATTTTTACTCAGAATTATTATCAAGATAATACTCCAGAGATTTCTTAAACTATTTTGGTAAAACAATTTGAGTAGCACAAGAACTGTATCTGTGATATTGCAAAACAAATTCTATGGCTTTCCAATTGAGAAAATATTAATAGAATTAGAGACTTTAATCTCCAGTCCTTGAGACAAAATAAGTAAATATCATGGTAATAGTATTTCTTTTAAAAGTATTGTCTCATTTTATAGAATAAAATTACATATGTGGTTCACTTTACCAATTAATAACTGTCAAAATTACAAAATTGAGTTTCTAGCTGTTATTTAAGCTCTTTTATAGTTTTTATTTTCTTTAAAGATTGTATTTATTTGAGAGAGAGAGAGAGAGAGTGTGTGTGTGTGTGTGTGTGTGCACAAATTGGGGGAGACACATAGAGATGGAGAAGGACAAACAGAGTCCCTGCTGAGTGTGAAGCCCAACTTGGGGTTTAGTCCCAGGACCCATAACCTGAGCCAAGTCAGATGCTTAACCAACTGAGCCACCTAGGCACCCAGGTAGTTTTATCTTAAGCAATTCAGCACTCATATGCCTTTGTACCATTTATTTAACCCAGAAAACCAAGTGATGGTAAAAAGTTAGAGAATATATGAAAAACAATAATAATTTGTTAAATTGACCTTCTCACTAGTAGAGCAAATGCACTTGATTCAGAGGTACAGAAAATAATTAGATATAAATATGCATGCACACACATGTATATGCATAGTTAACTTGACAGAAGGAGTTATATGTCTAACAATGGATAGTTGGGTAGAAAAAACTCTAATGATATGTACAACAGGAGATTCTTATTTGGATTTTCCACTGTGAAGTAAAATCAAAAATATTTTTCAGCCTAATACAGCTCTTCCATTTTCTTCACAATTTTCAGTTATTAGAAGCAGATGGTGTTTTGGTGGTAAACACAATTAATTTCATTTTATAGAATTTACTTAATTAGATTTGGACTTCATGTCTCATGTGCATTGGATTTCATTGTTATACATATTGTTTATAATTCTGCCAGCTGTCATAAATGCATACTTATCTTTTTAATTCTTAAGAATATCATTTCTAAACAGGGGATAATCTATTCATTTTACTGAATAAATTAGAAATAAAATACATTATTATAAAATTGAATTTTATAGAATGTTATATGCAGTCAAATCATCTTGTTCCAAATGCATGGAGAATTCAGAATATATGCAAATTTTAGAACATATCACCATTTTACATCTCTTCGATTATGTTAATGCTTTTGTTTTTCATTTCTAAAGTATTAACTGAAATATTTTATACTTCTAAGGTCTACAAAAATACTAATCATGACAAAACACATGCTTATTAGACCATGAAAGCATTCTCAATTTGTTCCCTTTTTATGATTTGCAAAAAAATGTTGCCAAAGTAGATTGTATATAAGAACCAAAAGTCTGTTGAAAAGTGAAAACACTGCCCTTTTGTGATATATTCATTCTAATTAATGCTTCTTACCAAAATGATTGACTTTTTACATGCATGTATGTGTGTGCACACTTGTGTGTGTGTATGTATCTTTTGTTGATCACATTCAGTATTCTAATCTCATATTGCTGGATTAAATACGATGACATAAGATATATTAATTCAAATTGCTTATTTTAATACTTTTAAAATGTACCTTTTTCCTATCTGATAGTTTGTTCTCCATCTCAAAGAGAAAACTTTCTCATGGGAACAAGGTCTATTTTACCTGTCATGGATCATCAACAAAAGGTTACTTAAGTACCTTGAGCATGGTATTCTTTACTTCCAGAAAGTGCAATGAATGGTTTTGTAATTCCCTTTGGTAATAGTCTTTAATAAGTATAAAAATCTGTGGTTAAAATTTATATATTTAGTAATCTAGTAGAATAAAATTCTAAGGAATATTTTGAATTTGTTTAAAATAACTTGAGCTTAATATTTTCTTAGAAACACGTTTTAACAACTTATTTAACAAGTTGCAGGGCTTAGGGTTAGGCACATTTCCACTTATTGTACTTATCTTACTGACAAAAAATTCTAAGTCATTATTAGGCCAAATATTATAAATAATAATTTGAGTCTCAAAGGTAATATTTAAGTTGTACTGACAAATTCCCTCAGTAGTAATATATTATAACCAATAGGTTTATATTTTACATCTTTTTAGCAGGTGATTTAATGAAAAATCAGTAAAAATTACATTATCTTATTGGTGATCATTTACTTGACTCTGGTATATCAATATTTCAAACATAAACTCTAATTTTTCATATCCACTATAGGAAAGCTTTTTTCTGTCAGGAAACATTATGACTTCTCATATGTTCACTAAATCTATTAAGTAATTACCTTTAAGGTAACAATTAACAACAAACTTTTTAAAATTACACCTTGAAGCATTTTTATACTTGAAAGAATGTTTAAACTTTTATTTCAATATTGAGTTTCAGCCTCTCTACCTCACTGCCAATGATTATTTAAATAAACTTTTCATTCTCTCAGATCCTCCATTTATCTATTCTGAAATCACAAAACATTCAAATTTCAGGACCATTGGTAATTCTGAAAAGCTCCACCATATTCCTGTTGACCTAAAAGCCAAACTGAAAAAAAGCAGTGAAAAAATGCCTAGAGAGTACCCAGAGAAAGAAAAGGCACCACCCATTGACCTCTGGTTGCAAAAGTAGAAGATGAAATCTAAGGCTGTTTTGCAAACTGTCTGCAGTTTGAATGTGTCCCGTCTCACAAAGATTCTCCTGTCATAATGCAGAAGACATACAGACAAGACATTTAAAGAAATAGGAGCAGTCATTGGTTGACTACTAAATGACTCTAGGAGATAAAGAGTATAAGTTAGCATTGCAAAGATGTTCAAGGAGGAAAGGAAACCTTATTTCTGAAGAATTAAAGAGAAGTATGGCAATGATGTCTCATCACATAGAGAATACCAATAAACAGATAAATTATGAGAAAAGTCAAATAAAAATTTGTGAGCAGGGTGGCTCAGTGATTTAGCGCCACCTTCAGCCCAGGGTGTGATCCCTGGAGACCTGGGATCAAGGTCCCACATCTGGCTCCCTGCATGGAGCCTGCTTCTCCCTCTGCCTGTGTCTCTGCCTCTCTCTCTCTCTGTGTCTCTCATGATAAATAAATAAAATCTTTCAAAAAAAATTGTGAGTTAAAAAGTAAAATAATTGAATAACTGAATTTTTAAAGAAACCACTAATCCAAAAACAAACAAACGAAAAACCACGCTAATCACTAGACTGGCTCAACAACTGTTTGAACTAAAATAAGAAAGAATTAGCAAACATGAATATAGGTCAATAGAGATTATACAGGCTGAGGGGATACAAAGAAAGGAAATGAAGAAAAATGAAAAATTTTTGAGGAACTTCAAAAAATTGTGGGCTACCATCAAGTGTACCTATATGTGCATAATGGGAGGCTCAGGAAGAGAGGAGGAAGAGGCATAAAAGGTACTAGAAAAATTATGATTTTTCAAATTTCTCGATTTTATGAAAACTATTAAATCTATGTATTCAAGAAGCGTAATGAGATACAAGTAGATAAACACAAATAGATCCACCTATGTACATTATATTCAAAATATTTGAAGACCAAGATAGAAAAAAGATTTTGAAAGCAGCAAGAGTAAAATGACTTATCACCTACCAAAAGAACCCCAATGAGCTCTTTAGCAGAAACTATGGAGGCCAAAAGACAGATGACATTTTTTAATTGTAAAAAAAAAAAAAAAAAATGTTGTCATCAAATTCAGAATCCTGCTAAATGGTCCCTCAAAACTACAAGAGAACTTTAGACTTTTCCCTCCCCTTCTCCCCTCTCACACACTCTCTTTCTCACTAATTAATACATAAATAAATCCTTAAAAAAAAAAAAGAAAAGAAAAAGGAAGTCCTTCTGATTGAAATGAAAGGAAATCAGAGAGTAATTCAAATCCATCCAAAGATGAAGCACCAGTAAAGCTAACAGCATAGGTGTTAAGAAGGACAGTATAAATATACTTTTGGTGCAACTCTTTATTCTATCAATTTTAAAAACAGCAGCATAAACAATTACTTAAAAATGCTGTTGATGGACTTATAATGTTTAAAGTGTATTTTGTATGACAGAAATAATGTAATGGCAAGAATATAATAGTCCGTGAAACCACAGCAGAACACACATTCTTCTTAAGTGCATATGCAATGTTTTCTAGGATAGACCGTAAGTAACACAATTATTTTACAAAAAGGTATTATTAATTATTATTATTAGAAAAGGATGGAATGTATTTTAAAAGATTGAAATCATACAGGTATGTTCTCTGATCCCAGTGGAATTAATTACATCAGAAAATAACAACAAAAAAAACATTAGGAAATTAACAAATATGTGAAAAGTAAATAATAAAGTCCTAAACAACCATGACTCAAAAGAAAAAAAAATAAAAAAATATTAGAGAATACTTTGAGGTGAATAAAAATAAATATACAACATATAAAAACTAATGTGATTTGTGAACAACAGTGCTTACCAGGGAATTTATAGCTATAAAAACCATTTTAAAAAAGAATTAGCTCAAATTAGTAACCTCAACTTTCAAGAAATTGGAAAAAGATGAGCAAACTAAACCCAGGGCAAAAAGAAAGAAGGAGATAACAAAGATTAGACAGAAAATAAATGGATTAGAAAAGAGAAAAATAATAGAAAAAAATCAACAAAACCAAAGTTGGTTCTTGAAAAATATCAATAAAATTCACAAACATATATGTAAACTGACCAGGAAAAAAAGAGAGAAGATTCAAATTCACAAAATCATAAATGAAAATAGGACATTGTTAATGGCCTTACAGAAATAAAAATGATTATAAAGAAAAATATGAACAATTATATGTCAACAAATTAGATGACCTAGAAGAAACAAAGTTTTAGAAATACACAAATATTAAAAGTGTACCCAAAAGGAAATAGGAAATCTGGAAAGACCTTTGAAAGGTAAAGATATTAAATTAATAATAAAAGACTTCCCACAAAGAAAAGCCCCCAAATAGGTAGATTCACTAGTGATTTCTACCAAACTTTCTCAAACTATTCCAAATGAAGAAAAGGAAGGAATACTTACTCTGTCAGGCCAATATTACTCTGATATTCCAAACAGAAAAATACATTTTAAAAAAGGAAAGAAAGAAAAGAAAACTATATACTGATAATTCATTATTGTTATATAAATAAGGCAAAGTTGCAAAGTTGGTTCCTGCGTGTTGGCCCTATGGTGTTTACTTCTTCACAGGAAGCTAGACTGCTAGCTCAAAAACCTGTTAGCAATAAGCTCAAATATTTACAGATCTAACTGCTTTAAATATAGCCCAAGCAAGCAATGAGTTTTGTTTTTGTATTTATTTATTTATTTATTTATTTATTTATTTATTTATTTATCTATCTATTTATTTTTAGGTAATCTCTGCTCCCAATGTGGAGCTTGAGCTCACAACCCCAAGACCAGAGCCACATGCTCCACTGATTGAGCCAGCCAAGCACCCTGTAGGCAAGCAGTTTTGTAGGCATTTAGAGTCTGCCTAACTTTGCATCTTCCACAGAACTTTACCCCAAATCTATTCATATATAAAACCCTGAGGCTACAAAAGCCTGCAAGCCACTGCTGCCCTTAAGAGTTCACTGACTTGGAAACCATTATTATGCTCCTGGGCTACGACCCCTGGATGGGCAGAGTCCCTTCCCAATTCCCCTATGTCCCAGTGGTACCCTTTCCTCTTCTTGTGGGTGGTGGCCCTATATCTTAATATCTGAAAAGTCTTAATGATGAAGGACTTATCCTCACAGGCAAACCTGTCAAAGTACTACCCTAGTAAAACACATTATATGTCAATGCCAACTTGTAGTAGTTTCTTTATCCTTGATCAGACCTGAAATCCTCAAACCCACTGCATTTAAAAGGCTATAGATGTAAAAAGATCCTCAGCAAAATATTAACAAACCAATCCCAGCAATATACAAGAAGAATTATACAACAAAAACACATATGATTTATTCCCAGATTGCAAGGGGTTTCAAAATATAAAAAAACAATTTGATATATTACAAGAATAAAGGACAGAAACCACATTAGTGTTTCAATAAAAGTAGAAATCACATTCGGTGAAATCCAACACATTTTCTTGATAAAAACATTCAACAAACTAGGAATAAAATGGAACTTTATTAATCCAACAAAGGGCATATATAAAAACCCCACACCAAATATCATACTCAACGGTGAAAGACTGAAAACCTTCTCCCTAACAACAGGGACACAAATGGCTCATGTCATTCTATTCAACATTATACTGGTGTTTCTTACCATGAAGGTTAGGGAAGAGAAAGATAAGTAAAATTCACCAAGGAGAGAATGGAATATGTAAAACTATCTCTATTTGCAGATTACTTGATTTTATGTGTGGAAAAATTGTAAGGAGTACACAGAACAATTAGGACTAATGAACAAGGCTTCCATATTTACAATAGAATACAATACTGATATACAAAATCAGTTGGACTTTATTAACAAGTAAAACTTATGGTTCAAAAATCTCATCAAGAAAGTGAAAATAAAATCCAAGTAATGGGAGAAAATATTTGCTTGATAGGTTCTGCTATCCAGATTAAGAAACAAAAAACAAAAAAAACAAAAAACAAAAAACAAAACAACAACAAAACTCCAACAACTTAACAATAAAAAAGACAATCCAAGTAAAAAATGGCCAAAATTTTTGAATAGACATTTTCCAACAAATATTGCATAATGATATGACCAGTAAATACATACATAAAGCAATTTCAACACCATTTGTCCTTAGAAATATTCAGATCAAAATTCCAATAAGATTCATTCCCTGCCTATGAGGTTGACTCTACTTAGAAAACAAGCAAAACAAGCATTGATGAGCATGTGGAAAAATCTGAACCCTACATATTGGTGGTGAAAATATAAAATGGTACACCCACTTTAGAAGCAGATGGACAGTTCCTCAAAAAGCTGAAGATTTATCATATGACTCACCTTCACTCCTAAGTAATTATCCAAGATAATTGAGAACATGCATGCATGTAAAAATTTGTACACAAATGCTTATATCAGTATTATTTATAATCGCCAAAAAAAGCAGAAACAACCCAAACTATGTTAACTGATAAATGGATAAACAAAATACTATGTATCAATCCAGTGGAGTAGTATCTGGCAATTAAAAAAAAATACAGCACAGAAACAGATGACAACTTGGAAGGAACTTGAAAACTTTAAGTCAAAGAAGCATACCTAAAAGATTAAATTTCATGTGAATCCCTTTATATGAAATGTCTCGAATGGGCAGATTCATAGGGAAGGAAGATTTGTGGAACGTGGGACTGGAGTGGGAGGAGGCAGTTAACAGGAATGGCAGTGATTGCTATTGGCTCTGCAGTTTCTTTTTGTTGTGATGAAAATATTTCAAAATTAAATGATAGTTGCAAAACCTTGTAAATATACTAAAATATGTCAAACTGCACAGCTTATATGGGTAAATTGAATTGTGTCAGTTAAATTTCAATCAAACTATAAAAATAAATCCCTATGTTTAAATTAAGATCCTTTCAAGAATTTAAGTTCTATGATTAGTCTTCTTGAACAACAAATATAACCATGTAAAATATAAAGAAGAAACCAAGTAAATCACACAAATGCTTTCACTCTGAAAATATTACTTTTGTCTTATTTTGCCAGTGGTCTTTGGAGCCAAGTTGCCTGGGGGTGATTTCTGGTTGCTATCTAACCTGTGTGTTACCTTGGTCAATTTATTTAACCTGTCCGTGCCTCACTTATCTTCTTTGTAAACTCCAAAGGGTCTTGTGAGACTAAATAATCCCATATATACAGAGCGATTATACCAATGCCTGGCATGGAATAATACATGATTGTCAATGTTATAATACTATTAGCATACACACAATTATGTTTGTGCATATAATTAACGTGTGTAATTGCCATTAGCACTTTTTAGCATAACCTAATTAGTTTATAAAGTTCACTGAAGTGTCTATCAAAGTTAAACTTAATTTAGATAACAATCATTGCTAGTTAAATTTCTAGGAAGTAAAAATTAAGCAGAAAAATAGAAGGATATAAATAGAAGGAAGACTGTGTGTAAGATTGCAAACCAAGAGGTAGGTTAGATAGGGGCACTCGAGTGCCTCTGTTGGTTAAGTGTCTCACTCTTGATTTTTGGCTCTGGTCATCTCCAGGTCATGAGATCCAGTAGTAGTGGATCCAGAGTATCCTGTTTCCGGCTACAGGAGTCTGCTTAAGACTCTCTCCCTCCGCCTCCCCACTCACATGCTCTCTTCCTCAAATAGAAAAATCTTATTAAGAAAATAAGGTAAGTTATGTAGTTTAATCGAAAGAGTATGTGAATTGTTTATAACACCTTTTGAACTTTTTTTACCAGAAATACGTCAGTTTATTTAAAAATCTCTCTGTATACATGTTTATGTTTAAATGGATAATCATTTGTAATATTAACTGATCACCTTTTCTAGGAACCTCTGTTTTCAGAAAGATAGAGAAAAATTTGAATCAAAAGCATTTTATTTAGTAGCATAGGGTCAGTTATTCTGTGATCAAATATATTTTTCTACATCTTTAATGGATTTAATATGAAAAGTAATAGAATATCGGACCAGGGAAAAAATTAACAGAATTTTGTGCCTCTTTATGTAATTATTTTTGTTTTTAATATGTCTAGAAAACTGAGTGAGAGATGAGTATGTAGAGAAAAATAATAAAGTAGGGAAAGAAAGAGATAAACAACTTACCAAAATTTTGAAAAGTATCATTCAACTAACCAAACAAGTAATTATTTAGATCCTTTCAATGTACGGCTTTACTCTAATTTACTATTTTTTATGTATTAAATAAAGTATAAAGTTTATTATGCATGTGTGAGTGAACAAGAAAAACCATCCCCTGAATTATAGGTCATTTTAACCATATGATTTTATACCTGTGAAAATATTTCCAAATGTCATTATTGATTCTGTCTCTGAAAAGGCCACTGACCCTATAACATATGTAAAAATTGCTTCAGAGAAGAATAGAGTTATCTGCGCAATTCCTACATTGACTAAGGAACAAGGAGGCTGGATTCCCTCTTAACACGATTGTTACCTTATTGACTAATGTTAAGTGAGAGACAGAGTCAAAGCCTTAGGATGCAGGAACAATGATCCTCTCCTGGGACCAGAACATAATGCTCCATAGAGACTTGAATTCTAGAATAAATCATTGGAATAGTGTTGGCAGCAGTATGGATTTACTGTTTGAAAATAAATTTATCCCATGTGGTTATCATGATGACTGAAATAAATGCTCACCAACATACAGAGCCAATCATAGTTCCTTAGTAGGAATTATTTTAGACATTGTTAGTGTATTTTTGTTTAAACTGATTGTTTGCTTAATACCTGGGAATATGCTAATGGAGCAATACTAATGTTGCAAACAACAATAAGCTAATTTTAAAGCATTATCTAATTATTTTTTTAATAATGATTGATTTTTAAATCAAATACCATGGCTCACAAAAATACCTTACATAATTTTCAGTCTGAGTTGTGTGATAAACTCAATCTCTCAAAAAGACAGTGATCATTAGGGCACCCCTGGGGGCTCAGCGGTTTAGCACCGCCTTCAGCCCAGGATGTAATCCTAGAGACCCGGGATTGAGTCCCACATCAGGCTCCCTGCATGGAGCCTGCTTCTCCCTCTGCCTATGTCTTTGCCTCTCTGTGTCTGTTGTGAATAAATAAATAAAATTAAAAAAAATCATTATTAGAAATTATATTGGCTGCAGCAACCAGTCTCAATGAGAAAAGTCCCACATACTCTGCTGTTTATTCAGTGTAAGTGTGCTGTGTATTTCTTCTTACTGTGAGATGAATACTAAGTGCAAAATAAGCTTGGTGGAAGAAATCAAGGTTTTCTGTGAATTAAAAACTACAGAATTAATCACTGTTCTTAGATTTTTTTTTTCTTTCTCAGACACCGTATATGTGATCTACTTGTTTTTTTATTCCCACAACCATAACTTTAAACCTCTGCCCTGAGTCTTGAGACAGACCCATCCGGATGCCCAGTGTCTTCCACCATAAAACAGTCTCAAAATTGGGTCTTGAAACTCACATCTTTTACATAAGTGATTAATTCTAGAAATCACAAGAAGGATAAAGGCCTAATTATTTCTTCCACGTACTTATTATTCTTTTTTCACCTATTTATTCAGCATTTCTAGGTGCAGAGAGTTGAGCATACAAGGATGAGTGCATCACCTCAGAAAAGCACTTCACAGTACATATATCATCCTACTTCTTTGTCAAATATCCTTATCCCTTATTTCAGTTCAACTATGGAGTAAACCAAATTTACTTTGAAAAACCAAAGAAACCCTTTCTTTCCTTCTCTCTCATACATACATACATATACTGTTCTTTAACAATAGTCAGTGTTTTAACCTTCAATATTAAAATGCTGTTAGCATATATAAACATACATGTAATTACATTTGTGCATGTAACTGTGAACTTCTATGTGACATTTATTATGTGCTATGCCTTGTTCTAAGTACTTTTAACTAATTAAGATTTATAAAGCTGATGGTTTTGAAATTTTTGCACTTATATGTATAATTTTAATATACATGAATAGTTTCAATAGCATGAGTAGCTTAAACTGATGACAATGGTTCTGACAACTACTTTACTTGCATTGAAGGTGGAAATCTAACAACGTGTTGAAAGTGAAATTATTTTAGTACGTGATACCAAAGAAGCGAGTAAAGTAGACATGAATGTAGAATGGAAGAGGATCTATTTTTCCTGATAAATCTTTAATTGCTTAGGGGCACCTGCGTGGCTCTAGTTGCTCATGTCATGATCCTGGGGTTTTGGGATTGATTCCCGCATGAGACTCCCCACAGGGAACCTGCTTCCCCCTCTGCCTATGTCTCTGCCTCTCTCTTTGTGTCTTTCATGAATAAATAAAATCTTTAAAAAAAACTTTAATTGCTTGGTATTTTAATCTGTGAACTGATTTTTTTTTACTTAAAATGCCAAAGTTTAAATATTAATATTTAATACTTTTAGAATGTAACTGAAAATGTTTCTTAAAAATCATATAACATAAGAAAATATATCAGATATATGTATACTTAAATCAACTACTCTGTCTTTAATTATAATCTCAATTTTTAAGAAATATGTGAGGATTTTATGCAGATGGATATGGTTTAAATTATAGCTCTTCTATGAATTTTTGTCATAATCTTGTACAGAGTAGTGCAATGTGTAACCCTTAGTTATATCATTTGTGAAATAGAAATTTATGTAACTGATAGAATTATTATGAAGATTGAAATAATAAAGACAAAATAATTAGCACAGTGTCTAGCACGCAGTAATGTCTCAGTAAGTGGTAGCTGTCATTTGAGAGACACATGGAGACAATCTCATTTTGTTAAAAATACAAATTCCATAAAATTTAGGACTCCCTGGTGGTGTATAATATTGTAATTGAACTGAATCCAGAGTACATCCAGAATTGACCACTGTGAATAAGTTGCAGTTCAATATTGATGTACTATACCAGAACATAGCTGGGTTCATGTATGTGTGTCGTATATCAGTGAAAAGTACCATATGACAAATAAACAGAATTATCTGTTCACTAAGGATCCTTTCTAAGTTTGCCTATCTAAGAGTAGTTGTAGAGACTTATTTGTATAAAACAAGACATTTAATTCTATGCAACGTGAGGTTGGAAATAACTATAAAAATCATTAATTCTTGCTATTATGATTGATATTGCACAGAGATCATAATGATAATTATGATCATTTTTTAGAAGAAAAAAATTTCTGTAAAAATTTCTTCCCCTCTTGCCTTTGATTTTGAAACAGAATTGAGGAAATATTGTGTTTTGATAAGGGAATTAACACTGGTTTCCTCTCAGGTAAAGTCATTTATCTAATGTTATGAAATAATGGGGTGCCTGGGTGGTTTAGTCAGTTAAGCATCTGCCTTCAGCTCAGGTTATGATTCCAAGGTCCTGGAATCGAGCCCCACTTGGGGCTCTGTGCTCAGTGGTGAGTCTGCTTCTCCCCCTCCTTCTCCCTCTGTGATCTTTCTGGCTCTCACTCTCTCTCAAATAAATAAATAAAATATTTAAAAACCCTAAAGTTACGCAATATCAATGAGTTCCAGTGAAGAAGTATAATACATGGTAGTAACTAAACATTTCATTTATTGACTAATTTCAAAGATTTACTTTCAAACATATATAAGGAGAATGGTATATCTATAGAATTTTTTATAAATTATTTTTTATAGTAGGTGGATTCCATGGGACCATGGAGTATATGTTATATATCACATTTTTTAGATTATTTATAAAACACATTATAGTAATGAGCCAAAAATGGAAGGAATGCAAATATTTGAATGACTTACATGAGAGAGTCCACATTAGCTCACCCTCCCTTTATAGTCAGAAGACTGGATATAAAATTGTCAGACACATACAGAACTAAACAGAGGAAGTTTTATTAGCAGTAAAGTCAATTAATTGGAATTGAATACTTATTAAACATATACTGCTCTTGTACTAGAAACATATGACATGAGAAATAAGAGAGTCATATTTCTTAAAACAGTTGTAAAAGGTAGAGATATGAATAGGCAATATCAAAAAGTGATAAATGCTATGGCAGCAAAATCGCAAGTATTTTTTAAGTATATCTGATACACAATATTATATTAGTTTCAGTGCACAACATAGTGATTCAACAACTGTATACATTACAAAATTCTCACCACAATAAGTATAGTTACCATTCATCACCACACAATGTTATTACAGTATCATTGATTACTTCCTATGCTGTACTTTTCATCCTTGTGACATATTTATTTTATAACTTGAAGTTTGATCCTCTTAATATCCTTCACTTTAATCTCCATTCCCTATTCTCCTCACTTCTGGCAGTCATGGGTTTGTTCTCTGTATTTGTGAATTTATTTTTTGTTTGTTTATTTGTTCATATGTTTTGGCTTTTAGATTACACATAAAAGTGAAATCATGTGGTATTTGTTTTCTATTTGACTTATTTCGTTTAGCATAATATCCTCTAGGTCCATCCATGTCATTGCAAATGGAAAGATTCACTTTTCTATAACTGAGTAATATTCCATTATATATATATATATATATATATATATATATATATATATATATATCACATCTTCTTTATGCATTCATCTATGGATGGGCCCTTGGGATACTTCCATAACTTGGCTATTGTAAATAATGCTGCAGTAAATGTAGAGGTGCATATATCTTTTCAAAGTAGTGGTTTTGTTTCCTGAGTGACTACCTAGAAGTGGAGTACTAGGTTATATGGTATTCTTATTTTTATTTTTTGGGGAACCTACATACTGTTTTCCATAGTAGCTATAACAATTTACATTCCTATCAACAGTGCACAAAGGATTCACTTTTTTCCACATCCTCACCAAGTACTTGTTATTTCTTGCTTTTTTTGATACCAGCTATTCTGGGTGGTATAAGGTGATATCTCAGTGTGGTTTGGATTTGTGTTTCCCTGACAATCTGGTGATATTGAACATCTTTTCATGTGTCTGTTTGTCATCTGTGTGTATTCTTTGGAGAAATGTCTATTCAGGTGTTCTGCCCACTTTTAAATCAGATTATTTGTTTTCTTGGTGTTAAGTTGCATGAGTTCTTTATATATTTTGGATATTAACCCTTTATCAGATATATCATTTGCAAATAGCTTCTATTCAGTAGGTTACCCTTTTGCTTTGTTCATAATTTCCTTCATTGTCCAAAAGCTTTTTAGTTTGATGTAGTCCCAAGTGTTTATAATGTTTTTAACTTTCATACCTAAAGATAAATTTTAAAAGCTTAGCTTTTGTTGAGCACTTAGTTGCCAAACACTTTTCTGAAATCATTACATATAACCAATTGACTAAACCCTCACAAAAATACTGTGAGTTTGCATCTGCTATCATATCAATTTTATAGATAAGGCAACTGAATACAAAGAAAAATAGAAAATTCCCAAAGATTCTGTTGCAGTTAATGGGCAAAATCAAAATTCAAACTAAATATAGGAATGAATTCTCTTAATCTACATGCCAACTACATTAAAAACATCATGTTTTACATTTTTCACTAGGGCTTTCATACTAGATAATACATATTCACATTTCCATTACTACAATGTTCCAAGCACAAGACCGTACTTATAAGTAAAAAAGGTATAAGAATAGTAGATGGGTAGCCAGTATTATATTGCAGAATAAAATTAACTAGGCATTTGGGGCACATGAATGACTCAGTCAGTTGAACATCTGACTTGGTTTTAACTCAAGTCATGATCTCAGGGTCATATGATTGAGCCTCACATGGAACTCCATGCTCAGCACTGAGCTGCTTGAAATTCTCTCTCTCTCTCTCTGTCTCTCTATCTCTCCCCCTCGCCCCTTCTCTCACTCATGCACATGCACTATCTCTCTCTAAAATAAATTAATAAATAAAATACTAAAAAAAATTATAATGAGGCTTATAACTGAAGACTGTTATGACAGTTATTCCAAACATATGTTGCAGGATTTTCAGTGTATAATATGTTTATACAGATAAATAGAGTAAAAGGAAAAGAACTTTTATTTTTAGCCACTAAAAAATATCTAAAGCCCTTGTTTGTATGGAAGACATAACGAGTATATCATTGGTTATTTCAATGCCTCTCTAGAAAGCCCAAAGAAAATACTTATGATTTAACAAAAGGTATCTAACTAAGAAAAAATGAATGTTATCTTAGCATTAAAATTAAATGGAACCTGGGTTTTAGTATTAGACCTGTTTCTAAGAAGTTGTGAGATCTGGGAAAAATCATTTAATTTCTCTGAGCCTTAGTGTGCAAATCTGTAATGGAGGGGCTAGGAATCACAAATTGATCCCTAAGATCCCCTGGTTATAATAAGCTATGATTACATGAAACGAGCAGAATGAAATCAATATAAATAAACATACCAATTAGTGCATACTAATTCAGAGCTTCTCTCTCAGGCTCATATTTAAAAAGATATGTACTACAAATAAAAAAAAATTAAGTAGAGATATTAAAATTATTTACCACTGTATTTTACTTTTAGAAAAATATTTCCCAAACCAAATGTTTCAATACTTTGTTATATTGAAATTATTAACTCAAGTAATTTGTAGAGAGATTTAGGATTATGTAAAAATTTCTTATTACATATTTGTAAGAGGAGGTATAGTCTATGGCCAGTATTATATATGGTTGCATTTTTAGTGTAACAGTCCTTATCAGTTTTCATGTTCTAAGAAGCTGTTTCTGTTAAACATCATCAAACTCATTATGTTGGGTTTGCTCTACATTAAAAAAAGACATACATACCATTAAATACTAAAAGCATATATTAGAATTTGATATTTTAAGTATGTGTGTCTTATCAAGTATTTGATATTTCAGCATTGCCATCATTCCTTATTTTCCACAAAAGGGGATTGGAGGAATAGATGTGCTTTAAAAAAAAAAAAAAAAGAAAAGAAAAGTCTGTCCTAAGTTAGAAATACAAAATATAACTTGTTTAAATTTTTTGATTGGAACACATCGATATGGTGTGTCTAATTGCAAAGGTGATTAGAAAATATTTGTGTCCACAAAAAATAATCAAAGAAAACTCAGTTAACAGAGACTCAACCGTATCCATGTTGTTTTATTTTCATTTAGAATTACTATCAGTGAATTTTGACTTTTATTGCATAATGCAAAATGAGCAATATCCTTGAAAAAACATTTAAAAATTTGATGGCATAGTTTCATATTTTCATAATTCCCAAGAATATGTAATATCACAGTAATTAAATCAAATTATAATTGATAGGGATGCCTGGGTGGCTCAGCGGTTGGGCATCT
This sequence comes from Canis lupus familiaris, assembly GCF_011100685.1. Lineage (NCBI taxonomy): Eukaryota > Metazoa > Chordata > Mammalia > Carnivora > Canidae > Canis > Canis lupus. The sequence goes on from NC_049252.1 coordinate 17,049,500, forward strand.
GCCTTAGGCTCAGGTCATGATCCCGGAATGCGGGATCGAGTTCCACATCGGGTTCCCTGTGAGTGAGGAGCCTGCTTCTCCCTCTGCTTATGTCTCTCTCTCTCAGTTTGTCTATCTCATGAATAATAAATAGGTCTTTAAAAAATTTATGATTGATAAATATAATTGTTACTTATAGTCTTTAAATACTTAAGAAAATGGAAAGTGTTATTAAACATTGGAAAAACAATTGTTTATGCCTTAAAAAGAATTATTAAATCATGTAAATACCTATAAACATCTTCATTACTTTATATAATGCAAACTTTTATCACAATGATTAATTTTTTGAGCCTCATATAATAACAAAAGTCAGAATTCTTGTTAGACCACTAACCTAAACCTAAGAAACTAAACTATGAGATTACTGCTTTTTCAAGGAAAGTGCAAGTCAAAGATATTCCTTTTTACCCCTTATTTTCAACATCATACTAAAAGTTCTAACTTGTGCAATAAGAAAAGGAAATAAAAGATATACAGAAGATTGCAGGATACAAGGTCAATACATAAATTCAATCAATTTCCTATATACCATCATTGAAAAAATAAAATTTAAAATTAAAACCATCATTTAGGGATCCCTGGGTGGCGCAGTGGTTTGGCGCCTGCCTTTGGCCCAGGGCGGGATCCTGGAGACTGGGGATCGAATCCCACATCGGGCTCCCGGTGCATGGAGCCTGCCTCTCCCTCTGCCTGTGTCTCTGCCTCTCTCTCTCTCTCACTGCGTGCCTATCATAAATAAAAAAAAATTTTAAAAAATAAAAAAATAAAAAAAAATAAAACCATCATTTACATAAACATCCAAAAATCAACTGTATAGGTACAGATCTAACAAAACATGCAGATATCTATATGAGGAAAATAATAAACCCTGGTGAATGAAATCAAAGAAGATCTAAATAAATGAGGTGATTTTCCACATTGATGGATAGGAAGACTCAATATTGTCAAGATGTCAGCTTTTGATCTAAAAAAAAACAGTACTATCCTATTCTAGATTCCAGAAAAATTATGTGTGCCTGTATGTGTGTCTGTGTTGGTATGCAAATATAGGCAAACTGATTGTAAAGTTTTTATCAGGAGGAATAAGACTCAGAATAACCAACACAATATTGAAGAAGAACAAAATTGGAGAACTGACACTACCTGACTTTGTGACCTACTATAAAGTTATAGTAAATTAAGACTATGTGGTTTCAAGAAAGAATATATAGATAGATCAAGGGAACAGAATAGAATGCATAGAAAAGACTCACACAAATATGGTTAACTGATCTTTGACAAAGGGACAAAGACAAAGCAATGGAACAAAGATAAGTTTTCTTTAAATTATTGGTGCTGGATAACTGGACATCCACAGGCAAAATAATGCATCTAAACACAGAACTTAACACTCTTCAAAAAAATTAACTCAATTTAGATCATAGACCTACATGTAAATGGCCAATCTATAAAATATACTCCTAGAAGATAACGTTGAAGAAAACCTACATAACTTTGAGTATGGCATTGCCATTTAATATACAACACCCAGGATGTGATCCATGGAAGAAATAATTGATAAGCTGTACCTCATTGAAATTAAAACCTTTGGCTCTGTGAAAGACACTGTCAAGAGAATGAGAAAAAAACCTCCCAGACTGGGGAAGAATATTTGCAAAAGACACATCTGCTAAAACACTTATATCCAGAATTTACAAAAAACTCTTAAAACTCAACAATAAGAAAACTAACACTTCAATTTAAAAGGTAGGCCAAAGTCTCTGACACTTCACATGATACACAGATGCTAAATAAGTATATGAAAATATATTTCACATTATATACCATCAAAGAAATGCAAATTAAAATAGTGAGATGCCACTGAACACTTATTGGGAGAGCCAAAATCTAGAATATTGACAATACCAAATGCTAGTGAGATTGTAGAGCAATTGGAAATCTCATCCATTGATGTTGGGAATAAAAAATAGTATAGATATTTTAGAAGATGCTTCAATGATGTCTTATGAAACTAACCATTCTCTTACCATAGGATCCAGCAATCACACTCTGTTGTTGCTCAAAAAAGTAGAAAACCTGTATCTACATAAAAACCTGGGTGGCTCAGTCATTTAAGCATCTGGCTTTGGCTCAGGTCATAATCCCAGGGTCCTGGGATCCAGTACCGCATCAAGCTCTCTGCCTAGCAGGGAGTCTGCTTCTCCCTCTACCTCTACCTTTTCCTCCCAGCCCATGCTATCTCTCTCTCTCTCTCTTTCTTTCACATTTTCTTACATAAATAAGTAAAATCACATTTTCTCACATAAATAAGTAAAATTAACCCCAAACCAATAAAAAATCCTAGAAACAGATGTTTGTAACAGCTTTATTTATAATTGTCAAAACTATGAAGAAACCAACATATGTTTCAAAGGGCATATCCTTCAAATGGATAATGATATATCTAGACAATGGAATATTATCTAGTGCTGAAAATAAGTGGGCTAGCAAATCGTAAAAACACATGGAGAAACCTTAAATGCATATTACTAAGTAAAAGAAGCCAGTCTGAAAAGGTTGCATACTATATACTTCTACCTACATGACATTCTGGAAAAGATGAAACTATTATACATATAACAAGGTATAAATTGGCAAGACTTCTTGCACTAAAAAGTATAAAAAAATTTCTGAAAGATTACTTTTATAAATGAAGATGTATTCTAAATTAGAAGAGTCAATATTTTTTAAATGTCATTTGTCTACATTAGCCTATAGATTCAATTTAATCAATGGAAAACTCAAAAGTTCTATAATTTTCTTTTAAAAACTGACAGACTTGTTTTTAATTTTATTTAAGAAATGTAAAATAACACATTTAACTAAAATAACCTTTAAAAAATAAAAGAATAAAAAAGCTTGGAAGACATCTAGTACCATTTCAAGACTTAATATAAAGGCATATTAATTAAGAGAATGTAGTACTGATATTAGAAAAGATGAATATGGGCAGCCCAGGTGGCTCAGCGGTTTAGCGCCGCCTTCAACCCAGGGTGTGATCCTGGAGACCCTGGATCAAGTCCCACGTCAGGTTCCCTGCATGGAGCCTGTTTCTCCCTCTGCCTGTGTCTCCGTGTCTCTGACTCTCTCTCTCTCTCTATCTCTCATGAATAAATAAATAAAATCTTAAAAAAAAAAAAGATGAATATACCAATGGAAAAAATGTGTCTATAATATAGCTAATTTATTTTTTAGAGAGCTAGCAAAGCATTTCAAGGTAGAAAAGAACACATTTTTAATAAATTGTGCTAAGAGCAACTGAAAATCCATAATGAAAAAAATGAAACTTGAATCTTACTTTGTATCATACATAAGATTAATATGAGTTGTAAGAAATGCTTAAATGTGAAATGTAGAACTCTGAAACTTCTTAAAGAAAACATAACAGTCTCTCTTTGATCTATAGACAGGCAAATATTTCTAGAACAAAAACAAATTTTAAATGATTAATTAGACTTTATGTAAACCTAATACTCTTTTTATAAAACAACACTGTAAAAAAAAAAAAAACCCAACAAATTTACAAGTTAAACCCCAAAAGAGAGAGAAACATTCACAAAGCACGTATATTACATATGTATGTAACAATGGAGCTGAATCCAGAAAATAACGAATCAATAACTATAAGAAAAACAAAAAACTATAAACATCAAAAAAAGGTAGGGGAGCAAAGCCTTGATCAGACATTTCACAACATACTAGAAAATGTGAACTAATGAGCTGTCTTAGTAGATCCGTGCTGCTATAACAAAAATAACAATGACTGGATAGCTTATAAAAGCCCAGTTTATTTCTCATGGTTCTGGAGGCTGAAAAGTCCTGAGATGATACCAACAGATTTTGTGTCTGATGGCTGTCTTTTCACTGTAACCACATATGGTCCAGGGCAAGAGAACTCTCTGGAGTCTCTTTTATAAGGGTACTTATCTTCCAAAGGCCCCCCCCACCATATACCATCACACTGGGGTTTAAATTTCAACACATGAATATGAGGGTAGGCAGCATAACCATTCAGTCTATTTCACTGGCCATGAGGGAGATGCAAATTAAAATCACAAGAAACTATTTGCTGCCTATTGAAGCAATCAAAATTCAAAATTTTATGTCATGGAAGCCAACGTAATTGGGGTAGAGAAAAATGGAAAAAGATTAGGAGGGTATTTGCAATTATAATCATTGTACTTAAAATTTGAGAGGGCAATTTCAATGAGTGGTAAAGTGAAGGGAATGTATTCCTGAGTTTTCTCTTTCACAGCTAGGTAGATAAAAGTTTAGATCAATCCTTTATCATTATGAAAAGTCCTTTCGGTAATGCTTTAAAAAACTGTTGTCTGGGGGCATCTGGGTGGCTCAGGGGTTAAGCGTCTCCCTTTGGCTCAGGTCATGATCCCAGAGTCCTGGAATCAAGTCTCAAGTTGGGCTCCTGCATGGAGCCTGCTTCTCCCTCTGCCTGTGTCTCTGCTTCTCTCTCTGTGTCTCTCATAAATAAATAAATAAAATCCTTAAAACAAAAACAAAACTATTGTTTTTCTGGTATTAGGGTAGTTTCTTCATTTCTTTTTATGAGGTTGGCATGGTATTTCCTCCTCGCTCATTAACTTTCCATCTATTTGTATATTTAAATCTCAAATAGGTCTCCAGGAGAAAGCTTATACCTGAATCTTGTTATTTTATCCAGCCTGACTTTTGCCTTTTGATTGTTACTTCATTCAGATGTTGTTGCTGATATAGTTTGATTTGTATCTTTCAGTTAGAGTCTTGTTTTCTCTATATTATCTTTTAATTCTTCTATTTATCATTTCCTAATTCCGCTTACAGTAAATGAATATTATATAGAGTAAAATTTTAATTTAATTAATGATTTAAGGTATCTTTTGAGTTATTTTCTTAGTAATTGCACTAGGATATAAATATAAATCTTATCTTATTGTAGTCTAGCTTTTGGATTTAGTTCTAGCAAGATATAGAAGCCGTCCTCCTATACTGCCATTCCCTCCTCCACTTCTTATTTTATTATTTGTATACATTTTTATGACTATATTTGCTTTAAATCCAACAATCCACTGTTACAATTATTACTTTTTATATGTATTTTAAAGAAGCTGAAAGAAATATATAGTTTGTTTTATAATAACATTTTTATTCACCATTATTCTTTTCTCTTCATTTCTTATGGATTTGTTGCTAATTGGTATCATTTGTTTATGCCAATACAGCTTTTCCTCACCCACCTTTTCTGTGTTGTTATTGTCAAATATATTACATTTCAATATGTGATAGGTCCAGCAGTACAATTACATAATATTGTTTTAGACAACTGCTTTTTAAATTAGTCAAGAGAAAGGAGGAGAAGAAATGTAATTATACAGTATTTTGTAATTACCTACATAATTATCTTTAACAGAACTCATTGTTTTGTATTTCATTCTGGTGTCACTTGCTCTCACCTTGAAGAATTTCCTTTAGAATTTTTTGTAAGATACATCTCCAAGCAATGAATTCTATTTTCATTTATTTGGAAATGTCTTCATTTACCATAATTTGAGAAATTAGTTATAATTAGTATAAAATGAATAACAGAATCTTGACTCGAAGTTTTTTGTTTTGATTTTTACTTTCATCATTTTGAATATATTCTATCACTTATTTTTTTCTCCAAGTCTTAATTTAAATTACACCTGGTTAACATACAGTTTAATATTTGTTTTAGGTATAGAACTTAGTGATTCATCACTTACATATAGCACCCAGTGCTCAACACAACAAGCGTCCTCCTTAATGTCCATCCCCCAGCGACCTCCCATCCATCAACCCTTAATTTGTTCTCTATAGTTAAATCTCTTATGGTTTGCTTCCCTCTTTCTTTTTTTCCCTTGCCCCTATGTTCTTCTGTTCTACTTAAATTCCACACATGAGTGAAATCATATGGTATTTGCCTTTTTCTGACTGACTTATTTCACTTAGCATGACATTCTCTAGCACCATCCACGTCATTGTAAATGGCAAGATTTCATTCTTATTGATGGCTGAGTAATATTCTGTTTATATATATATATATATATATATATATATATATGCTCTTCAAATCAATGTTTTTGTAACCTTTATGTAAATATTTAGTAGTATAATTGCTGGCTCCTGGGGAATTTTTATTTTTTCACTTTTTGAGGAGCCTTCATACTGTTTTCCAAAGTGCCTGCACCAGTTTGCACTCCCACTAATAGTGCAAGAGGTTCCCCTTTTTTCAGATCTTCACCAACATCTGTTGTTCCTGTATTGGTAATTTTAGCCATTGTGACTGATATGAGGTGATGTTTCATTGTAGCTTTAATTTGCATTTCCCTGATGGTGAGTGATGCTAAGCATTTTTTCATATATCTATTAACTATCTGGATGTCTTTGGGAAAATATCTGTTTATGTCTTCTTCCCATTTTTTAGCTGGATTATTGTTTTTTGGGGTATTAAGTTTCATATGTTCTTTATAGATTTTGGGTACTAACCCTTTGTTATTTTCAAATATCTTCCCCCATTCCAAAGGTTGCTTTCAGTTTTGTTGATTATTTCCTTCACTGTGCAGAAGCTTTTTATCTTGATGAAATCCCAATAGTTTATTTTTGCTTTTGTTTCCCTTGTCATGGGAGACATATATAGTAAGAAATTGCTACAGCCAATGTTAAAGAGGTTGCTGCCTGTGTTCTCCTCTCTCATTTTGATGGTTTTCTGTCTCACATTTAAGATTTTCATCTATTTTGAATTTATTTTTGTGGATGGTGTAACAAAGTGGTCCAGTTTCATTCTTTTGTGTGCTGCTATCCAGTTTTCCCAATGCCATTTATTGAAGAGACTATCTTTTTACTGTTGGATATTCTTTCCTTCTTTCTTGTAGAACAATTGACCATATAATTTCTGGGTTCATTTCTGGGGTCTCTATTCACTGATCTATGTGTCTGGTTTTATGCCAGTACAGTACTGTCTTGAGGACTACAGTTTGCAATAGAAGTTGAAGTCCAGAATTGTGAGGCCTCCAGCTTTGCTTTTCTTTTTCAAGATTCACTTTGGCTATTTGGGGTCTTTTGTGGTGCCATAAAATTTTTAGGATTGTTTGTTCTAGCCCTGAATGCTCATGATATTTGATAGGGATTGCATTAAACATAGATTGCTTTGGGTATTGTAGACATTTTAACATTTGCTTGTGTAGTCCATGAGCATAGAATGTCTTCCTATTTCTGTGTTATCTTCAATTTCTTTCATCAGTGTTTTATAGTTTAAGGAGTACAGATCTATTCCTATGCTTTTTGGTGCAATTGTAAATTGTTTCTCGGAATTTGTTGCTTTTGATAAGTTAGTTCGTTTCTCATTGGGACTCTCATATAAGTAATGAGTAGTTTTTCTTTTTGCTGTTTTCAAGATTTTCTCTTTGCCTTTTACTTTTATTATTTTAACTATGATGCATGTGAGTGTGTAACTTTTTGTGTTTATCTTCTTTAGAGTTTATTGAGCTTCTTCAGTGAGTCAGCAAATTAACCTTTTCATCAAATCTGGGAAGGTTTCAGTCAGTATTTCCTCAAGTGTTTCTTTTTCTTTTTCTCTCTCTTCTAGGCCAATTACACATCTGTTGTCCAGTTAATAGTGTCTCACATTTCCTTTAGGCATTTTATTTTTTCTTTAATCTTTCTCCTATTAGTTCTTTATAATTTCTACTTATCTTTCTTCAAATTTGCCCTTTCTTTTTTTCTTCTTGTTGGAAATAATTGTTAGATTTCTCTCATAAATGTTCCATTTGATCATTATAGTTTTCAACTACAGAATTTCCATTCTGTTATTTGTAATAATTTAAATGTCTTTCTTGATACTCTATTTGATGATGCATTGTATTTATATTTTCCTTTATTTTGAAAGCATAGCTTTTGTACATATTTATGACAAGTACTTTGAAGTCTTTGAATTCTGATACACCATCTGGGCCCCTTCACAGGCAGTTTCTAATGCTGCCTTCTCCCCATTGTATGTGTCAAACATTTTTGTTGTTTATTTGCATAACTTGTAATTTTTTTGGTGAAAAGTGGACAGTTTAGATAATACGGTGCAGAAACTCTGAGAATAAATTCCCCCTTCACAGAGGTTGTTTTGTTGTTATTAGCTTAGTCAATTTTTGTTTAGTGATTTTCCAAACTATTTCTGTGAGATCACATTTTCCTGTATTTTGAAGACTCTGTTGTCTCTGTTCAGATCATTTCCCCCTTGTTTTTATCTTTTAGTCAGGTTACCTATGGGGCATCCCTGAGCTGGTATAAACTGCATTTTACAAAGGTTTTACTTAAGTCCTCTTGGCCATTTAGATTGTACCATTTCCTGTTAGATGTGTGTGGCTTATTTTGTCCCCAGTTTCAGCCAAAGATCATTAGCATGGAGATATCCTCTCTGGTCACTCCCAAGAAAGTTTAGCCTTAGGCATACGCTCAGTTTTCTAAATTGCCAGGGATGAGGGTGAATTTGCATTTCACTGTGAATTTTTCAGTTTTATCATTCAGTCAGTGTTTAGCCAGAGGTTTTGTTTAAAACTTTTGTATCAGTGGCTCTCCCACCCTATGTTTTTAAGTCTGTTTGTGGGGGTGCCTGTGTGGCTCAGTTGGTTAAGTGCTAACTCTTGGTTTCAATCAAGGTCATGATTTCAGGCTGATGAAATGACACCCACATCTGTTCCTTATAGACAATGCCTATAAAATGTCTGCTGAAGAGAGTAGCCTAGAGTTAACCGGGCCATGAGTCATTACTGATACAAAACTATGCTAAGAATGAAGAGAGTCATGAGAGCTTGTAGAAAAGTGTCATGGAAAGATAGTATTGGAACTGAGTCCTGCAGAAAGGGTAAGATTTAGATAGGTAGAAAGGAAAAGGCAGGAGTTGAAGCATGAGGAAGGCCTGCCACTTCCAGTTATTTCAGACTTCAGATTCCTTAAATGAGTTTAAAAATTCATGAATTAATTTGTTTTTGCTGAAGAGAGTGTCTGCTGAGTTCCTTATTCCAACATTCTGGAAACCTCTTGTTCCCCTTAGTTTAGTTTAGTTTAGGTTAGGTTAGTTTTTTTTTTTTTTTTTTAATGCATATTAAAGTAAACTAAATATTTCCCAATATGTAAATGCAAAATAAATTTAAATACTAGGCTCAGATAAGTAAAATCAATTTTTGGTTTTGTTTTGTTTTAGCCTACATGGGTATATAGTGAGATATTTTTAAAGCTGTGTAGTCTCTGGTAAGTTTTTTTTTTTTTTTTTTTTCTGTTTATGCAATGCACAGCAGAATATTTAACATCTTTCACTACCATTCCCTAAATGTCAGTAACACCATTCCAATCACGTGACTATTAAAACCCCTTAGCCAACTTCTAAAATATACACTTTTATAAGAATGTAGTCATACTATGCATATATTCTATAATATGTATAACTACAATATCTCTTTGACAGAGTTCAGTGCTAGTGTGTGCTGATCCTACTCTTCTTTTAAACTATTGTTTGCTAGAGTATTATGGATGTTTTCTATTTTTCTATTCTAAAACTCACGTTTGGTTGGCCAAAGTTTTCCAGGTAGATTTGATTTGATAGGCTCTGTTTAAAGACTTTTAAAATTATTTGCTTTTTTTCTTTATTTAAATTCAATTTGCAACATATAGTGTAACACCCAGTGCTCATCACATCAAGTGCCATCCTTAGTGCCCATCATCCAGTTACCCAATCCCCCCAATCACATCCCCTTCAGCACCCTTCAGTTTGTTTCCCAGAGTTAAGAGGCTCTCTTAGTTTGTCTTCTCCTCTAATTTTTCCCCAGTTTCCCCTCCTCCCCTTATGGTCTCCTGCAGTATTTCCTATATTCCACATGTGAATGAAACCATATGATAATTGTCTTTCTTTGATTAACCTATTTCACTCAGCAGAATACCCTCCAAATCCATTCATGTTGATGTAAATGGTAGGTATTATTTGCTCTCAGATTAATTTCTAATCATCATAGATCAAATAAAATTTATTTCAAAAATATATAGTACTTTGGGACACCTGGGTGGCTCAGCGGTTGAGCATCTGCCTTTGGCCCAGGGCGTGATCCTGGAGTTCTGGGATCGAGTCCCACATCAGGCTTCCTGTGAGGAGCCTGCATCTCCCTCTGCCTATGCCTCTGCCTTCTCTCTGTGACTCTCATGAATAAATAAATAAAATATTTTAAAATATATATATATAGTACTTTTTATCTTAAATTTTGCTTTCTACAAACCTGATTTCTTTTAAGTTTTACAACCTGCTAAATTTCTGCTATTGAATTTTAGGAGGAGGGAACTGAAAATCAGAGAGGATCAACAATTTGAAATGATTAGACAAATTAAGAAAGGTAAATGCAGCATTATTCAGAATAGCTGAGCTATGGAAACAATCTAAGCGTCCATCAATGGATAAATGGGTAAAGAAGTTATATCTATACACAATGGAATATATTTCCACTATTAGAAGGAAATGTTGCCACTTGTGACAACATGGATGGAGCCTGAAGGCATTATGCTAAGCGAAATAAACGAGAGAAAGACAAATATTGCAGAGTATCATTTAGATGTGAGGGGCACCTGTGTGGCTCAGTGGGTTAAGTCTCTGCCTTCTGCTGGGTCATGATCCAGGGGTCCTGGGATGGACCCCTACGTTCAGCTCCTTGCTCAGCGAGAAGTCTGCTTCTCCTTCTCCCTCTGCAGGTCCCCGTCCTTGTACTCTCTCTCACTCTTGCTCTCACTCTGTCAAATAAATTTTTTAAATCTTTAAAAAAAAAGTATCACTTAGATGTGGAATTAAAGAAAAGAAAAAGTCAAACTCACAGAAACAAAGTAGAAAAGCAGTTACCAAGGGCTGGAGAAGATGGTAAAAAGGTACAAGCTTTCAGCTGTAGTATGAAGGAGGTTTGTAAAACATGTGACTATCGTTGATAGCACATTACTATATAATTGAAATTTGCAAAAAATAATAATAATAATAATAATTGAAATTTGCTTAAAAAAAGTAGAACTTAGATATTTTTATAAACATACATACAAACATACATACATACCTGGATATGTTAATCAAGTGGATGATAATGAATATGTATATAAAATCACCATGACATACACTTTAAGTATCTTACAATTTTGTCAGTTTTACCTGAATAAAGTTGAGGGTTTTTTAAGAGTCAGAGATAAATTTGTATGCCTCTTCCTTTGAACTCTATCACTAAACTGAACTCCTGTATTTTGTTCTGAATTAACCACTTCACACCTCTTATCAATAATCTTGAATTCTAGTCTTTTAAAATATTTCTGCCTTCATCCAACTCTCCTGAATAGGAACTAGTGTATAAATTGAAATGTCTCTTCCAAAGAAAACCTGTAAGCAACTAAATTGTTTAGAAATTGGGGAAATGTCTGTTCCCTTGCCTACAAGATCCTATTCCATTTATCAATTGCAATTGTTTAGATCAAAGTTGAGGGACACATGAAATTCACTGTGAAGTCTGCAAACTGCAGAACATGTGGTATTTATTTCTTCAGGTTGTTTCAGCACAAAACCTTGAAATTTGCCCTTATATTCTGAACACATTTCTAACAGGCATTATTGTCTTCAATGTGTGTTTAATGTCAAAGAATAAACAAGAACAATTTCCTTGAAGACAGATTCCAATTGTTTGGAAAACATCAAAAACATTAACAATTCTTGTAACGAGTAGTAAATTGTGCATTGTTCTTTTAAACACAAGCATTTTTTGACAAAGAATTATTCCAGAAGTCCATTTGGTATACTGTGCTTGTGTTTTTTCTTAGTTTTGTGCATGCAGTCTTTATTATTACACATGAATTACCTGATATCTGTAAGCCCCTCTCTTCCAACAAGAAAACAGACGAGCTAATTATATAAAAGGATTAGAAGAGAAAACAAATTTCCATTTCCTGGAAATTTTATTTCCCCTAAATTTCATCTTTGCAGAGTCTACAGATTCCTTTTCCCAGATTAAATTTGTTTTCAGACGTAAACTCCAGAATGATAATTATAGCATGATTGTCCTAACTGGGACTCTGAAATGGATATAATTTTTTCTCTCTGTTTTAGTAATAAGTCTTTATATAAAGTAGGCATTCATCAAAGAAGATGACGGTGGAAGGATGACGTGATTTGATTTTTTGTTTTGTTTTTTTTCCCCATTTAATGATCAAGAGCTCATTCTGGTTGCATGCTTCATATAGAACTAGAATAATGCTCATTTGACTTCCTAATGCTTTGAACTTCCAGAAGCCATTTTATCTTCAAATTTTGTGACTCTATCCACCAAAGTTAACTCTGTAAATTTCACAATATTATTAGAAGTTGAAGGATCTTAAGATCACATGAATGAACTGATAATATATCAGAGAATAAAAACAAACCCTGTCATTTATAAGACAATATTTTGGTCTCATTAGCCTGAATACTAACTTAATAAAATATTTTACCCACTGTAGCAGAATGTTAAATTACAGAAACAAAAATGGTCAGAAATATGCCATGAACATATTGTCCATAAGTTTATTAAGATATTTAGAGAATTATGTCTTTTTTTAAACATTAGATTTTTACAGATTTATTGACAGTTTCAGTACAAAGGAGAAAATTCTTTGTGCACTTAATCCATGAATCTGTATCTGAGCAGTAGTCAAAAATAATAGGCAGTAAATTATTAATATATATTAATAAATGTAAGTAATAATCAATAATTATAAATTACACTTAATTATTTATAAATGAAAACAAATGAACAACCACTGACTGGCATATTGACTTAAGTATGTGTGTGTATCTTAGGTATGTATGAAACTGCTGAAAACTCAAGTATACCATAATCAATTTATTTCACAATGCATTATGTAAGTTTTAATTACAATTTCTATTATCTTTCTATAAACTCATTTTCTAAATTAAAATTACTCAGATTATGAAGATGTTATTATATTACTCAGGATAAACACCATTAGCATTTACTAATTTATATTTTAAACTACTTTATGATCCCTGTTATTACTCTTTACAAACTTTACAAACTATTATACGATGAAACAGTGCTTTTTGCTTAGCAAATAAATTTAACAGAATTTTATTTTAAAAAGAAGATACTAAGCAAGCTGTTTTTTGTGCAGGAGGCATCAGTTCTTTAAACGTGTGTGGAAATTAAAGTTTTTATTCTCCAAACAGTAGATTTTTTTTAAAAGAGCTATTTATTCATCTGAGAGAGAGAGAGGGAGAAAGAGAGTGACTACATGCAAGCTAGGGGGAGGGACAGAAGGAGAGGGAGAAACTGACTCCTCTCTGAGCAGGGAGCCTGAACAATGACCCCAGCAAAAGACAGCAGCCTAACACACTGAGCCACTCAGGCACCCCTATGAACAGTAGATTTTAAGTTATATAGTAGTTCTTGCATGGTAAATTGATGTAAATTCATATAGAAGACAATAGTATTCTTAAAGATTTTAAATATATTATGCTTAAAGAGAACGTGGCTATGTTAAATATCTTGTCTAAAAGATTACATACCTGGGAATTAAACTGAATTTTGAAGCAAAATCTTTACTTTAAAACATTAACCTTTGTGTTTATCTAATCCAAAAAAAAAAGTAACAAATGTTTATTAACAAATGTAAAATGTCCAGAATGCTATTTATTTTAGTTTTTTAGGCACTTCCCACCTTAAACAAAACATAAATATTTGTGAGAAAAATTAGGTGCTATGTACCTGAGTGTCTCTGTGTTGAGTGTGTACATGGTGTGTGTGCAGGGATGGGTATTGGAGATAGAGTTCAGTAAGGTGACTATTCCATGTCAGGATACAGAGCTCTCCCTTTTTGTTTCCACTGACCAGATAATATTTTATTGTCTGAATTCCTACAAAGTAAAATAATGTTTTTCATCTCCAAAAACTAGAGGGTGTTAACTAAAAATACTTGATTAAAATCAAACAATAAAGAAAAAATGTGTAAGGGAGAGTATGGCAAAGCAAATATGCTGACGGGTTTTTACTGTATTATAAGTGGATAGTAAATGAACTATAGCAAACATTTCTGAATTCCGTTTTACGCTCAAAATCATTTAAGAAACATCATTTCAGGGATTAAAAAAAACAATATATAAACAGCTGAAACAGAAAGGGACTCTTGTCATTGATGGGGTTTGGGTAGTGAATACTAATACCATTGTGTAGTGCAGGTGTAAGCCTGTATAATGATCCAAACCGAACTGCTGAAGATAAATCTGAGAGGCCTTCATTAATTCAGAATCCAATAAGGAGCAATGCTCAACTGTTCAAATGTTGTAGACTATATTTCTTTCACACACACATGCACATACACACACACACACACACACACACACACACAAAAGGCAAATGGTGAATGTTCTAATGTTGGCAGAGCTTCTCTGCTCCATAAAATTATCCAGGAACATGAGGTGTCAGATTAGTATTAATTCAGCTGTACTAAATCTGTGACTTCCAACACTAGGTCTATGGTCTATTACTTTAAGAGCTATTTTTATCTATGTGATGGGTAAAGATGATAAATAGATTATCAGTGAAAGCATAACTTTATACAAATCAAGGGCACTTAAGTTGACAGCATGTATCAATATTCGATATGTACCTTGATAAAGTGATTCTACTTATGAAAATTTCACCTAGCAAAATCACATCCATGTGTAAAAATGCATGAACAATGATGTGGTATAGCATTAGTGATAATAATAAAAATGTACATTTAAAAAATTTGGGGTGTTGGTAGCGATTTGAAATAGGCTTATTTATTCAGACTATTTCCAATAACACAACAAAATCCAGAGGGAGAGATTTTTGAAAGTAGTCTTAAGAAGCAAATAATTTGAAATATTTAAAAAAGTGGTAATAGAGATTGTTTCAGCTTCATTCTTTCTGATGTTGAAAAGCCAAACCCCTCCAGAGTACCTGGGTGGCTAGGTTGGGTTGGTTAAGTGTCTGCTTTTGGCTCAGGTCATGATCCCCAGGAATCCTAGGATTGAACTGCTGGATCAGGCTCCCTGAAGGGTGGGGAGGCTGATTCACCCTCTCCCTCTGCCACCCCACCTGCTTGTGCTCTCTCTCTCTCTTTCTCTGTCTCTCCATCAAATAAATAAATAAAATATTTTTTAAAAGAAAAGCCAAAACCCTAAAATTTTGGAAATGCATAATATTACATATTATGCCCTTATGCATACTATTTATATGTGTACATATGATGTATATTTATAACTAAATCTTATTTTTTTAAAGATTTATTTATTTCTTCATGAGAGGCACAGACCAAGAGAGAGAGGCAGAGACATAGGCAGAGGGAGAAGCAAGCTCCTCTCTGGGAGCCTGATGCAGGACTCGATCTGGGACCCCGGAGTCATGACCTGAGCCTAAGGCAGGCACCCAACGGCTGAGCCACCCAGCCCTCCCAACTAAATCTCATTTAAAAGAAATCCAAACAAATGAGAAGAATGAGTAGTGTTCGAGAAAGAGCTGTGGGCTTATAGAAAGGCTTATCTCAATTTGAATCCCATCTTTACCATGTGTGTAATTTTCAGCAAGTATTTGATTCTCCCTAATTTTCAGTTTTGTCACTTGAACAATCAGCTTACGGAAGATCCCATTTGTGTAACCATGGGTAACAAATGAGACAATATTTGCCTTCTACTCAATACAATGGTAAGACGTAAGTCTTCAAGGATGGCAGTTGTATTGTTCTTCATTATTATTATTACTAAAGTTATTGATTTACATATTTGTTAAAGGAATCTCTGAGGTCATCTAACCCAATAAATGTGCATGTATCCTTTTTACACAGATCAACCAGGCTCTACTAGAACATTCTTAGAGACAGAGAAACATTATTCTTTTAAGAAGTCCCATTATCTATAACTGTTATAAGTTGGTGTACTTGCTGCTATACTAAATACATACATGGATATATAACAACAAAATTGATAGCTTTCATCATTTTAACATTTATTGAAAATTATCATGAGTTTGCCTAATAGTTTACACATTTAAGCTATTTTATTATTTAGAACAAATTAAAATATAATTATAATAATTATTATAATATAATTATAATCAGTTTCATGGGAAAGTGTACAGTGATGGATTTTCTTTGGAAACCCAATTAAATGAGACATATATTGAAGTTGGGAGGCTCATATGTTGCAGAACAATGCTGATTTTTTGTGTCATTCTTGAGAAATAATGTTTGGTAATTGGAAAGATGGCCGAGCTGTGCCACACTGTATTTCTATTAAATAAACCTTTTTATTTATTTTATTTTATTTTATTTTTTTTAATTTATTTTTTATTGGTGTTCAATTTACTAACATACAGAATAACCCCCAGTGCCCGTCACCCATTCACTCCCACCCCCCGCCCTCCTCCCCTTCTACCACCCCTAGTTCGTTTCCCAGAGTTAGCAGTCTTTACGTTCTGTCTCCCTTTCTGATATTTCCCACACATTTCTTCTCCCTTCCCTTATATTCCCTTTCACTATTATTTATATTCCCCAAATGAATGAGAACATATAAGGTTTGTCCTTCTCCGACTGGCTTACTTCACTCAGCATAATACCCTCCAGTTCCATCCACGTTGAAGCAAATGGTGGGTATTTGTCACTTCTAATAGCTGAGTAATATTCCATTGTATACATAAACCACATCTTCTTTATCCATTCATCTTTTGTTGGACACCGAGGCTCCTTCCACACTTTGGCTATCGTGGCCATTGCTGCTATAAACATCGGGGTGCAGGTGTCCCGGCGTTTCATTGCATTTGTATCTTTGGGGTAAATCCCCAACAGTGCAATTGCTGGGTCGTAGGGCAGGTATATTTTTAACTGTTTGAGGAACCTCCACACAGTTTTCCAGAGTGGCAATAAACCTTTTTAAAAATGAGTTTGCTTAATACATGTTATATCTCACTTTGGTGGGTGACCCTTCACCCTTAATGAGTTTGAGGCAATAACTCCTCAGCCATCTTTATGGAAAGCATCCATACAGAGGAAATCTTTGATTTTTTTTTTTTTTTAATATAGAGCTGCTAGATTGCTTCCTTTTTGCATATAGCTAGAATATAATTAAAATAGATAATTTGAGAAAGTAATTACTGAGTTCTTTCAGTCCTTGCACATTCATTAAGGATTATACATATAAATCCAAATGAGCCTAAAAAGTATCGTTGTTGACAGTTCAAAAGCTATCTTGAGTTATAACATTAAGAACAGTCATTTTTTCTCAAAAATATCTGTTTAATATGGAACTATATAAAGTTATATTAATTTGTGGAATCAAGGTTTTAAAATACTTCAGAGTAATAAATTATGAATTGGCAGAACAGTTTGAATTTATATTTTTTATTTGTTTTATTTTTTATATATTTATTTTAAATTGAAAACAAAGGCAACTTTGTTTCCTTTTTGCATCTTAAATTTTCAAATCTTAAGTGTTTTGTTAAGTCATTATTATTTTCATTCGATAAACTGTATGCAAATGTTTCTATCTTGGCCTGTTCAAAATATATTTCATAAGCAGCTTTTTTTTTTTTTTTAATTTTTTTTTTTTTTTTTTTTTTTTTATGATAGTTACAGAGAGAGAGAGAGAGGCGGAGACACACAGGCAGAGGGAGAAGCAGGCTCCATGCACCGGGAGCCCGATGTGGGATTCGATCCCGGGTCTCCAGGATCGCGCCCTGGGCCAAAGGCAGGCGCCAAACCGCTGCGCCACCCAGGGATCCCTCATAAGCAGCTTCTTTTATTAAAACCGAAAGACAGACAATGACATTAAATGACATTAAATGAAGAATTGCTACATTGCAACCACTGGCTCACTGTGAATAAATTCAAAATAGGTTAATGCATAGGATTTCAAGCCAAAGCACAAGTATAAAAGTCTAGCATTAGTTGATATTTAAAGTCCTGAACTCAATTACAGTGTGAATTGCAATAGTTAACTCTAGTGTTGATAGTCTTTCTAATTGTTCCTCTTTATTCTTTTATTTTTTTTATTTTTTTTTATTTTATGGTAGTCACACAGAGAGAGAGAGAGAGGCAGAGACACAGGCAGAGGGAGAAGCAGGCTCCATGCACCGGGAGCCTGATGTGGGATTCGATCCCGGGTCTCCAGGATCGCGCCCTGGGCCAAAGGCAGGCGCTAAACCACTGCCCACCCAGGGATCCCTGTTCCTCTTTATTCTTAATATTGATTCCTGGTTAGTTATCCGATGTCCATTAGCAAATGAATAACTTATTTTTTCAATTGAAAGTTATCTTTGGTAGAAAGATGAGAAGGACATGGAAATTGAACAGGAAATTATGTTAAAAGTGATAAAAATAAGATTTTTTTCAGACATAGTTTTTTATATTAGAAAATTAGAATATTGATAAGGTATATTGAACAATTTTGTATTGCAGAGGAAGCATATATTTCTCAAAATCTATGGATTAAAGTGTACAGAAATATGCTTTTAAACTTTTTCCTTATTTTAAAAAACCCTTTTCCTTACTTAAATTTCAGGTTTTTATCCATTTTGCCAAATATTAACCCACAGTGACCTTTGGGTTAATCATTCAAGAAGACAAATGCAAAGAAATAAAAGTTTTGAAAGACATTTCTTGAAGGAGCAGGTAGGAGACTTGCTATACAAGGTATCAGGACATTATACAGCCATGATAACCAAGGCAGTATGCACAGCAAATGGACTAAGAAAACAAAAAAGTGGCCAAAAAGACTGCCATATATGGGTGTCTAATGTATGATGAAAGTCACATTTTACATTACTGAGGAAATCATAAACTATCCATAAGTGGAACCCAAAAAGTAAGTTTACTAGATAGAAAAAAAATAGTATCACAATCTCAATTGTTGATGAGATAATAGAACAGTGGTTATACTGTTAAAGACAAATCGGGACTGTATTGAGAAAATCAGTTTGGCGTTACATTATCTTACAAAGTTGAACTTGAACATTCCTATGACCCAGCAATCACACTTCCAGGAATATAGTCTCGTACACCAGAAGCCATGTACTGTCAGTATTGTACATAATAGAACAACAACAAATCTATCTGTAAAATAAACGTTGATTTAGGTAGAGTCATAGAATGGAAAACTAAGCAATATAATATTTGAGATAAAAGAGTAATGTTAAACAAGGCATTGAATAACATAATCCTGACACAGTAGATTCTACTAACGGGAAAAAGGAGCACAAATGTGTATCAGTATTCACTTAATACTTTTTAAGGAAATTGGGGAGGACATAGACATTTATTTCTTCAAATTGTGCATTTTAATTTACATTTATCTTTGTGAATGAAAGCAAATAGAAACTAAAATGCCATGAGAACTAGGGGAGCAACTGTTTTTAAAGCTAAACAAGAAAGGTCAAGTAGAAGTTTTAATTTAAGGAAGAATTTAAGATGATGGATAAAAGGAAGAATCTAAACTATTTTATGTGAAAAATGTTATCATGATTTTATTCAAATAAACTAAATTTAATTTCTGAAACAAATAACATATATTTGAAGTATATATTCACGGTTTCGGATGATTATTGATATAATTATATCCCCCCAAAAAAGCCACTCAGTATCTTACATTAATATAGGAAAGAAAGAGACATAGTTATTGTGAAATATTCTTTTCTCCCCAACTAGTCAATAAAGAAGCCCCCTCTCAATTAAAAGGACAATCTCTCAGTTACTCCACCTTCATGATGGGTCCTACCTCTTGACTTTATTCCTAGAAAGAGGAGAGTACAGAGGTTTATTTATGACAGACTGTCCTTTCTTAACTACAAAAGTTGTTGGCTATTTATTAGAAATAATGCATGCTTATCTAGAGTTTATCTGCCTCGTATCAGGTTATATGTTTTGATGTATATTTACCAAATAAGTGATTATATGCACTAGATGCAGAGGCAATTTTCTTACTGAAATAGAAGTAAAAGCAAATCTGGTGTGACTAGTGCATGTTAACAAATCATTGTACAATAAAGTTTAAGAAAAGGATTTCTGTTAAGACATAATGCATTAATGCTTGTGCATCATTCTCTAATCATATGTGTGTGTGTGTGTGTAGAGAGAGAGAGAGAGAGATATTCAATAAGTTGAAGTGAATTATTGTTATGTTGCCTTACATTAATACTGCCACTCACAAATTCATAGCCTAATTTTATTCAGGTACCACTTTTTAATATTTTTATATGATCATAATAGAAATACTGAGTTTAATTATTCATTTTCTACTTCTAAGAGTACACAATAGTTCAGGAAACAATATGTAAAAAGAAAAGCATTATTAAGCTCTAATGAAGATAACATTAATTACACAAAACTCATTTCAGAAGTTAATCAAATAAGGAAGAATTGTAATAGAGATTTAGCAGGTAACCTATAATATAAGCCCACATTAATTTATAAAGAAACAAAGAGAAATATACTTTAAAAGATTAATCAGAGGGTTACTTTCTTCTTTACCTGAAGGGAAATTAGAACTGGTTTATAATGACTCATGAAATTTAGGATTTTTTTTCAATACTTTAGTGTCATAAAAATGAACTGGATTTCATTATTGTTTCTCTTATAACAAAGGCTTAAAGAATGGCATTTCAGTGGAAAACCTCTTATCTGTAAAAATCCAAAGAGTAATGTATCATGGTAAGTGGAATATTCAAATAAGTCTAGTGTGTGCCTTCCCTTCTTTCTAGTTCACACTACAATGATATCAACTTCTAGTTTGTTCTAGATAGAGGAAAGTACAATGGCTTATTTCTGATGAACTGTCCTATCTTAACTTACAAAGAATATTGTTAATTTACTAGGAGTGATGTTTGATCTGGAGTTTTCTTTCCATATTAGTTATTAGGAAATTATTTTCCTGCTAAATTAAAATTTAAATAAATAACTGGTATTAAAATATTGTGCAGGAAGAAGGTTAGTTTTAAGGAAACGATTTTTTTTGGAGGCATAATGCATTGTTTCCCTTTCAGTTTTCCCTAAATGCTGTAAAATTTATATTTATAGACATGAAGGGGGTTGAACTCTATATTAATCTCTATAAAATTCGGAGGAGGAACAAATGAGTTATGTCTAGTTATATTTGAACTTGAACTCAAGCTTAGAAAATGAAGAGATGATTCAGGATTGGAAGAGGATAAAGATGCTGCTGAAATGAAACCTAAGATACAGGAAAGAAGGCTAATTCAAGAAAATGAACCAAGATAAAAATGGCCACCTAAATAAAATCAAGAGTTTCTGTTATTCACTCAGTCTAAAAATAGTTTTAGAGCACCACCTTTTGGGAGATGATTCTCTACCAGTTCCTTATGTTTCTGAACATCTTGCAAGCAAAGGCACTGACAGTTTTTGTTCCAGACTCTATTTCCAAGGCTGTCTACATAGTGAACCACTCAGAAAGACAGATATTGTCTTCCTCAGAGGAGAGAGAAAATTTGTTTGCTAGCCACAATAATAAGGCTAATGTCTCCCTCTGGGGCAAAGTTTGGGTGGATTTGATTGTATCACCTCATAAAAGATAGACATTTTCTGAAATTGGAATTCTTCAGATGGGAGCAAAAATAATTCCTGTGTTACACCCATCGTGGCCTATCTGAATTATTGCCATGAGATCTGGGGAAGCATGGGGAATCAGAGCAACATGCAGCTCATGATAACTGTTTTGCCGTGTGTAAAAAAACCTTTGTTTCTGATGCAGGAATCTTCTGTTAGTTTAAAAGGAGACTAAAATCTCAGGCCCTTCACAGTTCTTGACACTTACCAGGTGCTAGGCATTTTTTTTAGGCATTGGTGACACTAACTGAACAAAATAGACAACATCTTCCACTTTATTGGAGCTTACATTCTAGAGATGTGAAGTTTTAAATTCTAAAATTTTAAAAGAGTCAGGGCAAAAGGAGATGCCCAGTGAAAATGTCAGAATGATCATATACTTGAAAGATGTATTTATTTTTTATGCACACACAGATGAATGTTTATTATAATACTGTCTCTCAAAAATTAACAAAATGGAAAAAACTTGAATGTCCATCCGAATGGGAATGGTTATGGTTAACTAAATTGTAGTGTTGACATGAAATAGATTTTGCTTATACTAAAAACAAAACAAACAAACAAAATCAGTATTCACTTACCCACAGGATAGTTCATGACCTAGCAAGTGGAAAAGTAAACGCAGATTTCGAGTGCATTAATATCTATTATTACTTTTTAATGACAAAAACAATGAAGGTAGGAAGGAAAGAAGGAAGAGAGGAGAGAAGAAAAAAGGAAGAAATGAAAGAAGGGAGGGAGGGAGAGAAGGAAGAAAAATGGAATTAATGAAGGAAGGAAAATGCTCCATATTAGTCCATTTTTAAAAAGATTTTATTATTTATTTATTTATTTATTTATTTATTTATTTATTTATTTATGAAAGACCTAGAGAGAGGCAGAGACATAGGCAGAGGGAAAAGCAAGCTTCTCACAGGGAGCCCAATATGAGACTCGATTCCAGAACTCCAGTATCACAAACTGAAGGCAGATGCTCAACCAGGTACCCCTAATTACTCAATATTAACTTTTTGTAATCTCTGAAAAACATGAGTGAAGGGAGAGGGTAAAATTATTTATGTATATATAAATATATATATATAGTTATATATAGTTATATAGTTATATAGTTATATAGTTATATATAAATAATGTGATATAGGTATATAATGTATAATATATATAATATATACAAACTTTTTAAAATTTTTATTTAAATTCCAGTTAACTTACAGTGTAATATGAGTTTCAGGTGTACAGTACAGTGATTTGACACTTCACTACAATACCTGGTGTTCATCACAACAATTGCCCTCCTTAATCCCTATTTCCTTTCACCTATTTCATTTCTCTCATTCCCCCACCTACCTCCCTTCTGGTAACCATTAGTTTGTTTTGTTTTTAATATTTTATTTATTTATTTGAGAGAGAGAGAGAGAGAGTGATCACCAGTGGGGTGAGAGGCAGAGAGAAAAGCAAGATTCCCTGCTGAGCAGGGAGCCCCATGTGGAGCTGGATTCCTGGACTCTGGGATCATGACCTGAACCAAAGGCAGACACTTAACTACTGAGCCACTCGGTGCCCCCATTAGTTTGTTTTATTTAATTAAGAGTCAGTTTCTTTGTCTCTCTCTTTTTTCTTCTCCTTTGCTCATTTGTGTTATTTCTTAATTTGACATATAAGTGAAATCATATATATTTGTCTTTCTCTGGCTTATTTTCTTTAGTATAATACTCTCTAGCTCCATCCATGTTGTTGCAAATGGCAAGATTTCGTTGTTTCTATGGTGGTGTAATATTCCATTGTATATATACCACTTCTATAAGCATTCATCAGTTGATGGACACTTGGCGTGTATCCATAATTTGGCCATTGTAGATGTTATTTAATAGAAGACAACAATAAGTGTTGTAGGAGTAGAACATAAAACTAATGGAAGAGTGCATATTTTGTATCCAAATAGGAACTCTAATGGCATATATTTTTAAATTATTTATAACAGTGAGAAGAGAGACAAAGTTACTTAACCTCTTGTGTTTCAGGGACAGTGGTTTAACTACAGTTCTAGCATTTATTGTAAAAAAGTGGTTTAGCTACACTTCTAGTATTTATTGTAAAAAATTTAACTACAGTTCCTCACATTTCTAATAAAAAATTAGAAAAAAATAATTTTTACACAGAAGTTGACAAAATCAGAAAAAAAATGATAGAGTAGGCATGAAGTTAGAACTATGGTCTTGGAAATTACAAATCTGGATATTGATAACATGGCTGAGACGAAAAATTTTTATGAGTGGACTTCACTTTTGTTTTAGTCACTTTGAGCTTGGAATGATAGTAGTCTTCCAAGCAAAAGGGCTCATGAGACAGTTGAAAATTTAGCCCCAGAACTTAGAAAAAATTTTGAGTACCAAAGAAGATTTAGGGTCATTCCTAGTAGAGACTTGATTTCTAATGCTGTGAGAAAAGATAAGCGCTCAAGGATGTTACAAAAATGAAAGCACAATTGGCCAAAAACCTAACATTGAATCACCCAATTTCAGAGAATTGTAGAAAATAATCCACCAAAAAGAAATGGAAGAGGAGGAAGAGAAGCAGGAAGAAGACAAGGGGATTCCTAGATAGTACCAGTGCCTAACTACAAGTCAGGTAAGAGTATCAGCAAGGAAGAAGTGATCACAGTATACATAGTGACATCAGAATATTAACACTGGAGGAGAAACTATAGGTGACCTTCAATTTTGTAAGAGCAGAGATCACAGAATTCATAGAGATCAAATAAGAGTTTTAAAGTAATTTATTTTTAATGTTATATACAGTTATGAAATTAATTTTAAGAAATGTTTGACAAGTTATCTATTATTGATATTTTGACCGGGAAATAATTTCATCCCATAGGAAAATTTTCATTTATAAAATATCTTTTAAGTAAATCATTTACTCTTTAGTGTTTATAGTGTTTATAATGTAATTCCAACATTACAATCAGTAATAATAGTGCCTAACTATAGTTTCTTTATTTTCAAGAAATCTTTTCTATAGAGAGTTCTCAGGGATATCCATTAGTTTCTTCTATTCACTCAGTTATATTAAAGTAGGTGAAACTATGAAATGATTTACCATGAGCAAAGGGAGATGGTATCATAGGGGCAATAAAAATTCTTCACTATTTTCCTTCATTTTTTTATTTCATTAACTTGCTTGTTGCCTTGGGAAAGAAAATATATCTTCACCTTAATTTTTCAATTTGTGACATAAGAATAATAATAATACCTGCTTCAAATTTATCTAAAGTGATATAATTAATTTCAAAGTAAAAGGAAAAAAAGAGGGAGAACATAATTTAAAGTTTCATTTCAAGAGTGCTAAATAGTTTGGAGGATTTTTTATTATATTACTTGGTTTAGCTACACCATTTCATTATATTTAATAGTAATATGAAAAATATATTTCTCTGAAATATATGTGATCTCCTAAGCCTCTGTCTCTCCAACCCAATTCTGTCTAGGTTTATGAATAACCCCTGAGTTCATTAGAAACTACTGATGTGTGCAAAATAATTTGACACCTTCATATATTTAACTTTGTGAAAAAGTATTTTAAATACTGTTAGATTTGATGCTACTTTTATGTGCCTACCATCTTTTGCATCATCTTAAAAAAAAAAGTTAATGCACGATGTGATTTTAGAATGCTAATTTTTGCAGCTTCATGGTTAGATTTTAGTAGGCTATTACACACTCAATTTTGAAGAAAAGGAAACAAAATATTATAGATTATTTACTGTGATTTATCCCACCACTATGATATCATAAACATGGAAACCCTTAGCCATCTCTTTCGTTACTTTGTAATTTTTATAGTTTTGTGATAAGTGATTGTGTGCAGACAAGAGAATGAGTACCAAGTTATAAAACTTGTGGAAATATATTCTGTAGCTGTATTAAAAGCAAAGAGACAAAAAATAAAAGATTGACATACAAATGGTACCACCTACAATTTATAATTTAGAATTAAATTTAAAATTTTCAATTTTTATGATTCAGGACATAAAATAGTGTGATATTGAATTAATAAGAAATAGCCTACCTGAATTTTATTTCTGTGTAAATGAACATCTTATGTATTTTTATAACTGAAGCGATACCAAGATAATTGTATTAAGCTACCACTTATTGAGAGTCAGCTATATTCCAAGCACTACAGTTTCTCACTTGATTCTCAAAATATTTCCATAACCTAAGAATTATTATCTCGATGTTCAAATGAAAAGGATGAAGGAAGGGATAAGAGGAAAAAAGAAGGCACAGGCTTAGCAGCATACAAAAGAATAATGGCATAATTGCAATATAATCTATTTTATGAATCAAGGCACTTTGGTGGCACAGTCGTTTAAGCATCCAACTCTTGATTTTTGTCTCAGGTCATGATCTCAGGGTCCTGGGATCAAGCCCCATAGTGTCAGGCAAAGCACTTAGCAGGAAATCTGCTTGAGGTCTCTCTCCCCAGCTCCCTCTGCCTTTCCCCCCACTGCATGCAGGTACATGGGCATGCACTCTCTCAAGTAATGAATCTTTAAAAGAAAATAAAAACATAAAAATAATAAATAATAAAATATCACTGTTTATTATAGTACAAAATGTAAATAAATAACCAATTCTAGATTTTTTAAAGAAATATATTGGTCCTTCTCACTGAGACCCCAACATTAATTGGAAAATCCCAATTTTTAAAATAAAAAGTAGATAATTTTCTCTTGTTGATGTAAATGATAAGTAATTTTTTTTCTTTTTTATCACTTTCCCTGATATTAGCCTCTTTTTAATTGACATTTGAATTATTTTTCAAGGAGAAAACTTGCAGGGAGCCTGATGCAGGACTTGATCCCAGGACCTTGGGATCATGACCTGAGCCGAAGGCAGATGCTCTACCACTGCGCCACCCAGGTGCCCCAACCTTATCCATTTATATAAAGTAATGTTAGCCTTTCAAATAGGAAGTGGAATTATTTGTGATCAAATCAGAAAACAACCAGATGTCTTTCTGATATTGAGTTTTACAATTCAGTTTTATAAATATGCATTTAATTTCTAAATCAAAAAGTTATTAAAAGGGATAGTTACTGAGTGAAGATCTTTTGGCAATGTAGTGAAAGTTGTGAGAAATTAAAACTATGGAATAAAACGCACACGTAAATGCAGAGAATCACTCTTTTCCATCAAGTTTGGAGTCAAGTGAGAAAAAAAACAACGAATTAGCATATGTATAAGTAGCATATGACTCTGTTTGCTTTAACTGATAAAAGATACAACTTATCTGAGATAAAAATCATTTTTATAACTTCTTACTGTTCTTGGAATAGCCCATGTAAAAGAATGCTTGAAACTATGGAGTAGACATTATTAACCCATGTTGCTACCTTCCCCAATTTTGGAGTTTGTGGGTGTCCTGGGAGCTAGGGGAGGGAGGGTCAGAGATGGAGGGCAGACAGTAAACAAAATGTGCCTGATAGTTCCACTTAGCTGAGAAATTGGGGTGAAGACTGACCTCTACCAGGTACGACATCCTACTCCTAAAGAAATATTAAGGAGTGATGAGTGGTGGAAACAGCCAGGAGGATTTAGGAAAATCTCTTCTCATGGATAAAAACAGAACACTTAAGAAGTGGATCATCCAAGTCACTTTTAGATTTTTTTTTTCAAAATTCAATTGAAATATACAAAATGTAAAGTCTAATTTTCCATTTAGAACGCTAAGAGTGATTACTATAGATCTTCCTGGTTAGCATATTTGATGGTGGTATACATTTTTTACTCCCTTTTGGTCAATAATGTACTCAAGGTGTAGACAGTCAAATTATATAACTGGCAAATACAAATTAGCTTCTGTTTGAACTGAAATCACAGTGATTTCTCTAGCCTTTAAATCAAAACTCATCTTTCCTGAATCACTGCTGTCATGAAAACTCAAGTACTGAATTATGAAGCTTACTATGTAATTATTATTTTATTATCTATTTATGCTTGATATCCCAACTTCTAAAATTTTATAATTGAAAATAATAGTCACTTGAAAATAGTAGCTATTCAATAAATATTCAGAATTTTATTTTCTAATATTTTTATTTTATAATTAACTAGTGGAACATTTCAGCCCCCGCTTGAACTGAGAAATCTCAAAGGATATCAGGAGTGGTATGATAGGGATATCAAACTTCTAAGTTTCTCACTTTATTTGGATAAATTACTATTCCTTTTGGATTTCAATCCATTATATAATTTCTTTATGGTGCTAACTCATCACTTTCCAAAGAACTAATCATGTCATTTAGCAATTTCTGATAGAACATCAACAGTTCTTTGTAAATAAAGCCAAATGAAATATACGTTGTGTAGAAAAGTATGGAGGTTAATATTTTCATCTTTATTTTCAAGGTAGTTCCACTTTATTTTAGGCTCTGAGTCAAGTGTTTCTTCTATTATTGGATCCAATCTAGCTTCCATTATATAAATAGATCTTAAACACTGTGAATAAACTATTGAAAAAAACTGTTAACAAATATCTTCCTCTTTTACTGTCTCACGTGCATTTCCAAAATATGTCAGGGCTTCAATTCATAGGATATATGTGTATTATTATTTCATCATGTAATGAATTATATTTTTTAATTTACATTTTTTCTTCATTGTATAATGACCAAATAAGCCCTTATTTACATCAGAAGACTGCACATTTTAGTTTACTGACATGTGTGTCTTCTGGATTCTAGCTCTTTTTGAATATGACTCACTGGAAAATAAGCAGAACCTTCAGAAGGAAAACAAAATAAAAGAGTAAATGCAGACAATGAAGGAAGTATGTGAATCCCAAAGATTTGCTGAAGGAATCAGAAGAAGGAGGGGGAGATATTAGGAAGGTCTGTACATACACATACAAAATGCAAGGAAGAAATCTTAATCAAGGGATGGAAGATCAGAAAACTTATATTTTTTATTTAAATTTGTTTTGATTATTGATAATTTAGAAAGTTTTTTAGCTTCATAATTCATGATTAGTAAGTAATTTACTTATATTCATGTATATAAATATTTATTTATTTTAATTTTAAAAATTTATTTAAATTCAATTATTAGCATATAATATATTATTGATTTCAGAGGTAAAGGTCAGTGATTCATCAGTCTTATATAATACCTAGTGCTCATTACATCACATGAATTCCTTACTGTTCATCACCCAGTTACCCCATCCTCCCACTCCCCTCTCCTCCAGTGACCCTCAGTTTGTTTCCTATGATTAAGAGTCTCTTATAGAAAAAAAAAAAAAAAAAAAAATATTAAAAAAAAAAAAAAAAAAGAGTCTCTTATAGTTTGTTTCACTCTCTGATTTCATCTTGTTTTATTTTTTCATCTCTTCCCCTATGATTCTCTGTTTTGTTTCTTAAATTCCACATATGGGTGAGATCATATGATAATACTCTTTCTCTGACTTATATCACTTAATGTAATATCCTCTAGTTCCATCCATGCCATTGCAAATGGCAATATTTCATTTTTTGATGGCTGAATAGTAGTCCATTGTGTGTGTGTGTGTATATATATATATATACATCTTCTTTATCCATTCATCTGTCAATGGATATCTGGGCTCTTTCCATAGTTTGGCTATTGTGGACATTGCTGCTATAAACATTGTGGTGCAGGTGCCCCTTCAGATCACTACATTTATATCTTTGGGGTAATACCCAGTAGAGCCATTTCTGGGTCATAGAATAGCTCTATTTTCAAGTTTTTGAGGAATCTCCATACTGTTTTCCAGAGTGCCTGCACCAGCTTGCATTCCCACCAACAGTGTAAGAGAGTTCCCCTTTCTCCACATCCACATCAACATTGGTCATTTCCTGACTTGTTAATTTTAGCCATTCTGACTGGTGTGAGGTGATATCTCCTTGTGGTTTTGATTTCCCTGATGCTGAGCAATGTTGAGCATTTTTTCATGTGTCTGTTGGCCATATGTATGTCCTCTTTGAAGAAATGTCTATTCATGTCTTCTGCCCATTTCTTGACTGGATTATTTGTTCTTTGGGTGTTGGGTTCGTTAAGTTCTTATAGATTTTGGATATTAGCCCTTTATCTGATATGTCATTTGCAAATCTTTTCTCCCATTCCATAGATTGCCTTTGGTTTTGTCAACTATTTCCTTTGGCATGCAAAAGTTTTTTATCTTGATGAAGTCCCAATAGTTCATTTTTGCCTTTGTTTCCTTTGCCTTTGGAGATGTATCTAGCAAGTGTGGCCAAGGTCAAAAAGGCTGCTGTTTGTGTTCTCTATTAAGTAATCTAGAAGAAATGGGTGCATTCCTAGATATGTGTAAACTACCAAAAATGAAACAGGAAGAAATAGAAAATCTGAACAGACCCATAACCAGCAAGAAAATTGAAGCAGTTATCAAAAATCTCCCAAAAAAAACAAGAGTCCAGTGCCAGATGGCTTCCCAGGGGAATTCTACCAAACATTTAAAGAAGAATTAATGCCTATTCTTCTGAAGCTGTTTCAAAACATAGAAATGGAAGGAAAACTTTCAGACTCTTTCTTTGAGGCCAGCATTACACGGATCCCAAAACCAGACAACAATCCCACTAAAAAGGATACAGACCGTAATATCCGTAACGAACATGGATATCAAAATTCTCATCAAAATACTAGCCAATAAGATCCAATAGTACATTAAAAGGATTGTTCACCGTGATCAAGTGGGTTTTATTCCTGGGCTGCAAAGGTGGTTCAACATTCGCAAATCAATCAATGTGATACACTACATTAATAAAAGAAAAGACAAGAACTGTATATCCTCGCAATAGATGCAGGAAAAGCATTCAACAAAATACAACATCCTCTTTTGATTAAAACTCTTCATAGTGTAGGCAGATACAGAACATACCTCGATATTATGCCAATAAGAAAATAAATAAAGGCCAATAAGAAAAGCCCACAGCAAATATCATTCTCAATAGAAAAAAATCATTTTCCCCGAAGGTCAGAAACATGGCATGGACGTCCACTATCACCACTGCTGTTCAAGATAGTACTAGAAATCCTAGCCTCAACAATCAGACAACAAAAAGAAATAAAAGGCATCTGAATCAGCAAAGAAGTCAAACTCATACTCGTTGGAGATAACATGATACTCTAGATGGAAAACCCAAAAGACTCCACCATAAAATTGCTAGAATTCATACAGGAATTCAGCAAAGTGGCAGGATATAAA
The DNA here is from genome assembly GCF_011100685.1 of Canis lupus familiaris. Lineage (NCBI taxonomy): Eukaryota > Metazoa > Chordata > Mammalia > Carnivora > Canidae > Canis > Canis lupus. Next base: position 17,080,469 of record NC_049252.1, read on the forward strand.
ATCAGTGCACAGAAATCAGTTGCATTTCAATACACTTACAATGAAACTGAAGAAAGAGAAATTAAGGTGTCAATCTCATTTACAATCACAACCAAAACCACAAGATACCTAGGAATAAACCTAACCAAAGAGGCAAAAGATCTGTACTCATAAAACTATAGAACATTCATGAAAGAAATTGAGGAAGACACAAATAAATGGAAAAACGTTCCATGCTAATGGATTGGAAAAACAAATATTGTTAAACTATCTATGCTACCTACAGCACTCTATACATTTAATGCAATCCCTATCAAAATACCATCAGCTTATTTCATAGTTGGAAACTAATAATCCTAAAATTTGTATGGAACCAGAAAAGACCCCAAATAGACAGAGGAATATTGAAAAAGGAAACCAAAGCTGGTGGCACCGTAATTCTGGACTTTAAGCTCTATCACGAAGCTATAATCAAGACAGTATGCCACTGGCACAAAGACACATAGATCAATGGAATAGAATAGAGAACCCAGACATGGACCTTCAATTCTATGGTCAACTAATCTTTGACAAAGTAGGAAAGAATATCCAATGGAAAAAAAAAAATGTTCTCTTCAACAAATGGTATTGGGAAAATTGGATAGCCACATGCAGAAGAATAAAACTGAGCCATTTCCTCACATCATACACAAAAGCAGACTCAAAATGGATGAAAGGCCTAAATATGAGACAAGAGTCCATTCAACTTACATATTTTTAATAAAACCTTCAGGAGTTCCCGATGTTGCTGCTAATAACCAATCTCTATTACATATTCACCAAACTCCAACTATAAATTCATTTCATTTTAAATAAATATTTGATAATAAATAGCTTAGTTTCAACCAAATTATCTCAGTTCTTGGTTGAGAAGTTTTGTATATCCTCTGCTGATTGACATCACTCATAGAAAATGATGAATCAGTACTAGGAATACCTTAAGAGTCAGATAACAATTTCTTACAACCCAAGGTGCCATCAAGGCAAGGTTTCATGTATTAGAAAGAAAGAGAAAAAAAGAAAGAAAGAAAGAAAAAAAGAAAGAAAGAAAGAAAGAAGAAAGAAAGAAAGAAAGGAAGAAGGAAGCAGGAAGGAAGGAAGAGGAAGGACGGAAGGAATAAGGAAGAAGGAATCGCAACGTATCTCCGAATGAAGCAATTACTTACGGACCGGCTTACCTGGCGAAATTATTTCCTTCTCCGACTTCCTGATCCTTCATGCGTCCTTCCTTCGGACTCCGGAACTTCCGGAAGGTCCTTCTTCCTTCATCCCGTCCTTACTAAATCCTTCACTTCCTTCGGTCCCTTCTTGCAGGAAGGAAGGAAGGAAAGGAGTTTAAGTCCATACAATGTTCTCTTTTTCTGAGTAACAAGCAGTCCAGGAGCAGAGCAGCAGTCTAACCTGAGCCAACTGTGAGCTACCTGGAATGTGTCAGAATCTGTCCTTAGCAATCTCCATTTCAAATTTGAAAAAGGGAGTCTGGTTTTATGTTTTAAGTGCAAGAAACCCACATGTGAAAAGGAGAATTGAAAAAGGATATTCTTTTTGACAATATTAAAGAAATAAAGGGATTCACATTAATGTTTTCTATGTAAAACATGAGCGATTGGCCTTTCAATTCCAAATAAGAACTAAAATTTGGGAGTTTGCATTTTTTATGATGCTATCAAATATGTAATAGCATCTAAGTTACAACACACCTAATGCATTTAATTTCAAATGCATGACAGATGGATATCAAGATAGGAGATAAATAGAAGGTTTGTCTGAGTTGGTCTTAACGAAACTAAAGAAGAATATACGCAACAAATAAAAACCTCAGCACACACATATGTCCAAAAATTCAACCCTAATTTCTTCTCCTGAAAATGCTAACATGAGAGTCAGCTCTAATGTGTGTGTTAATTCAGTGTAAAAATGGTCAAATAAGGGTATTCTCAGGCAACTCATCTTTCCTTTGCAGGATAGGTAAAAATTGAAAAGGCAGGTGCACAGTTGGGGCATTGACAGCGACACCCCTCATATATGGTCAACATATCTCCTTATATTTGTCCAAAGAGATATAAATGGTTGGGATGTCATGTCATCTGGTTCTAACATTGCCATCTCAACCCATTGCATGAGCTGAAATGTCCTTGGTCTGTCTCTTACTTTAGTCTTATGGTCAGTCTTTTATTTGCCACAACAGATTTTTCTACCTCAACCTATGACACTTCTCCAAGCCTCACTCTTTCTCATCTATCTACCCAACTTAAAGGCCTTTCAATGTGAGGCAACAGAATACTTGTTGAAAAGTGAGTTAAATAATATGCATTGATTTTAAAATGTAGTAAGTACAGGAATAATTTGTCATATAATTGATTGATCAAAATGACATTATCAGTGCTATGGGTGACTTTAATTTACTGTTCTTGCCTTCCCCTCTTACACATACACTGGGTGCTACAGTTCAAAATATTATCTAATCTTAAAATGTCAGCCTCTTAGGGACATCTATCATAAGGACATTGATGAAACACAAGAAGTTGTGCTTAATGGCCAGCTTCATTTATTAGCCCAGCTTCATCTATTACACACCAATAAGCATGTATCCTTTAACTCTATTGTTCTAAAATATTCAGTTCATTGTCAGGGTAATGCAGATTTGAAACACATTGGGAGAACTCTCAATTCCTATGAAAATGACTTAAATTGGAAATACTGAGGTCCCCCAAGGAAATGAAGGCGTATTTAAAAGAAATAGTCTTATGCATAAATATTTGTAGAAAAGAAATTATTTTTTATGGTATCCCAAACTGAAATAATCCAAATGTTCAACAACACAATAAGGGATAAACTGATTATGATATACCAATCATGGAATATTACTGAATCATCAAAAAGGGAAAACCAAAACTGTATTTACCACAATGTAAGTAATCTTTAGTAACATGCTGAGTAAAAGATACCAAACAGAAAAAAATAATGCTGCATGATTTCATCTTTTGAAGTGGGGAAAGGATAAGAATCCAAGTAATTATTCGTTGAGGAATTGTAAAGATGAGGATTGTCTGGGAGGGACTTGAGAAATCTTTCCACCTGAGATTTTAAATTTCGAATTTTCTCTATCTGTGTACCAGAATTGGTTACTTAGGTGTATACAAATATAAAAACTCAGCATACTATATGTCTTTTATAAATGTTATCTCAAATATAAAAAGAAGATTGACATACTGGTAGAAAATTGTAATTTTGAAAAGACATGCTGTATTTTCTTTATATAAGACATGCTTTGGGTGGGGCAGGTTGACAATAGTACCATGAGGTGAATAGTACCATTCACCTAAAGTGAATGTTTTGATATGAGTCATAAAAGAGTAATGATAATTACTCTAAAACTTTTTCCTCCGAACTAAATGAAACATGCCTCTTTAAGCATCAATGACATTCCAGAGTTGTATTAGGACATGAGATGAAAACATCATCTCCACTAATAACTAGCAACTCATCAAAGCTAACAAAAGCTATAATAGATAAAATTTGTTCATAAATATTTTGATAATTCATTTTATTGTTTGGATTTTATTGCCTATAAATAAAATCTGACTCATTGGACATGGTGCCTTATTGCACATAACAGGTCTGAATATGCAAATAGATTGGGGAAGCATTTGAGAGAACCTTGTGATAAAATCCAAATAAGTACAAGAATATAACTTGAATTTTGCTTTTTTATTTTGATACAAGAATTTTCTCTATATTATTAATCTATCTCATTATAATTATTTGAGGTAAAAAAGTCTTCAAAATGAACATTCTAAATTAAATGCTTAGATTTTTCCCCCTATAAAGTGTATACTATTGTTCATTATGACAAATTGCCTTTTAATTTGACAAATATACATACACTTAGGTAAAAGTACACATGCTTTTCACATAAATCACTTTTTTCTGTTTTTGTTGAAGTTATACATATAGTATAACAGCCAGTACTCATCCCATCAAGTGCCCTCCTCAGTGCCTGTCTAAATCATTTTTTTAAGTTTAGATATTATCACCTGTCATCAAATCATCTCACTTCCCTCACCTCAGTGTTTCCAATCTTTTCTCGATTTCTCTCAGCTTCAATTAGTTTGTGTGAAGATTAAAAGTAGAAATACAGTGGAGGTTTATAGAGGGAACTATAAAATAACTTTAAAGATGTCAAAATCACATTAATTAATGTACTTTATTATGTGACATTTTGAATTTATCTTCTCACTTTAAGAGAGTAAAAATAAATATGTTCTCAGACTCTCCAAAAAATATTTAGTCTGGAAAATTTGTTCTTGCTTCATTAGTCATTTTCTTTTAAACAAGCACAACATGTATACTATCCATATGTAGAAGAAAAGTTATCCATTGTCTAACTGGTGGAATAAAAGGATCATTGATATTCTTTGAAATTGCACCACCAAGAGGTGCTCCTCTGTGATCAGTAACATTTTTAACAAATTTTCAATACAGAATTCAGTACACTACATTTGACTTAACTGTTTACTTACATATTTTTCCTACTAGCTTACAAACTTCCTAAATCCAGGGACTACCCCTTTTGTCTATTTTAGTCCTTAGATATAGTTAATGGTCAATAAATATTTTTTAATTGAAATGTTCCTTACCCAATTTTTAAACCACCCAAAATTTGTATTTTTTAACTTTGTTTAGTCACATTAGCCCAAATATTATCAATTATATGTTGATTTAAGTTAAAAGTTCTCCAGTTTTTAAAATAATAATCTGATAGTTCAAAGGATGTCCATTTTGTACAGCTCTGTTTAGTTGGCTATTTTCCTTCTACCATTCTGAAGTAAATAGAAAAAAATGGGCATTTTTTTAGTTTAGTTCAAACAATATTACATGAGTTTGGGGTGTACAACTTAGTGATTTGCTAGTTTATACATTATGCAATGTTCACCACCAGTGTAGCTGCCATCTGTACCATTACCTTGCTATTACAATATCACTGATAGTGTTCCTTTATGCTGTGCCTTTTATTCCCATGACTTCTTCTATAACTGGAATTCTGTATCTCCCACTTACCTTCACTCATTTTTCCCAACTCCCACCCTCCTCATCTTTGGTAACCATCAGTTTATTCTATGTATTTATAGATTTGATTCTACTTTTTGTTTGTTTATTCATTCTTTTAGATTCCACTTATGAGTAGAATCATATGGTATTTGTCTTTCTCAGTCTGACTTATTTCATTTTGCATAATACCCTGTAGGTTCATCTATGTTGTTTTGAATAGCACAATATCATCCTTTTTGTGGCTCTATAATATGCTTGTGTGTGTGTGTGTGTGTGTCACATTTTTTTTATCCATTTGTTTATTGATGGACACTCAATTGCTTCATATCTTGGCTATTGTTTATAATAGTGATAAACAGGGGTGCATCTATCTTTTTGAATTAGTGTTTTGGCTTTCTTTGGGTAAATAGTAATGGAATTATTGAATCATATGATAGTTTTATTTTTAATTTTTTGAGAAATGTCCATAGTGTTTCCCACAGTGGCTGCACCAGTCTGCATTCCCACCAACAGTGCACAAGGGTTCCTTTTTCTCCACATCCTCACTAACACTTGCTGGTTCTTGTCATTTTGATTTTAGCCATCTTAACTGGTGTACGGTAATATCTCGTTATGGTTTTGATTGGGGAAAATGGGCATCTTAATGACATGTATGGTAGTGGAAGAAAGAAAGTGAACATTGAACTATGTGTGAATTTGGGCGAAAAATGGAACTTGTAGGGGCTATTTTACTGACTCAGAAAGAAATCTGAGGACTCAAAGTAACTGGGATAGGAAAAAAAGTGTATAAAATAAAAGTAGGAGATCTCTAAAAACAAGCATCTGCTCTTTCACATTTTTGCCTAGATTATGTGGCAGTTCTAATTGCCCTCTACTTCTTCCATCTTCTGACTCACATGTCACATACTATCACATGTGTGTTTGTCTCCCTGAATCCATCTTCTATTTTTACAGTGAAGCTCAGTGTAAATTCTAGCTACTATACATACTTTAATATTCTAAAGAGATCAAATAAGTATTTGATCAATTCAGATTCTCATAAGGATTGTTAAAAGTATGTGTTTCTATATCATATTTTTAAATTTAGTGTTATATTTTTTTTTGTAGGGCTTCTCTGAAGCATTGTTTTTCAAATCTGGCTGCTTATTCCTATAACCAGGGGAGATTTTTAAATGCACTAATATTCACACATCAGTATATTTTTTAAAGCACTCCTGGTGATTCAAATGCACAGCTATGGGTGAGAACTAGTGCCAAAAATCGACTAAAACAATTGATTCACTTAGTGGACATTTCATATATAACTAATGACATCTTCAAAATCACGCAAGGAAATGATTTGGTAGAATGGTTTCACCAAATGAACTGAGGAAAAAGCATTTACCATGTTTACCTGAAAAGAAAAATAAAATATCACTTTCCAAAACAAAGATTTCAGGAAAGCACCTTTGAAAATACAGGGAGTTTGCTCCTTATTAAAAAATGTTTACTTTTAAAGTCAAGGATATTCCATTTGTCCTCTTCCTCCTCTATTTCTTCTTTCCCCAGAACAACACAGAAGCTACAAAGCAGTGATCTATTTTTACTTTTCTATTTGTAGAATTCTTTTAAAAAATCGACCTGTAAGAAAAGTGGTACTTAGTGTTGCAAGCCATTCTTTTAAAAATTCAAGATTTGTATTTGGATAACTCTAGTTTGAAAAATTATTTATTTTAAATGCCTTAAAAAGGAATTAACTTGATAAATGCAGGTTCAAAAACACAGAATATTTTAAAGTGGTTTTAAAAATGAATGTGGCTCAGAAACACTTTTTAATATACATTTTCTTTCACTTACCACATATTTTCACAGGGCTAAAGTTCTATTTTCTCTAGAGCTAAGGTGATTTGATATCTCAATTTAACCTAGAAAGCTAAAGTTTTTACATCCCATATTTTAGGGAATGTCCAGGTCAGAGCAGCTTACCCCAGAAATAAGTACTCTGTGTATCTTAGTGATTTATCTAAGATGACCTCATTTTGTGCTCGTTCACAATGTGATTCATGATTCCTCATGCTTTGTTCACAAATTATTTAGTTTCTCTTCTAGCACTCGTTCATAGGATGAAAGAATGCTGGTTTCCAGAAAATTTTAAGATTTAAAGATACTTCGTATTTTCTATTCGTATATCAAGACCACATGCTTAACTTAGAAGATACTGACTTTTAAGACAAATAGTTAATCTGCTAACTACTGTTTCAGGCAGCCTCTGTTTTCCTTAATTTGCATTTCTCTGAGGATAGTCTTTACTCTCAATTTGTTCCGAAGTGTGGAAGTGAAAGAATAGTTCTTATTTAATTGATTTCCTGAGACCTGCACATTTTGGTGCATTAACCAGGCACCATGAGAAACAGATGAGGAATTACTTTTGAGGAACACGGCTACATACAGAGATTCAGAATCTTTGTTTGTCACAGGACCTGATTCTCAATGTGTGCCAAATGAGTTTGAGTTGATGGTTTATGGTTAGTTTCTACTGACTTTTATTATTATTAGTTTTTAATGATTACTTGACTAGTTCTAATTGAGCAGACATTAGGTAAGTAAGACCAACTACTTTGACTAGAATTTGTGAATCTGATTTTGACCAGCTTTAACTAGATACTGCTGAAACAGAGATTCATTTATAAGGAAGAGTCTTTGTGTATCTAGGCCTCTTAGGTATCCATGACTGGTTTCTCAACCAGGAGTACAAAATCCATGTTCCAGTGGGGGCTTCCACTGTATTGGCAAGTGCTATCAAGCAAGCACTTCATCTCTATGTTGTTTTAGACATTTTAAGAGCCAAAGAAAAAACTATGAATAAGCTAACCTCTTGGATCCATGTGGCTTTTTTCATAGACAAAAGATTCCAGCACCCACATGGTCTCTAGTTAACAAGGAACATAAACTCAGAATATGGCTTTGGGTGGCAGGCATCAAAAATTTCTCTTCACCTACAGAAAGAAAAGTAGTACACTGTGTAAACAGCAACAACAAATTTTCAAAACAATGATGCCTGTCTTTTATATGTGATATTTCTTGGTTGAAATAGATGAACAACTTTTTGAAATTATTCCAAACTGAAGACCAAGAAGGAAACTTCAGGAGCACCTGGCTAGCTTAGTTGGAAGAGCATGAGACTCTTGATCTCAGGATTGTGAGTTGAAGCCCCACACTGAGTGAACAGATTACTTAAATAAGCAAGACTTAATTTTTTTTCTGTACATATCTATAATAATCTAGAATTCATTTTTTCTCCAGAAATCAAGAAAGAAGTGGGAAGATTTCAATGAAAAAATCATTATCAATATCAGAATGGAAAAGAGGAGAGAACAAAATACTATTTTACCCTATTCACCTGGATTAAATTAAGGAATCTGAGGACACAAAGAGTTAGGGTAGCTGTGGATAAGAAGTTTCTTGCCAGTAAAACTACTTTGGAAAAAACAGATTTATTTTTTTGTTTTTTTAAAGATTTTATTTATTTATTTGAGAGAGAGAGAGAAAAAAAGAGAGAGAGAGAGAGAACAGGAATGGGGGGAGTGGCAGAAGGAGAAGGAGAAGCAGACTTCCCTCTGAGCAGGGCGTCTGACTCAGGGCTCAATCCTAGGACCCTGAGATCATGATCTGGGCCAAAGGCAGAGACTTAATTAGGTCACCCAGGCACCCCTCAACTTAGACTTATATAGTTAGATTGAACAGTTATATATACCTTTAGTTATAGCCATTTCTTTCTTATCTTTAATTTTTGTGTACCTAGAGGTATCTAGAGAAGAGAATCCCTGATTGTTCTAGTTAAACACTCAGACCAAACAAGACACTACCCCATAGGAAATGGGTAAACATATTGTAGAAAATCCCACAGGCAAATAGTAGTGAAAATGAAGAGAGCACCTCAATGAATAATACTAACAAATACTGTGTTAGAAAAGCAAGTCTCAGAAAACTATTTATAGGAGACAATTTTTTTACATAAACCTCAAATATAAGTAAAATAGCCTATTTTAGATACATACATATTGATTAAAAAATAAAATGGGCCATGATAAACCACTCATATTAAAGATTACATCTAGGAGTGATATGATAGGTGGGAGCACACATATCCATGGGAGTTGTCATCAACTACACCTTTTCTTTGGCAATGTGTTGTGGATGTTCATCTGAACATTACAATAAATCTTTTTAGATGCTAAATTACGAATAAATGTCCATATCTTTACCAATGAAGTTAGCGTGCAATGAATCAAAGATTTTGATCAATACAGCTTTTTGACCTTGGGTTCCAAAAGGTCAAACACATAAGCAAAAGAAATAAAAATTAAAATTAAAAAAATGGGAAAGAGTTCAAACTAGCCAAGCAGAAGTTTGAAGATTACATCATAAGTGAGCAGTGCACACATATTTCTCGCCATAGTTGGATTTTGACCATAATGAAACCAATATAGTCAGAAGTAACTCCAAGTAAAATTTTTCAGAACCACATCTGCAGTTTAGGCAACTGTTAAATTAGTTTGATGTAAATAAAATCAAACTACAAACTTATCTAATCAACTATAGATAAGAGTAATAAATAAGATTTAGTTTAGTTTTTCCTACCTCATGAAAACTTTGAAATAAATGGGGAAGAAGTTAAACAATACATTAGATGTTACAAGTTCCAAACTACATTATAACTTTTAAGGCACTATTTTTGTGGCTGCATGTATTTATGTGAAGTTGTGTGTGTATGTGTGTGTGTGTGTCCCCATAATTTAATTCAAAGTTACTATCTTCAACTCTAGATAATAGAGTCAATAATAATAATCTTCAACTGTATCAAATAGCTTGAAAGAGACAGAAATGGCAGTAAACTGGCTATTTCATTTGTTTCCCTGCCTGGGTGGGTTGGATAGGGATATAATTCAAAAGAGCATTGATTGGCAAGTCTTTTTGTCAGACTGGCAAGTCTTTTGTCAGATTTTTTTTTTTTTTTTTTTTTTTGCCTAACTACTATTTACCTATCTAAATAAAATGCCAATAAGAGCTAAAGAGACCAGTCTATTTAAGGATGGAAAGTAATCCTTTCTGCCTCCAAATAAAATTGAATTATAACAATCTTATCTTTCTGGGTATCCATGTTGTTTAAAGATTGGAAGTTAAATTTTTTAAAAGTGGGCAGAAGTTTGTATCTAGAACATAACATTTTCACTGTAATAGTCATCCTTATTGTAATGCTAGTAAAATCCAATCAATGATAAATGTCAAAATCATAAGTGAATATACTGTGTTCTATAATAAGGGTTGAGAAACATGGAAAAAAATCTACTCTGGAGTAGTAAAAAAGAAAAGAAAAGAAAAGAAAAACTATGACGGCTCTTCCCTAGGGAGTATTCTCTAAAGACAAATGGCAAAGGTGTACATGAAAGGGCCAAATTTTAAAAGAGTAGAATAAAATGGAATATTTCCATTTGTTTTCTACCTTTTTCCAATCAGTGTTTTACTGAGTAAGATTAATAGTACCATTTAAAATTACAGTAAGGCTGTGTGTTAAGGAGATGTGATAATAGGAATACTTGAATTAGAGCAAAAATTACAGTAAGGCTGTGTGTTAAGGAGATGTGACAATAGGAATACTTGAATTAGAGCAAAGTAAATTAAAATGAAATTGAATGCTAAGCAAAGGTTATCAAAGTGTTTGAGAGCTTACATATGTCAAGAACTTTAAATATAGTGTCATACTTACAATTCACATCAGTATCATACTATAAGCATCGATACCCCCTTGTTCAAATGAACAACAGCAAAAATAAAAAGTGGTTAAATAATTTGCAAAAACTGTATAACTTACAATCCTAACACCAAGTGTTTGCTTATTCACTGACATTCCTCACCCCCTCTCCTGCATAAACGGGGTGAAGAATGTTGTAGCATATGTATTTGATGAAGTAGTATTTGGCTGTGATACCGAATTCAGCTGGGAAAAATTGTAGAGCAAAAAATGTGTAATAAACTAAGAGATTCTGGAAGACTGGTCAAAGGTCCCTGGATTTGTTGAATTTTTAGTCTTGGCTAAATTGTGGCTGAGCAAGCACTAATGCATGGGAGTTCAATTGAGGTTAAAAAGGATCTTATGAGGCACTGTCAGGGGAGCTTAAAGACACAATTCCTCTAAGAACCTGTGTAACTAAGAATCTAGATTCATACAGTTAACTGACAAAAAAGAACTTTTAGAAATGTGTTGGGAGAAGTACAATGAGGTCACTTTGGGATTGTGAAGTTACAAAAGGCAAAGACACTGTTCCAGGGACCTGCCATCTGTAGGTCATGTTGACCTTTCTGCTCAGGGGCCCTCATTATGTGTATGTGCTGTGAACACATTCTGAGCAGTCTGCTGAAGAAGAGTTTGAGGAAAACCAGCTCCTCTCAAATTTTTACTGTGTCATTAGAGAAACTGGGTGATTGTGAAATATGATACAAGAAATAATTCTAGTAGAAAGTCACACATCCTAAAATAAAAGGTTTTTAAAGAAATAGAGCAGACTTAGGGTTATTGCCAGGATGCAAGGTGTGGTAGACACAGAGATGTATGGGCCCAGATGCCCCTTTAAGAAAGCCCTTGTGGCCAGTTCTGGGAAGTCACTTGCTGCCAATTCTGGGAAGTCACTCAATAGATAGACTACAGCTGTCAGTTCTTTTAAGGACCTTGTCTCTTCAGAAAGCTGACTTTCCAAGGCCACATTCTTCCTGAGCAGTCTACATTCAGTGACTTTTCAAGTAGGGAGTATAAAGGATTGGAAATATCAGCTCAATGTGGGCACTCTTACAGGCAGTCTTCACCCCAGAGCTTCCCATGGGATGGGCCCAGACTTTGTCAAGCCTGGAAATGCAATTTCATTCCTTCCTCTGCCAAATCCTGAGTCAGCATCCTTCCCTTCACAGGTATTGATTCTTATTAAATATTTTGCACCCCAAAGTCCATCTCAAAATCTGCCTGCAGAAGATTAAACTTGTAAAATCAAGGTTAGTAGATCACAGAATGTGCTTCCTAAAAGGGAAGAGAGAGAGAGAGAGAGAGAGAGAGAGGAACATTTAACCATTAGTGATACACACTGTATTCAGAAAAAGGTTAATCTTGGAAAAATAGCAATCCAAGTTACACTTATTTATGAGAATCTGAGAAAATGCCTGATCCTCTTCAGTGATCGAAGCATCAAGACTGGAAAGAAAAAAAAAACAGAAGTCAATCTCAAATCTGTCATTTCAGTTGCATGGCCTTGGACAAGTCTCTTATCTCTTCAAGGTCCCGTGTCTTCTTTGGTAGAATGGTCCATAACTTATGTAAACAGACTATCTTTTTTTCTTTTTTCCCTTGAAGAATTTAGCTTTCTACCTTTTTTGTTCAGATAGCCTTTGTTCGTTGCACTAGAATGTCCTAGCAACTAGAAAAAAAAGATTAGTACTCAATGATTGAGAGGAATTGTACGGAAGATATGATTTATTAAATCAATTGATCATTACTACTTCTGCTATACCTCTGAAAATAAAGCTTCTTACCAAATGTCTCAATTTCACCTGAAATAATTTTGGAATTTTTGTTGAAGGATTTTTCATGTATAAATGAATTTTTTCTTCTAATGTAATTTAGGTCATCGAGACAGAATTATATTGATCTCTCTAACTAAAGATTACTTAGAAGCTATAGAAAATATTATTTCTTTCCACGCAAAACCATTGAAAACCTCACAAGGCTTTTTAAAGATACACATGAAGAGTCACCCACATTATGATGATTCTTTCAGGCTTCCTGAATAAATTGACAATTCTTTTCTTTGTCTATCCAGTGTACATGTGCCTATTTCTTAAAGGGTACATAAGATGTGTAGAATTTCATTGCTTTCATATCTGTTTCTCCTTGCCCAACTATGGGACCTTCAAAACAATGACTCCTTGGCCTGTCTATCCCCAGCAGCTTTCAACTGTTTGACATATATTATAGGTAAATTGGTTATGAGTCAATTATGTACATCCTATAATTAACATGTGGCCTGCAAATTGTTCTTAGCTGAGTTTTGTTTTTTGGTTTTTTTTTAAATCCTTTAAAAGTTCCTTAAAAAAATAGAGAAGGAAAAGATAAAGAATTACTCCCTTTCCAGATTCTAGCCACAATACATTGGTTAAGAATGGTTAAACTAGGGCAGCCCGGGGGGCTCAGCAGTTTAGCGCCGTCTTCAGTCCAGAGCCTGATCCTGGAGACCTGGGATCAAGTCCCACGTCAGGCTCCTTGCATGGAGCCTGCTTCTCCCACTGCCTGTGTCTCTGCTTCTCTGTGTCTCTCATGAATAAAATAAAATCTTAAAAAAAAAAAAGAATGGTTAAACTATTTAAACTGGTATAGGTTCATTGCATATTTTTGCACAAATTCTGATCCCCTGAAATTTTTTGAATTTCAAGGACTTTGTCTTTACAATGGGTTTAGTGATTTTTTCAGGAAGTGGTTTTAAAGAATAAATGTTATTTACACATGCAAAGTCCTAATATAATTCCTAGCATATAGTCAGTATTCCATGGCAGTTACTTTTTTTCACATCAAAAAATTAAATAAGCTGCCTCATGTGATGATTTTCCTCTAGATCACTAGAAGATGTTTGTAGCTACCAAAATCACTTTTGCAGTAGAATCTTGGATTCTAGATAGTAACTCCTACATAGAATTTATTTTGGCTCTCAGAATCTTAGGCAATTTATCGAAACTCTGATGTTTGTCCTATCATGGGAGCTAGGTCCTGGACTTCTTCCATGCAGCTCAAACATAGACATTATAATCAAAAGTTATAAAATAAAAAGTGCTTCTCTCAATGCAGTATTTCACAACCTCTGCTTATTTTTAACTCCTGCCAACAAAATGGTTAACAAGGCTGCCACCACAAAGTTAGGCCTTAATTTAGAAATAATTAAATTCAAAATTTCTTATTCTCTCACTGTGCATTCTTTGTATCATCTATCAATAAGAATACATCTCTAAAGTTGTCATAGCAAGATTGACTTCATAGGAATTTGTGAGAACTAATGAGGCAATTTAAAGTTCTTAGTAAAATAATACATTAGTACATTTCATCTGTATCCTTAAATATTATAGTATTGTTACTAGGAATCTTATGATTATATTTAGCTACCCTTCCCAATCTTTGAAATAGATAAATATTAACTTACATACACTCTACTTATTGGCTTAGGGAAAATCAATAGCACAATAGTAACACAGAATTTTATATAAAATAAAATATCTAGATTCATATTAGCTACTTTTGTGAGACACTTGTAACACTTTTATGAGCTACTTTTGTAACACTTGCATGTTATCCTCTTCTGCCATCTTTGTACCCAAATTTTTGTTAGTTTGAGTGAATATAATGAGATGCATAATTATACCATATGGCTTTACTTCTAGATGTATATATATTACACAACTCAACCCAAAATCCAGACTGTATCTCTTAAATGTGACCTAAAAACTCCATGAAATAGAGTTTGATGACCAACTGACAGGAATATTAAACAGAAACTCTCTACATTGTCATGAGTTGAAACTAAGTAAAATATTCAAATAATTTTTTTGTCTTATGCTATTCAAAACCTTTTGTGACTTTGTAGATCATAAAAGACTTTTTTTTTTTTTTTTAGATTTTGTTTCTTTTATTTTAGAGAGAGAGAGGGCAGGGGAGGGCAAAGGGAGAGAATCTCAAGCAGACTCTGTCCTGAGCATGGAGCTAGATGCGAGGCTCCATCTCACAACCCTGAGATCATAACCTGAGCTGAAACCAGGAATCAGACGCTTAACCAACTAAGCCACCTAGGCACCCTACAAAGTACATTTTATTTTATTTTATTTTTTATTTTTTTATTTATTTTTTTTTTTACAAAGTACATTTTAAATGCTTATAATACATGAACACATTATAGAATATATAGAAGCCTTATTATGTGCTTACATAATTGGGCTTGGTAACTAGTTTATTAACAAACAAATCAGTTAACAAGGAGAATCATAAGACAGATGCATTGTTATCTATCAAGTTAGTACCTATATTCATTTATTGTCTGAAGTTCTTAAATGGTTCCAAGGCTATACAATCTTTCTTTAATAAATCCGCATATATTATATTGATTAAAGGTTTCAATAAGAAATTAAAGTCAAATAGGAAATAACTAAAAAGACAAGATTTTTTAAAACATCTGGATATCCAGTAAATTTTATGACTTTTACAGTTGCCTTATCTAATTCTAACATGACAATTCATTAAATGAATGCCCTTTTTCCAGTTAACCATTTAATTTCAATAGAATAAAAAAAAACCTATTTGCAAGCACTTTTCACTAGTTTACTAAATTATTCATTAAAATTAAATTAGTAATCACAACATGGCAATGAAAATGTGTATTAATTCTAATGGCTACTTTAGTGCCACCTAGTTGAGAGAGCTTTCATAGCAAGTAGATACTACCATGTGCAACATCTATATGGGGGATTTATTAAAATAATACCTATTTGTACATAAGAAGTACTCTCCTTACCTTTTTTTTTAAATAGATATTAATCCCATAGTTTCATTTTGATATAATGACTCTGAATTCATAATTATGGGATGATCTTCCCACAATTAAATAAGACTTCAGAGAGTACATATTTTTTTTCCATAGCAGTGAATAAGATTTCTTAAAAAATTAGTGAAGCCACAATCCCTAAAACTTTCTTCTCCAAGAAGTTATAGAAATATGCTTATAACTTCATTTTAATATTCAGTGATGTCAACTAGTAGACATGATCTCCGTAATACAGATGAAAAAAACTGAAGACTTGTGTTCAAAGATCCCTTGAAAAAACTTGTAGAAAGACTATTCTTATAAAGTAAATGGAATACTTTGAGTGAATTTGTTGAAGTTAAGGACAGTAGATTAAAAAAAAAAACAGTAAACTTCCTCATTAGGTGCATGGTCTTTGCTCTTGAGATATGCTTTCTTATATTCAGTTCTCTCTGAATATTCAGTGCTCACCTTTTATCTCTGAGTGACAAATGTGCCTCCAAATCTCATACTCAATGTCAACTCTCATGTATTTCCTTTAATCTCTTACAGCCTTAACATCAGTTGAATTATTTTACTTGGGTTAGATTACAATTATATCTTTATTCATACAACACATATTAATATTTTTCCAGAGATGGTTGACAGTTTTAAATATTATATACATTTTAATTTCTTCTAAATTGCACATTTAAGATATGTTTTGATAAAGAAATTCAAAGACATATATTCAAAGGTTAAAAATTATAAGTAGAATCTCTTTACAGATTAATATGCCAAAAACTACATTTAAAAAATACAGTTTAATTCTAAGGATATATCACTTGTATTGTACAAGTGAACAGCCTTAAAATATGGAGTAGTTTACCAAGAAGAGCATAAGATTGATTATGAAACTTTTTGGATTCTGTTCCTAGCTCTGTTGTTGCTTGACTTTGGCAAGATCTAAAATATAGTCAACTTTCACTTACTTCATGCATATGAACTAAATTAAATGATTCCCCTCCCACCCATATGGTGGACTTTCTGCACAGATGCAGTTAGTATTACATGCTGTGCAAAATCCCAGCTGTAAACTGAAAACGGTGCTTTCATTTATTTTCTATTGTTTTTAGTTTTTTGAAAACAAGCTTAAGAAGCAAATGAAAAACAGAAAACAGAACCAGAGTACTGGCTAGGTCCACAATTTAATGATGAAAGATAGAAAGGGCTGGAAACAAAAAGGAAAAAAATACAAACATATTTAAATGTAAAGAATGTCAAAAATGGGGAAACTCACATTATTTGCAAGCTTCTGAAAATATATATTCTTTAAAAAATTGTCCTGCAGAAGAAAGACTCAGAAGTGCCAAAATGTCCTCCAAAATTCTACTGGAGAAAATATGTTCTGAGCGAAAATCCTGTGCTCTGTTTTCTTTCAAGGAGTATAAAAATCTGAAAACAGGGTAGGGAATCTGTGTTACCTCAAATGTATACCAATTCATATTCAATTAAGGCCGGGGCAATTGTCATCTTTAATATGAAGGTCTAAAAAAGGTAGGTTAAAAATAAATTAACTCTTTACTGTAACTCAAGGCTTTAGCTATTCTTATGAGGAATTTCTGTTCAGAATCTACTTTCAGATCTCTATATGTGTTGCAGTAGAAAACCAGTTTTACAATTCCTCAGGCTAAAAGCCAACCTGAAATCTGGAAGGATTCAGCATAATCATGTGTGTGTGTATAATAGGCAGAGAGAGAAAGATATGCCTGAATATGCATGTGAATTTTATAAAATGATGCACCCAAAATCTCTATCATCCATTATCACTTTTTCAATAAAACCATTTTTCAGCTAGGTATTTAGTTCTGTCATAGGCACAATCTATTTTATCTCTGTCTCTGCATCTATCTGTATCTGTGTCATTTCTATTTCTTCTCTTAGTTGAAGAAATGGCAAAAGTCTGGCCTCCAGACCTTTAGGAAACTTTATTTACCTTGAGATATTTCATCAGCTTATAGTAATGCAACTTGGTTGAAATAAGTAAGACTGCAGAAAAGTTTGTATTTCCACCAAGTTCGTCTCCAGCCTTTGCTATAATGGCACAAGTAAGGATTAGGCAAAATTAACAAAAAAAGGTATGAACTTTGTTGTTTATTCTTTTGAGTCTCACATGTGATTCTATTTACCTAAAAATGGAGGTTTAGTATCTATTATATGATATATTTTGCCAAATCCTTCCCATGAAAATCTTAACTCTATCCAAATTGCTCACATTTCAGTGAAAAATCTTATCTATTCTTGCAGATGTTCAGCATCCTTATATCAAATAACAAACATTAGAAGCACAAAAAAATTCAAGAATTTTAGCTAGACCTCAGCCACACATAGATATTGAAAATATATTCTAAGTTCATAAAGGGATGCTGGATTGCTCTGAACTACACCGAACACATATAAGTGAAGTAGTATCAGAAGTTGGAAACATTTCTATTCTGGTTATCTATTGCTGTGTAGATAACTGCCTCAACAGTTATGGCTTTTAAAGCAACAACAGTTATTTCCTTTGATCACAGATCTGCAATTCCACCAGAGTTAGGGTGGGATGACTCCTCTACTTTAACAAAGCATTATTTGGTGTGGCTAGACAGTGGCTGGAGAGGCGACCACTTCCAAGATGTTCTGTTCATATATGGCTGCTATCTGAATCAGAATTGCCAGTCGTGGATCTCAGTTCCTTTTCTAATGGGTATCTCCTTGAAACTACTTAGGATTCTTCTTAGGATACAGCTGGGTCTAAGAGAGATATTTCCAAAAGACTGACGTGGGAATTGTTACTTTGCTAAGGCCTGAGCCTAGAAACTGTCATAGCATTATTCTGATAGATATACTGTCAAAGCAGCCATACAAACCTCCCACATTCAAGAAGAAGGAACATCGGCTCCACCTCTGGGTAGAAAAGTGTCAAAGAATTTATGGCCAGCTTTAATTTTCCATGAACATTAACAAAGCCACATAAGGCAGATTATATGGAAAATCAGTGAGCTAGATTTGAAATACCCCCAGTTTCATGTTTAGTCCTCAAACTGTATTCCTTGTTAGTGCACTCCAATTTTATGTGAGTGTAACCTTTTTCAAGTGTCTTCAAAACACACAAATATCTTGGTGAATAACTGACTTTGGATAAATTCAACAATTTTGAATACCTTCAAGACATTTTATATATGAGACAGATACAGTTTATCTTTCCTAGAGATCCTTCACTATTTTGTTAATAAAAATGCAATTAAATATAGTTAACATAGTTATGGTTTACCTACTACATTATAGCTAAATTATTTAGTATTTTAGTAATTATTTGTTTCTGGCAGCTAATTGAAATTAGTTATAATGTTATAATTTTATTTACTAATATTATAACCTATAACAGTAATAATGATGCATTAATTTTAAGTACCTTATGTCATCCTAGACTGTCACATTCTTAATGTGTCCTTCATAGTTTAATAAAATCAAAAGAAAACCCAAATTAAAATCTAATTAATGTGTAGTTCTCAGTTGGCAAGACTCAAAGCTAACCGTTGTCATGGCTTCTAAAATTTGAAGTGCATGTTTAAGTTGTTTGTGAAAAGAAGTGTAATAATTTTATGGGCTGACATCCGACTATGAGAAATACTGCAGTAGGCCATCATCAGGGATAGCCCAAATGGGGCAGAAGGAATCATTTCATTGAAGATTGAAACTCTGGCAGGGAGGCATTGTTGTTTAGCAGAGATGGAGTCCTTGGGTAGCTGAAAGTTATAAAAGGCAGCAAGCCCATTGTTTTCCTGACCTGTTTAATTTTTCATTCTATCTGGGATTCATTGTTCAACAATGAACTTCACCCCGGCCTCAAGAAGGCACTTGGAAAGCACCAGAAGCTGTTTCCCTACACGTACACCTGTATCTTGTAGACCTTTTATATTTCTTATTTGCCAGGATAGTGGTAAACCAAAGTGACAGCAACTTTAGTTGAATCTGAGTTGTCATTCTTGCCAGTCTTTGAACACTGATTTGGCTTTGTAGTCTAGCTCACCGCTGACAGAGCTGTCAAAGGCAGATATTCCATACTCGAGAAAGAATTTGATGCTCTGAAAAACAAGAGAACTTCAGAGGTCATATTTTAATAATCAAAGGGCAAATATTTTCTCTAGTCTCAAGACTACCTCTGAAATACATTTCCTTCAGTACATATGAAAAATAGTATACTTAACTGAAATATAAACCCCAATCTTTCAGGTGGAAGAGATGCTCAATACTGGCAATTATTTTACACATACTTTACAAATGAGAAAAATACTGGGAAGTGTAGGACCTTGCCTCAGCCACACAGCTTATTAGAAGGAGAGCAAGAATTGGGACCTCGGCTTCTAGGCCTTTAGTTTAGAGCTTCCTACGTGGTTATCACAAGTTAGGATTTTCTACTAAAATATGTGATCAGTATGAATGATGTGACAGCCTATTTTAAATTTTTATTGTTTTAGCAACTGTACATGGAAGTCTCTTTTGTTGAGTACTAATATTTCTCTGAAAAAGCAGTAGAATTATGAAAGGAAGCATGGAACGAACATCTGGCTAAGATAGAATGCTATGTTTCAGCTACTGAGACACACAAATGCTGAGTATATGAAAAATATGTATAATATGTAACATATTTAGATCTGGAGAGAGAGAGAGATGTGTGTAAGGTGACGTGGTCTGCCTGGGATGTTCTAGTGTTCGCCTGTTGTGCTGCCATAACTATTAGCACCACCTATAAAATAATGGCGGTTACAAGGCCACAGACCATGACAAAACCAAAAGAAATCATCCTTTCTGTGAATGGGCAAAGACACTGCTAACTATTACCAATTAGCGGACTGAAGTGACAGATGATGAATGGAAAGAGTGTCATTTGTGGATAAACAGAAAGCTAAGCCTGAACTCCAAAGTTTCTGGTGATAAATCTTCTATTTAAAAACCTAACTTAAAAATTCAAACATAAATAATTTATATAGGAATTTGTATCAGTCTTGATTCCATTGGGAAAACAAGTCACTTTAATGAAATAGTTGGCTTAATAAGTTCATTGGAATTATAGGACTGTAGGGAGAGATAGCGGAGCTGCCATCAGAGGAACCAAATACAAGGTCATTACAAGTGGGAGGGAAGGAAAACAAACATCAAAATCTTCATCTCAAGGGCTGGCATGAATAGTTAAAAGCTGTTATTGGCTGACTCATCAACAGCACCAAAATGGGAACTTCTCACGTTCTTGCTGAGAAGCTCCTGTGACTCTTCAGTCTGCCCAGAATTCTGGAAGAAAATACCTTCTAAATATTACATGAGCTCTCTTATTGGTAAACTATAAATCAGGGGTTCTAAAAAAATAGTTCTCAGCTTTTCCTCTACAGTGAAGAGGAAACTATAAAAAGGGGGTGCAGTTGATACTGGGCAAGGCCCCAAGAGAATTGAATGCACTCCAATTGCCCATAAATGTTTCCACAACCCAGGGAACCCATGAGACACCTTGTGAAGACAGTGCCTTTTAAGAAGGGCTAGCACAGAATATCAAAAAGCAGAGACATGAATCCTTTCCTCTGATACTGAATTAAGAGAATAAAAGGAAGATTCATAGCCAGAAAATGGAGATTTAGGACATTATGAAATTTAGTTTACAATAAGTTATTCAGAGAGATAAATGGAGAAATAGAATTTATAATGGGCCTAGGACATTTTAAAAATACATAAATTCCAGAAACAAATAATATTGGTGTTTACATTAAAAAGTGATGTATTAGAGAGTTAATTAGTTACTTGTTGGTTAATTGATTATTTGGCCAATAGAGCTGAGGAAAATACCAAGAATACATCACAGTGAGTTTAAAGACTGAGCTAAGGAGACAGGATAGAACCTAGATATATATCTTTATTTTTTTAATATTTTATTTATTTATTTGAGAGAGAGAACATGAGCAGAGGGGGGAGAGGGGAGCAGAGGGAGAAGGCAAAGCAAACTCGCCACTGAGTGGGAACAATATGTGGGGCTGGATCCCAGGACCCCAGGATCATGACCTCAACAGAAGGACAGCTGCTCAACTGACTGAGCCGCCCAGGCACCCTGGGATATATGTCTATAAATGAACACTAGAAATTGGGGAAAAGAGACAAGGAAGAGAGGCTATACTTAAATAGAAAGTGGATTAATTTTTCTTAACAGATATAGAAAGACATGATCTCAGACTAAAAGACCACAAGGAGTTCTGAGTAGGAAAAGTAATTTCCACTCTCGAAACATCTAAAATAGAGAAACACTTTTTTACTTCTATAGATATACAGGAATTATGGTAACATTTGAGTAATTATAAGATATAAGTTAACATGTAAAAGTCCCTTCCAACTCTATTGACTAGCAATTTGATCATAATCACATAGTCTTTCCACATTTGGAAAGTGGGAAGAGTACCATTGGTTCTACCTACATCGGTGGGATATGCTTAATAAAAAAGAAGGCATACTATCTTAAAGTTAAGAAACTGTGAGGGAATATGTGGATATGAATTGCTAATCTCCATCACTGATTTGCAACCTCAATGTGCTGTTACTTCTCTTTCATCCATCTAACCATTCTTCAAATATTAAAATGTTTATCAGTATGAAAAAATAAAATTGGGACAAGTGTTGGAGTGTGATGACAGTTATTTAGGGAGGAAAGGTGTAAGACAGTGGGTGAGTGACAATTTGTTTAAAGTTCTCATTTCAAAAAAAAATAAAAAATAAAAAAGTTCTAATTTCCATTAAAGCATCATAGTTATATTTAATGATGTTATTATATGCATTAAAATGTTGTACAAAGTTCGAGATCAAAAACTGCTTTCAAGTATAAGAATCACCAGTGATGAAGACTGATGGCTTCAGGTTATCCTGACCTTCTGAGAATTACATCTAAACAGACAAGTCCTCCAGCTTTGGAGATACCACATCAAATTATCACTTTTCAAGATTGAACCAAGTTATATGGAAGGTGAATATGAGGAATATTAACTGTATTAATTTAAGCATTTACTACTGGTTATATTCTAGGAAAGAATGATGATTAGGAAATTAAATGTAAATCTTTCTGCTCTGTTAAAGTACTTATATAAGCCATCTTAAATTTCGAGGACCTGACATTTAGCAGTAAATCAATCAATAAAATAAGTTGTAGCAAACCTGAGATTTTAAAAATAGAAGATGGAAAGAAAAAATTGGTTTTGGTTTTACTTTTACTTTTTTACAATGCATATTACAAAGTTAAACCTCAAATGTGTTTTGTAAAATATATAGTATTTGTAAAAAATAATTCAGAAAAATAATCAGTGTACAAAATATGTTTCCTCAAAGAACAAATTCCTTTAAAATCAAATTATCTTATTCAAACATAGACTGAATATTCATACTGAAAACAGCTGTCTATATAAGTCTTTTTTTTTTTTTTAATGGAAAGGCCTCAGTACCTTTTTCCCCAAAGAAGTTAAAATAAATTGGGTCCACCTTAATCAAGGTTATGACTTCCTTGAGGCTTATCTTCTGACAGAATCATTTTCTACAATCATTTTCTTTTCTGTTAGCAACTATTGTCTAGGGCTTTTCTGCTTCCATCACAGTCCTCTGTCTGTAAGTAAAAAAAAAAAAAAAAAAAAAAAAAAATCTGATATCCAATTATTTGTACTTTTTTTTTTTAATAGTCTAAACTCAATTAGAATTGATTCACAATTAGGCATAAATTAATTATAGCTTCTAAATTTCTGGTTTACAGGTGGCAGTCTAATTAGGTGAGCCTTAACAATGATGCCTGACTTCATTGGCAAGCAGTGAGATTGGAGAATTGGAGGGGAAAGAGGAAGGCAAGTCCTGAGAGCTGGTTTCATGTAGAAGGAATGGACATTTCACCCTGCCTGGATATCGCACCCAGCAGCAGGGCCTACTTGCCTCTCCTTTCCCAGCAAACGACACAAAGCATTCAGTATTTCCTATCTCCTAAAAGACTTGTTCAAAAATAAGCAATATTCAATGTTGATTTTCTAAAATATCACCAAAAACAAGTTGATGAGACACACCCCAATTCATTTCTTGCCGTGGTAAACAATACTACCCTGACAGAGGCAGAAGAGCGCTTAATGAGATTTTAAAGTCTTCTATATGGTCATTCAGTGTGGAGGCTTGGTTAGGATTGGGTAAAACCATAACAACATTGGTTAGGATCGTGCACAACAGGGAGGAGAGAATTTTGAAGTACTACAACGGGTCTTCACATTCAGAAAGATCCGAGAGTGAAAAATGAAATTATTTCCAAATTTTACCTTCTGGGGCAAGAGATTTCTGTAGTACTAAAGTTAAGTCCATGAAGTCAGTGGAGGAGCAGAGACATGTTAATGCAGACAGTAAGCTGTGTGAATGTAGTCTCCATTCACAGCAGGGAATCTCAACAAAACAATATCAAGACTGATGAAGCAAGACAGAAAAGCAGGCACCAGAACAGAGAAACAGCAGGCTCAATGAAGGGAAACATTTTAACACAAAGAAACAAAACTGTAAGATTGGATTTTAAAGTAAGCAAGGCTTTAAACGCACATACACATACAAATAGGGTAACATAGTAAAATAAAAAATTTTAAAAATAGCAAAATGGATGCTGCTGAAGAGTTAATAAGCAGGTGTAGTTGATATTGAGGATTGCTCTCCAAAGGAAAAGGGTTCAGAATGTATAAAGAAAGAGGTAAGAGATTTGAGGAAATCATGTAAGTTTCAACATCCAAATTGAAGAAATGCCAGAAAGAGAAAACAGAATATCGAGGAATCAGTGATACAAAAATCCATTTCACCTAAGAATGTCTCAAGACAGAATTAACTTTGCATTTCCATTCTAATGAAATATGTTTTTAAAGATTTATTTATTTATTTGAAGGAGGTAAGGGCAGAAGGAGAGAATCTTCAAGCCGACTCCCCACTGAGTGCAGAGCCCGATGCAGGGATCAATCTCATGACCAATCAGATCATTACCTGATTTGAAACCAAGAGTTGGATGCTTAACTGACTGAGCCACCCAAGCACCTGTGAAATATTTTGTTTTTAATATGGAATAAAAAGAGAACATTTATACTTCACAAAACAAGTCTCTGCTATTGCAAAAAGCCAGGAAATATTTGAGCTGCTGAGGAGCCCATGAAATCACACTCTGACAGTTCTAGAAAGTGACTGTTGCTTATGCATTATGCAGAATCTTGTGTCAGAGATGGTCTAACCCTACGATGGAAGTCTCTTTCTTCTTCAATATCCTTGGCACCATGACTGCTGGGAAGCTTTTAATGTCTAAGTGACCATGAGTGACCAGAAATTTTTAGGATGAAAAGTTTATAGTCTTCATGTATTACTTAGAATTCTCTTGCTTATAACTGGTACAAAGTATATTGATGGTCAGTCAATTGTCTCCAACTTTACTTAGCTTCTTTGAATCTCAATCCAGTCAAAGATTATTTTCAGAAGCATTTGGTGGAATTATTTTAACTAATTTCATAACAACTTCCTACCAACACCTGTGTTTCCTATTACCACAAAATAATTGTTTTATACCTTTTATTTCTGCATTTGG
Source organism: Canis lupus familiaris (assembly GCF_011100685.1). Lineage (NCBI taxonomy): Eukaryota > Metazoa > Chordata > Mammalia > Carnivora > Canidae > Canis > Canis lupus. The sequence continues at coordinate 17,105,750 of NC_049252.1, forward strand.
TTGTAAAATTCCTTGAAAGGGGTACTATCAAAATGAATCCATTTGGGTCACCTGGGTTGCTCAGTGTTTGAGGGTCTGCCTTTGGCTCAGGTCATGATACCTGGGTCCTGGGATCAAGTTCCGCATCAGGCTACCTGCAGGGAGCCTGTTTCTCCCTCTGCCTATGTCTCAGCCTCTGTGTGTGTGTGTGTGTGTGTGTGTGTGTGTCTCATGAATAAATAAAAAAAATATTTTTTTAAATGAATCCATTTTATTAAGAAAGGTATTCATGTTCCTTCAAAGTGGTTATTCAGAAAAATAAGTACAACCTGTCAACTGCTCATCACAAATGCCACAAGGCAGTTATAATGCTATTGTGGTCCAAGAGCCACAACTTCATCTTTGAGCAGCTAAAGAAAATCCTTACTGAAATCACATTTTATTATGAGCTGCATTCTCTCTTTAGATTCATAAAGATTGTTAGCTATGTTCACAGCAAAAAGAGAAGCATCCTGCCTTGCTCCAGGACCCACCATTAAAGCCAGGCTTAAATGACACCTACTAATTTTGATCTGTATGAAAGCATCTCATTTTATTCATTTTATTTTTCAGCACTAAAATAACACCCCTCTTCACACACTTTATCATAGAGGCTACCTACTAAGGGGATGAAGGTACTGTGTTTCCATTTTTTCATTATCATTGTCAAACCAAATCAAATGTGGACCTAGTATGGAGAGACTTGATTTGAAAGGATTATTCCAAGGGTAAAAAGGACTATTGCAAGAGAGGAGGGGAATAATTGAAATAATGAGAACCCTCTGATCATAAGATATTAGAGTATCTCAAGGATTAGGCAAAGAGGGTTTTTCTAGAAAGGAGTGAACAGGGGTAAAAGGACCCATGTGGGGGAAGTGCGATGAAAGGATCCAATAGGAGATCAGAGTAATGTCTGATCTGAGGCCAGCCTAACCTCAGGAAGAGCTGTTAAGGGGTTGCATGCCAGCCAAAGCTAGGGACCCAGGGAGGAGGAGAAGATTTACCCAAATTATTTTGTTCTGTTTTGTTTTGCTTTCACAAGCATTTTGTTCTTATTGACCAGTGGGAACAGGTAGTTCAGCTAATGATTTATGAAGCAAAGAATAAGGAATTTGGAGAGTTTGTCTAGTTTTGTCATAGGACAGCAAGGGAAACATCCATGAACCTTAATTAAGTCATGTGGGGAAGGGTGATTTATTAGAGTTGGCCTTTTTTCAGAACACAAGAGGGTGGGCGGTTTCTTAACCTTCGCTGTTGCCAGGATCACCAGGCTAAGGGAAAATGCAGTATTGTCACCATCAAGGACATTGTAGACAGGAGCCAGAGATGCCTAAAAATATGTCTTGAAAGTTCAAAGCACAATTCTGTATAACCACTTAGTCATCCATTGAGGTTAGAAATAAAGCATTTAGAAATTCTTTGAGTAAAAGAAGGTTTGAGCATAGCCTGAATCTGGCTGTGGCATTTAGTATTTGTCCTAATAGGCACAAATAAACACACAAAAACAGAATAATGGTGTCTGTTAGTGTTTAAAAGTCACAAAACGATAAGATTTCTATCTTTAAAATTGGTAATGCTTTTATAGATTACCTATGATGTGAGTTTTGTCAACCTACTATGAAATATTCACATTTTATTTCGTCTTAAAGAATGCCTAGAATAAGTGGCCAGGGCATCTATGTTCTCATTTAAAATGTAGCAAATGGGTAAATAATTATTGGAAAGTGAATATAGAATGTAACTTTGAAAATAGTTATAGAATATAGAATATAATTATTCTATAACAAAAAATACAAAGTTCTAAACTACAGATTTTGAGTGTGGCCTGTCTTCCAATCCTGATTCTATAGGTGACGGCATTAGTTTTGTCATTTTGGTAAGTTATTAAATGCTCTGTGCCTTATTTCCTATGTCTGTAAATTGATTACACCAATGTCTACCAAAATTAAATAGAATAGGTATGTAAAGTCCATTTACTGCATGTGGATTAGAGTCCCAGAAAAAAAAAAAAAAAAAAAAAAAAGAGCAAAAATAAGGGGTAAAAACCATTGTTTTCTTTTTTTTAACAGTATAATAGTTTGGCTTACATATATTGTGAAATGATTGCCACAATAAGTTTACTTAGCATTTATCATCTTATATACACACATTAAGAAAAAGAAGCAAAAAAAAAATGTCCTTTTTCCTGAGGAAAAAGGAAAGAGTTAAGAACTCTTAGAATTTACTGTCTTCAAAATTATCCCTATATGTCATATAGCAATGTTAACTCTAGTCATCATGTACATTTCATTATATTACATCTGGAAGTTTATACCTTATGACCACCTTTTTCCAAGTCCCCTTTCCAACACCCCTGCCTCTGGTGGCAACACCACTGATCTCTTTTTCTATGAATTTCATTTGTTTTGGGTTTTTTAGATTCCTTATATGAGATCATACAGTATTATTTGTCTTTTTCAGACTTATTACACTTAGCATAATCCCCTTAAGTTTCATCCCTGTTCTTGCAAATCCAGGATTAACTGAATTAATAAATTCCCCTATGAATCTCGGTAATATGGACAGTCAATACATGATATCTAAATATGACAACTGACTCAGTGTATCAAGTAAGGAGACCACAATTCTGAATCTGCTCACCTAGAGCAAACTCCCCTTGGTCTGCCTACATACCACATAACTATTCTTATTCTTGATTACTTTTTTCCTAGGTCAAAATCCAAAGGCATTTCAAGCTCATATATTTTTTTTAATTTTATGAAATATTTTTTCTACTAGCACTAAGAAAATTATGACAAATACACCCAATTTCAAAAGCAAATCATTTTCATGTCATACCCCTAGAGTTTCCTCAACGAGCATAATAATAACTGGGTCATTATTCCTCTGAGAACTGAAAATGAATGTTCATAAAGAATTGAGTTTTTAAAAGCCATAATAACAAGGACTTTTAAATGTCACATTTACTTACCCAATTCACCTTTTGTTCTGACATGTAATTTTAATATACTCGTCTATGTACTGTGCATGATTCCTTTCTGTAGCATTATCTCTAGAAAATGGTGGATTTTCTATAACCAAGCCTGCAAGGAAAATCTAGAGGAATCTTTGAGATTATTAGTTAGTTGTATAAAGGGAATTGTGATTCAATGCTGGGGAATTTTTAGTCTTTATGGGAATCCTTGATAATATTATTATACTATTTAATAAGAGTGCCACGGAACAATGGAGTGAACCTATAATCATTTAATAGCAATTAACAAGAAAACGTTTGTGCCTTATTTCTTCCTTGCATGTCTGTTTTTGTCAGGGAAATTTCACTACTGGAGTATAGCATGTCTTTTTGGCAACAATCATATGAGTCTGTTAAAAAGTAAATTGGGCAATAACACCAGAGAAAATGGGACTATTCAAGAGCTGTGTGTAATTATCTGAGGGCCCTGAGGAGAACACAGTGGAGCATCTGCTGCTAAGGAAAGAATCAGCAGTTGATGTCTACATGCAGTGAAAAATCAACCCAATCATGTGGGCAAGCATTTTAATATAGTATCCACTCTGTAACCTCAGCTCACCCCTCACCCTGTATTTAACCCTGGACAAAAAGCCACAGAGCCCAAAGACATAGTCCCTGTTAACATTTCATGAGGCAAAGAAACCAACTTGTATTCTAGTGCACTTAATATCTGTTGTTTTAGCCATTCTGTTGTAGTCTACCTGGTGAACCAAAGAGGGATGTAAGAACCTTTAAAAAAAAAAAAAAGAAAGAAAGTTAAAAAAATGCACTAGAGTTCATTTCTTCAAAGTCATTTTCTCTATCAAATGCCTGTATAGGCCATAGACACGTACCAATCAGTTGCCATTTAAATAAGTACCTAGAAGAGGTCTGTTTACAGTATGTTTTGTGGCTTGGAAAAATTAAAGAATGAAAAGCAAATCCTTATGTGTTAAACCCCATCTGATTCACGGCGTTACTAAATGCTTAATACATGAACATACACAAACTCATAGTGGATTTTTTTCCTCTTAAATGATGATATTTCTATGTTCTGAACACTAATGTTTCACCTTATTGTCACTGTTCAGATTAGTACTCCAAGATTCAAAAAGAGGAAGTGAATTTCTAGGGCTGCAACAGTTAAAAGTACCTATCTTGTAGGGTTGTAATGTGACTTAAATTAATATATATGACTTAGAAACGATGTAGAATGATGTCTGACACATAGAAAGCACTTTGGAAGTGTTTGCTATTATTATGACCCCTGTTTTCTCATCTTATATTATAGTTTGAAATGCCAGCTACTACTAAAACATCAACTGCCCTTTTAGAAGAACTGGAAACACTCCAGGACTCCCCTTCAGACAGGGTGCACTGCACTTTCGGGAACAATACTAGGAAAAAAGCAATGCTCATACAAGATAATGAAGTACAATATGATGGCAAAGGCAGAAATGTCTAAACCCCTGGAAATACAAGAAGGCACTTGATTTAGATTTTCACTATGCTTGAGAGAATAATTACTATAAGGCAGGCAAGGTCCAAACAATAGATGGCACAGGTAATGAAAAGGAGACCCTGGGGATGGGAGGATGTCCCCAAAGAACACCCTGACTCAGTTGTGACATTCCTGACAGCTAGACGTAGAAGCTGGCTCCAGGACCTAGGTCCCAGTTTACAAATTTCTTAAGTCAAAAGTGATGGAACAGAAGCAACTCAAGCCATGTTACTTTTTTTTTTTTTTTTAAGATTTTATTTACTTATTCATGAGAGACACAGAGAGAGGCAGAGACAAGAGAAGGAGGCTCCATGCAAGGAGTCCAACATAGGACTCGATCCTGGGACTCTGGGATCACACTCTGAGCCAAAGGCAGATGCTCAACCGCTGAGCCACCCAGGCATCCCCGTTTTTATTCTTATACCAGCTAAACTTGGTGCAGTGTTTTTGACATTTACAAAAACTTTTTCCAATATATTATCTTATTAATTCATCTGTGAAATATAAAGGGCAATATCTTTATTAAAAATTCACAATGTAAAAATAGGTTTAATTAGGAGGAAGGTACAAATTCCCATATTACCACACAGGCCATTTCCAATCTTATTCTTCTTAAAATAAACAAATAAACAAACATAGAGTTGTGACGCTAAATCTTCAAAATTACCAGGACTGGAATCTAGGCAGTCTGATTCTAGAGGCATTTATCAAAAATCCGTGCTTTTGGAATTGAGTATGCCAATCCCAACAAGGGTTAAGCAAGTAACACAAGCAAAGGGTTGTGTTGGGTTGAGTGACCCTTTCTTAAGGAGTCAAGTGCTACTGAGCTCAAGCCAATTGATTCCATCAGGGCATCAGCACAATATTTCTAGATCTTATGACATTTTGCAAGAGCTAGAAATTGAAATTTCCTATTTTTTTTTCTTTTTTATTCATGAGACACACACACACACACACACACACACACACACATAGGCAGAGGGAAAAGTAAGCTCCCTGCAGGGACTGATGCAGGACTCCATCTCAGGACCCCAGGGTCACAACCAGAGCCAAAGGCAGACACTCAACCACTGAGCCAGCCAGGCGCCTCTAGAAATTGCAATTTCATGTTAATTCCCTACATTTTAAAGTAGGCAACTGGGGCCTGTGGGTAGCTCAGTCACTTAGGCATCAGGTTCTTGATTTTGGCTCTAGTCATAATCTCAGGGTTGATGTGATCAGCCTTGCATTATGGTCCATACTTAGTGAGAGTCTGTTTGAGATCCTCTCTATCTGTCTCCCCATGCCCCTTTCCCTGCTCCTCTCTATAAATAAATAAATAAATAAATAAATAAATAAATAAATCTTAAAAAATAGTAAAAGTAGGTAACTGATCCCATTTTATGAAAACACTACTTCAAACACAACACTTTACAAGTGAGATCCTGCTGTAGGCAAACTCTTTACCCAAGTGAGTGGGCACTTTAAATCAGAAAATAGAATGAGCAGTGGGTGAATTTTGTAGCAGCACTAAGGCGTAGTGGTGGGACAGTGTAAATACTAGTTAAGCATTGAAGTGACAGTGTTGCTGCCAAGGAATGACTTAGGTAGACGTGCAGAGGACTTCAGTCTTTTACCGTCTTTATCTCTACCAGTGAAATAACTCAAATTCAATATATATATATATATATATATATATAAATATAATCATTTGCATATATATGCAAATGATTTTATTTAAAAAATTGAAAATATTGTGTTTTCAAGATGTTTAAATTTTAGAAAAGATTTTAGAAGTTATTAGAAACCAATTTAATAAGATTAGATATAAATGAAAAATTTTGGAAAAACTTGCCATTTTAAGGGTTATGCTACATAAATGAAAAACAGTTTCCTTCATCTTGGTGGGGGGAGGCAAAGAAAGAATTTCCAGAGAGGATAATGCTAAGTGTGCATTTTGACACCATTTTTTCAATTTGAGTAATTTAGGCTATGTTTGTAATGCTTTAGCTACACTCTAAGCAGTATAGAATTAGACATAACTAAACATAGCCAGCAAATCAAAAAGTTCTGTTTTGAAATAATATTTTAAGGCCTCAGAAGATAATTCTTTAGCTCCTGATATTGAAGCTTTCCTTTAATACAATCTATTCCAGAGGTATAAACCTTCCATAGGAAGTGGCTGTTGATGTTTGAAAGGATATTTTTAAGGAGTCATAAAGTAGGTGACATGTAGCAATGAAGCCATTTGATGCTGGGGTTTTGTTTTGTTTTGTTTTGTTTTGTTTTGTTTTCTGCCGAGAAATTTTGATTATATACTTTGCCCTCTAATTGACTTTCAGTAACCATTAGCTTTCAATCCAAGCACATTTTCCCTCAGAAATACTAACCATGACAGGAGCAAATCTCCTTTATAAGAACACGTTACTTTCTCTTTCTTTAAATATGTCACAGATGAAAGTCAGAAGCTCAGATAATGAATGAATGAAAAGTTGGCTTAAAACCATAGTTATTATTGTAAAATTAGCAATAACAAAATCAAGTAGTGTTAGAAATGTCATGCATCCAGAAATCTACAACAAAATTTCCTCTATAATTCTCAGAAATAGTTCTCCAAACTGGTGGAGACACATTCACAAACTGAGATCTTGCCCAAGCAAAAGGAACAACATCAAATTAATTAGTATTATAGACAATTACAAAGAATAGATGTCAAGTACCTGGCAGAGTGCTTGGCACATGCCTAAAACTTATTTAAAAAGATGGACTGATGAATAAATTAATACTATTTATCAGTCAAAATATCTTACTGCAGATAAGATTAGTGAACTCCAGCTAACTGAAGTAGAGAATAAAATCATTAGAAAGATAATAGAAGGATCAGAGGAGCTGGAAATCTTTGAGAAACTTAGATATGAAAGCTGATGGAGAAAATGTCCAAGCAGTAAGAAGTAAACTCAAAGATCTCACAGAAACAGTTGGCTGAGATATCATGTTGGTGGCATTTGTGTAGTTCACCACCACTCACCTCATAGTGCCACCATCTCTGATGAACATCCATTTTGCTGAATCCTGGTCACCTGCTCATAATCTGAGCATTATCTGGCCCCTTGAGATTCTTCAGTAGAATGGAAAGGCATATATGCTCTCAACCAGACCACACAATAGAAATACTGCTAAAGTAGGTGAATTCAAAGGTAGTAAAAATTAAAAAGTAGCAAAATTCACTATAATATTATACAATGAAATACCATCTATGTGACATATATATGATATATATATATCTTATATTTTTGTGTTAAAATTCAGTATGATTTTCTAGACTAGAAACTATCTTTGTCATATGTCTATATATATATAGGTATACATAGATATAGATGCTAAAATGGTAACCATGATTCATTTACATCATGGAACTTTGAATGAGTTTGCTTATTTTTAGTTTGTGTCTTTATATTTTAAATAAAAATAAAGAATTGGAATAAACCAATTATAAAGACAATTTATAGCTTTAGATTATTCATTCAACTCATTCTTTCATTCATTGGTTAATTTGAGAAATGCTTATTGAATAGCTACCATTTAAAGGCTATGTCAGAAGTTAGACAATGTATTGCAGTGAACAAATGAGACAAGTTCCTTGTCCCTATGAAATATATAGTTAATTATGGAGGGCATGTTATAAAAATTCATAAAAAACTACAAGGTTTTGATATGGAGAGAGAACATAGTTTACTTTTTTTTTTTTTTTTTTAAGATTTTTATTTATTTACTCATGAGAGACACAGAGAGAGCCAGAGACACAGGCAGAGGGAGAGGCAGGCTCCATGCAGGGAGCCTGATGTGAGACGGTCTCCAGGATCATGCCCGGGACTGAAGGCGGCTCTAAACCGCTGAGCCACCCAGGCTGCCCAGTTTAGTTTGCAATATAAAATCTAACTAAGTAATGACATACAAGATAATAGTCAGCTAAGAAAATTAGAGATAGAGCATTACAAACCAGGGGAAGCAAGCTTTTCTGTAAAAATGTCTTAGAGAACATATTTCTAACTTTGCAGGCCACATGGTTTCTGTTGCAAGGAAACACAGCCACTGAGGATACACAATAAATAAATGAACATAACTGTTTTCCAATAAAATAGGCAGGGAGCAGTTAGCTTACCCTTGAGGTAGGCCAAAGGAACATTCGGCATGTGTGAAAATCTTGAGGTAAAAATCTGAGTATATGGCTTACTAAAACACATGACATTTCCCTGAGCACTATGTCTGAAATAGGATATACAGTTTAGACTTATTATCTCATTTAGCCCTCTCAATGATAACTTAATAGATGCTCTTATTATTCTTATTTTACATATAACTATACTATATATTTTAAGTGCCTATTGCCAAAGCAGGGGACATCTATTGTTTGTACACTTAAGCTTTCTACCACTTATCTATCATTATCTAGAAGTTATTTATAAATGCCATTTGAGTTTTCTAGATAATTATGTCACTAGAGAGCTTTTTAAATTTATATTTTTTATTTTTTATAAATCATCAGTATTCTCTTCCCAAAGCATGTTTTAGTAATTTCAACACTGTTAAATAACAACAGTGAAAAGGGACAATCCTGTGTATTTGTTAATCTTAAGAAAAATGATTGTATTATTTCAATATTTAGGATCTTACTTGCTATTATATTTTGGTACATTAGTTTCCTTCTAAATATACCATTTTGCTTAGTTTATAATAAGAATGTTTGCTGTAGTTTATTAGTTTTTGCAGCAATTATTTTTTTAATATTTTAATTTTTTAAGATTATTTATTTATTTATTTATTCATACAGATGCAAAGAGAGAGAGAGAGAGAGAGACACAGGCAGAGGGAGAAGCAGGCTCCATGCAGAGAGCCTGACGTGGGACTCTCGATCCAGGGTTTCCAGGATCACGCCCTGGGCTTCAGGCGGCGCTAAACCGCTGTGCCACCGGGGCTGCCCTTTTTGCAGCAATTATAACTGGAATCATATTTAGTTATACTTGTAATCATCACTTCGATTCAGCATTGTTCTGGATGTACTGGCTAGTAGAATAATAACAAAGAAATGAACATATAATGATGGAATGGAAAGAAATAAAGCTGCTATTTTTTTCCTCAGGTAGAAATATTTCGTGGAAATTACAAAATAAAGATAAAGAATTAGAAATAATAACAATTCAGTGAAATCTTTGAATTCATGATCAGTTTACAATCATTAATTTTGTTTTCATATTATCAAAAACAAAAATTGGAAAACAAAATAAAATTATTATTTATAGTAATTCAACAATCATCTAAAGGCTTAAAATTATTCTAAAAATATACAAAATCTCTGTACAAAAAATACAAAGAACTAATTGAGAGTAATGTTGAAAGTAATTTGATATATATTTTGTTTACAGATTGGTATACTCATTGTTTTAAGATACTATTTCTCTATATATACCAAAATCGATATCAATTCATTATAATCTCGGACAAAATCTCAGCATTGTCTGAATGTGCATGTTCATGTATAGGTGTATAAAATTGTACAAATTGATTCTAAAATTGATTTACAAATACAAAGAGCAGCCAAAACTGAAGTGCTCACACTGCAAGATGACATGACTTATAAGTTTAACCTAATAAAATAGCATGGTTAATTACAAAAATGTCATTTAAGTACAAGTATTGAAAAATAATCCAGTGGAATAAAATAGTCCAGAAACAGTCCTACACTTATATAGACTTTTTGATTATGACAAGAAGAGCACTATAGACCAATGAGTAATCATAAATCTTAACTCTGTGTTATATCATATACAAAAACCCACTCCAGGTGGAGGGCAGAAGCAGAAGATGTAATTCTACAAGATAAAAACCATAAAGCTTCCAGCTGATACTTTAATAAAAAAGTTTCATAAACTTGTAATAGGGTAACATTTCTTAACCAAGATTAAAAAGTGCTAAACACGAAGAAATTATACAGTGTCTAAACTGGGACATGTTATTATCAATAGCTGTCATTAATCTGTGAAATTGGGACATGGAGGTGACCTACATTTCCTACCTATTTATTCATTAAACATAGCCTTGGATTATATAGTGTCATTCTCTAAACAAATTTAAAATAATACAAGTCAATCTTAACACAGAACAGAAGCCTTGAACAGGCATTTTGCTAAAGAAGATATTCACGTACCCCACAAATACACGAACAAGTACAAAATCTTACTAGTTTCCACAGGAAATCAAATTAAGAAGACAGCAGTACTCACCTACCCAAACATCTGAAAATTTAAAAATCTGATATTACTGAGTGTTGTTGAAGATGTACATTGAGTGAAACTCTTATACCTGCTGGTGAGAACATAGATTGTTAAATCGTTTTGGAAACTTCATTGGTATTTGCTACGAAACTTGAACATAAATATGCCAAATTATACAGTACTTTTATTCCTAGGAGCATGCCCAACAAAATGTGCACAAAATCATGAACTTAAACACTGATAGCACATTACTTACAAAGCTACATAGTGTAAATTTATCTCAATCAATAATAAAACGGGTAAGCAGTGGTAGTAAAATATCATACAGTGAATTACCTGTATGAAATACCTGGCAATAAAAACGAGCTAACTAGAGGACTCACAACAACATGCTTGAGTCCACAAACATAATGGATGAAGAAGGCAATAAGAAAACAATGCATGATTTCATTTATATAAAATTCAAACTAATCTCTGAACATAAAATCAATTCCTGGGTTTCTGGTGATTTTCATTTTGAACTATTAAGTGTAGTAGTTTAATGGATATCTTTATTAGTTTTTTTCTCCCAACTTTTTCATTGTGGTAAAATACACATAACATAAAATGTATCGTCTTAATCATTTTTAAGTGACTAGTTCAGTGTATATTCATAATGCTGTGCAAATATCACCACCATCCACCTCAGTAACTCTTTCCTCTTGTGCAACTGGAACTCTATGCCTATTAAAAAAATAACTCTTCGTTCCTCCTTCCCCCAGTCCCTGGCAAACAATATTCCACGTTTTTCTGTTTCTATGATTTTCACTACACTAAGTACCTCATATAAGTGGAATCAAACAACATTCCTCCTTTTGTGTCTAGCTTATTTTACTTAATGTAATGTCCTGAAATTTCATCCACATTGTAGCATATGTCAGAATTTCTTTCTTATAAGCTAATATCTCATAATATACATATAGCATATCTTGCTTATTCAGTCATCTGTTTATGGACATTGAGTTGCTTCCATGTTTAGCTGTTGGGTTTATTTTTGATACAATTCATTGAACTGGTTAAGTTTGATGTGTGCATTAACCTTTATATGTGTGTGTATATATATATTTTTGGTTTGAAAAATGAATATATCCATACTCAAAATCTTTCTCAATATACTGATCTCATTGTGAATAATCCCATGATAATTCTGTATTTTATAATATAATTTTTCTTGGTTTTTATACTTTCTTTTCTCAGAAAAAATGATATCAGAGATTGCATTAAAATAATCATATTTTAAATTACAATATAAAAAGTCCCACATATTGAGATAGAGATAGTTCAGATATTTCCACATATTTTTATTTTCCACAGTGTGAGTAAAAGGCTCAGTTTATATGTGGGCCACCCTCCAAGGATTTAGCATCTCAGAATACTAGCTAGCAAACCTTAGAAAACATTGAACATAACTGCTAGTATAACTGATAAGAGAATAGTAGCCAGAACATCAAAATAAGCACAGTTATATGATTACTATGAACACATATAAGTAAATAGGAACATGATTAAATAATTAATACATGGAAGAGCCTGAACTTGGTTTTCTGATTGTAAATTTATTTATTTATTTATTTATTTATTTATTTATTTATTTATTTATTTTTTTTTCTGATTGTAAATTTAATACTCTGCTCTTGGCACTCTTGTATACTTCCCAGGAATTCTCTTGCAATGGTAGGTATTTCTCCAATCTCTCATTTCTAAGTTTGGTACTTGTAATGGCTTGAGATATAATCCCACATAAGAAAAATAAGTGCTTTTTGTCATCAAGGATAAAACTGGATCTTCTTTTTCTTCATGTTTCCCTATAAGGAGATACTCAGCTTAGAAGAGGACAATCAATCAAAGTGATTTTCTCTGTAAATATTAAATCCGGGGCAGCCCTGGTGGTTCAGTGGTTTAGCGCCACCTTCAGCCCAGGGCGTGATCCTGGAGTCCCAGGATCAAGTCCCACGTCAGGCTCCCTGCATGGAGCCTGCTTTTCCCTCTGCCTGTGTCTCTGTGCCTCTCTCTCTCTGTATCTCTCATGAATAGATAAATAAAATTTTTTAAATAAATAAATAAATAAATATATATATATATATATAAAAGCAGAATTACATTAGGATATCAATTATCAAACATAAAATTAATAACTGTGTTTTCCTTGAAGAATATAGTAGGAAATGGTGAATTTTCTGATCATTTTTGTCTCAATTTGTAATATAGCTGTACCTTGCTTTGTGCTACTGATAGGTTTTAAATTTTAAATTATAAATCAGATAATATTTAGAATTTTCTAAAACACTTCCATTAAAGTATATCTATCGTGAATTTTTTAGTAAAACTAAGGTAATTTTATAACATAATTTTTCTTTAGTTCATTTGCTTACATGCCTAGTTTTCTGAAATTTAATTTTATAAAACTGGAGCTGAGTGGCAAAGGATCTGAACAGATATCTCATCCAAGAAGATATCCAGATGGCAAAGAAGCATATGAAAACATGATCAGTATTATGTCATTAGAGAATTGCAAAATGAAACAATAATGAGTTAACCATGATATACCTGTTAGAATGTCTAAAATCAAAACACTGACAATACCAAATGCTGACAAGAATGTGGGGCAACAGGAGCTATCATTCATTGCTGGTAAGATTACAAAATAGCACAGACACTTCAACAGAAAGTTTGCTGGTTTCTTACAAAATAAATATATTCTTGCCTTGCAATCCAGCATTCACACTCCTAGGTGTTTACTCAAATAAGTTGAACACATATCAACACAAAGACCTGCACCCAAATGTTTTATAGCCACTTTATTCATAATTGCCCTAATTGATGCAACCAACATGTCTTTCAATTGCTAAATAAACAAATTATGGTATATAGTAAACTAACCTGCTTTACGAATTGAATATCATTAATCAAAGGAAGAAAAACCCAGAAACACAAACACATTTCCACACCCCTATTTTTTTAAAGATTTATTTACTTGAGAGAAGGAGAGAGAGAGAGAGAGAGAGTGAGCAGTGGGGAGGGAGAGAGAGAGAGAGAGAGAGAGAGTCTCAAGCTGACTCTGACTCCACTGAGCTCCAAGCCCAATTTGAGGCTGGATCTCATGACCCTGAGGTCACGACCTGAGATGAAACCAAGAGTTAGAAGCTGAACTGAATAGTCCACCCAGGCACCCCTCAATGCTCCTATTAATCATGACTTTAGCTGCCAGATTCCTTGATAGAGGCAAAAGATTCTTGCAGAGCGAACATTGAAGTAAGAAGGAGCCACGGATTTGAGCCTTTCTTCCATCAATTATATAAGTGTTACTTCCAGACTCCCAGACACCAAAAGCTCTTACGTGTGTTCAATTTTTAAAAATGTAAGTTAAGATATGATTAATTTATTTAATCAATAATTTAGTTTATTCCTGGATCTAACTATTTATTGCCTTTTGTACTCTTGTTTGACCAAGGGAATGATTTTAGTTTAGGGGCAGCAAAGTTAGTTTACTAAAACATAAATAGTAAATTAATCTTCTCAAAGTAGTATAAAAGCAGTGCTTTTGTTACTGGGACTTGTTTGGGATGTGTAGTCATGTGTGTGTATGAAAGATAATTTGCAAATTTGAATAGCGAATGAAAAAATTAATAATTTTAATAGTATAGGGGTTCTGACAAATGTTAAAATATGATGAAATGGAAGTTATCAAAACTATAATTACTATAAAAGTAAAGAAATAAAAGCATGTTATTTGTTACTTGAAAACTACCTTGGTAGTGTGGACAGTTGTTTTCCTTACTCTTTACCATTAGTTGAATGGTATTGTTCGCTTTTAAAATCATTTATTTGTCATGAAAATAATAGGTGAGATTCAACATAAAAAGAAATAATGATACTCAGTTATGAGACTGACATACATGTTTTTAGCTTACATCAAGTTCAATAGGTATTATGCATATTACAGACAAAATATAAATGTTTACTCTTTTTGTGCATTCCAGGGATTATTTAGCATTATTTTTTTTTAACTTCTGGGTTGATTATCAAAAATACTCAAAGAAGAAACAATGTAATGTCAACATATTTTCAGACACAAATCATATACTATTTCCCATAAGAATAGTCTTTTTTAACCTTTAACAAGTACTGTAGATCATTCTGTTTAAACTTCCTCATAAGTAAATTTGAGACTGCATCTTTAACTGAAAATTTTAAGCATGTATTTCAATTACCATTGTGTCATTAGGTACATATGGTATTCCAGATTCAATCATTTCATGACTTGCTACTCATGCTGTTGTTAAGCCTATGGAAAAAGATTAATGTAATAACTTGTCTGTGCTTTCTCTTAATTAAGTTAGAATGTGCTTCCTTCTCCCTGTGTTTGATTGAAAATTAGCATGATCAGATCACAATTTAGTGCAGTATTTTTAAAAGAACAGGTTTGGGACACTACTTGTTCTATGGATCAGGATCCACTCAGGAGGTTCAGGTCCACCTGGTTTAGATGGAGCTCAGGAGTCTTCTTTTTAAACACTCCTCAGTGACTCCTGTGCACTCTAAAACTTGGGAAATTTAATGCATAGGAGGAAAAATAATATCTGTAATTCTCTCTCTACATTGTACTTTGAAACCAGTAGCTTATTGAAAAATTCAATATCTAGTTATTCAACACATATTTAATGAGAGCTTCCCAAATAATAAGACATTGCTGTGTAAGCATAAATAAAAATTGAGTCAGAAGAATATCTATGGAAACCTCACAGGTCAATAAAATTTTCAGGAAAAGACCAATTAACAGAACAAGCTCATGGTCAAATTTCTTCTGCAATTAAAGAAAACACATTTTTCTTTTTAATTCAAATTTGAAAAGGTCCTTTAGATAACTCATGAGGAGGATTTTGATTCAATCCTAAGTGGATAGTATTTATAATAATAGCAACAGAAACTAGAAATATTTCAGAATGTTTCATGTAATGTGTATAACAGATTATCCCATTTAATTCATACAATATTACAGTGAGGTATGTATTCTAAATTTTTCTTTCATTTTATAGTGAAATATTAAAAAGATTAAATAATCAATTCAAAATCATACAGTTTGTAAGTGGTAAGGCCATCAACTGAATCAGGATCAGATGGCCCTCTGTGCTATTTTATATCTCACTAAATGGCCAGAAAACTTCCTAAAATATTAAAAATGGTTCTAAAACTTCTAAATTGGGTTCAACTACATAGTGGTAGGAATCTTTAGAATCTTCTAGGAATTATGACAAAATATCAGAGACAGGGTTTATATAACAAACCATGCTAACATTAAGGAGAAATCTTAAAGCAAGTGTAAATATTTCATAGTCTTCATACCGCCTCATTCAATCCACTACATCATTTCAAGAGAAATGAGCTGTTGTATGTGGAGTCCTCATATTATAGGATCTCACAAAGGTCTATTCATAGAAGGCTATCATGCATTTGGAAATAACTAAACACATCTTAAGGGAGTATAGACAGGTCACTATTCACATGTTTAGTCATCCTTTAAATATTTTTTTTAATTATTTGTGTCAGGCATGATGAGAGGTATAGGAAAGTGTTTTGAGAAAAACAGAGTCATTATCCTGGAGGAACTTAAGTTTAGTTGAAGAAGTAAAATAATAAATAAATGAACAAACTAAAGACTCTGAAATAACAAAGTATATGGCCCAATAAAGGAGCATCGTCAGGGAAAACCTCTCTGGGAGATAAATTTCCCATGATTAATATGGTAAAGACTTATTAGAAAAAGCAGATAACATAGAGGAAGAGATAAGTATTTCAGCAAAGAGAAGGGTTTATAAAAAAAGGTCAAATTGAAATAGTAGCATTAAAAGTCATGATATTGACAGTGAAAAATTTCTTCAACCATCTCCAATAGGTTGGAAATATTTCAATGGGAATTGTCCAAACTGAAACACAAAGAGAAAATATATTGGAAGAAAAAATTTAAATCCACAAGACAATAGCAAATAGTCTAACATGTAATTGGAGTCCAAGAAAGAAGAGAGTTATTGATAGAACAATTAGACAGAAAATTAGTAAGGATACAGAAGTTCTGACAATACTACTAAAAAGAAAAAAAAATGGCACAAAATAAAGGACTAATAGTAAACAAACTGCAACAGAATAGACCAAAATATTATAATATCCATAATCACATTAAATGTAAATGGTTTAACATATTACTTAAGAAGCAATATTAATCAAACTAGATAAGAAAGCATGCTCTAAATATATGACATATATGAGAAATTCACTTTACTGTGCTGAATGTGGGATGATATCAGCAAAATAGAGAAATAAGAAACTCAAAACCCCACCCCTCTACAAAAGCAATGAAAAAAACTGGTGAAACTCCATTTTCTTCCAAAGTCTGGAATATAACTAAAGACTTGGAGCAAGACAGATAGTGCTTATTCAAGAAAAAAACAAAACAAAACAAAACTGAATGTTAGTAAGCACAGCGACCTGTGTAGTATTTTAACTTAACCCAGTTTGATACCCCATTCCCTAGCTCAGCAGCATCTATGAAAATAAAAGCCCACATTCCCAGTACTAGACGAAACAGACCAGACCTCATTTGCAAATACTTGTAATTATTACTTTTTTATCATTTTTTTCCATCTAGTCATGACTTGGAACACTAGCTCAAAAGTCTTGCATGTCACCACCCTCAGAACTGGTCCAGTGCTAAAACTGCTACCATAGGTTGTTTATCAAAAACATTTACAGAACAATCTTTTAGTCACAGCTGCCAGAAGCAATAAATAAAAACTGGAGCATGTGAAGGACTAACTGAAAAGCTTGGGAGAAGTGGATATTTAAGGACATGTTCATATGGGCTTTGACAAACCCCAACATATTTCTGGGACACTAGAAGGTCACACCCATGCCCTGAGGCATGTGCATACCCAGAAATGACCTGAGCAGGTTCTCAGCACTCAAACCTGACTAATCTTGAGTCTATGTAGAGACAGAAAATGAATGTTAAGGTAAAGTTATAAACTGCCTCTCTGAGTGTTGAAGGGGCACCCCAACATATACAGAGAACCATTTGGCAAACGCTAGAAGATTGTTTTGGTTCTAGGTATTTAAGGAAATTCTGTCCAATCATTAACGGACTATAAAGCCAATAGAATAGAGACTTCAGTGGCCAAAACAACAAAAAATGCTAACTTTACAAATTTAGTGAAGAAAAGTCACTAAACAAATAACAAAAAACAACTACATTAAGCAGCAGCAATAAAAACCCATGACAAAGAGGTGTATCTAATTTTCCAGTGTATCTTACGTCCAGTGTTCAATAAAGAAATGAAATGGTGTGCAAAGTAATTGAGATAGTATGGCCCATACACAAGATGAACAAGCCATTAATAAAACTATACTTGAGGAAGCCAGATAAGAAATTCTGGACAGATACTTTTTTTTTCTAAGATTTTATTTACTTATTCATAAGAAAGACAGAGAGAGGCAGAGACATAGGAGAGGGAGAAGGAGGCTCCCTGCAGGGACCCCGATGTGGGACTAGATTCTGGGACCCTGGGATCATGCCCTGAGCCAAAGGCAGATACTCAACCACTGAGCCACCCAGACATCCCTGGGCAAATACTTTAAATCAGCTACTTGAAATATGTTCAACAAGCCAAAGAATAGTGTGTCTAAAAGAGGAAAGTATGAGAATGATATCTTACCAAATGGAGAATATAAGTAAAGATCTAGAAATTATATAAAAGAACCAAATAAAAATTTTGGAGCTGGAAAGTATAACTGAAATGAAATAGTCAGTAAAAGCCTCAATGGCAGACTTGAGCAGAAAGAATTAGCAAACTTGAAGATAGGTCAAATGAGATTATCCAGTCTGAAATAGAAAATATAATAAAAAAAATGGATGGATTTCAAAACCTGTGGGACACCATGGAGCATATCAACATATGAATAACGGGAGTCCCAGAAAAGAAAGGAGAGAGAGGGGACACCTGGGTGGCTCAGCAGTTGAGCATCTGTCTTCAGGCCAGGGCATGATCCTGGAGTCCCAGGATCGAGTCCCACATCAGGCTCCCTGCATGGAGCCTGCTTCTCTCTCTTCCTATGTCTCTGCCTGTCTATGTCTCTCATGAATAAATAAATAAAATATTAAAAAAAAAGAAAGGAGACAGATAAAAAGGGAGAAGTAATTTTTGAAGAAATGGTCAAAATCTTCCCAAATTTGATCAAAAATATTGATATTGCTTACATATTTGGTAAACCAAAACCAGCAGCATACAAATTGTACGCCACAGCCAGGGATGCAAGGTTGTTTCAACGTATGAAAATCAATCTATGTAATATAACATATGTAAACAGAATGAAAGGGGAAAAAGGATCATTTCACTAGATGCAGTTGACAAAACTCAGCATGTATTGTGTTTATGATAAAAACAAAACACTCAACAAACTATTATCTGAAGGAAACTTCTTCAGTCTGATACAGGGCATCTAATCTACACAACCCTGTAGCTGCTATTATAGTTAATGGTGGAATCTTGGAAGCTTTCCACCTACTCTCTGGAACAAGACAAGAGTGTCTGCTTTTGCCACTTCTATTCGATGTTGTACAGTATTGTTCTAGCTGGGGCAATTAGGCAAGAAAATAAAATAAAACCTACATATTGGAAAGGAAGAAGTGACGTATCTCTATTCACAGATTATAAGATCTTAAAGTATGCACATACATACAATTATTAGAGCTGATAAATTATCTCAGAAATGTTGCAGGATTCAAAATCAACACACAAATCGGTTGTGTTCCTGTAGAGTAGGCATGAACAATGTACAAATGAAATTAAGAAGACAATACCTTTTACAGTACCATCAAAGAGCATAAAAATCAAAAATTGTAAGAGATACACTGAAAGCCACAGAGAATATTTTAATAAGAAAATATCCTAATGGCGAATAAACACAATAAAATGCATGAGGTAATTAGTGAGATGCAAATTACAATCATAATAAAATACCACAACAAACCTATTAGAATTAATTTTTTAAAAATACTGACAATATTAAATGCTAAAAAGGTTCCAAAACAACTGGAGTGCTCACACATTACTGGTAGGAATGCAAAATGGCACAGCCAGTTGGAAAACATTTGGCAGCTTCTTTTAAGGTCAAACATGTACTATTTATATTACCCAGCAATCCTATTTCTAGATATTCACCCAAGAGTACCAAAAACATATCTCCACACAAAAACCTATATCTGAATGAATATTCATAGCATCTATATTCCTGATCACTCAGGACTGGAAACAGCCCCAATCTCCACCACATTTTGAGTGAGTAAACACAGTGTTGTACATCTATGCCATGGAATCCTACTCAGCAATAAGTATCGAATTATTGATACATACAACATTAATAAATCAATGACGTTACACTAAGTAGTGCCACCCTCAAAATGTCATATAGTTTATGATTACCCTCATGTAACATTCTGTAAAAGATAAAATTCAAGGGACAGGAAAATGTTTACAGGTTACCAAAGACTGGGGCTGGAGGCAGGAGATTGAAAACAGACACAAAGAAGCTTTTTGAGATAATGGAAATTCTCCATATATTGACTGCAGCGGTGGTAACACAACTACATATGCTTTTCCAAATTAATAGAACTGTATACCTAGAGAGAGTAAATCTTACTGTATGTAAATTATACCTCAAGAAACCTGACTTAAAAAATAAGTACCACTGAATAATTAATATCACCTGCAAAATGATTAAATAAATAAATAAATAAATAAATAAATAGTCCTTCTTTTATATTCACAAGCTGTTTAAGTAAGATATGCCTTTGCAATTCTGTATGCTTTCAAAATTTATCCCCAGGCCAGATAGTTTTTCTAAGCCTCTCACCCAGGTATCTAATTGCCTAATTGCTATTTTCACTGATATGTCCCATAGGTAATTCAACCCCCTCACAATCAAGAGATCATAAACTTTGTCACCTCTGCCTCAAACTTGCTTTCTATCCTTTGTTTCCAATCGACTATTTGATAGTCGAATCCTGGATACTATGCTGGTATCTTTTTTTTTCCCCCTTTCCCTGCACTTGATCAGATCCAATCTGTATCTAACAGGTAGTAGAGATTCAAAATATATATTTGAATGAATGAATACCTTAAGGAATTCTGATCCTGGGAATAGAATAAATGTTTGAATGATACTGAAACATTAGCTCTGCTTTTAGAAACAAAATGATGTAATTAAGGGCGGGGGGGGGGGGAGGGTCAAAATTAACCTGCTGCCAAGATGCAGAAGTTAAATATTTTTAGAGAAATGAGAATAGATTGATTGAGGCTAACATGTCATAAACTCTTCTGTGTTTATCTCCTTTATGCTCTGCATCCTGTATCTTATTTATAATTCTTATATCTGTCTCTATTTATGAATTCATAACTGCCTTGTTCTCTCATAGGCACTCCATTTCTCTATATTTTATGCCTGGCTTTGCTAAATCAATTAAGTTCAATTGAATTTAGCCAAATAAGTCACAAAACTAAACCCAGAAGACCACATTAACAAAGACATACTGCTGCATTCACTCCCAATGAATATTTAGTAGTAACCATATTTCCTCAATCTGAGAGTTTATTTGATTTATTATTTAAGCCTGTAAATAGAATAAAATTGATTGGTTTTAAAATAATAGGCACTCTTATCTAAAGGAAAGAAAAATGTAGAAAAATGTAGTAAACTGCAAGTAGAGGTATTTGTGAGAGCTGTCGGGGTCATTCAAAAATAAAATTTAAATAGGAGTCCTACGGGATGCAACAGGCCTTCCCTGCCTCCCCCACACCCCCTTATTACAGTTTCTGTAGAGCTCTGTCTGCATTTGGAAGCTGAACTAGAAAGGCATATGACTTGTTTCCACAACCCGGTGATGGATAACGGCTAATGGGTAGCACTGTGTTAACGAAGCACTGTCTTTTGAACAAAATAGGAGTGGGACTTGAGGATATTTTAGTACTTCTTTTGCTTCACAAATGCACCAGGTTTCCCAGAAGAACTGGCCAATAAAACTGCCAGATCGGGAAGGTCAAGCACAAAAGAACTAATAGGATCTCAGGGGAAGAGTGATATAGCTAGTGGTTATTACCACTCATGCTTAGACCAGGAGGTCTGTTAAAAAAAAAAAAAAAAAACAGAACTTTTTCAGCAGATAGAATAAATACACTTATTCTGCTCCTGTTGATGTTCCTTCTCCTGTATATAATCAAGATCATCGTTTTTGTCTATCAGATTGTCAGACCTGTAAATTTTTTCAAAGGCAACCAACCTCAAAAGTGGAGCACTTATAATTTGACTCATTAACAGTTTTTAAAAATCCTAAAGTAGTAAACACCGGATGATCCAAGGAATAATTTATATCACCAGATTTTTATTTTATTGCAGACTTACAGTCTACATCCATAGTCTTCCATTGACACTAAACAATAATATGTTTTAGGGACCTCTTTCTCTTTGTTAGGGCATTTTTCCTGGGCTTATTAATTAAATCTTTTTTTTTGGTATGCATTATTACTGCTTTCCATAAAAAATAAGATACTAAGATCAGCAAGAAAGAAATTTTAACATGCTAATTAATCGGACACAATTCCTTCTTATCACTTAGAGCTTCTTAGACAAATTAGACACAGATTTTATTAATCAGCCATAGCCACTGTACATAAATAAGTAGAAATATAAGTAAAAGCAATTAGTTCAGGTATTCCTAAAATGTATTAACATTCAGAATATAATAGTTCATCACTTTTTGGTAATATTGACAATATTTTCCTCTGTGTCATTATGAGTTCACAATATTCCTTAAAAGACTTTATGAGCTAACCAAAACCACTGATGTGGTGTTAAGCTAACTTCATAAAACAGCACCACTCTGAGTTCATTGCTTAACATGTTTGAGTCACCAACTCTCTGATGCCTGCCCCAAATTAGGTCAATCTAGAAGGTAAAAAGAAAACTCCAGTGTTATCATTCAGATTATCTTCTATGCCTCTGCCGGCCATTATACAGATTTTAAAGCTGGATATCCATTTTTCCATTGTATGGACAGTGACAATTATTCCATGATTACTCTCTGGCTGTCTTCAATTTTAAGGCAGTATTAACTATAAGATATTGATATCAGAGATGTTAACATGTATGTGCAAACGTATACAATATGTTACTAACACCCGAAGATACACAACTAATTAATGGTCAGGACAGAATCCAAACAAAACAAAGCCATCAGACACAAGAACCCACACTTTAAACAACTTTTAACTAGACCGATTTCACATATGCATTTGCCTGTTCAATATTCTGGAGAGAAAAAAGACGAGAATTTAAAGTTGCATTACCTCAATCTACTTTCCTAGCTTAATTTCTGCTGTATTTCCCTAACTGCCATCCTATTACCATCAGGTACACAATACCAGAGTACTGCAACCATTAGAAAATTACTTATCTATTTTATAGCTGACTGGTTCTTTCATTGCTTTTTGCACAATTATATATTAGTTAGGGTATTACTACTGTAACAAATGGGCCTCCAAAATAAAATCATTTTAAAAAGAGTTTAAGTACAATCTTGCTTGAGAGTTTAATAAATTCTCAGGAGTGACAGAGTGGTGGAAGAAATGTTCAAGACACAGTTTCCGAGATTGCTTCATTCTACCAGTCATAAAAGAAAAAGACTACAGAGAGCAGGTGTACAATACTTGTGGCATGCGTGAACGAGTGCATGAATCTCGTGTTCATTTATCCTGAATCAAATATGAATTTTTTATTATATTTTTAAAAATTGAAGTAGAGTTAACATGCAATGTTGTGTTAGTTACAGGTGCGCAGCATAGTGATTTGGCAATTCTATACATTATGCTATGCTCACCACAATAAGTGTAGTTACCATCTGTCACCATACAAAGTTATTACAATATTATTGACTATGTTGCACCTTGTCCTATGCTGTACTTTACATTTCCATGACTAGAAGTTTCTACTTTTTTTTTGTTTTTTTTTTTTAAGTTTCTACTTTCTAATCCCCGTCACCTATTGCACCCTACCACCTAATGTCTCCCCTCTGACAACCACGAGTTTTCACCAGTTCTTGGAATGTATGATTCTGTTTCTGTTTTCTGTCTATTTTGTTTTTTAGATTCCACATAAAGGTGCAGTCATTTGGTATTCATCTTTCTTTGTCTGTGAAATTTTTATTCTTGATGAAACAACCTCTCCAGAGAAGTCATATTGACAGCATCTGCTTTTTAATGAATAAGTCCTGTTGATCCAGTTTAAGCCAGAAAAAAAAATATTAGAAATTAGGTACCACTTTCACTTTTACTAAAGAATATTTTCTCTTAGGACAGAAAGGGTTATTCCACTTTTGGTGGTTGGGTGAGGATGAAGATGATGAAGTGTGAATGACAAGCTAGTGGAAATGAGAATTTAAAATGGTTTCCAAAGACATAAGCCTATACCTTTCAAGGATATCGTGAATCACAAAAAAGATAATGGAAAAATGATGATTCCTAACATATTGATCTCACCCAAATCAATTAGCTCTTCAAAAATTAAAAAAAAAAAAAGAACCCACAGGTTTTCTAGAGGTATTATGATTGTGTACCACTATGTTCTTGAAGATCTGACCACAGATAAAAATCATATCTAATAACAAAACAGTAGAAGTTTTGCTTTTCAAACTCCAAAACATATGCTTTTCAGTGTATATTCACATTTACTAGGCCACCCTAGATTTTCAATTCAAAAGTTAAGTTAGGATGAAATTTATAATGGTTTTACAAATAAAGAAGGTAGGACTCAAATCGTGACAGACAAGTTTAAGAGTTCAACTCCATGGTCTTACTTTCCATCATTTTCATTATTACCCCTTAAAAGAATGAATCATGGGGGAATGCCTGTGTGGCTCAGCGGTTGAGTGGCTGCTTTCAGCTCAGGCCGTGATCCGGGGATCCAGGATCGAGTCCCACATCTGGATCCCTGGAAGAGCCTGTTTCTCCTTCTGCCCATGTCTCTGCCTCTCTCTCCTCTCTGTGTCTCTCATGAATAAATAAATAAATCTTTTAAAAAAATTAAAAAAGAAGAGAATGAGTAATGGGTAAAGTCATTCACTTACTTCTAGGAGTCATTTGTGGTGTAGGAAGCCTGCATATATCATTATGAATCTGATTCCTCAAAGCAATGATTCCCAAAGCTGCCTCACATATTTTACTCACCCAGATGTAAACTACCTTACAGGTACCCTACCTCACTATGGTCCATTTAGAGTCATCTGCTGCATACAGCCATGGCTCTCTAGAAGTTGGCCAGAACTAAGCTCTTGCTTCTTTGTCTAGGTTTAGCAATGTTTTGACTGCTTATCTCCAATATTGCTTCACATTTGCTTCAGTTCTGCTTATATCTAAAACAAAAATTCTCTACCTAATCCAACTGTTTATTGGAGATTTATTACTTCTGTGTTTTTAAGACAGAAGCAGCATAAAAACTTAAAATATAAAAGTCTCATTTCAGTCCAAAACTTCCCTAAGGAAAGCATCATGTCTTTAAAGGACTGGCTTACTCAAATAGTTCTGACTATACTACAAAGGAAGGACGCTATTCTGTTGTGAATTTTTCCACTGAAAATTTGGTTTGATTTAAAGGCCCCCTTCCAAGGGCACTTGTGATAAGCACTGAGTGTTGTATGTAAGTGATGAATCACTAAATTATATTCTTAGAAACTAATATTGCACCATATGTTAACTAAAATTTGTTATACACGTAAATTTTTCATATATAGGCATAAATATAGATATGAAAAAATAATGAATGAATGAATGAATGAATGAATGAATACATAAATAAATACTCCCTTCCAGTCATTTTGTAGTGAAATGAACAGAATTCTTCAAAAATGACCATGGACATTCACTCTGAATTTCCTGGTTACTGAGCCAGTTGACATAGGAGGCTGGGAGGCTGGACCCACATTCTCTTACCAGAAGAGGCTGCACCCAACCTCAGCTTCCCAAGGGACAAGTTGTTGCTGCTCCTTGACAAGGAGGATATAACACGTCACGGGAGCCAAGCTCCCCAGGAGCTGGGCAGCTGATATTCCCATACTTCTGTCAGTAGCTGGCATCAAAATTCTAGGTTGCTTGAGACCAAACTCCCTCTGTTTTTTCCATCCATAAGACTATATACTCACACTTACTCCATATAGTGAAGAATAAGAGCAGGCAATATCCCTTAGGACATAAACGACCTTGTATGTCCCTAAACTCTGATGATTCTCCCTGTAGGGAGATGGAGCAATCTCAGTTTTTTCTTCTCTTGCTGACTATGCCTTGCAAATAGGACTTAGTTGAATTCATCCAGAATCCCAACAGGGGAAAAGATAGAGACCCAGAAGAAGCATACTTTGCAAAGTACATTGCTTTGAACATTCTTTCTTCTGAGCCCTAGATAATCAGGTAAATATCCAGGCCCAGAGCAAGCAACTCAGAAGCAGTTTGCACTAAATGTTACGGCTCTCACCTTCTAACCAGTGTGTTGTTACTGGTATAAAACTAGCTCAACTTCTCATTTATCTCCAAGCTACCAATTCCTTTTATTTCCCTGGCTCTTCTATAATAGAGGCTTAAAAAACCTGCAATATTTACTCTTATTTAAGAAGAACTTTCAAATGTTTTTGAAAACTTCCTCTTCAAATAATATAGTATTTGGTTATTTTTTTGTTGGGATACTTAGGCACCCACCAATAAACATTTTTTTACCAATGCTGTTGATTAAAATTTATGTCATCATTTGCACTCAAAGAAAATGCTCTGTTTATTTAAAAATATATAGTTCAAAAAAATTTAAAAAAATAAAAAAATAAAAATATATAGTTCAAATTTTTATTACTACTACAATAATAACTTGATTGTGTAAGTTAAAATTTTTGCTGCTTTAATGTTTGCTGTTACACTTTTTTCTGTATTCTATCCTAATACCCGCAACAATGTTACCCAAGGTAATTATATAATATACAGAAGTATTGAACCATTATTGTTATACACCTGAAACTAATATAATATCATATGTCAACCATATTTCAGTAATAACAATTTAAATAGTTAAAAATGAAAAATAAGCCCCCCAAAATAATATTGCCCAAATTCCAGAGAACTAGAATTGAACATGCATTTTTTTATATATTAATGATGCTATATATTTATATTCCTTCAGTTCACCATCAAGTTTTCATTACTAGCTATTTTTAATATATGATTGATCTTTATATGCTTTTTAAAATGGCTAATTACATAAACAGGAAAATATAACAGTGGCTTTCTCTGAGTAGAAAGTTTACATGTGTCTTATTTTCTATTTATTGATTAACTACAGTTCTTTAAAATAAGTACTTATTATAAGAACATTTTAAAAATGCCTTAAGAATTCTAAAGCGGGGCAGCCCCGGGTGCTTAGCGGTTTAGGGCCGCCTTCGGCCCAGGACATGATCCTGGAGACTCGGGATCGAGTCCCCCGTCGGGCTCCCTGCATGGAGCCTGCTTCTCCCTCTGCCTCTCTCTCTCTCTCTGTCTCTAATAAATAAATAAATAATCTAAAAAAAAAAAAAGAAGAAGAAGAAGAACTCTAAGGGGGCATCCGAACAGTTTGGAAAAGGCTTTTTCACCACATATTACTATGTGTCAAATATTGTCCAACTCAGAGTCTGTGGGATGAGAAATATGTAGAAGATTTAGAAGTAAGACATACCAGATTCCTTATGCACTTAAAAAAAATCTTAATAGGGAAGAGTCAGTCATCTCCTAGGGTCTCAGTTTTCTGTTATTCACCGAGTATATTCACCGCTTTATCACTTTTTAAAGTCACGATTCTATTATCACCCTGTCCTTTTTGCTTGGTAGAACTATCTTTTTGATCCTTATCTTTGTAAACTAGCATATTTATGGCTAATTTATAATAGTGAGTTATAGCCACAAATATACATATATATGCCTGAAACTGTTTTCTATTTGTCACAAGTAACACAGAAGTTAGGTTTAATTAGCCCAGGTTTAGGTAACAAAAATTAAAACTACTATCATTTGGGGTAATTTGTCCAAGGTCACCTACAGGTAAGCAACAAAATCAAAAGTCAGACCTATTGTTTTTCCAGGGTCACCATCTTACACGTCCTTAGGGGGCACCATTCACACGGTGGCCTAAAAGGAAGGGCAGCAATGTTCCACCACCTACCTCTCTGACTATGGAGTTGCTGGCATTTCCTTCTCAATATACCAGCCTGCTTCCCAATCCCTCCCAGCTAAATGTGGCAAATAGTTTGGATTTAGAGCATAAGTATACAGGTGATCATAGACTTATCTACTCCCTCTGTGAACTCATAAATGAAGACAGCTGCTTTATCACTGGTATGAGAAAGGAAGCTACTGATTCAAGATTGCATTGTTGTCACTGTTTCTAACTCAGAAAAATAACATAAAATGAGATAGTTGACCTCTCTGTGGATGCAATTTTATTTAACAAAAGCCACATAAATGAAAGTTCTAGCATTCATATTTTGCCGGCCACTGGTGCATATTGAGGTTGTTAGTATCTGCTTGACCGTGTCCTATGAGGGGCTGCGTTCCCTAACCTTACACCACTGCTATTACTTTACTATGATGCTGGAGCTATCTGCCCTGACCATGAGGAAACTTGTTTTTAGATGAACAGATTTCTCACCTTCCTATAACACCTGAGTGATCCTCCTTGTTCTAGAGATAAAGTGCCCTTGTTTAAACTACCCAGGTAATTTTCCTGTGGCTTAAGTGAGGGTCTAGGTGCTCCTTTGGATAACATAGGATGATATGATGGTGGTAGAAGTAAAGGTGGAGAAGAGAAGTAAATGGCACCATTTGCTTTAAAATAAAGCCTCAGGCAAAAACTCTAACTGCCGAGTGCTTAAGTATTTACAGAAAAAGGCAATTGTTTCAGGAAATTACACAAGATGAAAAAAAAAAAAAACACAAAAAAACAAGCAAACAAACCTATACAGCTGCTTCATACCACACGTAACTCTTTTCTGAGCTAATATGCTTTGGTCCAAGAATTTTACCTCTAAAGAAGATATTCGACATATTGCCATCTTGTTATCCTGTGTTGTACATAATGAAATCTTATCAGGGTAAGAATTGATACCATTAGTTAATTCTAAGAGATTTTAGCATCTCGTATTGATTCTTTATATTCAGAATATTTTTTTTCTCCATTTAGCGTATTGTAGAAATGTTATAAATAGCCATATCAGCAGGACAAGATTTAAATATTGTTTGAAAAAATAAACGTCTTTCCACAACTAGTTATATTCATAGAACAGAATTTATTTATATTTACTGTGGCTGTGGGCTTCTGTAGAACCATGACAGAATAAATAAAAATATTTAAGAGGTGGAAGAAAGGAAGTACCACTTTAAGTATTCATGACCTTGTTAGATTTCATGAGAAAAGCAAAAGGGTTTAGATGAAATTTCAGTACCCTTAACAACTAGTAGTTGAAATAGTAGTTGAAATTTGCTAAACAGATTTGAGTGGAGAAATAGACTAGTATTAAAAGAAACAAGGGGGGCAGCCCAGGTGGCTCAGTGGTTTAGTGCCACCTTCAGCCCAGGGTGTGATCCTGGAGACCCAGGATTGAGTCCCATGTCAGGCTCCCTGCATGGAGCCTGCTTCTCCCTCAGCCTGTGTCTCTGCCTCTCTCTCTCTCAGTCTCTCTCTGTGTGTCTCTCATGAATAAATAAATAAAAACTAAAAAAAAAAAAAAAAAAAAAAAAGAAAGAAAAAAGAAGAAGAAACAAGGGAACAAAGGATATTGCTTAACTGAAACCACTGTGAACTGTCCTTGGTGTTCCTCTGAGACTGAAGGCTCTTTCTCTCATGTGTGTTCTTCACACACTGCTCCCTGTCTCCTGTTCTTCCCATACTGCTCCGTACCTCACATAAAGTCATACTAGATTTCAGTACGACATCTGCTCCAGCTCACCTTGAGATTTGCTATAGCAAAAGTTACCTATCTACAACCATTCTTTGGTCCCCTCACTTTCCAAAGTAATCTGCTTGGAAAAGATCAAAATACATCTGAATTAGTTTCCTTCTACTATGTCTACTTAACTCAGTAAAGGGCTCCTTATTTTTGCCACATCAAACTTTGGAAACAAAGATGGCTTTCAACACAATCTGGAAAAAGATTTTACTCTCATCAAAGGCAACTCAGAGCAGCCTCTCACCTTTATTTAGATTTGTCCTGGAAAGAGTCAAGCACGGTTTTCATGCTCCAAAAACTCCAATAATTCAAGTCATTCCCCTCAAGATTCTTTCTTGCTCTACTCTTGTCCCATGACAACATTGGACCTAGATTTGTTGATGAGAATTTGTCTTCCTCCTGGGAAACACTCCCATACCTCACAAGTCCTACAATTCAATCCCACTGTACATAGATGGCTTGTAGGTACAGAATGGGCAATGCACAGCAGTGGCTAGTACAATCTTTAAACAAATAATACTCTCTCTCATAACTGCTTCCCTGTCTAGATACATTGGCTAATGGCAGTTGCAGGATAAGAGTCAGAGAACCTGTTTTTGATCACTGCTGAGCAAGTCTTGCTAATTATGTTTTTAGAACTTCACAATGTCATCGATAGTCCCTCCCTTTGGATATTCAACCAATGTTTTGAGCTCTTATGAGAAAGTTTGGCCTGTTGTGCTTCAGAGAAGACTAAATCTATGTAAAAAAAGAATTTATTTGAAAGTATATATTAGGAATTTTGCAAATGGACCTATCTAGTAAGTTTTATACCTTACAACTCAAGATAAACAGATAGCTTAGTCAAAAATCTCTTCCATCAAAGATACTACAACTAAAAATTAATAACATTAATGAGGGAGACAGGCACCAAAGTCAAAGGAAGCAAACCAATATTTTCATTGATCTCTATATATAATTTTAACTGAATCCCTAAAGTAAGGATCGTGACTGAAGTGAGCATAGAGTCTGGAGATAAGACTCTCATTTACCTCCTATTCTTCATGTATATGTGAAGAATATGTGTGTGTGTGTGTGTGTGTGTGTGTGTGATGTAAATATAAGTGTGACACATACACATATATATATGACTGAACATATATATGATGTTTGGCATCAAATTTCGCCTCAGAGACAAGAGTCTATAACTATTCACATCTGTAAAAGAGCTATAAAGTTAGTCAAAGGCAAAATTGAACAAGTTAAACCTGCTTAATGGTGAAGTAGAAAGGAGCAGAGAAGAAAGAAAAGCCAGTTGAGACAGATATGAGAACATTTGTATAAAATTAGAATTATCATTTAGGATTAGACAGAGGAACAAAAAGATAGAAAATTATCTAACTTGATGTGGCAGTTATCATATCTCAAAGATAATTTGCCATAACAGTTCTTTAGATTTGGATGTCTTACTTTGGTATGTTAAGTACCATTCACCACTTGCCAAGGAGAAGAAAACAAGTTGACTATGGCTTCAAGGAACTGTCTACTGAAAAGACTGAAAGTAATACTAAAATATATACTGTGCCCAGACAGTTAAGAATTAGCAAAGGGATATTTTAAGGAAGATTATTCTGAGTTCTAGGATTCATTTTAAAAATCCAAAATCTAAACATTTTAATAAACTGTTTTTTCTAATATTAAGATTATTTTTAATATAAAATGTATTAGAAATTATTTTATATATTTTGTCATCCTCCTTTATTCCTCCCTCCCCTCCACATAGACTTATTGCTAGATATTGTGTATACCCATGTTTAGATCTAGATCCCTGGGACATCACAGGTTATGTTAAGAGAATTAGGTCTTTAGAAAAACTGAAAAGAAAAAAAATAGATATTTTTGAATAATGACACAAAAGGATAGTTCATATATTTATTAATTCATAAAATATTTATTGAAAACTAATTATGAGTTGCATATATACTAGGTTTGGGATTTCAATGGTCAATAAACACAGATGTGTCCTACTCCCAAGGAGCCCAGAGTTTTGCAAGTAAACAGTACCTAGATAATCACATATAAATAAGTATAATTTTACAAATTACACTTATCTCCATAAAAGAGAGATGAATTGTGTCATTAGAGTCTTAACAGTTGGATTTGACTTGGTTATAACCACTATGGAAGGCACCAGAGAGGAAAAAATGACCGAGCTGGGAAATGAAGAAATAATAGATATTAAATAGACAGAGTTGGGGAAAGTTGTTCCTGCATACAGTTTTCCTTGTGCAAATAAAGGGAGACAGGGTGCTTGAGGAACCAAAACACTGGAATATAGAAAGAAAGCAAAAGAGCAATGGAGAAGAGATCATGATACATGATCTCAAATAGCTAATGGCTCATTTTTTAAGGGTATAACCTGTGTTTTGAAGCCAACAGGAAGCTGGAGAATATTTGACTGAGGTTAGTGATATGATCAGATTGTATTTCAAAATGAACAATGTATTCTATCATGTGTGAAGGAGAGATTGTATAGGATCAAGATTAAGTTAAAAGTGATTATTCAGAAGAATATTGCAATATTCCAGATGAAGATGTTGGTTGTAGGGAGAGAAAGAGAGAAGACGAAGTGACCTATAATTCTGAGGTAAATTGTTAGGGCTTGGTGAAGGATTGATTATTAAGAACTCTGAGAGGGCAGTCCCGTGGCTCAGCGGTTTAGCGCCTCCTGCAGCCTGGGGTGTGGTCCTGGAGACCCGGGATCGAGTCTCATGTCGGGCTCCTTGTGTGGAGCCTGTGACACTCTGCCTCTCTCTCTCTCTCTCTCTCTCTCTCTGAATAAATAAATAAATCTTAAAAAAAAAAAAACTGAGAAAAGAAAGTGCCAAGGAAAACCTCTAGGTTTCTTATTTATTTACAAAGATGGAGGGAGATACACTGAAGAAGACTATGTTATGAATAAAAGAGTCAATCATGATCTTAATGTGGGACATGTTTAAATCATTCAGAGGTATCAAGAACAAAATTTATAGGCAAATTATGAGATGGAAGGATGTTTTTATGGTCAGATGCAGTGACCAAAATGAAAGTAAAAAATGAGTTTCATGGATATAGATAATTCAAGTCATGCACATTAATACCACAATTTGATCAATATAAACCATGGAAAGTTTGGGTTTTTGTGAAGGGTCAGGAAGGACATTATTGCTTACTTCCCTGTTTCCTTAAACAGAAATGTAATCTATTTCCAATCCCAATCCTTTTTCCCAGTGGAAGAAAAGGTGAGAGAGCAAAACAAAAAACAGTCTCAATCAGAGAACAAAAGGATGAAGAAGTAAGCTCATTGCAGAAGTTGAGCAGAAAAGTTGGAGACAAAGGAGAAAGAGAAAAAGAGATGCCAGAGAAAGAATTTCCTTCTACCTCTCTGAGTTGCATTTAGATACAGACTGATCAGAGCAAAGGAAAATTGAAAAATGCATTGTGTACCCTCTTTATGTCAGAGAGAAAGAGGACAATTTGATCATCTAAGACCCATGGGCTTTACTTTGCTTTCTTCTAAACTTTAAGGCTAAGCCTTTTAGAGTGTTCATCTATAGGAAAATTGACCTGGAATGCAGGATGTCTCCACATGTAGTATAGTGCTGAATTTGAATACAAGCACATTATAGGATTAAATCAATTTGCAGGTCATCATAACAAATAAACTGTTAATTTTTGTCAAATTAAAAAGGCATTTGGCAAAAGCAATAATGGCCCTGGGATTAACCCTCTCAGGAAAAGGCTATCATGGTAAAGAACAGTGATTTCAACTCTAGAGCTTTGTTAATTGGTGGGTCTTTAAAAAAATAATAATAATAATTTATTTATTTATTTGTATTTATTTATTTATTTATTTATTTATTTATTTATTTATTTATTTATTTATTTCTGTTGCCATGTGATTTTCTCATACAAGGCTCTATAGGAGACATCCAAGGCAAAGAAGCTTATGGACAATAGTTCACATACATGCCTTGTCCAACACATAGCTGTTTAACAAGTAGGTTTGCTTCTGGAAAAGGAAGGTAGATTCTTGAGCAATATCATAAAGTTGGTGGGAAGATTAAAAGCAACAGTTTTGACATAGGAAGCACCAGGTATCTGGACTAGTGCCCTGGAATAAAAGATGTATCAAGTGATGCATGCTGTGTTGTAGATCTCTATTACTAACACCAAGTTTAGTTGTTTTTCACTAGGGGGGCTCACCACATAGTCCTACTCAAGGATATAATTTTTATAGCAGAAGGATAAAGCAAAATTAGCAAAGGGAAAGGAGTGTGGGGCCTGTTATTGACTGAATGTTTATGTTCCTCTCAAATCATATGTTAATGCCCTAACTCCTAACAGATAATCTTTGGAGATAAAGATTTGGGGAGGTAATTAAGATTAGATGAGGTCGAGAGTAGGATTCTGGTCTGATGGGATTACTGAGCCTGCTTGCTCTCTCGGGCACACACACATACACTCTCTTTCTTTCTGGATCTCTATATATAGAAAGACAAGAAAGATACCCTGAACTAAGACTTCCAACCTCCAGAACTGTTATAAATTTGTTGTCTCAGCCACCCAGTTTATAATATTTTGTCATAGAAGCCCAAGCTAACTAATACAGCACTATTGCCAAGGAAACTAGTACAAGCTTCAGAGTCCTCTTCCAGTTGAGTCACACAGTGTGTGCTTACTTCCTCCAGTAATGAGCTGTGACACCATGTGTAAAATGTTGTCTACCAGAGAAATTCATGGAAGTCTCAGTACTCGGGGGTTTTATTTGAGAACTGGTCACAAAAGGCACCCTCTGCCTTGGATGTTCCAAAATTCCAGGTTCCCAGAAAGTAACCAAGTATTCAGTATAAATCATATTGTTTGTACAGTCTAGGCACAGTAAGCCATTCTAACTGATTTAGACAATGGTAGAAACCCCCCCCCCCCCCATCTCGGATGCCAAATAAGAACAATCTTGCAAGCAGGAATTTCCCAGGGTAACAGCTATGTTGACACTTTTCTACAGATAGCCGAATTTGGATTGTACCAGGTACAAAAAACTGAGGAATTTTAGAAGGAAAGAAAGGTGAGGGTTGAAAAATGAAGCATTTGAATGGTGCACTGAACATAAGAAAGAAATAGTATAGCATAAGATTTCTGAGAGCTGGAGAAATGTTGACAATTGATGTAAGCTTTGGGGGCCTAGTCCTGAAGTGGTGCCTGGAGTGAAAGCCAAGACTCCAACATTACCTGTACTTGACTGGTTACTGGCACTCAGTGAAGAGTTTGACAGCAGAGAAATTGCCAAGGAAACATATGTGGAATGTGAGACCATCTGGCATAAGAAGTTGAAAAGAATTTTAGCTTTGTAATAATATGAAAATATTATTTGCAAAAGGCAGTGCAGAGGGGAGTCCAAGGACTGAGTCCAAGGACTGAGATTCAGCAAGCCAGGCAATGATTATCATATTCAGACCTGGGTTATTCTAACCTCAATCCCTGATTCTCATGGAACTTTTAGAGTTTCCTCCCAACCAAGACTTTCTTTTATTTCTAGAATTAATTCAGGTAGAAAGGAGAAAGTTATAACACACAAATACTCACCCTACCAATTCCCATATATACACACACATCATTCATAGCATGAGTTTAAGATGATATCTTGACTCAAGTTCATATTACGCTGAGTAAAACAGAGGGCCACAGGGCAAAGCAGATTTTTACTTTGGTTGCCACATTAAAGTAAGTAGAAATTGGAACATTACTAACTTTACCTTCCACAACCATCACAGATGCATACAGAACTTTTATATTCTGAACATCTTGGATTTGGAAAGGCATATTTTTCACTAATTAATAGATACTTTAATAGCCCAATGCCCTGGGACACCTGGTAACTCAGTCTGTTAAGCATCTGCGTTTGGCTCAGGTCATGATCCCAAGGTCCTGAGATAGAATCCCGCATCAGGCTCTTTGCTCAGTGGAAAGTCAGCTTCTCCCTCTCCCTCTGCTGCTCCCCCTGCTTGCACTTTCTGTCAAATAAAAACAAACAAACAAAAAGTATAAAATAGTCCAATGCCTTATACTTGAAGCAGGGAACCCTAACTTCAGGGATACTTCATTATGAAAACTGTGGACACCGGGGAAAACATATATTTTTTAGTATGGGATGCTCTATTCTGATGCATTTCAAACAAATAAAACAATATTGAGATCATAATTTTTGGAAGTATTCAAATTGATGGGAATCAAAAACTCAAGGACTATCTCCAGACATTATCAAAGATATTTCTAAATAAGATATGTAGTAGAAATTTATTAAAGAAAAAGAAAATTTTTGGTCCAGAGCAGAGCAGACAGTGAAGCTGCCATGTATATTTTCCTCTGTAGTTATTAAAAATCATAATAAATGGAAACATAGTTTCATACTCCATTTCTTGATATTCAGGAGGGAGAGTGCATTAACGCCCACAAAGGAGTAAGTGACAAATTCAGGAACCATTTCCAAGTAGCATGCTAGTTAACAATTTTGGCAGCATAAGGATGATTTATATATACATGTACATGCACATAAACATAAAAATATGCATATACAAATATGTGAATAAGCACACACACACATACACATTCTCTGCCAAGGAATTAACTCTGAATATTTAGTCTTGATATGAAATCTGCTAGTCATGGGTACATGTAAACTACCAGCAGGTCAATTGTCATATAATGACGAACCCCAAGAAATATAACTAGAACCAGTTCTGGTTGGAAATTTCAACTATATAAAGTCAATCTACTACAGGACTGGTCGGAAGGAAATCTTCTAGGCCTTAGGGCACTTGTGATGATGACTATGATGATAAGTTTATCACTTGCCCTGCCCTTCAGAGATTGAATTTGGGAGTTAAAGTTTGAAGAAATGGAGTGGAAGCAATTGGGGATGCCCAGGGGGAGTATGTATATAATACAACTGCTACTTTGGGGATGGTAAATTCCTTCTATAAACTTATATTGAAGGTAAAATGATCAAGACTATGAGGACAGTATTCGTGTCTGAGTAACACAAAAGAAAGGCTAGTTTGATTATTGAAGGGAAGAGGTAGAATCTCAGAGAAACAGAGAAACAAATCCTCTAAAACACTGATAAAAATATAAATATAGGCATAGGTATAAGTACGTCCCAAAACATTTATGATCAGTAAATAAAATAACACAAGTGTTCACACTGTTAGTTAAATTTGAATTGGAGATGAGTTTACAAAACAAATATAAGTAGATAAATACTATTATAGAGTCATAAAAAAATAAGAAATACTTGGAATTTAGTTTTGGCTATCTTGTGGATTTTACATATAATACTTGAATGAAAACTTTACTGTGTTTTTTTTCCCAAGAAAGTGTTTTCTTAACATCATATAGAAAAAGGGAGAAAAAATGAAAATGACAGTTTTCCAAAAGTATGTTCCTTAAAACCTTTTTTAAAAAAAGCTTTTTAGTAGTCATTTTGTGGAGGCCGAGAAAAATTAAGGCCATTTCACCTCAAGTGTAGCATTAGCACAAGTACAGTCATCTTAGGCCCCTGTGAATAAGAGCTGAACTTTACAGGAAAAACTGCAGAATGTCCTCGGCAGGGAATTCCATATCAGAAAGACAACAGCCCAAGCCAGTGGCAGAAAGTCCCATATTAGAATGAGAACAGAGCTCAATGCCCTTGAAACCCCCATATCAGAATGTAAACAGAACTTGAGAAATTCCTCCATCCCTTCTGAAAATCCCCTAGACCAGCCTATAAAAAACCCAGCTGTAACCCACCTCGGCTCAAAGTCCCTGCTCCTGCTCTGTCGGGTATACCTGGACCCAAGCTCGAGTTTGCTAATAAACCCTCGTGCCCTTGCATCGGTGTCGCTCCCTGGTGGTTTCTCTGATTCACAATCTTGGGCACAATAATTTCACAAATGCACAAAAAAACATTATGTTTAGTAGATGTGTGGAAAACACTGGTCAGGTGAAATGACAGTTTCCCTTACTGCAAATAGGGAGAGAGCTGTAATATATTGTTGTGCCTACAAATCAGCAAAAAATAGATGGTGCTTCATTTCCAAAAGGATTTTTTTAAGTGAAATCTGATTTAGAGAAACACTCAAAAGCTGCAGAAGATTTGGAAAAAGGCAAATCTCAGGAGAATTTTGCAGCCTCTTCATAACTAGAGAATGTTCTTTCTAAAGAACTGTGTAATCACATGTATTTGGTCTTTGTTCTTCGTTTCTGACACAGAGCTCCTCCTAAAACCCTCAGAATGCCCTGGAGTGAGAGAAGGGTCTTGCTATTCATGAAGAGCCACACACCTGAGTTCACGCTATAGGCTTTAAGTCATGGTGAGGCCCCTTCATAGCTTCAGGATGGGGGCTGGTCACCAGGAAAGCCAAACACAGGATCAGAAGATTGGAACTTTCGGCCCCCTCCTCTGAACCTCTGGAGAAAGGAGAGCACTAGAGGTTGGTTTCTAAAAACTCCTGAACAATGAGACTTGGAAAGCTTCCTGGTTGGTGAACTTGAGATATATGGGGAACAAACAGAACTTGGGTAGATATGTAGCGGGACACTGGGGTACAAGAATACCCGATTTCAGGGCTCCCCCATGAACCAGATTCAGCTACATGTCACTGACCAAATCCAAAAGCAGAGAGACAGTGGTGGTGAAACAAGAAAGGAATTTATTTCAGTGAAGCCAACATGTGGAAGACAGCCGACTATCATCTCAAAGACTGTCTCCAAACTGCTGCTAATATTTCTACATTCACGTAAGGAAAATGTGGAACAAAGGTTGGTGGATACTGCAGGTGGCCAGTAAAGGTCAGGTGGATCATTGTCAATCTCGATGGGTCTTGCTGGCTCAGGGCAGTTCTTATTGCTGGAAGAGATAGTTTCGGTTCTCATCAGGGCATCCTTTGCCTACTAGGTCTTCAGCCTAGGTTAAGAAAGAAGGTAGAAAGAAGAACTTAATCAATTAGAAAGTTTGAAGTCAACCTGGAGGTAGGTGAAGTCCTCTTTCAGATAAATAGAATCATACTGCCATAATGTTATCTAAAATGGCTTTAAAAATATACCCCCATTGGCATTTGTTTAAGCTCTTATTGCTTTCCATCCAGAGTGACAATTAATGTTGTCTTTTCTATTTCTGCCATTTGGTCAGTGAATAGTAGCATCACCTTGTGGCTTTAGTGTGTATTTCCCTGATGATTACTAAGATTGAACCACATTTTTAATGGTTGTTGGCCTTTTGAACCTTCTCTTTTACAAGGTGTCAAAAGTGTTTTGCCCATTAAAAAAAAAAAAAAAGATTTATCTGGTTTTCTTTGATTTGTAAGAGTTATTTATTTTTGCTATAAGATCTTTATTAGGTATATGAATTCTGAATATCGTTTTCCACTTTGTAGTTCAAATTTTCACTCCGTTACTGGTGCCATTTGATGAATCAGAGCTCTTAATTTTAATGCAGTTTAATTTGTCTGGATTTCATTTTTGTGTGTAGTGTAAGGTAGAGGTGAACATACTTTCTTGTCATAAATTGATGTTCAATCGACATGTATTGATAGCACAATCATTCTCTCATCACACTGAAGTAAGACAGTGGTGTCTGTCATGATTAGATGTCATAATATAGATTATGATGTACCCCCAGAATTTATATCTGTTCCATAATGATTTTTTCTATTATTTTTTCAGGACACAAGGTTTTAATATAGATGTATAGATTTAAGTAGAATTACATTTGGTACTGTAATATCCCTAGATTTGTTCTACTTGAAGATTACTTTGTACTTGGCACTTTGCATAACCTTATGAATTTATAATCTGTTTACCAACTTCTGAGAAAAAAAAAGACTGAACATTCAGTTAGCATTGCCAATAAGTAAATAATTTGAGGAGAACTGACATATCTACCATATGGAGTCTTCATACATAATCATGATATTTATTTTGGTCATTAGTCATTTCTTTCAATAGTATTTTATTTAGTGTAAAGTCCTTGTAAACCTTTATTTGATTTATTACAAGATATTTGATTATTTTTATTGCTTTGTAAGGGTATCAGTCCTTAAATTTCCAACTGTTTTGGTTTATTTCTATAGAAATACAACAATTTTTTTTCATATTGATCAAGGGTTCAGTGATGATTGTAAATTCATTAATTTAATAAAGTTATTCATATAATATTTTAGAGTTTTTAGTTGTCATCTCCAAGAAAATAAGTTTTATTTCTTCCCAATCTTTATGATCCTCTGTCTCTTTTTTTTTTTTTTTCTTGCCTTAATGGATTGTTTAGACTCTCCACTACTATATTAAAGTGGAAATAGTGAGTATCTTCTTTCCTTTCTATAGGGTAAAATCTAACTTCTTTTTTAGATACTAAAGGTATACCCCCTCTAGATTTTCTGTAGGTATTCTTTATCATTTTAAAAATTTCACTTTTTCTCTGAGTTTACTAAAAGATTTTTCATAAGGAGTTTTGAATTTTAGTCAAATGCTTCTTTTTGTTTTCTTGGAGTGATTTTTTTTTTTTTTCTTTCTTGATTGTTCTTTTTTTTTTTTTTTTTTTTTTAATTTTTATTTATTTATGATAGTCACAGAGAGAGAAAGAGAGGGGCACAGACATAGGCAGAGGGAGAATCAGGCTCCATGCACCGGGAGCCTGATGTGGGATTCGATCCCGGGTCTCCAGGATCACGCCCTGGGCCAAAGGCAGGCGCCAAACCACTGCGCCACCCAGGGATCCCTTTCTTGATTGTTCTTGACAGGATTTAGGATTCAAGGTTTTGTTAGCCTCATAAAAGGAGTTAGGAAAGATCACCTTCATTTTTTTTTCTGTTTTCAGAAGATTTTATGCAAGATTGGGGTTATTTCTTTTTTAAATATTTGGAAGAGATTTCACTATTAAAGCCATCTGGTTGTAGAGTTTCCTGTGGGAATTGTTTCTTTTCTTTCTTTTTTTTTTTTTAAGTAACAAATTTAATTTCCTCAACAGATGCCTCACTACTGAGGTTTTATATGTCATTCTTTAACTTCAGTAAATTGTATTCATGGGGACATTTGTTCATTTTAACTAAATTATCAAATCCCTTTGCTTAAAGTTGTTAATAATGTCATTTTATTAAATATATTATAGTCCTATATTTATGCCCCCTTTTCCATTTTTATTTTTGTTTTACTCTTTACAATCTGTCTTGCCTGATGAATCTTGCTAAGGATTTATCAAATCAATCAATATTTTCAATATTTTCAAAGTTCTAACTATTGGCTATATTATTTGCTCTATTATACAATATTTTAAAATTTTTATTCATTTCTGTTTTTATTTTTATTATTCCTTTTTTCTATACTCTTATTCCTTAAGATAGAGAGTTAAAATGTTGATTTTTATCCTTTCTTTTTTTTCATATATGCATATAAGGCTATGTTTCCCTTTAAATATTCCTTTAGCTATATTGCACAAGTTTTGGTCTATCATATTTTATTATAATTTTGTTCAATAATATTCTAATTTCCATGATGACTTCTTCCTTCATCCATGAGTTGTTTAGGAATGTGTTATTTAATTTCCAGCGGGTACATCTTTTTTCTAGTATAATTTTGTTACTATTTACCATCTTAATTCTATAATTAGAAAATATGCTTTAAAATACCTCAAATATTTTAAAATTTCAATTTTTTCAAAGTTCTAAATTT
This sequence comes from Canis lupus familiaris, assembly GCF_011100685.1. NCBI lineage: Eukaryota > Metazoa > Chordata > Mammalia > Carnivora > Canidae > Canis > Canis lupus. Next base: position 17,147,332 of record NC_049252.1, read on the forward strand.
TGTTGAGGCTTTGAGATGGCTCACTGTATGGTTGATATTGATGAACCTTACATATAAACTTGAAGGTAATTTCGATTGTTGTTGGGTACAGTGCTCTACACATGTCAATTCGTTCCAGTGTGATAATTTTGATATTCAGATTTTTTTGTCCTACCTTATTTTTGGGTGATTTTCTATCCACTATGCAAAGATACTCCAGACAATTCAACAAAATCCTTTCAGATGGATTTCAAATGAATTTTTAATATTGCTACAGGTGATTTTAATTTGTGTCCATCTCTAAGAAGATTCAGTTGAGAGATCCATGTTTTGGCCATTGAAATAATCCTTAAATGGATGACAGTATTCCATTTATGGCACAAGTTTATACTAAACACATATCTTGGGAAGCTCTGCAGTATAATCCATTAACACTATGTTTTTAATAAGTTTTGCAAGCAGATGCAATCAAGTGAAAGCATGTTTCTTTCACAGATAAATATTATTTTTATCAAACGTTATAGCATTTCATAAATGTATGTGGTTAGAGTAATAACAGAACATATTATTTCCATAAGATCTATCTTTGAATCTCAACATTTTGAAAACAAAACAAAACAACACATTTTAAATATTCTTTGCTAGTTGTCCTATGAATCACAAAATAATTTCCTTATTATGAATTATTTTTCTCACCAAATAGTCTCAGATTATATATGGGAGGAACAACTCATCAAAAAAAGAACAAAAATCAAGAAGCAAAAACTAATCTGTATATTAAATGTGGCAAACTGGTAGCCTAAGGGCAAAATTTGGCCCTCAGATATGTTTTGTTTCATCTGTGGAATTTTTTAAAAATTAGTCAATATTTTGACATTGGGAGATGTTACATAAAAATAGCAATGTTAATTCTTTTGAAATATTAGAAATTTAACAAAACCAATGTCTGCATCCCACCACCTCCTAAGTCAGAACAAGCCTCTGCATCCTTATAGTTTCACCTACTTAAATTTTCTGCCTGGCAAATATAGAGAGGTATTTGCAATTCCTGCCATAAATAACTTCTATGACCTTAAGCATCCTAACAATTATCATTCATTCCACATCTTATCAAATGTAGTGTGTTTGGGGTGCTGATTGGGTAGAAGATATTGTAGGTCAATCCATGATAGAGATTGTGGGGAACAACTGGCAAATAATATGCAAAGCAATATGCATCGAATTTGTAAAATCACATGCTTGGATATCATTCTAAAAAGTTGTTAGTGGAATTTTAATTAGGTTAAAGTTATATGTGAGGATTTTTAATTTTAAAAAATTAAATGCAAATGAATACCAAAACTCTAATAGTGGTGACATGGTATCAGAAATAGGAGCAGAATGGAAAACAGACCTAGAGGAAGAAACTGGGACTTAATTACTGTCCTCCAAGGAGTCTCCCTTTCTTCTCATGTTCCAGGTCTTTGAAACAGAAGCAAGAGAGAATTCCCTACAATGACTAACATAATAATATATTATTTGGGTTGCCTGCAGTGGTCAGGAAGTTCACTATTCAAAATCCAGGGTGTATGTTATATAACACCATTTAATATCAGCAGAAATTAATGGTAGCTTCTGGAATGATGACTATTATAAAAAAAAAAAAGTGCCATTTTCTTGAACCAGAATGTTAGTTTAGAGGGAACCTGAAGGAAAACTGACTAATCATAAGTCTCTGAGCCATGTGGAATCAGTGATTATAACATAATTCTGCCTGGAAATATTGTTTTTCAGGTCTAAGATAGGGATATATTTTCAGAGAAGGAGGACTTAAGCTGCCCAGCAGCTGTAGTAGATTAAATAGTTATTCATGTTATTTTTTTATGTTGACAGAAATAATTCACTGTGGAAGTTGTGTGCTTCTTTATATGTGGAGACACATTCCAGCACAACAGACTTTGATACACTTTTGAAATAAAAGAAAATCATTTGTCTGATTTCCCTGAGTCCATGTTGATTCTGGAATGTGCCTTGACTGAACAAAACCAAGTAGCAATATTTTAAATATTGAGGGCTTCTTAGTGGAAGCTTCCACTAAGAAAAATGGATGAGACCAAATCATGGTTTAAATATAAGACAGAGAAAGAAGTGCAATTGGAAAGTATAAAGTTTAAATAACTGGACAGAAAGCTGAAACAAGCATAACACTGTCATGTATAGTTTGAAAATTGACACAATACCCATAGTTAACTTTTAAGATATTTCAGGAAGAATAAATGTATTCATTTAACCAACATTTTTTGAGATCTTACAGTGTGTCATGAACTAACAGTAAAAAGAACTGGGAGGGCTGGAAGAGTAACCAAAGAATGAATATAGAATGAAATATACAACTGGTATAATACGAGTCAGAAGAGGTATTATTTATTCATGTAGTTTTTTAAAGTTGAGCAGAAACTAACATGGGAAAGAGGTGAAGAAACTTCCTGGTGGCAATGGTAGTGAGGCATAGAACAACTATAGAGAATAATAGTAGTAGTCTGCTATGGCTGAAACAAAAGTATGACTGGTGGATTGGTGATAAATGGGTTAAATAGGTCATAAGAAACCAAATCTCAAAATTCCAGGTGAAAAGTTTATACTGAAGCTATTGAAGAATTTAAATGAGAATAATCAAGTAAGACTGCATTTTAGAAAGATTGTTCCAGCAGCTATCTTGAGCATGGATGGATTGGATGACGGTGAAACAGGCAGAGACAACTAGGCAGTGATAAAGGGGATAAGGAGAAAGTAAGAAGTATATTACAAGGATAACAAGTAGAGTAGAAAGGATTTGGGTGTGGAGAAGAGAAAGATAAGATAAAAAATTTCTTGGGCAACAGGCTGAGTGGGTTTAGTAGTGATGTAGTGATTGCCTCCCTCTGAGTTAGAATTCAGATGAGGAGGAAAATATATTTTGGAGGGAAGATAAAGATATTGATGTTGGATATGTTAACTGAGATTTCAGTATGATTCCTAAGTTAACAATTAGTCAAATTATTTTTTGATATTCAAAAAATGCCATAACTGATATAAGACAAGCAGTGGTAGCTAATCAGGGTGGTTCCTTGGAGTAGGGTCCTGCTGGCTGACAGGGAGGATAAGAAGAGTGTAAGCACTGGATGGTTGGTGATCCATCTTAGCAGGGCTGGAGCAAGGATCTCCTGTCCAAGGAGCTGGCCCTTCAGTGTACAGCACAGCAGCTTTAACTGGCTCAGATAGTATATTTCACATGTTCACAACTATATCAATGCAACCAGGATGAGTACAGCCCTGAATATATGGACCTGCAAATTAAGAGAACAAGCTGTATTAGCAATAAAAGTTTGGGAGTCTTTCCCCTTTGCATCAGTTCCCAGAGTCCTTTGCATCAACAGACTTCCAACACTTTCTATTGTTTTTTTTTTTTTTTTATTGCATTATTCAATAGTGCTTTTGCTCATTTCTTACAGGCTTAAGAAACAGGGGATACTCCTTTCTCCATGCTTTACACTAAATTAATTAAATGGGTTTTTTAATATAAAAGTGCCAATGGAAGAATTTTTAAAATCCCAAAGACACTCATATTCATAGGGAGTTTTAAGCAAGTTTCTTTCAATTTTCTACTTGAGATAATATTAAGTAGTGACTGGATATCATCTCTATAGGTTTTGTAATAATATATATATTTTTTCTTCTTAAATAATAAGAACCGGGCTATCTATATGCACAGCAAGTCTCAAAGTGTCAAGTACTGAGAAGAAGGTTAGATAGTCTCCTTCTTGCAAGCTGACAAGTTAGCCTGCCTCTGTTTCGTGGATGCCAGCAAGACATGACATTCCCAGGTGGGGCACAAATGACTTTATTAGACACAACAATTTCAGTAGCCAGAATATCAACATTTCCTTGAGCAAGTTCCTCAGGCTCCAGCTCCCACAGGGCAGGGCAAAGATGGCCAGGTGAAGCTTGCACACGAGTGAGTTAACAGGAAAGAAACCGTGAGCTTAGGGAACTTCATCTTCTACTATGGGCACTAAGCATGACTTCCCTTTGATCCTGATATAAACATTATTTCACTGTACTGAACAGCTAACAAATCTTCCCTTTGTGTTGAAGGAAGATATTATTTCTATCTTCCAAGTCTCTTTGCTGTGCAAACATCATTAAAAGGAACCTATACCAAGATATGCAGAAATAAAAGACATTCATTAGGATTGTCTCCTAACAATATCTGCCCCTCATTTTTTATAATCTTGATTTCTGGGAAATTTCATCATGCGTACACCTTTCCATTGACTATTGTGGTTAATCAGATAGTGAGTAGCTGGTATCCAACCTGTTCAATTTTTTTCCTTCAGCATTTACCTTAGGCTGTTATCGACATGACTCCAAGCAGCAGGATGGAGCCTGCCTTCATATTTCAAACATGCCCTATCATCTTGGTCTTAACCAGCTGAACAAATCAGGGCATGTCCTAGAAAGCCACGTACTGCTCTCTTCAGGTTTCTGAACTGGCCAGTCCACATGGCCTGAGGCATTAATTCAGTATCACAGGGTATAGTACCTGGATGCAGTACCAATTACACAGATTCCATCTTTGCTTGCAAGAAAGAATTCTAGGACATATCAACTTCTAAAACAGGCCAGTGAATTGAGGATGACATGAAAGTCTTCCAGGCCAAAAGGAGTATTTCCTTAAATATTTGATGAACAAATCAACTGTATTTTTAGAAAGGAAGGCAGATAAATACCTGGCTTCCACTCAAGAACTATAGTCCGTAAGTTTTCAGTTTAGTCTGAATACTTGGATTAGTCCTTGTTTCTGAAGAATGAGGGTGTTAAGTTCAATTTACACTATCTGTCAATTCTAGCAGTCAGGAAGCCTTACTTTCCATATGATATGACTGCCTGTCAGTCATAGAAATGGGCATGGAGGAAGTAGTAAACTATGTTGACAGATGTTTTGCTTGGAAGATGCAAGATCAGTAGCCATCCTCTACTGCTTTCCATAGACTTTTCTATAAAGTGAAGGAGAATAGTGATCAAATTGTGGACAGAATCAGTGGGCATGGCACACAGCAGTACATTCAACCATTCTTTATCTTTATGGTCTCGGACTATGCTGATTTAACATAGAATCCAGGTAACTAAACCTACAAAAGGTAGGTTCCCTTTTCCAAGTTGCCACTCAGAGTATATACCAATCAAGCTGACCTGGTGTTGCCTTTAGGAAAAAGATAGAAACATCATGCCCAAGAATGGTTTGGGACTGAAACCTGACATAGATGTATATAACTCCTATTTAACTCCTATTTTGTTCATCCTAATCAGTGCCCAGGAAGCAACTGAAAGCAGATTATCCCTTTCTGGTTATAGTCACATTCAATGACAAAACTCCCTTACTAAAATGTGTGAAGAAAGAAGAGGTCAGAGTAGTAGTCAGAAAACTTTTTACACCAAATTTTAAAAGATCATTTATTTATTCATTAGAGAGAGAGAGCACATGAGCAGGGGGTAGGGTAAGAGGGAGAGGAAGAAGCAGGTTCCCCACTGAACAGGGAACACAATGCAGGCTCCATCCCAGGACCCTGGGATCATGACCTGAGCCCAAGGCAGATGCTGAACTGACTGAGCTATTCAAGCACCCCCTTTACACCAATATTTGAAGAGACCTTTCTAATGTTCAAAAATACCAAATGTCTATGGATGGTAGGAACATGGACTGCTCCACTGACTATCTTGAGAATCAGTTATTGTTGAATCGTTTTTGTATCAAGAGGTCCACCATTGATTTCAGATTAAGATGGTCCAGAAAGTTGGAAACATGACACATTTTAATTCTAAGAGCTATGGTGGTGGTGTGGCCAGAGTCAGCAGTTTAGACAAGAGCAGCAACTCTCTAACCTAAAATAGTATCAGCATGGTGAGGCATGATGTTTCTAGCTCTTCAAGTGTCCCCCTCTCTGTGAGTTGGGTTTTCTAAGTTCAAAAGCAAATGGAAGCTGGTAGTTATTACATAGAAAATTCCTACAAACATGACTTTTCTCATGCCAGTACATTCATAATTTCAGCTCGTATATTTGTTTTCGAGGGACATCAAACAAAATACAACATAATGGTTGGCTGAAACAATAGAAATTTATTTTCTCACAGTTCTGAAGGCTACAAGTTCAAGACTAATGTGTCAGCTGGTTAGATTCCTTCTGAGGCCTGTCTTGTTAGTTTTCTGATGGCTACCCTTTTGCTGCCTCTTCACATGTTGGTCCTCTGTGCACATATGTCTCTGGTGTCTCCGTGTGTGTCCAAATTCCCTCTTCTTGTTTGGACACCAGTCAGTTGGATTAGAACCCATCCATGACTTCATTTCTCTTTAATTGCCTCTTTACAGGCCCTATTTCCAAATATAGTCCCATTCTGAGGTACTAAAGTTAGAGTTTCAACATACGAATTTTAGAAGGATACAATGCAGCCCATAACAGCCTACATCCTTAAATATCCATGCTCTAAAAGATCCATCTCATAAGAGTCACCACCTTTCATTTTTTAGGTGTCAGGAAAATTTCCATACCTTCAATAGAATGGACTCAGAGAAAGGAGAATTTTAAAAGCCAAGACTCAGCAAAAGGAGAGGAGGCATGTTTTGCCCATCTTCTCATCATCCCTCAGAGGGATATGCTGGTGATTGGGTGATCCACCAGGTGCACAAGATGGGTTAACACTCTAGTGAAAAGATTCTCTCAGGGTAAGAAGTCTGATCCATGGAGGAAGATCCACATGTTACAGATATGGATGCCAAGCAGTCTGGATTGGCTTGCACTTGTTTTCAAGAGTTGTCTGAAAATAGGGACATCTTGAAAATTGAATCCCTCTCAGTTCTGCAGGAGCTAAATGTCACTGTGGTCACTGCTGTTAGAAAAATGATGGTCACGGTCCTGTGTAGGCAAGGCCACAGTACATAAGGCCAAGGCCAAGTTTGACAGTTCAGCAAATAAAGATACAACAGCCACTTTAAGACTCAGTTTATTACTTAATATATACAGTGAAAGGAAAAAATAGCCAAAGGTACCAACTCCTTATATCTATAACCACATACTGAAAAGGATAACACCGAAACAAAAAAGCACCAAGTGGCTGCAGTGCCAGTTGTGGGGAAATCTAAGTATCAATTCTCACCTGCAGCTCATTGTTTTCATAGTCTGTAGCTATACCCTGAGTGAAATGGAGACACCTCTTCAGAACCTTGGAGACAATGAGAAACTCTCTCAATATGGCTTCCTGGGGCAGGGGGGCAGGCAAGTGAGAGATAACCCTGAGGTAGTGCCTCACAAACTTCTCATCTTTTCCCACTCAGAGGAGACCACAAAGCAATCTACAAGATTCAGACAATAGGCTTTAAGCTCCCCCCCGCCCCATGGCCTAGGTAGACACATGTAAGGTTGCCAGAACACCACGGTGGTGTCATTCCCCTCCAGATACCCTTGAATCATTTTCCATGCAGTCAAGGCAAAGTTTCAAGGTCATTTTCAAACAGTCCCATTCTTTGTGTCAGTTAGATGTAATATTTGTAATAACCAATGTCCATGTGATTCTTATGCAAAGAGTGATTTCTAGGTATTGATTACAAGATGGAACCTATCATAGTCTATAGAAATAACTGGATCCCAGAGAGCAAAATAACTCACTTTAAGGAAAAAAAGAATGAAGTTTAAGGTTGAAGGCAAAGATGCAATTTTTGAAGATTGCCTGTTATTTTTGTCTTTGTTATTACTGACCTTAATATTACTGCCAGGAATTTGGTCATGCTACGGGAGGTTACTAGGGTGCTTTGTGAAAAGCAAGTTTTAGCAGATGTTTTAAATTTCAAAACACCACGGTCCTTTTTAAGTCATTTTGGACTTAAATTATTCAATGTTGGCAGATAGTTGGAGCCATTTCATTAATGGCAGCAACTATGGGTTGTTTTTCCTCTTTCATGTAAATTAAGGCCCATTGTAATGATGGGTTAGGTCACTTGGGGTGTCTGGAGGCCAGAAACCTTGAAAGAAACCCAGGATTTTTAGAAATAGAAAAGCTCTGTTCTACATTTCACTCTAATATGAAAAACCACAAGATTGACATCATCATACTGAGATTAAAATAGACTCATTCAACGAAATGTCTTTTTAGTTGTGGCATGTATATTATCTGATTTTTCAAAATGTGAGAAACTTAATCTTATTTCCTGCCATAACAGCATATGATTTTTCAAAAATATATATTCACACAGATAAATTAATGTCATTAGCCAAATGATCATATAATTTTAGTTCATCACCTTTGCAAATTGAGAAAGAAAATGCATTGCATCATAATACCTTTCACTGAAACATTGCAGAAATAGACAGTTTTAATAAGCTATAGTGCTCAAGAGACATGAAAATAGAGTATTAAGAGTCAGCTTGGGAATACACAATGAGGATTAGTCACATTGCTTATTCAGTATCATACCCCATAGCATCTAACTAAATCTGTACTACATTTGGCATTAATATCTCACAGTAGAAAAAGGAGAGAATCATTAAACAGTAGGAAGTGATCTGTACCGGTTATCTAATACAGTGGTTTCTAATGCAAGGAGCAAAGTTCCAGGGGATTTACAATATGGCCCAGGGAAGTGCTGAAGGAAGTGAAGGTATTAGATATTCTATTCACATATATTCTGTTTCTCCCATTTTAATTTCATTTTTGATCTATTAAATATGCTTATTTATTAGTGTTACATGAATATGAATATAAGTTAGATAGTCACACAGGCATGTAATCAAAGAAATATAAAATGTTAGCTCTGTATGATTATTTTTGCTCATGAAAATAAGAAAACAAGTTTTAAAAACTAAAGGGGTAAAAATGGCAAGTATATCACACTACTTATATTACTGACAATTGAATATTCAAAAATATTTCAAGGACACGAGACATTGATAACAGCCTATAAGCTCAAAACTCAACTGTTTTAGAAAAAAAGAACTCAATGATCTTCATAAAAATCATCATTCAAAATAACCATGCTTGCTTCTGATTATCACTAACAAATTACCACAAACTTAGGGGCTTAAGACAACACATACCCTTTCTGCAGGTAAGAACTCTAAAACGGGTCGCCAGGATTGTGTTCTTGGAGGCTCTAGGGAGATTTCATTTCCCTGTCCTTTCCATCTTCCAGAGGTTACCTACAATCTTTGGCTCACACCCTCTTCCTCCATTTTCAAAGCTCTAAGTGTAGAATCTTTAAACCTCTTTTCCAGTCTATTTTGGTACTTGCATTACCTTCTGTCTGACAAACTCCTCCTGTATCCCATATACATGGACCACTGTGCTTATAGGCCCACCTAAATAACCCCACATTTATCTTCCCATCTAAAAATCTTTAACTTGAGCACATCTGCAAACTATCTTTTGCTGTATAAGGTAACAGCCATAGATTCCAGGGATTTGGATGGGACGATTTAGGAAGCCATTATTCAACCTACCGCACTAAAACTTTCTTAGCTTTTAAAATCTTCTGATCAAAACATTTTTTTTTATTTAGTCCTGATACCTACTCAAAAATATGTCTTTAGTTCTTCCTTCTATTAATTTCTTGATGGAGAAGAAGAAATTGGGTGCAAAATCGGGTAGAACTTAGTTTTACCCCAGAGATGTAGAATCCAACCGAAATACTTACAAAATTCCACATAACAAAATTTATTAGACTGGGATTTAAACCAAGTGAGATAAGTTTAGATAAGCCATTTTTATATTTCTCTCAATCTTGAGTTATCAATGTTGATTAATGTCTTTTCTTTTGTCTAGGGTCTGTTTTTCAAAGGGTCTGTAATTTCAGTGTTCTTATATAGAAGAATATTTTTGTGACCTTCACATGTAAAAGACAAGCTCATTTGTGATAAACTTATTGAGGGAGCAGGTTATTTCCTTCTTAATTCTGAACACATTACCCCTTTTATTCTCAAATTATGGCCTATCTCATTTTCCTCCCATGTTGGAAAAATTTCCTGTACTTATAAAATGTTCCTTTGCCTAGTAAGCTCTGAATATGGGCCAGGAGCTTTCAGATCTACTTTACTTAGATTAGCACATTTAATTCTTAAAAAACTGAGTTATGTATAATCATTAACCATATGAAGATAAGAAAACCAAGTTATAGAAGGATAAACATATAATGTCACTCAATGTATAAGTGCCTTATTGGTTGATACAACTAAGTCATGTTGTAGTAACTAACAACTACAAAAATCCACAAAAGATCACTTTCTGTAAAAGTCTAGTCCAGAATCACGCAATTTTCAAGGCAGCTATGTTCCTTGTATTGGTTCAGAGTTCAACTACTTTGATCTGATGGCCCAATGTGTGCTTCCATGCCCAAAGCTGTAGGGAAAGAAAGTGCCAAAGGGTCTTGCACTGGCAATTAAATGACTCAAACAGAGTGACATAAATTGGCCAAACTCACAGGACAGAACTAGCACATGACCTTGACTACAAATATGATGATACAGAAGTATGATCCTATCACATGCTCTGGAGGAAAAGAGAAATAGTTATCAGTAATCTTTACAAGCATTTTTGATAATGGCAAAACCAGAGTTTCAATTCCAGACATTCTAGCTCCAGAGTACTCTTAAAGCATATGCTAAACTTCTTGGAACGATATATATATTTTTTAAAATATAAACTGGTGTCAGAATTTATGCAGTTAATTGAAAATATTTATTTGTTCTGATTATATGCCGGGCAACTTTCTTGGAGCTGTGAACACTATACTAAATAAAGCCCTTAACTTTATGGAACTTAAATTCTAGGTTCTGATCTCTGCTTGCTGTGAGGACTCCTTTCAATTTATATCAAGATTGAAATTCAATCGTTTTAATTTTTCTTTTCTTTTTTCTTTTCTTTCCTTTTTTGATAGTTTCTTTTCTTCACTTACCTAATTTTATCAATTCTATATCCCCATCATGGGTACAACATGCCATTGTTTTATATTTCACTATAGAAATATAAGTCCTGCCAATTAAACAATGACATTTGTTGTAAGTCTCTTCTTTTCTTTTTCTTTCAAGAAAATTAAAATGTAAGGAAAAATTTAGGGTATTAGGATTAAATATAGTATTTCTTGAATTATTTTGTTCTCATTTCTTTTTTTCCTAACTTAAAAAAAAAAAAATCTTACTTAAAAAAATAATTCTGTTTCCTTTACTTCATATTTATAAAAATCTATCTCTTTCCTTCATCTCTTTTGACTTTGCTTAAATTTGAACAAAGCACTTCAACAAATCCTAGATTTTAATATTCTTGGTCAATTCTCTTTTTAAATTAATTTATTTAAAAAGTTTTTCCAATCCTATTTTATTTTACCTTCTTTTTTATTTCATCTTATCTGGTCTTCATTTTTACTCCTATAATAAGTACATTTTTGGGTGTCTGTACAATTCCCAGTTTCTTTAATATAGTCCTCTATGATAGATAGTGAGATATGACAATTAGATAGTACTCAGGAAAAAACATACTATTCACCTGCAAGAAAGACAGTTATCACTCAGCCTCCAGCTGTTGACTCCTTCAGGGTCAATCTTCATTGCAAAAAAAACAAAAAAACAAAAACAAAAAACTGTCTTGCCCCTGGTCATGACTTTCCTGGGACAATCCACATCTGGTGACAGAGTGTGGTGGGAGTATAATGCCTAGCAATATCAGCCCAGAAGGGGGAACCTCATGAGCAATATTCACTTCAGCATTTACCAAAGCCTACATTGCAGTTCGATTTATTCCTCTGCATAATCTTATTTCCTTTCCTTTAATTTTAAAAGTATTATTCCCTAGTGAATATTTCGCACTCTGAAGTGTGTGTCAGTTTACATGATCAGGATGAATGACCCTGCAGCACCAACAATATACATTTAGAATTTAGCCTACCTCTGTCATAGTATTCTCTGTCCTAGACCAATTGGAAGTTTTGCAGAATATCACATTGATCCTTTATATGGATGAGGTCATACCTATTTAAGTGGGGTTCAGAGAAGGACAAGGGTCTGCAGCAGGTCTAGGTTTCAGAGGAAGTAGCCTATCATGTGGCCCATATGATCCAACAGATCCTGTAATATAGGAAGTGTTCATGAAAATGTAGAGTTTGGGGATGCCTGGGTGGCTCAGCAGTTGAGCATCTGTCTTTGGCTCAGGGCCTGATCCTGGGGTCCCGGGATTGAGTCCCACATCAGGCTTCCTACATGGAGCCTGCTTCTCCCTCTGCCTGTGTCTCTGCCTCTCTCTCTGTATCTTTCAGGAATAAATAAATAAAATCTAAAAAAAAAAAAGAAAAAAGAAAGAAAGAAAGAAAATGTAGAGTTTGTATTAAGACTCAGTGAGAAATTATAATGCCGACCCCTGCAGTTCTGGAACAAGATGATGTCATCAGCAGTAGAGAATTATGAAGCTTGTGAAAAACAGATCCTGGACTTATACTAGACCCAGGTAGAGAGGGAATACCTGGCCATGCAGTAGTATATGACCATAACACCAGAGAAGCCCAGGATTAGCCAGACCCTATCAGATACACCAAGTCATAAGGTGAGATGGACCCAGCACCATCCATTTTAACAATGAAATGGTACATTTGGGATTGAGCTTGAACATGACTATATGGCTGAAGTAAGATGGGCAAGCAGGTAGACCAGAGCTCCATGGCTTACAACACTGTTACATCAGTGCTTTCTTTGAACTCGTGATGAGACAAACATCATTCCATAAGAACATTTTAGGAAAATAGAGGAAAAAAATGTCCTTTGGTTATAGATAGCCTGGCTTTCTATGTGATTAAAAATAAAAAAAAAAATGGATGATGACTGCATTATGCTTCTTTTAAGGGTGATCTTCAAAGATAGAGTTCAGTGAAAATGCTTCCAGTGGGCAATTTCAGGAGCAACATCACATAATCTACTTTATATAGAACAAGGGGAACCCAGAGTCATTAAATTTATGGTCATATGGCAGTTGCAAATGTCTTGGTCAGTTAGTCAAGGAGTTGGAATGAAAAGGATTAGAAGAAGCCAGGAATTCAGGGGGAGAGGCATGAAGATGCCACACTGGAGTGGGCACAAAGTGTAAAGATCTGTCTATTATGTGTTAACAATCACCAAAAGACATTGGACTATAGATGTTAAACAAAAGGACAAAAATCACTGAGTAGATTAATATCAACAGCTTCTGCCATTGACCACTCCAGCACTAACAATAGGCGCAAGAAAGACATGGTCAATATGGCAGAAATGGAGGGTGTGTATGGGTCCAACAGAATGGATACTCATTAAGATTAATCTAGGACCCAGTGGGACACTATTCTAGGAATCAATCCAGCCACTCACTGGCAAGATATCTAGGTTCTTTCCATATTGGAATGATCACTGGTTTGGTCTCATAGAAACGAAATACATATTCTGGATTTGAATTTGCCTTTCTTGGCTTCAAGACCTCAGCAGACAACACTACTTGAGGGTTTGCAGAGTGTTTAATCCATTGGGTTGGATCTCACCTAATATTCTCTGGTACCAGTAGAAATGCTTTTAAGCACATGTATAGACCCATGACCATGGGATCTACTGATCAGATTACATTCTATACCAGTCAGGATTTCCTGACCTTGATATGCAATTGACCTAGAGGCAATATTCTTTGAAAATGGGATATCATCACCCAAGAGGCAGGATATACATGGATTCAAAGACCTTTATATGACTCTGTGTCCCAATAGAAATAATCACAGAGTACAAGGACAGGAAATAGGAGGATTCCCATGGGCTATTATTCCCATGACCCACTAAGGGACTTTATACTTCCTATCTCTGTAACCCTGGGCTCTTTAGAATAGAGTCTTTGGGTTTATAAAAGATTAATGTTTTTGCCAGGGCAAACAGCAAGTGTCCCACTGTAGTGGGACCTACTATAAACTATTATTGTCCCCTGGGAGCTTTGGGTTCCTTGGGCCAGACACAAATGGATAAGAAGTAAAGTCACCATCTTAGCAGGGGTAGATTCTGATCATCATGAAAAGGTAAGAGAAATTAAGACTATGTATGGAAGCCAGGTAGTCCAGTTAGGTGCCTCTTGGGAATTCCTTGCCCAATTGTTACTATAAAAAGACAAATGTAGCAACCTGGCCTGAGAAGTCATGATGATAATGAGATCAGATCCTCTGCAATGAGGGTCTAGGCCCAATCACTAAGGTACCCTGGAAGCCAGTAGAAGTGGTAACTGCAAGATGAAGGTGGTAAGAGACAGATAATGGAAGAAAGAATCTATGAGTGTCAGCTGGGCCTTGAGAATAGCTCTAGAATTGAGTCTGTAGTTCATCCAACTAATCTCTCTTTTGTTTCTCTTCCAGAAAAGAGCCCCATGGATTCATGGAGTTGCTGGTCACCAAAAGTGTATGGAGAAGAAAATCCATGTGCACAGAGGGTGGACTGTGGTAATTACAGGGATGCTCCATCCAGATTGCCCTTCAAGAAAGAACTTGGGGCTCAGCTCTGTTCTCCCTCGTTTCAGCCATAGAGAGTTGCCTGCCCGAAAGTCACAATCTGCCCAGGACAGCCTGATGACTGAGAGAGGTGGGAATGTAAAGGAATAGAGAGCACGTGATATCTGGTAAATGATATTTGCTCCAGGGCTCCAAGTTACGTTGATCAGAACATTGTTAGGCTTGTGTTGCATTGGCAACTGCTCTGTAGAGAAAAAAAGTGAAGCAACTGTGAAGACACATGCCTGAAGGACAAACAGAATGACTATCATCCTACAGGTTCCCAAATATTTCCCATTGCCTAGACAGAGATCCTTTGAGGGATTGCTACCCTTGAGTTCCGTAGCACAGTCTGGATCCTTTCATAAAATCTCCCCCATGTTTTTTACCCACCTTACTGTTGGTGTAAGTGGATTTCTATTTCTTACAACCAAAAGTTCTTAGACTTAGGCAAGCTACCTATTGTGCTTACTAGTTTATGTTCTTCTTTTATAAAGGTCACTTTTTTTCTTTGACAAAAATATCCTGACTTTCTTTGGGTTTCTGCAATAGGTAATTTTCAAATACTCGCCCTTCTCTTGCATCTTCCTGATAATGCTTTCTTTATTTCACGTAACCTGAAATTTCATAGGAACTTTTTTGCCTTTTTCTTTAATTTTTAGTTATAGATTGACCAAGTAGAAATTTATTCAGGTGCATCATTTTATTAGTCAATATGTGAGAATGTGCCTTATCTGGGAACACTTTTCATATAAGCTCTAGTTAAATCCCCTCCTCATATCTGGATCTGAAAGATGACCTACAGAATACAAATCTGCCATATTCCCATAAGCCAACTATAGCTGTAGAACATAGGTTTCTTGTATTAAGCTCTAACTAAGACCATTGTTTGGTTTTCTGATAATCTAAAATAAGGGATAGCAGGATGCTGAGAATGTACTATTTCCAGGAATGTTTTCATTTCCACCCCATTGAAAGTGCTTTATTTGGGATGAAAGTGCTTCTAGGTTGCAATGCTGTATCCTTCTTCACCACTTTCAGTCTTCCTGACTCCCTGCTGCCTTGATTTCTTAGCATTGCAATTCCCAAATGGCTATAAAACTATGGGCAACAGTACAAAAAAACCTCTTCAAACTGTATCAATTGTACAGCATAATAATAACTATCTGGTTTTCCAGAGAGTAGAGATCTGGGTCTCTGGGTCAGACTTTAAAGTTAGAAAATAAATGAAATTTCTTTCTGTGTTTCTGCTGGTAAATCTGCTCGATTTCACCAGTAAAGTATGGATAAGCCCATGATTACTTTTCCCAATCTAGTTCATTCACAGTTGAACTAGATTGGAAACTATAGAAATAGCTTCCAAATTTTGGTATCAATATCTCTATGTTTCCACTCTGGCTAGTTAGTTGTTTATTTATTTAAGCAAGCTACTGGCCTCAGTCTACCAGAACTATTTTGAAGTCATAAATTACTTTGTATTTGCTTAATCCATGCTCTTTCTTCTCTTACATTCTCACCATTTATGAGCATGCACTATCAGAGATTATAATAGCCTTCATACTCACCCCTTTGCTTGTGCCATTAATAAACTACTGTGAATCTGCTCCAAACTTAGCTTTCTATGTTCAGGTTTGTTATGCTAAGGCTAAAACTCTACAAACTATCTCTCTTAGCTGGCTAGCTGGTGCCTATGAATTATGAAATGACATGGATGAATTTTAATTATGACATGCTGGTTGAGAAAGGAGACAGACACACACAAAAATACATGCACACCACACAATCACATTTATATGAAATGCTAAAGCCAGGCAAAGTAAATTTAAGGCAACAGAAATCACAAAAGCCTTTGTCTATGGTGTGCATGGATGGACTAGAACAGGGCACCAAAAAATGCCTTTAGGTGATTCTGTCTCAATTGAAGTGTTCATTACACAAGAATGAACACTTGTCAGAACTTATCAAATTGTACACCTGTTATTTGTATATTTAACTGTGTGCAGATTTTAATTCAATTTTAAAAATGCATGAGAGAACAGTTCCATGCCTCAAAAAACAAAACAAAACAAAACTGAATCAACAATTACCAAAAAAATCCAAAACCCAAACCAAAAAACAAAAATAAATTTTAAAAAATGCAGAACAGAGGCCTAAAAATTAACATATGGTTTTAAAACTCAAAATGATGGTTATCTTTCAAACACTCAGATAGTGACTAATTGTCAATTACTAGCATTTAAAAATATTTCTTGAGAGAATTATCATAACTAACACAGAACCTAGTCACTCGCAAACTGGATTATCAGAAAAAGAAAAAAGGAAAAGCACAGAAGAGGAAAAAGGAGAGGGTGATTATCAACCAGACAAAACAAAGGTAATCTTATAGGAGGCAAAGTTTTGAGCCAGCACGGCACCCCCTTGAGTCTGAAGGAGTACTGAGGTCTGTCCCACGCTTCCTGTGATGTGAACAATAAATTTCAGCTCTGCCCTCCTGGCTGACAGCTGTTTTCAGGGTAAGAAAAAGAGAAAAGAGAATAAATTCTACTCTAAGAAAACAGATGGCTATTTAAGTGTATAAATTTCTGCAATTTAAGATTACGAAAGCAGAAAGAAATACACTTTGTACATAGTCCTTATTTTTAGACTTTGATTGAGACTTTCCCTCTAGCTGCATTGTCCATTGCCACTCCAGGTTGTCAATAATGTAGCCAATTTTAAAATGAGAAATAAATATCATAGTCACTACAGCTATTGCTTTATTTGATGTGCATATATATATTATCTGTCCAAAAGATGTATTTCTTTTATTATGTTTATTTTCCAATTTTACACATCTGTCTATGTGCATTATATTTCTATATATGTTAATAGATGCACTGCTAAGCTATTATTGGCATAAATATTAATAATTGAAAATCTGCTGTAAAGCCATAGTCATCCAATTTTTCTATACACAAGAAATGTTTTTGCTCCATTGAGATACCCTGGAATAAAGCTGTAAGCACTTAGGTTATTGCAAAGGTGTTTTAGCGAGTTAGCAATATTTTTCGTGAGCTTTACTGGAGGAACCAAAAATATTGAGGCTGTTATTTTACCATAAATCTGCCAGCCTGAGTTTCTAGAATGTCTATTGTAATCCCTTTCTCAGGTGCATTTCTAGATTGTACTGTTACTAGAGACTACACCTGATGTAGATCCTTGTTGAATCAGGTTCTTTCATCCCTAAAAAATAAAAAATTAATAAAATCCCATAGCAACCCTTCTCTTCAGATATTTCTCTTTTTTAAGATTTTATTTATTTATTCATGAGAGTCAGTGACACAGGCAGAGGGGGAAGCAGTCTCCTTGCAGGGTGCCTGATATGGGACTGGATCCCTGGACTTCAGGATCATGCCCAGAGCCAAAGGCAGACACTCAACCCCTGAGCCACCCAGGCATCCCTCTTCAGGTATTTCTAATAAGATAGAAAATATTCAGAAAGGGAACTGCTTAAGTGTGATATAGAAAAAGTCATGCTACACTTCTCAATATCCAGGTCTCTTTCCCTTCATGTCACCTGAATAGTAATGTCAATGTGAAGTCATTGAGAGAAGAGTTGTATGTCTATTTTCTGGTTGAGCCAGAGAGATAACTGATTCTTTGGGGAAGGTTGGTAAATCTGAGAGAGATTTAAAAATAAGCTAGTATCAAAGTAATGCCCTTCATTCCCTATCCACAGGCATAGATAATCTTTTAGCTTGCAAAGAAAGATGTTTCCAAATTTGTCTTTATTAAGCATGATCTGTTGACTGTTGTGTGTTTAGACTGGCTTATAGACAAGGAGATATATCCAGTCACCCTACAAAGAATAAAGGAAATAAGAAACACAGAGAGGAGAGAATCCACTAAAATACATTGGTGTTAGGCAGCCCCAGTGGCTCATGGGTTTAGCGCTGCCTTCAGTCCAGGGCATGATCCTGGAGACCTGGGATCAAGTTCCACGTCAGGCTCCCTGCATGGCGCCTGCTCCTCTCTCTGCCTGTGTCTCTGTCTCTCTGTGGCTCATGAATAAATAAATAAAATCTTTAAAAATATATACATATTAGTGTCATCATCTCTATAGAATTTGGAATATAGCAAGGATACAGCTGCTTTATCTAACACAGGTGCCTCAGTGTTAAAACAAACAAGCAAAGAAATGTTCTTATTCTAATTTGGACAATTTTAAATTATTTCTTGGTCTCAAAAATATGAGTTGTTTTCAGTAAATTTCTGTTGGATTATTCCTTAAAACCAAGGCATGATTGAGGGTATCTGTCAATTAAATATATATGGATATATATATATATATATATATATATATATATATATATATATGGTTTAAATACACATATAATGTATTTATATATGTATACTTAGCTTTATAGTTACTCTTGGCTTTATAGATATACTTGGCCTTTTATACGTGTATATGTGTATTTCCTATAATTATTGTTTTAATATAATACTGTAATACATTAATGTAATAATTATTAATATAAGAAAGGAAGAATATGTGTACATTTAACTTTAATTGGGGCAGAAGCTTCCAAACGTGTTTATAATTATACATACCTTTGTGTCTAAATGCTTACCTGGATATTTAATAGGTAATTCTCTTTTTTAACATAGTGATTACTATAAATCTAGATAATCTCTAGCAAGAACAGAAGCTAGAAGTAGTATAAAGAGCTCAGTTTCAGTATAAATATTTGAGACTATATTAACCAAGAAAATATTCCAACTTTTCATTTTATTTTGAATAACAACATCAATCATTTCATGAAAGTTTACATGAAAACAGTCTACGTTAATTTCTCTCTGAAACAGAGTGTTTTCTGTATTAGAGCTTTAAATTTGAAATTTAGTATCTGTGCATGTCCTATTCACTTTATAAACTATATTACACTATACGCCATGGAAAACAATGGAAGAAATACAGCAAGTGGATTTTTCTCAAAATTATTTTTTATGGGAAAGGAGGGTAATAGCAAATAGTTGAAAATAGCTAACACTATTTCATTACTTAATATATACTGTCTGGTTTTCTAAGTGATTTATATTTAATAACTCATTAAATCTACATTAAATTCATGGGAAGTAGCTGACTTTATAAATGGATAACACAGGGCAGAGGGAGGTAAAATAACTTACTCAGGTTCACAGCTGATTCAGGGTCACAACTTCCGATGTCAGGAATTTGACTCCTGACATCCCAGCTAAATTAATCACATGCTTTATCCTGTGCCATAAACTTTATTTTCTTGTTACAAATCATGTTTCCCTAGATTTATAGATTTAAATCTTTACTAGTCTTACTTTCTGAATTTTCAACTAACATGATATAAATTATAAAAAGAAAAAGTTTAAATTGTGTGTAATTTTGTTACTTCAAATTTTTGAGGAATAAAATTAGACTGTTAATAAATATATAAAATTGATAGAAACAAATATAATTCAAATTACTTCATTTGACAAAAAAATACAAAAAAAAACACAAATTACTTCATTTGAATGGGGTTTTTAAATCTTAAGACAGGGATCCCTGGGTGGCGCAGTGGTTTGGCGCCTGCCTTTGGCCCAGGGCGCGATCCTGGAGACCCGGGATCGAGTCCCACATCGGGCTCCCGGTGCATGGAGCCTGCTTCTCCCTCTGTCTGTGTCTCTGCCTCTCTCTCTCTCTCTGTGACTATCATAAATTAAAAAAAAAAAAAAAAAAAAAAATTAAATCTTAAGACAAATAGGTTAAAGGAAAAAGGAAGTCATAAATACTCTAATATCCAAATCCTGGAAAATTCAAAAGGAAAGATAATGCATGCAGAAAGTATCCAACTTTTCTTTGTGCTTTCTCTTACTGGTGATGTGTTGAGGAAGATAGAGAAGTTTACTCGTGCTCGTCTCTGACACCATCCCGTGACATTAGAGCTATTCCTGATCTGAATCATGCTTTCAAGCTACTTCGTAAACAATGAATGCAAGCATGATGCCTAAAAATAATAAGTGAAATGTGAAGTCTTAGATGATTTGCATGCCCCCAAAACAAGAACTACAAAGAAAAGTCAAGATGAATCGTGATCTTAGCTATTCCTGGAAACTCACTCTAGAAAGTATATTGTTAGACCTTTAATCTTACCCTACTCTACTTTGTGCTTGAAGTTTCAATACCTTTCAAGTGATACATGAGACCGGATAGGAGACATCGCTAAGTGATGTTCAAGTCGTGGTTCTTAATGGGGATTTTGTTCTTCTTTGGTTCTTAAAAATGGAATTTCCTTCTCACTCTTCCCTCAGTGATGGCTTTAAATCCTTTGAAAGACCCTCTACCAATCACTCTTGTCATACTTATCACTGAATAGCTCTGCGCTGACAAGGGAAGAAGAAACCAAATGTTTTAGTGATGTTCAACTAGAGGCATATGTCAAAATAGATATGTACAGAATCAAGATTTATTAAAATCACTGTCAAATTTCTACCCCCTGAAAATTTATAATTAGCTACATGGGAATATAAAATTGTTCTTATGGTGCATATCTCCTCCCTTTCTCTGTTTCTATCTCTCTCCCTCTCTCCCTCTCCCACTTCCCCACTGTGAGAAAAAAAAAAAAAATCACGATTTAGATGTGATGCAACCCTTATCTTTCTAAGGAAAAAGACTGATAACACTGACATTGCCCCGAGTGAAGTCTAAATTTTTCAGAAAAAATACAGGAATATGAACACAACATTTTTCCAACCCTAATTCTTAACTTGAAAAAGCAAGAGTTCATAGGAAAATCAAGTATGAATCAAGTATGCAGTTCCACCGGAAAATAATCAGTCTATTTTTCCTATTGAGGAATATTAATTTTATTCTCATTAACTTGTTTTTGTATTATCTAATTAACATGAAAATAGTTAACATTTTCAACAATGAAGTCATTCAGTTCCCTGTACACACATATATCCAATTTCCTCCATTCTTGAATTTTTTACTTCTTGAAAATCCAATAATAAGCTTAAGTTAAAATATAATACAGACTGTATAGTATTGTTTTAGCCTTTCCTGATGATTATTAATTATCCATTCAGCAAAATTTATCTCCAAAACTATAATAATTTTTGTTTGTTCTTACTTTCCTCACCATCCTCACCATTCTTGGCCTGTAAAATTTCTCATCATCCTTTACTAGGATCATTTCAGAATTGTTCTTATGCATTTGACCCCCTTAAATAAGCCTCTATAAGGTCCCAAGAATAATACATCTAAGAAGAAATATGGCCATGCCATAACCCTGATTTAAACTCCTCCGTGTCACCTGGCATATATTGTGGTGCTTCTCAAATGGAAAAGCTTAGCTACAGAAATTTTTTTAACATGAATATTCCCAACCTCTCCCATTTCCTTCCCCAATATTTTATGGCATAAAGTGAAGTTATTCCTTTCAAAATCTTCCCAGATGAATCTGCTTCAGACCTCATGACTACTTTTTAACTATCTTTTCTCACCCTGAGTTATGGGCAAAATTTAAACTGCTTAAAGTGATAAATAAATCCTATCTTGTTCTCCCTTCAATATGAAAATCTTATTTCAACTCTCATTATTTCTTAAATGTTCACAAAACTTATCACTAATAGCCAATCATTTCTAGATCCCTCTGCAAACTATGTTTAGCTACCCTTACATGCTAATGTCTTTGCCTAAAACAGAGGTCAGTGTTTTGCCTGTTTTTGTAGTTTTATGGGAACACAGCCAAATCTACTCCCTATGCTTGCCTATGTCTGATTTCATACTACATTGCAGAGTTGCAATAGAGAGTGTATGGCCTTTAAATCCTAAAATATTTACTATCTGGCTCTTCCTTTACAGAAAATGTCTGCCAACCTCTGACTTAAAATAGTCTTTTACTCTTTCAACTATCTAATCTGTATTTATATTCCAGATTCAGATGGGCAGTAGTTCTACAAGAAATATAAGAAATGTGCACACTGCATGCTGAAAGTGGGTCTTGTCTGAGCAAGTGTTTCTCCTAAACAACCATATACTTTAAGCATACATCTATTCTACTGAAGTTTTGTGTAGCTTTTCCTGTCTTCTTTACTTTGTAAGAGACACTTTCTTTTGACTTCTGTGTCACCAAGTGTTAGAACACAGCAAGTAGACAATATTGCTTGGACATCTGAACTAAATTAATACATGCCAAAAATCGTGCTGGGAAGTGGGGATTCCAAGATGATGAATATACTGTGACTGTTGTCAAGGAGATGACAGTGTAATAAAAAATTGTGATTATAAATTATTAGCCTACAACATAATAATGAGGCTAGTTGTGATAATAAAGGGAGAAGAGGAAAAAGTACTTGCCAGAGGAAGTATGTTAGGAAATTTCATACCAATAAAAGAGATAAAAGATTTGGGCACTAATCATGTACCAAATGTGTCTAGCTGGGATAGAATTAACAGTCCAGTTTTCTAACATAACTAAAAATCTGAGAGAAAATGATGACTAAGTCACAAACTTACAGAATAGATGGATATTGACTTCTATCATTTTCTGAAGCTTAGGCTCTTTCCACTTGATGAGGTCAAGTTGCTCCCTTATCCCTCTTTCCAAGACTGTGATGAAAGCCTGGATGAAAATACCAATCTTAACCTTGACTCAAATTCCATCTCCTGTGCTCCCCCAGCACTATGCATGCTTATACTGGGGATGTGGAGTGGGTGAGGAAATGTAGCCAGTTTTTCACTGGGCTTGTAACTCCAGTCTCCTTGAGTGGGTGATGGGGCAAGGGGTATGATTTCATTCTAGAAAAACTTCTCTTTCAACTTCTGGCACCTAGTTTTCTCTCTTTTTTAAATAACAATATTTTAAGTATTGTTCATTTGTCTCTATCAGAGTCTCAGCCTGTGCATCCAGAGACAAAGTATACAAATAATAAGTCCGTCATAAGTATAAAACTCAACAAATGTATTATTCAATACAAATTCAATGAATGTATACATTATTAGAATATAGGAATATATATTGCCTATCTTTGTAGACGATTATATTAACTGAATTTTTAATATATTCAGGAAAATATATGTGAATAATACATTTGCAGAACAATTTTAGAAATATTCAAGAACAATGCACTCACAAGGAAAGTATTCTTGAATTTTGTCTTAAATAAGAAAATTCACAGAGACTTCCAAAGTCTTCATTCTATAGGCTGTTAATTAATTCATCCTTTCTCATTCTGATGATGTGAGTTGCTTAAATCAATATTTCATGCTCAAACATCTCCAGCTAAGAAGCAAGTACCAGGCTCTGTGGTCAGAGTCATCCCCCATCCCACCCCAAAATTGCAAGATATTAAGCTGTCCTGTGGACCTTTCCCCCCATACTCTCCCCAGTTTGGTTAAACTGCTAATTTCTCAGTTTATCAAACTTCCTGCCAGGGATCAAGATTTCATTTCCCTTGTCTATAGACACTTTGATATCTAAGAGTGATTATGTATAGATTTGGCTTAGGCGTGGGAAAGGAACTGTCTCAGAAATCTCTAGGTAATGTGATTCTCCATTTATTCTTCTCTGCAATCTATATAAACAAAGATGAATGGGAAGCTGGGGCAATGAATGGTCAGGGGGTAACAGACCTAATGTGATCATCTTTTAGTAACTTCTCATAAATGTTTGTGTGATTATTAAAATGCTTTGATGGTTCTTTCTTGGGAGTACAGAGTACTGTCTCTTTTTCTTTATCCTTGAATCCTAATTGCCAAATCTAGGGCAACTGGAAAAGGTATCTTCATGATTATATTGCATAAGCATTGAAAGTTGGATCATTAGAGAGGAAAGGCCAATTGTGAATAGAGCATTTACCTTCCAGGGATTAGTAGAGTAAAATATATGGAGACATAAAAAGACGTGGCATGTTGAACAAATCTCAGTGTTCAGAATATTGGTATGTAAGGATAACAAAGAAGGAAGAAAGAAGGTGAAAAAGATAGGGTTAGTGGGAAACAGATAAAGTGTTTACATGCATATTTAAAGTTCTCAAAGATAGTTATGTTTTAAATTTGTTTTATTAAACATGATCTGATGCATATAGAAATTTTCAGAAAACATGTCTTATAATATTATCCTTTAAACAAATTCTACGAAATTTGAGTCTTTTATCTTTATCCGGAGGACCTAATGAGTTTCCTCTGTATTAGTGGTAAAATTTATGTAAAATTATTTTTTCTTATTTTCTATGAAATGTTTCTTTAAACAGAAAGCACTGTCAACATGATTGTTATATACTTTAAATGTTAACATCAGGATTTCATTGAAAGTGTTCAAGACAGTTTAATTTATAGCTCTATGGGAAACTCTTGAGAACTAGACCTGAAACAAATATCTAATCAGAAGATATTAAAGATGGCTTAAAAAATAAAAATAAAAAAATAAAGATGGTTTAACAACAGCATGGTATTAAGCTCGAAACCGGTTCTCTCTCACACACACACATACATACACACACACACACACACACACACACAAATGTAAGTGCAATGGGTGTTCTTGAAACTATAAATTACCCTGAATTACTTACCTATTTAAGAATATGATCTCTGTGGGTTTTTCAGTGATACTAAAGGAAATCTCATTATGCAAAGAGCAGATTTTTATAACTCTGGAAAGAATATGCCAAATAGTACAAAAATCTGGATGCATGGCTGAATAACATTATCAGTTTCAAAGGTAAAATAGGAAAATTCTAAAAATAAAAATGTCCATTTTTATGCCACAGACTCCAAAATAGCCAATGTCTCAAGTGATGACAATAAGTAGGAGCTAGAATGTCCAATTTAATTCCATAAATAAGCTATATTACATTTTTAAAAACCAAGAATGCATATTCAATGAAAATAGACAAATATGTATAAACATGAAATGGAATCTTCTTAATGACTCAGATTTTGAAATCTGAATAAATATAGACTAAACAAATGTTATACTTTCTTTTTTAATGATTTATGTGCTCAGATGAGAAAAACCTATTGCCACTTGTGGACATTTTAGAAAGTTGTTTTCATTCCTAATGAAATAAATATTATATTAATAAAAATATTTAAATGTTAAGCTAAAAAATAAAAACATTTGGAGGGCTTCATTGTTACTTCCACAAAGGATGTTAAAACATCCTTTGGCAGGACAGTGATCAGGGGTCATTCTTTATTTTATAATTTAAAATAAGGGGCTAGGAAACAGATAAGAAATGTTAATTTGCAGATAAGTTTTTCAAGAAAAATAGTCTAAAGTAGTGACATCCTAGTGTCTTGTCCTTTAGACACAAGCCATGACATACATTTCTTTAATGTCACAAACTCCTCTGTTTTTGTTTTGTGTCTGTTTTGTGTTGTTGTGAATCTTCTGTAAAATTTGACTTTTGAAAATAACTTTACACATTGACTGTTGACATGATCTCTAATCATCAAAAATTGCCAGTTCTTCATTTTGCTCTTTGAGCGTCTGCTAATATTTAGCTCTACACTTGCACTAAACACTTATGATAATTCCTATAAAACTACTTCATATAATAAGCTGCATATGTAATAGAGGAAAAAAGTTTGCAGTTATGACAAAGTATATCTGCAATTGCTTTAATTCTCCATTTTTATTTTCTACTAGATTTCTGAATTCATACATTTCCAATTCAATGTGTATTCTAAACTTAACATAGGACACTTTCAATGATTTATTTTCTACACAGATACTCACTTTATTTGATTTCAGTTATGATTCAATATAACTATCTTTATTGAATCATCTAGAGTGTTGATGTAGAATTTATTTATAGCTTATTATCTTTTGAGAATCTTATATAAAAGAGGCATGTGTAAGACATGAAGATCTCAAAATGAATACAAAAACTAGAGTTAACTATCCAGTCCTATGAGGAAGACAGACACTTATCAGATTATTTTAATAACATATAAAAGTACAATAACAGAGATAGTCACAGCGCATTGTGGGTTCACAATGACAATATTTTACTCACACTAAGAAGTGGATTTCTAAGTAAGATGCCCTCTAAATTGGGAAACTGAGAAAATAATCTAGTGTGGGACTGGGGAGATGGTTGAGAAAGTATTTGTCTGAGAAAACCGCATGAACAACAAAAAACAAAAATTAGCACAGTGTGAGTCATTCAAAGAATTTAAAAAAGAAATACAAGACTAAATTCTAGAGACAGAAGATGTAGAAAATACAGGAGAGAAAGTTCAGGTGGTAGAGATTTCCCTCAGCAAATGTGGTTTACAAAACTGAAGGAAGGGTATAAATTGGAATGTAAGAATATATTTGATGTGAGAAACTGGAGAAAATGAAATGACAAACATTAATCCAAGACTTGCACATTTGGCGCCTGGGTGGCTCATAATAGCACCAAAAGATACAGCAATATAGGAGAAGGATAATGCTGATGTGGTTTGCCAGTTAGAGACATGGGCCACAAGCAATAGGAGCCACCCTGGCTATCTTAAGCAGAAAGGAAATGTATTGAAAGGTATGATTGGTGCCCTCTAAGATGCCCCTGATGATCTAATTCCCCTAAGATTAGCATCCTTGCATAATCTGCCCCCCTTGAGTGCAGGTTAGATTTCTTGACTCACTTGGAATATACAGAATAAGGCAGAAGTGATGGGATGTCATTTCAGAGATTGGGAGTAAAAAAGACTGTGGTTTCTATCCTGGCTGCTCTCTCTTACTTCCTCTTAGGTCACCCACCCTGGTGAAAGCGAATTGCCATGTCCTCAGAAGGTCCTATGGGGAGGCCTACGTAGCAAGCTTAGATGCTCTGGGGCCTGCCAACAGCCACATGAGTGAGCTTGGAATTAGAGTCACCTGCCTCAGTTGAACTTGGTGATGACTGTCACCCCATCAGCAGCATGATTTCAAGAAACCTTGAGCTGGAGGCAACCAATCAAGCCACTCCTAGATTCTGGGGCCACAGAAACTAAGAGAGATGATAAACATTTGTCCTTTTAAGTTGCTACATTTTTTGATGATTTGTTGTACAGCAACAAATAACTAATAGAAATAACTAATAGAAAAAGATAACATATACACTATAACTAATAACTAATAACTAATAGAACTAACTAATAACATATACTAATAGAAAAAGATAATAACTAATAGAAAATAACTAATAGAAAAAGATAACATATACACTATATTTAGAATAGCACCCACAAAAACAGGACAGAAACCAGGAAAGGAATGAGGCTGCTAGAATGACTTAATCATGCATGAAGGATGCCACCATGGAAATCAATAGACTTTGAGTCTTCAATCCATGCATCACAACTTTCAGAAATGAAAGAGAGAATCTGGTAATGATGTTGCTCATATGCTCACCCTTAGACAACACAGGATGGTAAAAGAAAGGATCTAGCAAAGACAGCCTTTTTTATTCTCCAAAAATTCTTCTGTTGCAAGATAGCAGAGCCCCTGGACTGACTGACAAGATACATTCAAATGAGATTGAATTATTTCTACAAAATAAAACTGACACACTATCAAGAATAGCATGCAAATTGATGCTGGGTGGTCAAGATACAATGAATGTCCAAAGGAACTCAATATGGAACACGTTTTTCTGACAACCTAGTGACACGCACAGTTTAGTATGTGAATCTGACATGAGAGACCAGAGACTTAGTTGAGAGGTATCAGCACTTAGATGGTATTTGAGTTTAGGTAATTTCATTTGATCACCTATAGAGCACAGAGCGAATAAAAAGTACCTTTAATTGAGGAAAGAATGGCAATGAAATATTAATATTGCAAAGAACTGTCTACATTGTGGAGGAAAAGATAAGCACATAAAGATGAATAAGAAAAAATGGTCAGAGAGATTTGAGGAGAATCAGCAGAATCCTAGGGACCAAAGCTGAAAGATAAGAGCATTTCAAAGAGGAAATGAGTGGCAGTATCAATCGTATTAGAATATTTCAGTAAAATATGAAAGCAAAATGGTCCTCACCTCTGGAAATTGAAATTGATAGATTTCTTTTCCTAAAATGAATCATATCAACGGCCAAATTCTGGTCATAAACGTTGGCGCCTCTCCTTTGTACTCAGAATCAAGTTCAAAATTTTGAGCATGGCATTCAAGATTCTCCTCTAATCTACCTATTCAATTTAGTGCATACAAATACGGCTTACCTCCCTGACAAGATTATATTTCCCTTGAAGACAGAGACTATATCTTACTTTTCTATTTACTATACTATCTGCTAATATAACAAAGTAAAATATAGTAGGTTGCCAATTAATCAGTCTTAGATAAAAGGTTTTAATTATCATTCACTAGATGTATGAATGTATGCATCTATCTCTCTACCAATCCATCCATCATCTATGTACTTATCTGTTTTTACAAAGCCTAGACTGTTCACAAGCTAGCTTGATTATAGTTTAATAAGGCTGACACTTAACGAAGTCCCCCTCCCTCCTGGTGTTGTCAATAAAACAGAATTCTCTGTATCTTCATTCTTCCTTTCATTTTTTACTAATTAGCAAGACAGCAAATTGTGTGTAGACACCAACTTATGCTCTTTATAGTTTTCCATCTCTTCTTGATAACTTACCCTTTTTATTATAGAAAGCAAACAAAAATAAAAACAACTAATTGCCTCTGTATGGTTTATGCCGTAAACTAACTTTTATGAACTATAATCAGCACTTCCTTCGAAAAGGCAGCCACACTTTTATAACCACGATAGTTTTTTTGTGTAAGTCCCATTAATAAGGGTTTTTAAAAGCAGGCTGTAATACTTGGACAAAGAGAAAGAGAGAAGCCTGAAATAAAAGTGTATAATGTGTTATCTACACCTTTTCCACTTGTTAATTTAGGAAATGTCTCCTGTCTGCAGCTCTGCCAGTCCATGGCAACAGAGAAGCAAAGTGTAGGAGGAGCTGCTTGGGAACACACAAGCTACCAGCTTTTCTCTACCATTTGAGTCACCTGCCTAATAATCATACAAACTTCAGGAAAATATTTCATAAACTTGGTTTGAAAACTAAAACTTTTTTTCAGTATTTATTTTGTTTGGATATACATTTGGAAGATCTTTTCCCAGGTTAATAGTAATACTGATTTGTTTCAGTGTCTCCCGATGTTAATATTTTATAAGGCTTGCATGCAATTTGTGACATGACTTATTTAAAGTTATCAGGAGAACAGCCATCCTCCTTTGCCAATTTCAGTTCGCATACTAAATGCAGATTTTCTCATGCAGTACAACACCTGCATAAATTTGAAAAATTGAGAATCATGAAAATGGTATTTCAATAGCAGTTCAGTTCAGCAAAGGGACAAAATTTGCCATGCAGTATAACACTGTGAACAAGGTTAATGCTCTGTGGAAACTACATTTCCCTGAGATTTTGTTGTTGTTGATGATAATTTTAAGAAAATACATACATAATCCTTCTATTCTACATTTTTTTCTGTCAGATGGATATCAAAATACTGCTAAAATATGACTGTATCATAAAAAAGGGTACTATAGCTACGGCAAAAATAGTGCACAAGACACACATAAACAGCACACATATATAGCCGAGTGAGAATGAGTCAACAATGCTCTTTAAATAATGAGAATATTATGCAATTTTACTTTACTGAAAAAATAAATTACTTGTTAATTTTTAAATTTCCTTTATTCATTCCCTAATTCAAAGGTAATGACAACCCTGACCAAAAAAATTATAATACATTTACCTGAATTACACAGTAAATTATCATTTGTGTATTCTCATTTTAAGTGAGAAAACTGTCCCATTTTAGTAAACACACATGAACATAGAAAGGAGAGAACACAATAATATGTCCCCTGCTATCAAGTTATGAATCATCATGATTACAAGGAATTAATTGTCAGAGTTTTCTAAAATCTGGTGCTTTCTAGAACTTGAAAATATGTAATAAATCAAAAAAGACTATTCATTAGAAATGAATTTTTGTACTTAGCCTAGGTACTACACACATTCTTCCTATCCCTGTTTCTGTCTGTCTGTCTCTCTCTCTCTCTCTCACACACACACACACACGCACACTTTTTTCCACAAATAATCAAAGCAAATTACTAAATTTCTCTAAAAATCTTACTAGTTCTTAGCACAGAAAATAACAAACATCAGCAGAAAAATCTTATAGAGAAGCTCTAGAACATCAAATAAATATAGACTAACTTTTTCAATAAAGATTTATAAAGTTTCTGTTTCGTTTCATTGATAGGAAGGTGTTTGGAGGGTATAGCTGGCCTGCAAGTTTAAATTTCCACACATACAAAATTACAAAAGTAAGTCAATGTCAATTTTCTTTAGAGAATATAACACTACGGTTTCCTAAGAACTGAGGGAAACTTCTCTTCAGTCCAAGTAACTACCAGGGACGATAAAAGGAAAGCCTAGATAGGCCCTTTGCCACTCTTAGATTCAGTTTGATTTAACAATTATTTAAATCTCCATTAATTTCTTTGGAAATATTCTAGGAAATTATAGCTGGTCTTCAAATCTCTTCATTGTGTTGACAAAACATATATATTACTATATATTATATGTCATTAGTAAATATATACTTCAATAGGAAATGACTCTTTATTCAAGGGTTTAGATTTCTTATGGAATCTTGCTTAAGGAATTTGTGCCATTTGTACCATTCTAATTAACACATTAGAATGGTATTCGATTTTCTTTTAAAAAATTCTATTTGGTGACTGTGGTCTAGGCAATATGAGAAGATGGTGACACATTTCCTACATTTAACCTGCTAATAAAGTTATGGATCATCTTTTACTTTTAAAGATTTATTTATCTATTTATTTAAAGGTGGGGGAGGGGTAGAAGAAGAAGGGGAGAGAGAATCTTAAGCAGAGTCCCCACTGAGCACAGAAACCTATGAAGGGCTTGATCTCATGATCCTGAGATAAAGTTATAAATAGTCTTATTAATAGTGCAGAACTGAGTAATTATGGCATAATAACAGGCAAATGCATTATTGCTATAAAAGGATCTTATACTTCTCTATACAACTTCTTATTCTAGTAATATAAAGAGAATATAAAATAAAAACTTTAAATTATAGATGATAGATGATAGAGAATATTTTGGTTTGGAAGTACTAAAAGATGTGAAAGTCAATTGTAACTGTCTTAGAAAATCATTTTTCTTTGGCTTTTTCCTGAGTCAGTCTCTGGGAATAAAAAATCATCAAGTTGTATCGCTTACCTCAAGAAATTCAGTCTTATTTTCATGTTCCCTATTTTCCTTTCATTCTCTTACAAACATATTTCCTCTACTTACAAACACTTTCATCCCCTTTCCTGGCCACACACACACACACACACACACAGTCATATAGGTGACATTGTTGGATTCCTCTAGAGCAATGCTGATTGTATCA
The DNA here is from genome assembly GCF_011100685.1 of Canis lupus familiaris. NCBI lineage: Eukaryota > Metazoa > Chordata > Mammalia > Carnivora > Canidae > Canis > Canis lupus. The sequence goes on from NC_049252.1 coordinate 17,179,286, forward strand.
AGCAAGTCCAAGTCAATTCTTTCCTAGTGGTCCCTTTCAGTTCTAAGTAATCTAGGTAATTCATTTATAAGAATGAAGGCATGTTTTAGCCAATGTGTCTTCTCCAATTTATAGTTCCAAAATGCATTTATTTCAGGAATGGATTATTCATCCATGCATTTTTTCATTTCAGAAACATTTATAAGCCATTTCATCTATATCACATACTCTGTCATGAACTAAAAAAATGAAAGGAACTTAAAAATCTGAAGTAGAGACAATCAAACTAATAAAAGAAAAAAAGATTAGAAAATCAGTAAGAAAATAGAAGACAGAGAGGAGGATATGTCAACTCTTTCTGCGGTTTGGCAAGAAAGCTTCTATAAGGAGATCAAAATTGAGTTGATTATTTTAAGTCAAGTGAGATTTTACCAGATGGAACCTGGAATTGAGGATGTAGGAGTAGCCACTTCTATCAGAGACAATATCATATGACAAACTGTAGAAGAGAGAGAGAGGAATAAAAATTTTGTAGATTTGAACTATAAAAGTAAAAAAAGGTCAGATCACAGAGAGACTTATGTGTTAACAGTAAGATATTTAAGTCTTTGACAATCAGGAATTATTGCAAAAATGAAGTATGAAAATGTCACTCTTAATTTTAGTTTCATATTTTAAATTTTAGTTGCTTGACTTTTAATTTCATGTTGTAGTTAGATTTCTTATACTTCCTAAATGTTGTAGGAACAATGTAGAGTCAGATAACACTGGTGTTTGTTCCTCCTGAGTATTCTCATAATGTACTGAATTAGTTCTGTCTTCTAATATGCCACACTGGAATGTAATTTCTTGCTTATAGTCTTATAACACTCATACTTCAAGGATACCTACTATATTTCTGATCCACCTAGGTGTCTCTTAACGTTTCAAATAAAATTAAAGTATAACAATTATTTGGTTGAATAAATGAATGGATGATTTACTCTCCTCTCCCCCTGCTTGTAAGAAATACTTGCTTCTTATCCATTATCTTCCATCTCAGTAAATGTCACCACAATCCATCCAATTTCTCAGGAAATTTACTTTCAAAATTTTCTTTATTCCACTCTCATTAATCCATGAGGAAATTCTCTTGGTTCTTTCTAAAATTATATCATGATTTGACAACTTTTCATGGTCCACTATGGTCTGAACTATTGCAATATCCAGTTGATTAATTTCTCCCGTTTCTACTTTACAGTACTATAGACCAGCAAGTGTTATCTTCTAGCAAAGATATACAAATAAGATCATGTCACTTCTATTTTCAAAATGGTTTTCTAGTTCAACATCTGCCTATGATGTAGAAAATAGGAAAGAACATCACATCCACTTAAATAGGAATAAAACCTCAGATAAACTACAATGTTATAGATTTTCTTGAGACGTTTCTACTGTTCTACATAGATAGTTTAGGATTCAATCACAAAACACGAAACTCATGAAAGAAGAAAGAAAAATATATTACCAATAGACAAAGTAATCAATAGGACCAGACTCAGAGATGATCCCTATGTAGGAATTTCAAGAGAGATAATCCTTTTTTAAGATTTTATCTATTTATTTATTTGAGAGAGAAGGAGAAAACATGGGGAGCACAGTAAGGCAGAGGAGTGGGGAGTGAGGGAGAGGAAGAGAAAGAGGAGAATCCCAAGCAAACTGTGCTGAGAGTGGAGTCCAACACCTGGGCTCAATCCCAGGACCCTGAGATCATGACCTGAGCTAAAACTAAACCACCCAGACACCCCATCCCAGAGAGATAACTTATAGCATCTATGATTAATATGGTAAATTACCTGGTAGAGCATGGAAAAATAGATGGTCAATTACAAGAGTAACCAGAATGCTGTAAGGAGTAGTGAAATAAAAATACTCAGGGTAAAACAAAACAAACAAACAAAAACCCCACAAAAACATTACTGAAGATAGAAGTGTGAGACAAGGATACATAATCTAACATGCACATAATTCACATTTCAGATAGAGAAGAGAGAGAGAACAAGCCAGAAGATTATGATGACAAAGAGTACATTCAAATACAAAAAATGAAGGGCTCTGCAAGGTGTTGTAATACAGATAAACATACAAATACTTTTTTTTTTTCCTTTGTTAAATGACTTTAAAGTAGAAGTTCTCAGTCAGGACAATTTTACACACACACCCATCCAGGGCACATTTGGCCATTTCTGGAGATATTTTTTTTACTTTTATGACTGGGTGAGTCTACTAGGTAGGGACCAGAGATGATGCTAACATACTGTAAAACTGGACAGTCCCAATAGCAAAGAATTACCTGATCCAAAATGTTAACAGTGCCAGTACTGAGGAACTCTGTTAAAAGATATTTGATGTTTTAAAAAATAAAAGTAATGTTCTGTGGCATAGGTAAAATTAAAAAGAGTAAGTATAGTAGCACAATTGAGAGAGTAAGATTAGAAGCATAAACTGTAAGTTCATTACAGAAAAACGTAATATTATTTGATGAAAAGCTGTGATGTATGAAGGATGTTATTATAAACCCTAAGATAATCACTAATATTTTTTATAAAGATCCAAAATAATAAAGCAGTAGTAGAGATAAATGTAATAAAAAATAAACACACAAAATAAACATACAAACAAAAAAAGAAAAAAATGATCAGGGAAAGAAAAGAGAACAAATAAGAACAGGGTGATAGATTTAATTTGACTATATATATTAATATTACTTTAAATTATATAAAATAAGTAATATAAATAATACATTATTATATGTATTATTATTATACTATAGATAATTTATAATGTTATGTATATTTTATTAATTTGATAATCCTCTAGCTTAACTGGTGAAGAGAAAAAGAGAATATACAAACTACTGGTATCAGGAATGAAAAAGTAGCAGTTATCACAGATCATAAAGACATTAAAAGTATAACAATAGACTCTTAGAGCAAGTTTATGCCCATAAATTTGACAGGTGAGGTGGAATGGTAAATTAATTGAAAGACACAAAGTACTGAAGAGCACATTCAAGAACAAATGGCTGTGCTGAGTTGTCTGAAATCGATTAGAGAAACTGAACTTAATCATTAAAAATATTTCTTAGCTCCAGGCCCAGATGATGTCACTGGCATATGCCACTAAGTTTAAGAAGAAATAATATAGATTCTACAAAAAACTCTTTCAGAAAACAGAAGCAAACAGACCACTGTCCAACTTATTTTATGAGGCCATAATTACCCTAATAAAAAAGTGAAAAGATTCTACCAAGAACATACAGCTATCATTATATCAAATGATAGGGGACTAAACCTTTCCCTACAAAAATCAGGAACAAAGTAAAACTGTCCATTCATACCACTTCTATTTAAAATTATATAGTACAAAATACTGATGAGAGAAAGCCAAGGGTATCTAAATAAAACATGGTTTTGGATTGAAAGATTCAATATTATTGAGATGGCAATTCTAACGAGTCCATGCAAATCCAATAAATTTGACCAAGTTTTTTTTTTATTATTATTATTATTTACTTGTTTTGTTCTTTGTTTTTAAAAATCAACAAATAGATTCAAATTTTATTCAAATGAAAGGAAGTGTAATAAAATACATTTGGAAAGAATAAATATTGATAATTATTTCTTCCAGAGACTTTGGTAAGAAAATAAAATGACAAGCCACTGACTAAAAGAATATTTGCAAAACGCGTATCTCATCATGCACCTATATCCAAAGTATATAAAATATTCTCAATATTCAATAATAAAATACAAAATGAACAAATTTAAAATGAGCAAAAGAGTTAGTTGATATAAAAGAAGATATATGAATGGCAAATAAGTTCATGAAAAGAAGTTCAACATCATTAGCTTGTAGGAAATTGCAAAGTAAAATTACAATGAGATAATACTATACTTGGAAGTGCACAAAGGTTTTTGTCCCTTGGTTTCTTCTAGAAATTTTACAACTTCAACTTTTAAATTTAAGTCAATGATTCATTTGAGTTAATTATTTTATATGAGTTTTTGTTTGAGGCTTATTTTCATTTTGTTTTTTTGTTTTGTCTTTTTTTTTTTTTTGCCTATGATGTCATCTTGTCCCAGCACCATCTGTTGAAAAGACTATTGCTTCTCCGTTCAAATTGCTTTTGCAAATTGGTTGAGTATATATTCATGGGTCTATTTCTAGAATCTCTATTCTGTTCCTTTGATCTAAGTTTCAGTCTTTTTGTTAATACCACAATCTCTTGATTATTGTAGCTTTATAAAGGATTAGAATCAATGAGTGTAAGTCCTTCAACTTCATTACAGCACTTGTTTTAAATTTTATTTATTTTTGTCTCTTACACTAAAATATAAAACCCAGGATTGTAAAGTAAATATAATCTATTTTTGTCTATTTTGTCACAAGAACATTATTAGGCAAATGTCAGATGTTCAATGAGCATCTGTTAAGTGAACATTAACATGAAATCTATTCATTGGCATCACCATAGGAATGAAGATTTTTATTATCATTGTAATTTTTTAAGTATATCAAGAATCTAAAATTTCTTAGACTTCTGAGGTTTTGTACTGGGTATTCTTAAGCTTTTGTTTATTAATTTTTAAAGGGCTCTTTTGGCAATTGTATGGCACCTTTGGTTTACTTCTCAGAATATTTTTAAATCTTTAAACTAAAATGTTAAGAATAAATAGGAACACAAATATATTGAAATAAAGTTCTAAAATAATTTTTAAATTACATAGTTTAATTAGTACCTCATTATTAAATATATTAACATGCTTTAGCAGAAAGATTCTAAAAATTATAATTACAAATTAGCAATGAGTGTAAAATGAAGCACATATACAATATCTCTAGTGGGCTAAGAATAGAAAAATATGTATGATATCTTCTGGTAACAAAGTACTGCAAATACTGCTGTGATTGGCTATCCAGGCTTATAATTAGGAAAAAAAAAAAAGTGTTAGATTTCATTCAGACTACTAAAAACAAATATGTAATTTTTTTCCCATCTAAGTTCATGAATTCCTTATATTCTATCCATGAAGCTCTTGAACCACTAAAGACACCAAATTAAGAATCTATACTTAACAGAAATGTTTTTTCAAATGATTCTCATTTTCAATTGTAGAGAATACTGTCTGTAAAAATTTTGTCAGCAACAAAAAACAAATGAACAAACAAACCAGAAACAAAATCATAAATACAGAGAACAAAATGTTAGTTGCCATAGGGGAAGGGAGCTAGGGTAAAAGAACAGGTAAAAAGAATTAAGAGGTACAAACTGCCAGATATAAAATAAATAAGTCACAAGGATGAAAAGTGCAGCATAGGGAATATAGCCAATGACATTGTAATAACATTGTATAGTGACAGATGGTAACTATACTTCCTGTGGTGAGCATAGCCTTGTGTATAGAATTGTCAAAATCACTGTGTTGCACACCTCAAACTAATGTAGTGTTGTATGTCACCTCTACTTAAAAAAATTTTTTTAAATAGTCTACAACAATGAATAAATGACCTGACTCTGTATATTTATATCTATCTACCTCTCTATTTTTCTGAATCAATCTAATACTCCATAGGAATTTTGTAAAAGGATGCAAATTAACAAAAATGAAATTTATAGAAAATTTTCTTATCATGAGTGAATCAAAGAGAGTTTTCTGCCTTTACAACATGATGGTTGCTTTTAAAATAGGTATCTTGGGATGCTTAGCTATTTCACAGAAAAAAAGATCTGAAACAGTCTAGTGCTCAGGCTCCTCAAGTTGAGCTCCAAAATAGTTCTCTTGAAAGCATCTGATAAAATGCAGAGATAAAGAGCCAAAGGTAACAGGGAGGTCTGCCAAAAGAGTCTATAGAATTGAAACTATTTGCAGAGAAGTGCCCCTCAGGTAATTGATAAAAACTAGAGATATAGTCCACTGAGATAAGAAACTACCAAACAGAAGAGAATAAAAATTTCTGCTGGGAAATACTGAGTTAATCCATCAATTTGATTTTTTTTTTTAACTCCTTTTCTATTTCACTTTCCTTCACTAAAGTCTTTATTTTGACACATAGGTTTACACAAACAGCCTGTAATGGAAAAAGTATATTAATCTCTAAATTTATTTTCAAGGACAAATTTACTGGCTACAAAGAAGGCAGAAAGTTAGCAATTTTTAGCACATTTGGACTAACCATAAGCAAACAAGCTTTCACAAAAACATTGTGGAAAGTTAATTCGTTCGGTTAGTTGAATGAACTCTGGCTTTTAGTGGGAAAAAAAGTAGAGGTTACAATAAACAGCCAAAATGCATATCACCCCTACATAAGGCTCCATGCAATATGAAAACCCCTGCCTTAAAAATGTGTACACTAAAGCCATTTTCCAACTTATATAGGATGGGTTATAGAGTTGTCAGGGAAGGAATGGATATTTCATGATAACAATATTTACCAGATACTTTACTTGGTGTAAACAAATGTGCCTTAAGTTACATTAGCTTCAGGATCATAGGAAAGGCACTATAGCAGTTAACCCCTAATTTCATGGATCACTGGACATCACTCACCAAAAATAAAAGTCTCAGGTTACTACTCTGCTTGTGTTTCTAGGAATCCCCAAAGAAGGGCCACAAAATTCTAAATTACTGCCTGGCGGCCTCTAGTTCTCTGACCTCCTTTTCCCCTTACTATGCCTTTGCCTTTCTGTTTGTGTCACTTTTGTTCTGCATTAATCCACCTGCAGTGGTCTCTGCTACATGAGCAGTGCTTCCCTTGAGCAAACTCTTTTTTGGATTTGGATATCGCTGGACCCCGACAATCTTAGGGAAACTCTTCCTTCTGCAGTCACCACTCTGAGTTCATCATTATCTCTGCCTATTTCTGTATTCTAGAGGCTTCCTTCTTTCTGGAAGATAGGAAAATATATTCTCTTCAACATATATGGTTCTTGTAAAAAGAGATTACAAAGTAGAATTGTTTGCCACCTCCCTCCCCCTGTCCAGCAATATAGACTTTTTATCTTATCACATAGTCTTCTCCTTTCCAAGATGCCCAAAATGAGAATGTTAACAGGTTAATGAACAGCCTTGCATTCTGTGCAATATGACTGTTTCATTCTACCAGGTAGACCCTCTGCTCAGTCTGGATCCCATACCAGGGTCTTTCTTCATTAATATATTTTTTTAAGGTATCTCATGATCTTTTCCTATAATCTTGTTTTATAACATTACATAATCATCATTCTGTCAGATGGGTTTTGTGTCTCTTTCTCCTATATTCCATGGACATCTGTGACTTGAAATCTGGGGAAGTAGTGAGATACAAGCTTATAAAAATACCAAGCATTTGATAATAATTAAGGAATTTGTACTTGCCCAGAAATCCATTTGGTGGTACTCATGAGGCAATCCAATCACATTGACCAGTATAGCTAGCATACCTCAAACTCAAAGCTCTCCAGAAAGAGCAACATGTTACAAAGTCCCTTGCACATGTAACATCTCCCTAATGCTCACTGTAACTCGGTCATGTTTAGAGTTACTGTTTTATATTTTATAATAAGAAATCATGATGAATTGAAGTCACATAAGAAGTAGCAAAGTTAGAGTAAAATAGATATCTCTAAACCCCAAAATAGATATATTGTTACTCAAAATGTCATTGGCGTTATCATAACAATTGACTGACTACCAAGACTAATACAGTGCAACACAGCCTTTTTCCTCTGTGATCCCCGCACATAGACAACACTATCAAGTGAACTGAGAGTGTCTGAGTGTTTTCTTTCCTGTGTGATAATCGCTCTTAATGTGGGAACCTTAGAAGGCAATATAACCTTCTTTATTCCTCCTGCTTCTTAGCCGAACTGTTCAAACTCTTTTCAGTATGTTGTGGGAGGCATGGACCTAGCCCTTAGATAATGATCTCTCGAATCCACAATCAACTCCTCTCCAAATTCCACATCTATTGCTGGCTGAATGTGTAATTTGAGATAGAATATTTAACATCTTTGCCTACATTTTCTTATATGAAATGTAGATAATGATAGCCAGTAATAGTATTATTTTGAAAATTAAATGAGATACTACCTATAAAAAATGTAATGCATTGCCTGGCACTCAGCAGGCACTAAACATATAATAGCTATTTAAAATTGAAAGAAAAAAAAAAGCAATGCATAAGTTAAGTCAGATAGTAAAAGAGGAGCCTTGAGGAGCGTGTGTGTTAACTCTCACATTTCTACGTCCCAAATATATTTATTAAGTCATTAAGGAAACAATGATCACAAACTATGATTGATATCTAGCTTTAATGGATTAATACTTCTTCTAATACTATTATTACTTACAAACTATAGAAGAAGATGTTTGAGGACAGAAGAGAAGGTATATAATAGTTGCTTGTGAGTGGGAGGTTAAACAGACTAGGAAAATAAGGCTGGATTGCAGGGCAGCATTAAGGGGTCACATACTGCTAGAAGTCCTGAATTTAAAGAAATATCAGTCAGCAAGACTTTTTATTCTTTTTCAGCCACATTCAGCTGCATGCTTATAGTTATAATAAAGAATAGAATTTAACCAATCTAGATATTTTGCTATGGGGGAGCAAAGAATGGAAAGACTGGGTGCATCCATGAAATAAGCCAGGTCAGGCTGCTGAAAATAAAATAAATATGACTCAGCAGCTTAAAACATCCAGTTTTTTAAAAATCCAAGATTATTTCTTTCATGTTATGGGCCCATCATAGTCAACATGATTAATTATGTTCAGGAAGGTCTGAACTTGATAGTTAAATGCTCTAATTTCAAGGGACCCTTAAATCACTTCTAATCAGAACCCATTGACCAGAGCTAAGCTAAAGGCCCCACCCAATAGCAAGGAGACCAGAAAATGCAATCCTACCCCAATAAGAAAAAATCAGAATACCTGATAACAGCACCGAATGCTTGCCACACTTTACAAGTGGAAGAATCATCGGTATATGCACTGCTATCAAGAATAACTGTGATAGGATCTGTAAAGGAGTAACGTTCAGTTAGAGAAGAGTTAAAATCTTAAATGAAGGGTAGGTGATCACAGAATCTATAATTAAGTTTTTTAAAAGATGGAGAGCTGGTAATGAAATCTAGTAAGAAGTGTTTTAAGGGAAATAAAAGTATTTTAAGCAGAGATGAAGAGATGGGTTCAGCCTGAAAAAAGGAGAGGAGGAAAGATTGAACCTTCAGGTTCAATTTTATGAGGGCTACAGGTAAAAGATCTCAGGTATCATTTGAAGCAAGAAGGTAAGTAAAATGACGAGGGAAGTTTGGGCTTAGAAAAGTTTTAACTGTTAAAAGATCATGTGATTTAGAGGATACAATGGAAGGATTTCAGAAGTTGAGGAGCAGAGCAGATGAAGTCAGATTAAGCCACATACAGATCCATCTCTGCAGGATGTGTTTCCAGGGAAAGAGGCATGACCCTGGATTTCTAGGAATCTTATGATGCTTGAATTACAAAGACAAGGGGCATAATGAGATTTGTGTCCGGGATCTCCAAGACTGATTGTAGTGGTGATACTGTGGTCAGAGAGAAGAAAAACACTATTTCTAGGAGCACAGAAAACTCGTTGGCTTCACCTAATCTGTACCATCTTCACCACTGGAAGTGTTGAAGAAGTCAACAGCTCTGGGGATGGTGCTGACAATTGCTGAAAAGATTTGCACAGTAGTAGCAATAAATTCAGACAATAAAAATCCTAGAATACATTTAGTGTAAGGTAGCCTTTCAGTTTAGTAGGAAATCTGACCAGAGTTTAATTTTCTATATGGATGAAGATCCTAATAAAAGTCCTAATTAGCTTGACGTTCACTTCTGTGAAATAAGTAATGGGTAGATACATAATTAGATGTTGGACCAGAGAAATTGCTGGAATTGTGTGTATGATTTCATTGCTAAAGATTTGTTAGAGTGATGAGGTTTTTGCCTGTGTGTTTTATCTAGCAGCATAGTTGAGAAGGTAATTATTTTAAAAAATAGATCTATTCGACTAAAGGATTAGAATGGAAAGCTATTAAAGAAGATAGTGGTACAATTGGTTTCTGACCCAGTAAATGGTAACTTGAGAAAATAAAAATTTAAATCACTTAATTTATCACATACCTTTTTTTAGTTTCCTGTAATTTAAAAGCATCATTTCCCCATCTTTACTTTTAATGAACTCCCTACCGATTAGATCAACCTGAGTGCTTTCTTTAAATTTGAATTAATAGATGTTTATACAATAAACATCTCTATTGCATATTTCATATGACCAATTAAAAAGCCTGCTCTAAAAATAAAAGGTTTGAATTAAGCAACTTATAAAAGACCAACATTTTGCATTAGCATAAAGCAGAAGTAGTATGTTATCTTAAAATTAAGTTTAAAACTTTTCCTATAAATAATATAAAAAGGGGTATGTTTTATTAATATGCAGAAATGAATATTTGGAAAATGTTTCTAAAATTAATAGTAAAAGAACAAAACAATAAATAACAATCATCCTGGCTTTTTAGGGAACTGATGTATTCAAGTCACTTTCTATTTACCTCTAATCAACCCACAGTGAGATTGTGGTTGGCAGTGAGATATCACGGGATAGCACCTCTTTTGTAGTTCCAAATCCAAGATAAGATGGAACCTAACAGGCATTCTGGGAAGAAATTCAATCTGTGTTACCACTATTTTCAACCTTCTTGTTTTCAATAAGTATGTTATTTCTGCTGAGGTAGTTTAGCTAATGGAGTATATCTTAATGGCCTTAAGTATAACTTAACCACCTTTAAGTAAAAAGTATAAAATTTGGGGCCTACACTCATAGCTTGAATGGGGGCATCTGAAATGTACAAGAAAAGAAAGTTCTGGTCAGAAGGGGCCTGTGTACCAGGTTTCCACTTTATTCTTTATTATGAAAGTTTGTGTGCTAAGTTTGTAAATCAAATTCACTGCTAGAAGTGATGATGAAATTTAAAAAGCAATAAATATTTTGACATTCACACTCCTAAAAATCAATTGAAGAATTTTAAGAGGATTATAAAGATTTTATTTATTTTGATATATGCTCCTCAGCTGTGGTTAACGTGGTTGCCATCTCTTTCCTCTGGGACAGAAGCCATCAAGCCAATGAACCTGCAATTGCAGAGAAAAAACTGCTTTGCTGATTTTAAGAGATTAAATAACTTCAACCTTAGACTTGATTAAGCTGTAGGTAGTTTCAAATTGAACCGGTTCCCCTTGGCTGAAATGCCTTCAACTCAATAAAATCATGATTTCAAGAATTGCTGAGCCATTTGTTGATTATTAAGTCACAATTTCAAAAGTGATTCATTGATTTAGGTCAAACTCCTTAGAATATGAGCTTTGTATGAATTACAAAGCTTCTCCCCTATAGGTATGCTTCAGGTTCAAGTGGAGCTAATTAGACTAAAAGAAAATGTTTTGCCTCAAAACTGATGATATATGCTTAAGGTTTGGGGTGGTGAAAAGCTTATGGATTCAAGAACTATCTAAAAATTTGTATAAACAATTCTAGTCCAGTTTGGGATCCTTGGACTCTGTCTAACCATTGATCATATAAATTGAAGTCAGAAATACATTACCGATTTTAAATTCCTCAGATTCTTAAATACTTCAATTCCTCAATAAAGATACTGACAAGTACCTTTATTCTCATTAGCTTAACAAAAAAATCTGTTAATAATTAGTGTTAGGCCAAAAACTATATCACTGCTAAAAGAGTACACATTTTGAAGAGTAAAAATTATATTTAACACTACATCCCACAAAATTTCAAATCTGCAACATAACATTCCAAGCCCATCATGATCTTTTCCCTTGTTTTTCAAACTTGTTTCTTCTATACCTTACATTATGCTTTATATTCTAGTAATTCAAGTTGAAATAGTTCCTGGAATCCAGTCCACCATGTTATTTTCTACTTCTTTTCATATATATATGAAAAATTATATAACATTTATATTTATAAATTATATTCATAAAATATTATATTTACTATATTATGTTTATGTTATATATTAATCAGGTTTGAAAGACATACTCAACTCCAATCACTAAAGCATAAACTACAGAAAAGACATGAGCCACAAAATCAATGAAGACAAAGCTTTACTGAAAGCACCAAATCAAGGCAGAGAAGGAGAGATGATCATCCAGCTGTTTGCTAAGACTTTTCACTGACTTGTGAGAGAAAAGCAACCACATGTGTGGGCCCAAGGATGCCTGGTAAGATCAAAATGTTTATGGAGAAGTCTAGACAAAAGATAAGTCTCAAAAAGAATTGTGGGTGTGAATATTGGCAAAATCGAATAGCTAAATGCCACCACATTTTTAAAGCTTTATTTCCAAAAAAGTGTCACCAGGTTTGTTTGTTTGTTTGTTTATTTATTTATTTATTTATTTATTTATTTATTTATTTATTTATTTATTTATTTTTACCAGCTTGGTTTTAAAGAGACTGTGACTAAAAGATGAAACAATCCTTAGGCTCTCAATTTTCTAATAGCAGAAATAGGCAAAATTACTGAGCTTCCATGGTGGACATATTCTCTCTGCCTTTCTGATGTGGCCAAGGAGAGTGAAGGAAAAAGAGCCTCTCTGAGGCCAGAGTCAAATAAGAAACAAGGAGGGTCACCTGGATGGCTTAGTTTGTTAAGCTTCTGGGGTCACATGGAGGTGGCCCTCCACTCAGTGGGGAGTCTGCTTCTCTTTCTCTCTCCCTTTGCCCTCCACCTGCTCATGCACTCTCTCTCTCAAATGAATAAACAAAACCTTAAAAAAAAAAAAAAGAAACAAGGAATGGTTATTACTACACAGGAGTGAGTAGAATTGGGGTCTAATTAGGATACATGCCCTATGTTTAGTAATGATGGACTTGCACTATTGTGACACAGATTAACTACAGGGAACAGTGACTATGAGTGTGTCACCTTCTTCCTCTCTCTAAATGAGTATGTTTATTTGGTTATAGCACACTTGTTTTGCCATAAAATCTTTGGTGTGGATGAGGAATATACTTGTATTATTTATTCATTTGTTTTTAGATCAAAAGAAATTGCATCTGGGAGTGATTTAAATCGTGAGATACAGGCTTTTGCATCTTATGCCTTAATTAAACCCATCTGGGGAAGTACTGAGTGCATTTTTCACATAAGAGGAAAGCCCATTATATGGCATCAAGAGTGGAGATGGAAATAGTGTTATTATTTGAATATGTGCTCTTTCCCCTCTAAGAGTACTATATAATCCTATCTCCCAGAAAAATGAAGTATACTTTCCTACTCTAGTGTAAGGTACCATTTCTAGATGGTAATTTGTTTTAGCCAATGGAATGAGCATAGACATGACACACAAGATGTTCAAGCTGAATCTTCATGTACATCCATGTAATTTGTTTCAGACTCTTCTTACTTTAAAAACAAATTATCCCAGTTCTTGGTCAATCTTTCACACTGTGTTCTGGAACTGGAAGATGCATGGAGCTAATCTGAGTCCAGTCAAGTCCAGCTTAATAGAGCAGAGCTCAGTTAACCTAGAGCTGACCTATATAGCCTACCTTCAGCAAACCTGTAGAGTCGATTTTATCATAGTGAAAACAAATGTTTCCTTAAAGAAAGAGTAATCAGGAAAAGCTTTATACAACCAGGTGGAATTTAAGTCATATTGTGAAGATTTGGCATCTCTATAAATAAAAGGGTGAAGCAAAATATATTTGAAGCAAATTTAAGAGCAACTACAAAGGCAAGGTAATAGGAATAAAGTTGGCTTGTTGCAGAAAGAATAAAGCAGTAATTCTGATTACAGAACAAATTGCGTGATGAAGAACAACAAGATATAGACTGAAACTATGCAAATTGGTAAGATCCACCATCTGGGGCCTTATGTACAGCATAGTAATTCACACAGCCAGCCTATGTTACCACGATGTGTTCTAGCTTCTGTAGTTCTATAACTTATGTGTGTGATGTGACATGCTGTCCTCAGAGTGCCCCTGATTTTCACAAATAGGCTCTAGAAAAGCAAAGATACTTCCAAGGTTTTCACTTTCACATTATGATTTGTTAAAACATATTCAATTCTTAATTTGTTAATGTGAATGAAATCTTTTAAGTTTTCATTGATTCTGAGTTAACATAGAACCATAGGAATTGGTCTCAACATTAATCTGAATGCAGAAAAAGGTAATAAAAAGGCAAAACATCATTTCAGTTCCTCCCTTACATAACTGGATTTTTACTGCTAAATACTAGTATGTATTAGTTTGTGTAAAACAGTAGTAGTGGTATTTCATTCAATAAGAGAATAGCACTGTCAGCTACTGAGGAAGGTTATCTTTGAACTATGTGACTTAATGAACTGTGGTCCAGAGAGTAGAGGCATCAGTGACATTTCTTTCAGTCTTGATGTCCTCAGAGCCAATGTTTTGGGGACATGAGTTTACTTCAAAATGACAGGTGAGTTGTTGTAGCAATTTTTCTTTTTCTGTTTCTTAGAAATGATTATTTTTCAGTATAGTTAATATCTGGTTATCTTTTTCTAGATGGTAAGTAGTCTGCAATAGTGATATTGATACTTGTTTTTATTTACCCTATGAACTCCCTTTTACCATTAGATGATTGAATCCATCTTCCAAATAATGCAATTGTGTCTGTTGCCACAAAGAATAGTTTTAGCATGAGCAGATATTAAAGTATTCAACAGCGTGGCTCACTTCAGTAATCAATGACTCATTGATCCCATTGAGTTATTTTATTTTTTAATCCCAACTGAGTGGTATCATTTCCTCTGATTTAGATGTTACTTCACAGAAAAATGAGCCATTTATCTTTTTCTTTCTCTGTACAGTATAATTCTGAGATTGGCTTAGCAACCACATTTGAAAACCAGTCAGGTTACTTTAACATTAAATCTCATATTTACATAGTCATGCACGTGAAGTAATTTGTAGACCATTTATCTAAACACTGAAAAATGAACATATAATTTGGTTGGTTTAATTGAATAGTAATATAGGTTAAGATTTGCATTCCATAATAGCTGTAGGAATGCTGACACCATCTTTGGCCCTCCACATTGCTCATGTTTGCTCAATGGCCTCTCTTGCTGCTACCTGTTCTGGGCCCCTTTATTTTTTTATTTATTTTTTATTTTTTTTAATAATTTATTTATGATAGTCACACACAGAGAGAGAGAGGCAGAGACACAGGCAGAGGGAGAAGCGGGCTCCATGCACCGGGAGCCCGACGTGGAATTCGATCCCGGGTCTCCAGGATCGCGCCCTGGGCCAAAGGCAGGCACTAAATCGCTGCACCACCCAGGGATCCCTCTGGGCCCCTTTAGACTAATGCACATATCTTAGAAATATCCACCAGGGTCAGAATTGGGGTATGCTTGGTTAGGCCCTGCACAACTTTGTTAAGGTTTGTATAATCTCTTCCCATCCTGATGCACAGATGATGCCACAAGATCTAATTAAAGATCAGTTAGGTGCATTCAAGCTCTTTGAGGTGGATGCAAATCCTTTGAGATCACTACAGTACCCTCCCGCACATTCTCTCACTGTATAAAATTATTTGTGGACTAAGGTCTGGACTTTGGGGAGAATAGCTATGTAGCTACCTGAATCATCAGGCCTGATCCCCCCGTCAGTAAATTACCCTGAATAAAATTCTGTGTAACATGTATGGTTCTGCTTTATTTTCTGGTTTCAAATGTCTTCCTTCTCAGTTTTGGGAATTCTTTACTGCCCCTCACCCACCTTCTAACAATAGCACAATAAACAAAATGGCATTAAGGTTTTCAGGAGACTTTCTGGAAGTGCCTGCTACTGACTCAAAACAGTTGTTTCGGGCAGCCCCCGTGGTGCAGCGGTTTAGCGCCTCCTGCAGCCTGAGGTATGATCCTGGAGACCTAGGATCGAGTCCCACATCGGGCTCCCTGCATGGAGCCTGCTTCTCCCTCTGCCTGTGTCTCTGCCTCTCTCTCATTCTGTGTCTCTATGAATAAATAAATAAAATAAAAAATAAAAACAAAACAAACAAACAAAAAAAACAGTTGTTTCCAGATACCTGCTCACTCTTCTTCCCCTTTACCCTATTTCTGTCTCCTAGGAAGAAATACATGGATCTCCAAGTATTATTATTTCTATTTAGAGCCTGGATGTTTGGAAATTTAAAAATTATAACCTAATCAAAACACTTGTCAGACACTTTAGTACTTCTCAGGTGCTATTTAGACCCTTGAAAGTTTTTTCCTTTCTTGTAGGATATATTAGAGTCTCCATGTAATCTCAAAGTTCCCTTACAGACTGCCCCTTATATCCCTCTACAGATCATTCTACACTCCAAAGCCACATCCAATCCCTTTGATCTTCTTTTAATTCTTCTAAATTTCGGGCTTCACAGGGCCTCCAAGTACGGGACTACTATTCCTCCATCCCTGTTTACCCAGCCAATGTCACCTCAATCTGCGTTTCTCAGGACTTAGATCATTTTCTCTCTGAAAATTTTTCTGAAGTTCTAGACTAGATTAGATGATCCTGTTAATACTCTCTCAAAAAGAGTGTATCTTTCTTCCTAGTGTTTATATTCTAATCTTAATTGGTTTATTTATCTTTAAAGCTATAATATGGAATAACCTCTTACGTTTGCCAATTCTTTATTTATTATTTAAATTTATTTAAATTTGGGAAAAATAGTGTTCCTAATTAATTCATCTGGTTCTAGTCACCTAAGTTGGAGAAAAAGTGTCTGTGGCTGAAATGAAAAGATTGCTGAATTCTAGAATTACAAAACCAAACATGACTCAGGAGAAGTTCGAGCACATGAAAAAAAGATGTGTGATGAACTCTCCTGAGTATTTTTAGAATGTCTTACTCCATTTGAGAAAGATATTTGCAGTGGGTACAAGCTCTTCACTAGCCCACTTTAATTGCTTGTCTTGGCAGATATTTGGAAATTGCAATGCATAGGTCAAATAAACTCCCTAGTATGTTTTTCAGCACTTTTATCGAGCTTCCTGTAAGTTAAATATAAGTATCAAATAAGAAATTGCAGTATCAAGCTTTTTTTCCTAATTAGAGAAGAACTTTTTATTGCCGTTTAAAGTATTGCTATTTCATCTGTGATCTTGAAGTTGCTACTGCCTGATGACTCTGGTAGAGGAAAAAAGGTCATAGCTAACTTTTATTGGCATCTTGCCTTTGTCTCATCACAGCAGGAGCCATTGCTCTCTGCAATGCTTAAAGAAAAGAAATCTGTGGCTTTTATGTTGATTGAGAAACTGTACAATGCCTGGGCAAGGGGTTAATTGGGAATGAAAGGGCTTAAAATCTCTCTCAAAGAAGACCTCTTTGGGGAGGTCATTTTCAGAAGGATTCAGATTTATGCATCGCTGAAGTGTTTTTTAAAAAGCATATTCTTTTAGGGGCACCTGAGTGGCTCAGTCAGTTAAGGATTCGACTTTTGATTTCGGCTCAAGTCATGATCTCAGGGTCCTGAGATGGAGCTCTGTTGGGCTTGTGCTGGGCATGGAGCCTGCTTAAGATTCTCTCTCTCCCTTTCCCCCCAGCCTTCCCCCAGTACCCTCACCAGCACATGCTGTTTCTCTCTCTCTAAAAAAAAAAAAAAAAAAAGTAAATAATAAATTAAAATAAATAAAAAAAAATTAAAAGCATAGTCTTTTAGAATATAGAGAACCAGCCAAAAATCCTCAGGATCAGAATTACTAGGGATTCATTAATGAATAAGAAGTAATTTCAAAAGTCAGTTAAGGGGGATCCCTGGATGGCTCAGCGGTTTAGCGCCTGCCTTTGGCCCAGGGCCTGATCCTGGAGTCCCGGAATCGAGTCCCACGATGGGCTCCTGACATGGAGCCTGCTTCTCCCTCCTCCTGTGTCTCTGCCTCTCTCTCTCTCTCTCTACGTCTATCATGAATAAATAAATAAATAAATAAATAAATCTTTAAAAAAAAGTTAGGAAATCTAATAATGTCTGATAAAATAGTGCGATTTGCATGTATTTTATGGAAGATGTGATGAAATAATACTAATTTATGGCAGGCATTTTGTAATTGGTTGTTTCAGTCATTTTTCTCAGTTTACACTAAACAGATGGTTATTATTATGTTTGTATTTGTGATTAAATTGTATTCAAAGTAGTTATAAAAATTATCTTCCAGGGAGAGTCAGTTAATTTTGTCCTATTCACAACTCAAAATATGGACAAGATATCATTGAAACTATAAAAGGAAATTTGATTCATTGAATTTTCAAATGAGAGTAGAATCTTATGCTAACTACAGAGAAAAGAAAAAGGAAAAATAAATTTACATAAATATTTTCTACATCCCAGTAGTTTATAATCTACTACAGCATAGATGGCAGTTTTAAAAATTAGTATGAGACAATAGGTGTCTACTACCAGGTCTGGGAAAATGCTACCATAATAACATGTAGATCCAGCAAAGCCCAAGTTTATCAGGACTGCAGCCCTGGGAGCTACTGATTTGACAGAGTTTTAGGAGAGTCCCAGAAGGAGACATCAATTACCATTGATATATTCAAAAGGTTTTGGATATCTCATTTACGACAGGTTTTCTGTAAGACAAATATAAATTAAAAATAAGAGGCTTAATTTGTTCTGTTTAAAATAAGGGAAGAGAACCTGCCTCCTTCCTTTTTCTTGGAGCATTTACATTAGAAACTTGTAATTTTAAGTACTTTCTCCTCTCTTTGAAATGTACATAAGTCCTTTTGAAGAGTAGATTGGCATCTTGTTAGTGTATGACCTAGAAATGTCTTTCTCAAGGACCCTGGAACTATCTCTTTAAAATATGATGACCAAGGGAGATAGCACCCCTATCCGCCAGTCTCTGTGGGAGTGAAGAAGCTTAACTTCTGTGGGCACCTTGCTCCAACTTGCAAAGCCACCTCCTATCATAAAGATAGTTTGTTTTCTTCTGGATAGAGCAAATTAGTTCACACAGATGGTCACCCCAATAATAAGATAAGGTTAAGATGAACTAACTCTGTGTGACAAATAATGCTGTTAAGTCCTCTGATTTGAGAGGAGCTAGTCATTGCTTATGTTGAAAACATGTAAGTAATGGCCTGTATCTGCATGGATGTATAAAAGAGTGGCATTTATTTTGGTCTTCACATTCTCTTAGCATATTGCTTGTGATTCATATCAAGTTTTGGTTTACTTAAAGTTTACTCAAAAAAAAAAAAAAAGTTTACTCAAAATGAATGTGTTCTTTTTCTCTACTACCTTTGTAGAAAGGATTTCCGGGTTGGGATGTTTTGTTTGTCAGTGTATTTGCCCAACACTTCCAATGCAGGGGTTCTGTTTGGGGCTGGGTAAAGATTGTGATACAGTAGTTTAGGATTGGTGGCACAGTAAGAGAATGGTCTTAAGTGAGTCTAATGAGTAAAGATTTGTTGGTTCAGCTGAATTGAGCATTATTATTCTGAGAAGGAGCTATTTACTCTCACAGGGGCAAATAGACTGGCCTGTTCAGATAAATGGCTACCCGATAAGTTCCAAAACCAAATAAAAACGTGTTATAACTTGATCTCTCTGGGTAAAACATTTCTGAAGTATTAAATTCATGTTAATTGCAGGCAGTAGAATATTAAATTCATGTTAGTGTAGACAACCAGCTGTGTGGCTGTAAATGGTTTCAATTCTCATGTAGAAACTTGCTGTTTAAATGGTATAAGACAAATGCTAGTGTTCAGAGTACAGACGCATCATATTTCAGTTAGGATGAGAGAAAGCATGTTCACGATTCTGTTGGAAATCATGACTATTAATGAAGACAAGAAAATTCAATAGGAAGCCATGAGGAGAAAAGATGTTCTAACTAGAATTAATTTAAAGTGTGTGAAGCTATAATCTGGGAAGAGGAAGTGAATATTTAGCTCCATTGATTAGTAGCCTGAGGTGAGCCTGGAAAAAACAAAAAAAAAAAAAGGAGAGAGATTCTGAAGAATTCTGACCATTAACCTTAGGACTTTGGTTTTACTTGGTAGGACTTGGGGGTGGCAGAGGGAGGATCAATCAACAGTTGACTTAAAAAAGACTTCTCTATTTTTTTAAGATTTTATTTATTCATGAGAGACACAGAAATAGAAAGAGGCAGAGACATGGGCAGAGGGAGAAGTCGGCTCCATGCAGGGTGCCCAATATGGGACTTGATCCTGGGACTCCAGGATCACGCCCTGAGCTGAGGGCAGATGCTCAACTTCTGAGCCACCCTAATAGAGACTTTTTCAATTCAGTAATATCACTAGAGAAAATATACCAGCTGGGACTGCTTTAGGAGCAGAATACACTATTATTTACTTTAATTATTCAATATTAAAAGATGTCAGGAGCAGGTGATTCAAGGGTTACATAATTCAGTTGCTTAACAATGTCAGGATTCTAGGTCACCTTTATATCATTCTCTTGTTGATAAAATGGCTTTCCTGTGGATTAAGCCCCACATATTCATATGACCAAGTCCAATCTGAGACTTAAGAAGGTGGTTTTCTGTTTGTTCATCTCTCTCTCTCTCTCTTTTTCTTTTAATTAGAGAGGCACACCCTTCTAGAAATCCCCCCAGAAGACTTCACTTCAGATTATCAGATCAGGACACATGCTTACACTCTTGCTGCCAGGGAAGGAATGTGAAAAGAAGTTGAAAGAAAAAAAGAACGAGGACAAGAAACTTCCTCCACAAATTTTAAATTACATTGCACAAAGCTACAAAAACATTAAGAAACGTCATTTTGCCTGAAGTACTGACATAATGAAATGATAGACAACTTAATGGGGTAGTCAAGATAAGATAGAACAAATGATAATGATTATATAAAATGTCAGAGGAGTTGTGATAATAAGCTAACTAATTAGAAAACAATCAAAGTATACCCCAGTCTCATGTCATATCATGGCATAAATTCCAGAATGATTAAAACAATTAATTGTAAAAACGAAGCTATAAACTGGATGTTAGAATATGTTTTCAATTTGGGATCAGATCATATCACAGCATAAAAGTGATAACATAAAGGAAAAGAGAAATCACAAAGGAAAATATATATAATTTAAACTATATGACCAAAAAGCCCCAGAAAAACATGTAGATGAAAATGTTCTTGAAATACTTGCCATTTATTTTATGTATTTACTTACATATCATTGTATTCATCATTAGTTTATGTATTTACTTACATATCATTGCTAATTTAAAAAGGATTTTTAGAATTTTTAAAAATTATATAGATGCCCCCTAAGTGGGTAGAAGAAAATATACAAAGAAAAAAATATGAAAAGAAAACTAATAATAATGATTGCAAATTTGAGCATAATGATGTTTTCTACCATATTGTCAAAAAAGAATAAAAATGAATATACAAGAAATGTTAAGAATGTTGGAAAATCAGCATTTTGTATCTTACTCATCGAGGCAAAAAATGAAAACATGCCTGATTTCTAGAAGATGCTTTGGTAATATATATCACATTATTAGAATATGCCATGATTCATTATTAAGTCCTGTGAGTGTTGAGTAATAGTGTAGAAAAGTACTATTCCAAGTACTTCCTATACAGCAACCTGTGTCATCCTTGCAAGGCAATGAAACAGGAATCATTCTTTTTTGCTTTTACAGATGAGGTAACTAGCAAGAGGTAGAAGAGATTCAGGTAAAACAGCTGATAAGTATTGGAACCAGATTTCAAAACCATGGTGTCTGTCTCAAGTGCTCATACAGATGAATGTCATATTACTTGGCTCCTGTAATTTTAATAATCTTAAAGAAATAAGGAATTGTGAAAATATTTCTAGAATATATTTACATAAGCAATTTTTAAGTAGTTAAAACTTGGATATGAAGAGATTGTCCAAACAGAAGAATTTTGCTTAAATTGTTTACATTTCTTGGGGTGCCTGGAAGTCTCAGTTGTTAGAGTATGTGACTCTTAGTCTTGGGGTCATGAGTTTGAGGGTGTAGAGATTATTTTTTTAAATGTTTACAGTTCTCAAAATTTTCAGCAGTGATCCTTTTTTTCTGGCTGATGATTAAAATCACTCATAACCTTCATTTGAGAGATCTTAAGTAAATGACAAAATTCAAATTCTGAAAATATATAATCTGTAGTCTTTCTTTCTTTCTATCTTTCTTTTTTACTCTTCCATTTTTTTTTTTTTTCTAAACAACAGTTTGGCAAATTCTTGGCAGTATGTGGAGAAGCATGGATCTCTGAGACAGAGGAGGTAGGCTATAGGAAGGATAGAGTGTTCAAATTGTTCAATTGAATGACCTGTTTTCAATTTTCCTCCTTATCTTCCCTCACCAACCAAAATATTTCATTGCAAGTTGTTTCCCTATTGTTTTCTATTTAGCAAGTGATAACACTATCATTTTGTCATTTCAGGTAGAACTCATAGACTGAGCCTGTTTATCTGCCTATTCTGGGTTGCCCTATCCTCCTCTTAGGGGATGGTTAGACTGATGAATGATGATACTTAGAGATAGATAGATAGATAGATAGATAGATAGATAGATAGATAGATAATAGATAGAGTAGACAGAGAGCGAGAGAGAGAGAGAGAGTTCCTGTATCTCTATCCTCAGCTTGACTTATCTAACATCAAACCAAGAGATGGGAGAACAGAACTAGCAATTTTGGCCACTTACCTTCACTCTTTGTTCTTCTCTTTTTTGTTCTCTTAATCCATACAAGAGGGGAAAAGCATTCTTTCTGCCATGTCATATTATCCTTTACTCAAGAATAAATGTTATATAGCTCAACTGACAAAGGCTTCATTCTCCACTGAATTCTCTGCTCTGAATCTTTCAGACTGGTTCTTCAGGAATTTAGAATCTCTCTCTCTCTCTCTTTTAAATCTGAAACTGGATTTCAAACTACTGCCTTACTAAAGGGATCAGGTACCCCAGGTGTTTTGGGATGTTATACTCATAATTCAGCCACCAATAGGGTATAATTCAAAGGGAAATTAAAACACATTTTACTTATTTGTGTTATACAAGTGTATTAATATTAGACAAACATCAAGGTAACAACAATATTTTTTTCCTCTTGGGTTAAGTAGTTTGGAGGAGGAAGAGTTAAGTAATTTTTTAAAATGACATGCAAAACATTTTAAATCAGAATAATGAAAGTCATAAAACATTTGAAACCAAGAAGACCATTAGGAGCCTATGAAACTACAAGCTGTGCAATATTATTTTCATAAGGATTAAGTGGAAATTTAGATGACAGACTAATTAGAAATTAAGGAAGGGAAGAGAAGATGTGGCTACCGCGAAATGAAATGGGCTCACATGCCATAGTTTGCCTAAGAGTTGTAGTTAGAGACAAGGGGGGATAGCTGTGTAATAGAAATGCTGTGCCCGATGTTCCACTTTCCCTCAACCTCAACTAATCACTGTTTCTGCTTTGTCTGTGAGGAAAAAAAAAAAGCATTCATTCAAAATCATTAGGATTTGTGTTATATAAAATACCTGTTCTGATTTTTATTCTTAGTTCTATCACTAGAAAGCCTGATGAAATTAGAAATATGCGATCTGAATGTTTACATTTAAATGATATTTTATACAGTTAAGCCAATATATTTCTCTTTTATGCAGAACTTGATATCCACATTTGAAATGAACTCTATGGGATGTTGAAGAAGATTAAAGATGTAGAAGATAATTGGAAAAATAGAATTCTGCAGTTTAATTTTGTATTGAGGGATTTCTTGAATCTAGTTTTGTTTGGGTTTTAGTTGAGAAGTGGCATTATATTTTATCTCTGTGGAATACATTTTAGGGCAATATTCTCCTTTAAAACTATAAGAGATACATAGAAATGTATGAATCATTGATATATGAACATGATTAAGGAAACTAAGTTGCCCATGCCTAAATAATTCTTTAAAAGTATGCCATTAGAAAAATCATAACATGACAAGTTGTAATTATTACCTTTTAAAAATATCATTATATTTAGAAAATAAATATACTGTGGTAAAATAACCATTGGTTTTACAGACAACAAAGAAAAACTAATGCTAATAATATATATATATGTATACATGTTTTTTTCCTACCTAGATATTTTCTTAATTACCTTTCTTAATGACAAATTTGGATTAGTACAACTAGTCTTTCTATTTCAAATCACATTCTTTGAATTTTTTAAATCTAGAGATGAAGTGGCTTCCTTTGAAATATCAATATCAATAAACATATGCCCACAACTTATTAGCACCAAATTAAGTGAAAGAAGAAACAGACAAGAGAATATTTAAAAATTTAAAGATGTCACCTAGCTCATCTCTGCATATCAGTAAACTGATTTATACTGAGGAAATCCAGGCATCTATCTGCTATCAACTCACAAATACTAGAAAAATAGATACAGTACATGAGTGGGGCACCTGGGTGGCTCAGTGGGTTAAGAGTCTACCTTCGGCTTAGGTCATGATCCCAGGGTCAGGCTCTCTCTCTTTCTCTTGCTCTCTTGCAAGTAAATAAATAAAAATATTTTTTTAAAAAGACGTAGTACATGAGTTTAAATTATATAGATGAGGGGGAACTCCTGGGTCGCTCAGCAGTTGAGTGTCTGCCTTTGGCTCAGGGTGAGATCCCAGAGTTCTGGGATCAGTCCCACAGCCAGCTCCCTGTGAGGAGCCTGCTTCTCCCTCTCCCTATGTCTCTGTCTTCTTTCTGTGTCTCTCATGAATAAATAAATAAAATCGAAAGAAAAAAAGAAAGAAAGAAAGAAAGAAAGAAAGAAAGAAAGAAAGAAAGAAAGAAGAAAGAAGAAGAAAGAAAAGAAAGAAAAGAAAGAAAGAAAGAAAGAAAGAAAAAATAGATGAGGAAGCTGAAGCTGTACAAGTAGAATATCAATGCCAGAGGTATAATCAAAGCAGAGTACTTATCTACTATTATTGCTCCAAAGAGTAGAATGGTAGTTGCCAGGGACTAAAGGGTGAGAGAAATGGGAGATGATTGTCAAAGTGCTAACTTTTAGTTATAAGGTAAGTAATTTCCAGGAATCTAGGGTACAGCATGGGACTATAGGTAATAATATTGTATGATCAAACATTGCTTTGAGAGTAGAGCTCCCATGTTCTCACCATAACAACAAAATGGTAATTATGTGAGGTGATAGATCTGTTACCTAATCTTACTGTGGTAAACATTTCCTAATATATATGTGTGTGTATCGATTCATTACATTGTACACTTCACTCACACAACATTGTATGTCAATTACATCTCAATAACACTGGACAAAAAACTAAGGAGATGGCAGTTTCAAATTTAGCTCTTTAGAATCTTGGTGAGTAAATCAAGAGTAAACATGCTTGATATTTAGATTCTTAATTCACTCAAGCTAAAAAGAAACCACTCATACAGGGGGAGCAGAATTTGTTTGTTTGCTTGCTTGTTTGTTTTCTTGATACTAATACTTGAATGAAATGTCTATAGGGAATCCCTTAGGATATAGAAACATATGTCCTGAAGATACTGTATTGAGTTCATTATATTTTTTTTATAACTTTCCTCAATTAAAGACAATTTTCCAAAGGACCAAACCACTTATCAGTACTCCAATTGTCTGATTTAAGAGTAAAATTAAGACTACCTGGAGAACTGATTATTTGGTTAAGACCACACTACTGTTTCAAGACCAGCCCCAATATTTGGAGTCATAGGTAAGGATATCTCCA
This sequence comes from Canis lupus familiaris, assembly GCF_011100685.1. Lineage (NCBI taxonomy): Eukaryota > Metazoa > Chordata > Mammalia > Carnivora > Canidae > Canis > Canis lupus. The sequence continues at coordinate 17,205,058 of NC_049252.1, forward strand.
GTATTAAATTTTATATGTAATTGGTAATTCCCTGGTCAACTGCATGGATTCATTCTTATTTCTCTTCCATTTTTCTTTATAGAGTTATTTTTCAGCATAGTGTCTGATAGATTTTTTTACTTTGTTTATTCTTTGTTATTCTTCAAAAGCAGCTTGTAGATTTCCCAAGTTACAGGTGAGGAAATAGATTCCAACTGAAAAATAAATTGACTGAATATTCAATTTAGTCAAACAACTGCATGTAGACAAAGTCTGAAAAGAATCCACTTGCAGAGAATAAGTGTACAAGTTGTCTGCATTACGAAACTTGAGGCCAAGTTTACCCATGGCTCAGATACTTCTTGGTTGTAATTTTACAATCTCATTTGATCATTATTTTATTTTATTATTTTATTTTAAAGATTTTATTCATTTATTCATGAGAGACAGAGAGAGAGAGAGAGACGCAGAGATACAGGCAGAGGATGAAGCAGGTTCCACGCAGGGAGTCCAACGTGAGACTCCATCCCAGGTCTCCAGGATCACGCCCTGGGCTGAAGGTGGCACTAAACTGCTGAGCCATCCAGGCTGCCCCATGATCATGCTTATAGATAGAAACAATTTCTTTTTTTAACATTTTGTGATTTATGGTACTTCAAATAACTACGTAACACGTAGTACATATTTAATAAGTTTTATATGAATATATAAATGGTAAGTCTTAAATCACTGTTTTATTGTCTATAATTTGATTCATCCATTAATTAATTATTAATGCCATTCATGTAAGATTTCAGCAATGGGAATAAGTCTCCTAATAGTTACATTTTATCAATGAGAATGATTTCAGGTAAGTTACAGAAAAAAAATGGTTCAAACAGTAAGATATATTATCCTGAATACAAGAATGATCCAGGGAAGGATGGCTTTTCTATTGGTTAATTTACTGGCTCAATGATATTATTAAAGATCTGAGTCCATTTTATCTTTCTGTTCTATCATTCCTAGTGTACTTCTGGAAAACCTCTTGGATATGAGAGGAGTGAGGAACCTCCAGGTAATACATACCAATATTTTAATATGTAGAGTGTCATGCCATGTCCAATCACTGGCAAAGGGAAAGGGACGACAGATTACAATTTACTCCTGAGTTTAGGGCTTGATATTGACTAAAATAAAGAATAGTAAGATGAAACCATTTTGCTGGAAACATAACTAAGTCTGCTGCCCATATTTACATTGTATTGAGTTATGAAGTTATTAATTTTCATAGAATAATAGAAGTCAGAATCATTGATTACATTTTTGTAAGTGGAACAGCCTGCCTTTTGAAAATGTATCCATAGTTCTAGTGCTACTCTTCTATGTCCACTTAGTTTGGGATTATCTAAAACTCAGGTTTGAGTGTATCCAAAACAGTTTTTAAATTATCAATTTTTAACCTAGGACCCAAGTTTCTAGATTATGAAAACCAATTCTGAGCTTTCTTGAATTGAGCCCAGCAAGGTTATTTTCCTATCAGCTTTTCATATATATGGGCTTAAAGGGAACCATCTCAAATGCTTTTATAAAATACAAAGAAAGAAAGAAAAAGAGAGACAAAGTGAGGAAGGGATGGAAGGAAATACCCAAATTGCAGAGAATTTTGTCTTTTTAATTTTTTTGCTAAGAAAGGGATATTTAAAAAAAAAGAAGTCAAAGTCATTACAGAAATCATTTGAACATTCTTTTTACCTTTTTAGTCATTCTGCAGCCATGACTGAGTGCTCATGATATGCTTACCATGTGCCAAGCTACTATTTTGATTAAGATGATTAAGATATATTTGCTTCTCAAATTCTTTAGCTATTTTATTTTATTTTATTTTTAAATCTTTATTTATTTATGATAGTCAGAGAGAGAGAGAGAGAGAGAGAGAGAGAGAGGCAGAGACACAGGCAGAGGGAGAAGCAGGCTCCATGCACCGGGAGCCCGACGTGGGATTTGATCCCGGGTCTCCAGGATCGCGCCCTGGGCCAAAGGCAGGCGCCAAACCGCTGCGCCACCCAGGGATCCCTCTTTAGCTATTTTAAAATTTATTTCAGTAGAAGATATGTTTTCTTTAGAGGATGATGATTATTTATTTAATAAGGAGGATCCTCTTTTTTTTTTTTTTTTTTTTTTTACCAATGTTCTCAAAATCTAGGGGAAAAAATGTTTATGAATGAGAAAACACACAAATTTTGTTTTGGGCAGTATTCACCAGCTACACATTATCTAAAGAAAATGTGATGTGAATTTAGAATACCTATGTTATGTCTAAATAAAAAGCAAGAATGTTGTCTCATTGTCAGCAGAAGTAATGTAAAAGTGAAATAATTAAAAATAAAAATACAGGAAAATACATATCCAAATCTCTCTTTGTTATCAAAAAGGCGCTTGAAGCATCTTAATTATTTTCTCTCTTCCATTTACTGTACCCCCAATGAAGTATAATGATGGTTAGTACAAGGGCAAGAGCTTTCACTGATGCAAATTTAAATTTACATGAAGATTTTTTATTGTGGTAAAAATAAAAATAACAAAGGTATTGCTATGGTACAGAATAATTGGTTATGATGTGACTAAAATATGAGGAACTTGGTGGAGAGTTGAGGCTGAATGGGATTACATTAGAATTGGTAGGCAGCTTAAATTATGTATGATCTTCTGTCATGAGCTTTGGAAGAAACAATGATGTATATATACTGTGGATTACTTCCAAGAGATGTGGAGTATGAATTGGAAAACTGTTTTGAATCCTGGTACATCTATTCATTCATTTATTTCCTACTCATCTTTTATCAATTTATCTATCTAATATAATGAAGTGATGATTTTAAAGCATTTTACAATGGAATATGTTTAATCTAATTTTGAGTTGTTACTTTCTGCAGGTCAGATTTTCTTTATTAGTTATTTCATTTATCATCAGCAATAATATAGTCACATGATAGCAAAACTCTGATGCTGCTGAAGAATAATGGGTAAGTCTCCTTTGGGAATCTTTTTTGGGAAATTTGTTTCCTAACCACAACATCTTTTCCTTGAGATGCTGGATATTGCTGATGGTAATTTTGAGTGATTGTCACTCACATAAAGAATGCAGGGCTCTGGATTACTGATTGTCCACCACTGACCCTGGGGCTTGAATTGCATATGTAGGTTTTGGTTATAGTTCCTGCTCAACCTTGTTCCAACTAAAGTGCTGCCTCTGACTATATCATCCCAGAATCTCTGGGGAGGTAGCAAGGCACTCTTTGACCCTGTGTCTCCCAGCCTGTCACTGAGCATAGTCCACCCACTCCAACTTCATATTTTCTTTTTTTTTTTTTTTAAAGATTTTATTTATTTATTTATTTGAGAGAGAGAGAGAGCACAAGCAGGGGGAGCGACAGGCAGAGGGAGCAGGAGAAGCAGACTTCCAGCTGAAAAGAAAGCCCGATAAGGGACTGGATCTCAGTACTCCAGGATTATGACCTGAGACAAAGGTAGAGGACTTAACTGACTGAGCCACCTAGGCACTCTCATACTTATATTTCCTGAAGACTTTTCAGATCTTGTTGCTTCACAACATCAGTGAGGTCTCTGGACCATGCCATCTAATTGCTTCTGATCAATGTGATGTCATGCTTTCCCAGGTAGTTTATAAGCTGAAGTAGAGTAGGGGTAGACATTACTTGGGTGATTGGGAACATTCTTCTAGCTTCATTCAGACCTGCTCATCTGGTTCTCATTCCCCCTCCTACATGATGATTTGTACAAAAGTAGTATGGAATGTCAATATTAAAAGAGATTACAGGGCATCCCAGGGGGTTCAGCGGTTTAGCACCTGCCTTCGGCCCAGGGCGTGCGTGATCCTGGAGACCCGGAATCGAGTCCTGTGTTGGGCTCCCTGCATGGAGACTGCTTCTCCCTCTGCATCTCTCTGTCTCTCATGAATAAATAAATAAAACCTTTAAAAAAAATAAAAGAGATTACAGTTTTAAAATGCTGTGATTATTGCCTAAAGAGTATAAAACAATTAATATGTGGTTGAAGATATATTATTCTACATGCACATTATAAACTCCCAGTTGGGGGGGGGGGACTCCCAGTGGTAAATATAACATGACAAAAAAACTGTTTTTCACTCAAATTTTCCTGCATACTCTGAAAAACATTGTATGTGTGGTCATTATCAATGAAGCAGAGTCACATTTTCTTTATTTTTTTAGTTATTTTATTTAGTTATTTGATGGAGTCCTTTGAAGTCAGTACTCATGAGTGACACAATGAATAACACAGTATCATCAGTAATGATGTAGGTAACATTAAATAAATGACATTCAAGTATTGCAGAGGCAAAAAAAAAAAAAAAAGTCCATATAGTTTCAATTCAAATAGGCTGAGAAGAGCTATTTCATTAGGTATAATAATGATACTGTTATCTTTTTTCTTATTGTATAAGTTATGAAATTAACAAGAAATGACACATTTGACAATAAAGAATGAGAATACATGGTCTCTGGACCTGAATAAGAGAAGATGGTTTACTATTCTACAAAGAATCTTCTTGTGCACTATGGAACAATAAATAAATACATAAATACTGATTCACTATTTTAAATCTTAATTAAATCACTCTACCTCACATGGGTCCATGAATTTTTAATACATTTTTAAAAATCAAACTCTTTGTAGATCTTTATGGCCCTTGCAAAAATGTTCTGCTTAAAGCTTCGCATAACCCTGGGCTAGTCCAGAAATATGCTATTGATACAGTATATCAGTATAATCACATGATCTGGAATCTACTTTCTAATGTCCAGTCCATACTTCAGTGCTAGCAGATTTGGAGAAAATTAATCCTTTTGTATTTCTTTTTTACCTCTCTTCAGAATGTATTTCTTTTTATTTTTCTTATATCTTTAGTATGGTGTGAATACTAATTACTCATATAGAGTGTTTAGTAATTGTTGACTGATATTATTACTACTAGTCTAGTGCTCCATTAATATAGTACTAGTACTATACTACTACTACTCTATTGGTAGAAGATTTGTTCTTGATTTAAAGAGATAATAAGGAAAAATTTCCTGGAGGCAGAAATGTTTGAGAGAACTTTAAGAATACATTCTTAAATATTTAATATTACATTGTTGTTTTGCAAACTCTTTTGTGAAACTCCTCTATGCTTCTCATGTTCAGTTAATTCTGGTATATACACAGCCTTGTTGAGTCCATAGTCCCCGAGAAAAAGAAATGGCTTGTGGGAATTGGCACAATGTGGAGAAGAGTGACTTCTGGGGAATGACATCACAGAGAAAGTGGACTATAGGTACAGAAGAAGAAAAAAAAATCCAGAAGAGAGCAAGAGAACCTGAAGTAGGAATTTAGAGCTTGAGGCCCTTAGAACAAGTGTGTAGGCAAACTTTTCTCCAAATCCTCAGGATCTCTAAGGACATTGGAAACAAAGTTATCTTCTCCTACCTTCATCATATATGGAGAGATGATTTAAGACAATTTTACCTAAATAATAAAAGAAAAATTGACAAGCAACTTGGAGAGTTTAGGAATGCATAGCAAGTTGCATCTGGTTATATGAGCATTATTTTCCTGGATTGTAATAGTGAACGAGTCAGCTTAACTCAAGTCTTCACTCTGAAAATAAATGAAGCACGTATATGCTACTCACTAGAATACCATTTTGAACGTATTGAAGACTGAGTCATGAGTTCATGTGAGCTTTTTTAAATAATTAAATTTGATATTTACCACATCTTTGATTCATTAGTGTTAATTTTTTCCTCCAATAAAATCTCCCTGAATGTTATTTTTTTGCTACCATACCCATGAGGCACCTCTATGGCAAGAAAGCTGAGCATTTCAAGATTTTAAGACTTCATCTCTACACCAAGGCTTTCCTTATAGAACCTACAAGTAGGTTAGCACTTCTCACCCAGGTTCAACCTATTTTCTGATTACCAGCATTTTACTACCAGTATTTCAGTGTGTCTGCAGTCTATGATCGGCATTTCCATGTATGGTCCCTCATCCTGACATTCTGTCTGTGGGCATCTCTTCTCTCCTCTGTACTTTTCCATACTACTTCCATGTTTAAAGAGCACTTCCAGTTTTTTATCATTTCAGTGTACTCATTTATAAGTTATAAACTTACAGTACTTATTTTCCAAAATGCTACTGGAACTTGTATTTGAATATTGCCTAAGGAGGACCAATAGTGCTGACTTGTATCATCATTATTTTTTATGTGCCTAAATGTATTGTGTTCCTTACTAGATTCTCATCTCAGGAGGATTAGGTCCTTGCCATATACTCATTTGCTTTGCACTGTGGTCAGCATATAATAGCAATAATGAAGGGCTGATTTGATGTTTTCCTAAAAAATTAGTAATATCATATACATTTAGGATAGAGATAAGCAATAAGATCACTGAAGAAATTTTAGTGATACATAATTTAGGCCTAATTTTCAGAAAATGAAATATAATTGGAAGTTGATATGCACAAGTATACTTTAGATCAACTATAAGTTCTCTAATAATTAAACTGTATAAACACTCTCCAGACATTTCACACTTGAGATGATAAATGCCTGGCTAAATCAATTAATAAATAAACAAGCTAATAAAATGCTGATGAACAAATATTAATCAACTAGAATATAGATCAGAAAAAGTACTGGTAGTCACCTAACTCTAAAAGAGTGTAATTTTGAGCCTGGAATCTGAGCTGTTGGCTATAAAGGATTTATAAAATATGTCAAATGTAATTATGAGTAACAATTTTTTGGGAAAAAACTGCTTCCATATTTGCTGACTTTTTCCTCTGATGACAAAGGGCTGGTAAGTAGCAATTTAATTTTAAAATGTTTTCTTTAATATATAAGTGACGCTAACAATAAATAAGAAATATCTCTGAAAGAGATTTATGCTATAGAGAGATCATTTTTATAACAGAATTTGGAAATTTTTCATTGTATGTATTTTGTTATTGAAAATTATGTGTGTGGTAAATGTGTCACTTACTAAAATTCTCATTTAGGTAACATTTTTTTAAAACATTTTAAAGCCATATTATATAGCCTGGTGATATTCTAGTGCCTTAAGAGTCTTAATGTGTTTTGTATGTATTTATAAAATGTCATATAATATAAATATAATATATGTAAATATAAAATGTAACATAAATGTGTAATTGCAAAATAACTCACACTATTAGCTATTTAAAGTATCTGATAGATATTAGGGAAAATTGGAATTTTCATAGCTAAATTAAAACTATAGCTGTTGTTAATTTTTTTATGCTTTTAAATGAACATCTTGCTTTACCATGGACAGACAGTAGTAATGTTTATTTACCTTTGTATGTAATTGCAACATCTATTTCTGAAGTATTATAACCATTAGGACAAAATACCCACATAATCTGAATGTAAAATCTGATTTTTTTACTTTCTGCATCACAAATTCTTAAACCAACTTTAAATTTTAGTAGTAACAAAGCATGTTACTTCTTACAAAACATTATCATTCATTCATTAGCCAATTAATTAATATATAACTTAGAACAAGCTGTTTAATTGCATTAATAAAGTTAATAATTTGAAGTAAGTATATTTCATCTTGACCTGATACGTTTACATTTTTATTTTCTTCTCTATTTATGAGAATAGGAGATACCCTCCTTTTTTTTTTTTTTTTTTTTTTTTTTTTTTAGAATATTAGTTCCTCTTTATATATGGGGAGATACATTTCAAGACCCCTTTGGATGCCTGAAACTGTGGATAGTAGTAAACACTATGTTTACTATGTTTTTTCCTATACATACATACTTACGATAAAGTTTAATGTACGTATTAAAGTAAGAGATTAACAACAATGCCTAATAAAATAGAATAATTATAACACCATACTGTACTAAAAGTTACGTGAATGTGTCCTCTTTCTCTCAGAATATTTTACTGTACTGTACTCATCACTTTTCTCATGATGAAGTGAGATGGTAAAATGCCTACATGATGAAATGAAGTGAGGTGAATGACACAGGCATTGCGATGAAGCAGTGTTAAGCTACTACTGAACTTCTGAGAATACATCAGAAGCAGGATCATCTGCTTCCAGACTGTAGTTAGCCTTGGGTAACTGGAACCCAGAAAGCAAAACCGTGGATAAAGGGGGACAACTATATATAATATTACCTTATGCTATATAGTACCTTACTGTATAACAATAATACCTCATGTTATATACATACATAAATGCATAGTGAATTGCAAAGATTTTCTGTCAATCATCCATATTCTGAAAACATGTTTAGCATCCTTTGTATGTCACAGAAGATAATTTAATGTTTGTAGAGTGTATTGTTTTATACAACTAGGTAAATAAGTCTGAAGAAAATCCCTTGCAGGTAACTTTATTCAAGTTTGGGCTCTTTGTAAAGTTCTTGCTTACCCCAGAATCTTGAGGATTTCCAAGCAAAGTTCAGGTACTCCTTTAACAGATTTTTCTCAATAGTATTCTCTTAAAAGCCTGTTTATATTATTATTGGCAGCAATGAAATGAGTTAAACCATGATAAGTGTGATCTTGAAAGAAACAGTTATCACTATTTCTAACCTATATGTCTTTAAGGGAAATACAGTATTTAGAAATACAATTGAATGAAAATTTTATGAATATGACCTTTTCCTTCACTAACTCTCTTTTATAATGATGGCCTAACTCTATTGGGCCCCATTGTCCTTAGGATTTGACAGAAATATATTGTCTGAATTATGTGGTATTGATTTTAAGATACCAGTTGGTGATTTTAAGAAATAGAGATGCAATGATTTGCTAAATAAGAGGATTTTTTTCCCTAAATGTCTCAGATGATATATAAATAGAACCACTATCCCTGCAAGTGCCTAGTTGCCATCACAAATAATTCAGTCATTGCATTAGTCCACGATTCCGTAGGTTTGGAAGCTATATCAATACCATAAATCCACTCATAGTAAAAATCATTATATCTCCTGCTATAGAAAGAAAAGCAATCAGAATAAAAATACAGTTGATCACTGACTGAATATTTGTACTGGCAAAATTGAGAGTTAAAATCATCTGTGATACCCTAATGTAAATAATATTGTTTTATCATTTGATATACTTTTGCCTATAAGTAACAAAAATTTCAAATTAAATTATGTCTTAATGAAAAGATTTACCATCAGAACAGAAAATGCATGGTCAGAGTGTAGTGACACCCATAGGGTATGCATGGTCCTGGGAAAATATTTTTGGCAGAGAACCCATCAGTATGAAGAATTTTATTTTTTTACAACTGAGTTAAACTGTCATGGCATATGTGAGGTATAGTGATTTACTGATGACTGTTTATCTTAATAGTAGAGAAGAGGGCCATAAATATTTGTTCATTGTCCAAGAGTGCACTTGAAGATTTTTTAGTGTCCAGGCACTATCTCTTCCTGTGCAAGGCTATCAACAATCTCTTTATGTACTTTGCTGTCATTTGTGCCCTTCCTAGGTATATTAGTTTTCTACTACTGCAAAATTGACACAAACTTAGTAGCTTAAAAATTCAAATTTATTCTCTCTCAGTTTTCAAAGGTCAGAATTCAAGGCACAAAGTGATTGGATTCTCTGCTGAAGGCCTGGATAGTCTGGAATGAAGATGTGGGCAGGGACTGTGTTTCTCAGCTGGGCTCTAGGTTCTCTTCCAAGTTCACTAAAGGATGATGGCAGAATCATTTCTTGTGGCTGCAGACTGAGATCCCTGTGATCTTGCCACTCTTGTCTATAGACTGCTCTTAACTCTTGGAGGACACCTGAATGGAATTTATCACCGTATAGCTCCCCAGACAGTTCACCAAATAGATGTTTGCTCTCCTCCAGAGCAGCCAAAACCTTTTGTCTCTGATGTCCTCTTCTTCAGCCAACAAGATAAAGCACTCAGCTTTCAAAAGGCTTAACTGATTATGCCAGGCCCACCCAGGACAGTTTCCCTTTTGCTTTACATGTGTCATCATCACAAGAATGATATCTCCTTATTTTCCTAAGTCCTATCCGCACTGAAGAGGGAAGGGATGATACAAGGGCAAAAGTCATTGGGGTCCATCTCCACATTCTACTTACCTCACTGTCTAACTTTATATCGAGCACAATGAGAAAAAGGTAGTGAAAAAATATGACATAACTACTGCTCACATTGTGATTGTTTAGAAATGATCTGTATTAAAACCATACAGATATTTTTTGCACCTGTAGTTCCCTAAAATCATTTACTTAATGTTGTCTTATCCATATCTTTCACAATGTTAGGTCCCCTTTGCTTTGGTGCAGTGGTCTCAAAAACTCAGAGGATATAGGTGCAGCCACCCCTGGAGGACTGGTGCATATGTGCCAGGGCTCGCTGCTGTGGTGAGGCGATTGCCAGCATGCCTGGTAGGGTGTCACACAGAGTAAGGAATGCCCTCTACCCCAGGCAGGCATCTAATGTTAGCCAGAGACAGTGCCTTGTTCAACACATGCTCCCACTCACCCACAGCTCAAGCCAAACCTCAAAATGTGAAAGTAACCAGTCCAGAGTCCTGCATTTGCAGGGTCACCACATGACCAGTCATTCTTTCTTGATGGCCCCCATCTTCAGTGAGCCTGTAGAAATATGCAGCTCTAACCGATGGAGTGACTGGCTCCTATGCTCCTCTCCTGGAGCCCAGTTATTCACAGGACTCCACATGACCCAATAGGAGTTAAGCCCTGGAGCTCCCCTAGGCATCTGGTTGACCCCAGGCATTTGGTTTCTATAACCGAATGGACCATCAAAATATTTTACTAAACAAAGACAGTCTTTCTCCATTTCTCTGATTCTGTTGTCACTTTTTAATTCCTGGCTATATGCACTTAAATGCTTCCCACATTATTTCACAAGTGTTATGGGAATGCAAAACTTTTGTTTTGTATATGGCAGAGACTGACTGCATAACATAAAACAGACAATTTTCTGTCATTTTCCTTGTTCAAAAATATCTCAAAATCAAAATTTTTCTCTAGCTGGATTTTGTAATGACGTATGACTTTTAAATCTGATTTTATCATAGCCTCCAACGTAAATCTAAAACCCACAGGGGTAGCAAATTCCATTTGTATTCATCAGATCTATTATTTAACTGTTAGTCATAATCTCACCCAAATCAGTGAGATTTGGGTAATATAGATAGGGAGATATTTCAGGTTCTAAAGTCCTACAGTTTTATAAAATCCTTTAGGAGCTTGTTCACATATTTAACAACCTCTCTTGTCAAGAAGTTCATTTTTCTATATCACACTCTGTCAAGTGTGTTATTTTCCCCTTTAAAAATCTCTGTGAGCCTCTGCCTTGGGCATTTTGTGTTTTTATCCTTTAGTTGAACTATACATATATTGAGCATTATTAAATGGAAGAAGGACTTGTCAATTTTAAATTTCTTGAGACTTGATTTAATGATACCAACCTAAATAAAAATGAAAAACTAAGTTCAGAATATATGATAGGATGTTAGGAAAGTTTCTGCCCTCCATTAATTATCCTTCCCCTTGAAAACCAACATCATATTAGATAGCTGCAATAATGTATAAATTAAGTTTCATTGCACTTTTAGATCAGAAAATTGTGAAGCTATAATAAATTATGATTGTATATATTTAAAGTAAGCTAAAATGTGTAAATATTTAACCCACTATTTTTGGGGGCAAAAATTTTGTCTCCAACTTTACATCTAAGTTCTAAAATAACATTTTCTAATTTTTTCTTGATTGAAATTGACAGAATCTGTTGCAAATAAATAAAACGATTAGGTGACTATGTATTGGTTACTCAGTTTACCTCCTATTAAAGCTAAATGAGAAGGAAGTCTCCAACTCCAATGATCTTGTTTTATAAGAGAATCAAATTAATATCCTGAGATGTCATGTGATTTGCACACTTAATTTTAGGTGCAATTAAAATCAGGCAAAAACTAAATGTCTAATACTGCTGTCCTGGCCCAATAAATCCAATTATCTAAATAAATATGTGTATAGATGGTAACTAAATATATATGTTGAATTAAAAAGCAATTAATATGGGATCCCTGGGTGGCACAGCGGTTTGGTGCCTGCCTTTGGCCCAGGGCGTGATCCTGTAGACCCAGGATCGAATCCCACGTCGGGCTCCCGGTGCATGGAGCCTGCTTCTCCCTCTGCCTATGTCTCTGCCTCTCTCTCTCTGTGTGTGACTATCATAAATAAATAAAAATTAAAAAAAAATCTTTAAAAAAATAAATAAATAAAAAGCAATTAATATATCATTTTCTGATGTATTGACAAAAATAATATTACTGGAGTTAATGGAAAGCCTAACAGCCCTACTAGTCTTCCTCAAGATTATTTACTTCTCTAATTATAATGAACATGTAATTATTATCTCATTTCTAAAAGGACAGGTGCAAGATCAGTATATTTGGGTAATATAGATATGAAGATATTTCAGGTTCTAAAGTCCTCCAGTTTTCCAGGAAATTTCCAGAAAATTTAAGGTCTGTATGGTGAGACTAGAGGGCTAGAATATAGCAGGGGTTATGAGTGAGGTAGAGTCATGATTGTGGAAGCTGTTGTAGGCCAGGTAGGTCTGCTCCCCCAACATTGCCCAGCCTCCTGACATCAACTATACACTGAGGAAGATAGGAAATAAATGCAATTTCTACAAATATGTACTTGTTGGTTACCAAATTATTAAGAATTATTAGGAAGACAACATATTGACTATAGCGTTTCCTGACAGGAAAAAAAGAATGTCTTTCATCGTAATGACTGGGCTAAGAATAAGCATTTGTTACTGTTGTGACCTCTTATTCTGCTGGGTCCCTCCCTTCTCCTCAGTATACCATCACCATCTATACACCCAAGGAAAAGAAAGAGAAATAAAAACAAAATGACAAAAATCCTTAAAACCTAAGTAAGCTAGAACATCATGTTGGTAACTCTCAATTTCCCAGAACAAAATAATTACACAAACAGGAATTGCTATTCTGACTGTAGAAAGCATTTGAGAGTTAACTAGGAGAGAAGTAAGATCCATACCTCAAAACAAGATTTAATTGGAAAGTTCTGAGTCAAATTGCTATGGGTTGTACATAGTTACACAGAGTCGGTGCCTTGTTAAGAAAGTATTGGACCAAATTTAATGCACTTCTGTCATTGTAGTGGTGGACAAATCTGTTTTATTATTGCTATTGTTGGTTTGAAGGGATTGGGTTTTGGGTTTTTCAGTGTTTTGTTTGTTGTTCTTTTTTTGGGGGGGGCGCTTTTTGGTGTCTTTTTGTGGGGTTTTTTTGCTCTATATGTTTTTCTCTCTTCATTTGACTGTTGAAAATGTAAAAAGGGGGAAGGAGAGAATCTAACTAGAAAGCACAGTGTTTGAGAAGGAAGAGAAATAGAGTTAGCTAGAAAAGTAGTTAGGAACACATCTACAGGAGTTTATAAGGACTTTATTAAATAAATAAACATATTGGGATTATTTTGTGAAGTGTTCCATGATACCAAAACTACAATAATAAAACAATAATAAAATTATTAAGCAATAAATAAAATGAGGAAAGATGAAACCTGGACTCTTTTTCAAAGAACTATTTTACTGTTGAGAAAGGAAAAAAAGCTGGGTGGGTGGGAAATTGTAGGGACATTGTCAAATCTGCTACACTGCTAATGTGAAATGTTGGGATTTGGAGCAAGGGAGCAAGGAGTCAGGTAAATCAAGAAGGGGTTTTCTTTCCTTCTTTCTTTCTTTCTTTCTTTCTTTCTTTCTTTCTTTCTTTCTTCTTTCTTTCTTTCTTTCTTTAATTTTTTTTTTTAGCAGCATAAGTTAAGTGATTGGTGAAGGAATCATCCCCAGCAGTTCCATGACCATGTAATTCATGGTTCAAAGCAGCATATGTTGAGACTGAAAAGAATGCTATGTGTTAAGACAGGAATGAACCCGAACTGTCTGCAAACTGGAAACTTATCACAGAGCAAAGCATCAGAGCCTCAGCAGTTGTAGTAATAATGCTAAGTATAATAATGTCATCATGTCATCATCGCCATCTTCATCATCATGTCTTGTGTCGCCTTAATTTTGATGTTGCTGTCATCTGTTTTGTTATGTAGTTTAACCTCCATAGCTACCTGATGATAGGCGTTATTGTTATTACTATTCTTCTCTTGCAGAGAAGAAAATAGTGACATAGGGAGGTTAAATAAATCTGACAAATGTATACAGCCAGGAAGTGATAGAGTCAGAATCTAGGTCCTATCACCCCAAAGGTCTACTTAACACTATGTCCTATAACCTAACTCTAGCAAGGGAGTCAACTAAAACTTCCTTACAAATTCCATGTCACAATGAATAGAGGCAGCTGGAAAAAGTGCTTAAAAGAGGAGGGGACAATACAAAATTAAGAACTGAAGATGCACAAATAAAAATAGAGTTCTCAGTTCCTCAGAAGTAATAATTTCACTGAATTCTACAGTGAGTTTCTTTTTTTTTTTTCTGAAATAAAGGAGACTCATGAGAAGTTTTCTTGGAAAAAGAGGCAATCCAAGTAATCATAGGACATTATTTTAGGCAAATGCCCAGCATAGCTGCGAAGAATATTGCCTTGAAACTGAATCCTCTCTCTCAAAGAGATCTCATACGTTAGTAATATTACTACCCAGCTGTTGATTTACCCAAATGTTTCTTTTTAAAAAAATATTTTATTTTATTATTTATTAGAGAGTGAGAGAGAATACAAAGGGAGAGGGAGAAGGAGAAGCAGACTCTCCACTGAGCAGAAAGCCAGATTTGGGGCTTCATCCTTCCCCCAAGATCATTACCTGAGCCCAAGGCAGACCCTTAACTGATTGAGGCACCCCGATGCCTCCCAAACGCTTCTGGAATGCTTCTTTCTAGCCAAGGTAGCATATTAAAAGGTTACCAAACATTTTTACTCATTTCATTTCTTTATTTTCTTGGCTACAATGTTTCATCTTTTATACATTTCATCAGACAGCGTCTCCCCAAACCTCCACCTTCTTCCCATTTTGTCATTTTCTGTTTAGTACCTGTGTGTTCTCCCTTGTAGGCCTTTCCTGACCACCTTCTGCTTTCATGTACCAACAACTGTCTTAACTATGATTATAATTGTACCCAAAGAGCCTTATTGCATTCCCTGTATTTTTTTCTCAACTTATGTCTCCAATTTGAATTTTTAATATCTGTTTACATATGTTAAATTATTGCAGGGTTGGAAATATTTTATCCATCTTTGTACTTCCACCCATCACCATTTCCACCAAATCCAAACATTAGAACTTACACAGTAATCATTCAGTAAATTTTTGTTGCTTTTATTTATGGGTGTTCCTTTCATTAAGGATGTTCCTTTAGGTCGTTTTTTTCCTACACTGTTTTCTTTGGTTCCTCTTGTTCCATTATATTATATACATGTATATAATGTATTTCATATATATAAATGCTCTATTTATACGACACAAATGAATTAGGGAGTCTTTTATAGCAGGAGACTAACCATTAATGTGAAAATTTCAGAAGCAATGAAATGAAAGGAGTGCATTATCCTCATCCAACAGAGCTGGATTTACAAATAGCACTTTCCAACTCATCACTGTGAGATTTGCATTACATGACCCTGGAAATTTGGTAGGAATAATTTCCTATTCATTGCCTTCTCTTCCTTCATGTGCCCTTCAATAAAACTAAGCATACATCTCGATTAAGCTTTGCGTTTGGAACTGACAATACCCATGTAAAAGCTCAAGTGGACAGATATTCCCCAATAAACACTTTTTTTATGAAAAGATCAATGACGTATTATGCTGTACAGAGCTGAAGGTTCTAAGTACATTCTGGTTTTTAACAAGCAACAGGAAAATTACAAACTAAATCAATACATCCAACAGAATGCCTGTTCATTTGCTACTGACTCAGGCTATTTCTGGAGATTCTTGTACAGCTCTTTTTTCTACATTTTGTTTTCAGAACTGACACATGGAAACTTAAGGACTGAAATACTAAGACTTCAAAGCTCCCACTCTGTGTGGGAAGCATCTTTCACTGGCATCAAGGATGACACAATCGCTTTCATCATTGGGCTAAATAATAAGCCTTCCTCCAGGGGGCAACTCCTTGGAGGAAGCTCCCTGCACCCATAATGTCAGACTACAATTTAGCAACTTGAGGGATTGTGGCCTACTTGCACATAAGGCATTCGTATTTTTCTAAGGCTTTTGTCCAAGTGATAATTTTAAGGCTATATTTTGAGATTAAAAAAAGAAATTGTCACCGAAATTTCTATTCTGAACATTTGAAAAACAGAGCCCTATAAAATAATATTGTTGTCACATGAAAATATTACTTTTAATACATTTGTTCCTACAGAGAATATAACAACAGCCATAGAAAAATCAAAACTGTGTCTCAAGTATTTGAAATGGAAGGAACATTTAAAATTTTGCTTTTAGCTGAATACAATAGAAAAACATGATACAATACTGCTTTTAAACACATTTACCTCACAAATAGCAATTATGGAAATTAAGAGAATTTTCTAGATGTTGTATTATGTCCACACTTTTTAATTACACAAATATAGCTACTGCTTTTAAACAGCTATTTTCAAATATGTTATTAGCCAAAGTTCTCAATAATGTACCCTTTATGGACGTTATGATACATGCTTTCAATTAAATCTTTTTTCAGTCTACCTGAAGCATTGGAATCTTTGGTATAAGCCAAAATTACTAAGAAATTGGTTGCCTTTACTTTCTTGCAACATAAGCCTACTGTTTGCAAACTTAACATTGGATATATAATCTTAAATTACTAGATATAGTCAGTCTCCTCGTATTGGTGGGACAGAGTCTCAGCTCAGCCCTCTTTACTCAAGCCTACCTAATTGGCTACCTTATGGATTCATTTGGTTGGGCTTTCCCAGCATGGTAGCACTCCCACTCCCTACACACGCATTCCCAATGGTTATGGTAGACTCATCACCCCAATAGCTCTGGGCTTTTCCCTACAACAAATGCAAGAGTTTTCTAAGACTATCAAGACGTAAGGGAATTGGCTATACTCCTAGTGATATAAAAACATTTGCTATATTTAGAAAGTTCCATTGGTTCTTTGAGACTAGAGAACCATTTCACCACACTGTCAAACTGGAGAACCTTACAGAAAAGGTAGCTATAGTACAATTATACATTAATGTGAAAAGTTCACTTACTAACTACTATGAATGAATGGCTATTCTGACGGTGATACAAAGTATGAAAAGGAAAAAAAATCATAATTCATATAACTTTGGATGTTGAAGCTGATTTAAATAGACTATCATTGGGTTGATGCATCGAATTTATGACTAGTGTATATATGTAGTAGTAGTAGTAGTAGCAGCAGCAGTAGTAGTAAAAATATCATAGTAATAATAACAATAAAATTTATTTCTTCATCCATCAGTATTATCATCAAAATCATCAGTATCATACCATAACCAAACTGAAGACATTTTCCATAAGCAGATGAAGCCACTTACTCAATAAACTTAAGAAGGTATTGATATCCAAGTATTCTTAGTATCTTATATTAAGTTCACTCAGATTAAACATCACATTTGAAATTAAGTACTCAGTAGCTGGTTGTGACTGGAGTGAGCTAGCTATGAGCATGAGGTGACAATAAGGGGAGGAACCATGAATACTTTAAAATTTTGTATAGAATTTTAGATACAAATTTAGAGCTGGTGTCTGTAACTTCTCCTTTGTCCTTACCATAGTTTCCTCTACAACCTTCTGGTGCACCTACTTTGAGTGCTTTTTAAATTAGACAAACTTTGATACGACTTCTGCACTTAATGGTTTTATAGACATATATTTTTACATGCATATACATATTTATCATAAAATGATAGAAATACTGAAATTAAAAAAAAATACCTTGAAAACTCCTTTCCATTCATGCAAATTTTGTACTTTATTTGTAAATTGTTGTAATTTGTAATTGCTGTAAAATGTGTTGAAATAAAACTGTATAAAGATACAAAATGGAAATATTGACACAATGAAAGCCTGCTTCTCCCTCTGCCTGTGTCTCTACCTCTTTCTCTCTCTGTCTCTCATGAATAAATAAATAATAAAATCTTAAAAAAAAAAAAACCTGGTTTCTGAGTCTATAATCTTTATCAAATACTTTATGTCCAACATCTAGAACATTACCTGCCTGTTAATAAGCATTTATGGTAGAGCTTTTTAATGAATAAACAAATGTATGTATTTTCCTTTTAATTTAAGAAACTCATGTAGTATTTTCAGGCATACTTCTAAATACTTTATAACTGTGTTCCTATTTAATTCTTATAACAACATTATGGGGTAAATGCTGAAATGGACCAACCTTGCCAACACCTTGCTCTCAGACATAGGATCTTCTGAATTGTGAAAAATGAATTTCCTTTGTAAAGTACCCCGGTTTATTAGGGCAAGCCTTGGAAACTAATACGGCATGTAAGCCAGGTTAAGTTTAAAAAAGAACAAACCTAGGAATCTAAATATAAACAATGGATTTAAATAGTAACAAAATACAACTGCTTGCAGTGACCACCAAAATCCTTGACTCAGTAATGTAGTAGTTTTGTTAGTTTTCTCTTTTAACACTGACCATTTAAGTGTACTCCTTAATTAAGATTTTTAAGTGTGAGAATAAAAAGTTTTTCCAAACATAAACCATTGTGTTTAGCAATAATTTTATTTTGATAGGCATTGAATTTTGAAGTTATTCCTATTCCTATCTATTGCAAACATCAAATTTTGGAGAAATTTCAATGACTTGTTTAAAAAACCACACATCCAATTGTAGTATCTTATTATGAATCCTCCGAATCTCAAGACCATATCCTCACCATCAATTAAAATACACTCGGAATATTATTAAAGCCTAGCTAGTAGCTGATGATTTTGGTTCTGTTTGTATATTACAATATTTTTTTTACACTTTATATTACACTTTTTTTTTTCTCTTTTTTACTTTGGAAAAATAAGTTTCATGGGATTTTTTTAAATTTCAGCATTTTATTGCTTTTTCTTTTCTCTCTCTCTCTCTCATTTTAGATTTCTCTCTTTACTCATGGGCACAGTTCCCTATATTTTCAACACCTACTAACACTGATAGTTTGCCTGGTCAGTTAACCTTCAATCTTAGATATTTGGGTAGAAAAAGGGAACAGTAGGAAGCAGTCAAGAGAAGGTATCATCTGTGTGATGATGTGAGCATCATATCTCGAGTGAACCAAGGGTTTTAACTCACATTAGAGTTTTTGGAATCCTACAGAAAGTACTCTGGAGAGGTACCACATCTAAATTCTATAGACATTGCTACAGATTTCCATTCTTATTCAGATTGAAAGCTCACTGGTTTTCAGCTGGCTATTAAAATGGAAATTCAAAATACACTCTGCTAATTGTGTTTAAACGGAGCCAACTGCACGAGACACTGCCCCCTCCTCCAGCTCCATCAACAAAGAAAAAGATATTTATGACTTTGATTTTTATCTATGAAAATATGCATTTTTCTTATAGTAATTCTTTTAATTTATGAGCTAGGTACATTAAGTTAAATACAGCATAGCTTCTAGAAAAGTTTTATGTTAAAAATAGTGTCAAAATGGGCAGCCCGGGTAGCTCAGCAGTTTAGTGCTGCCTTTGGCCCAGGGCCTGATCCTGGAGACCCAGGATCGAGTTCCACATCAGCTCCCTGCATGGAGCCTGCTTCTCCCTCTGCCTGTGTCTCTGCCTCTCTCTTTGTGTCTCTCATGAATAAATAAATAAAATGTTTAAAAAATTCATTATAAAAAAAATAGTGTCAAAGTTAGTAAAATCATTTAAAGTTTTCTAGTCACTATATAGATTTTTTCAGATTTTGTTTCAGACTAAAAACTGCATGATAGCTTTTTTTCATCTTTTATACAATGACGCTATTTTGAATCAATCATTACCATATTTGATAACAGATTGAAAACATATTGTTATGTATGTATAATACTCAAATTTGATATTTTACATAAGCCTCATTTTGTATAAAAGCTTATAACTAGGAAAGTTATAATTAGAATATTAGAAAAAAAACTGTCTTATAATTAAAGTTGGGCTGTCCTTTAAATTCATATCTATAATATTCACATACATTCATTAACTTCAGATCTAATTGGAAGGCACATAATTAATGCAATGGCTCTGAATATTTGTCAAATTACCACCAATCATCATAGTTTCTTGATGATGCTCTACAACACAGGGCATGGACATCAATAAAATACTAATTATGAATTACTAATTATAATGACTCCACAAAGCCTAAAAAACAGCATTGCTATTTAAATTAAATTTAGTTTTATTTACTTAATTTATTAAAGGATGAGCTGTTTCAAGCTGTAGAATTTTGAACTGATATTTTAAATTATTTCTGTTATAATTAATGCCTATTCTTCTGAAAGTAGGAACCACAAACAAAAAGATGCTAAGGATGTAAGGTCATACAAATTAACACATGCTTGCTTAATAGATGCCATGAAGTGAGATAAATGTTAAAATATATTCATACATTTTTATTTCAGCTCTTAATTAAAAAACACACACATGCACCCAGAAATGTAGAAGTAATGACCTTTCAAGAATTTCTCAGAAAATCTTTTTTAAAATTCTATAAATGCAAACGTTCTAAAATGTATTGAAACAACAATAAAGACCACCACTGATTTTTTTCCTGGTATTATGTAAAATACTGTTATAATTAATCTGCTTCTCTCCAAGCCTGAAGTCCCCTGCTATGCATCAGCAAGGTGATCATTCTCTAATAAGTCTTTTCATAGTATAAACTCTAGAAGAGTAATCTTTTAATCAATTAAATTATGTATTTAAGGAACAATTCAAACTTAATTAATTTCAGAACTCATCAGATTGAAACTTGGTTCAGAAACACAGGTAATTCCAAATTGTTTCCAACTTCAAAACATTACTTTTAGCTGGAAACACATGTTAATTACTGAGGCACACGGAAATTAATATCTTAACTAATTTTTTTCAATTCCCACTGACAAATGGAGTACATTTACAAATGTAGACTGTGTGTTAAAGGATGCTTATGTCAATTCACATATTCAACTCCCTTTGGGGGTGATTAACTCAGGGGATCTCCATATAGGAGACCCTACAAGGCTGTGGATGGAAAGCAGAACTAAAAAAAAAAACAAAACAACTTCAGTACTGATCACTATTCCTGATTTATTTTTGGTACTTTTACCACTGTCAGGTTTAACAAATCTTTTCTAGAACTTGTGAAACTAAAAGAGGCCTCTCAGGTTATTTGAAAGGTACCAGTGCCCTTCTTCATCATCTATGAAATGGAGGATAGTTGGAAGAAAAGCAGGCAGGGGATAAGGGCCCGGTCCTAAGAGCAAAAAGGAAAAAGACCTTTAAAAGGTAGACCTTTTTCCTTTAAAAGGAAAAAGACCCCATCCTGTTATTCAACACTACCAAGGAAAGAGCCCTTCACGCTTGCTTTCCCATGTAAACAACTACCTGATTGGTATATGAGCATGTGGACAAAAACCTGATTATGTGACAGGCATCTGGAGGGTTAACCAGATTAAAACAACCTGTCAACATTCTCATAAAATCCCCTAGATGTGGAAACTTTAACGACATTCCTCTCAGGTCCCCTTCTTCTTCAGGAGTTTTGTAGTATCACCCAATAAACTTTGCTTTGCTGCCCACCACTCTTTGTCTGGTCTACTTCTTTATTCTTCCCAGTGGTGTGACCAAGGACTGGGCACTAAAGGAAAAAGAAATCTTGAAACATACATATTTCTGACATTGCAACAAAAGCTATATTATCTATTGCCTGTGTGTTCTTAGTGATGTAATTGGTCTAGGAATAACAGTGTCTTATATTTTGGATTGAAATAAGTCTAGTTAAAGCTGAACCCACTAAATACTAGATTATAATGTTGGTGGTTTTCTTAAAGCTTCACTGAAAATTTTCAAAGAAAACCAGTGTGTCCACAATATATGTCAGCTGGTATCACATTTCGAGACATAAAATGCTTCAATTTCACATACACTTTGAATTCGGTATTGCCTTATTTTCTAATTTGTTATCTCTCCCTCATGTGAAAAAATTTACCTTATTTGAGGTCCCTGCTGGAGAGCTTCTAGAACAGTAATTTCTGAGTAGTATGGGATATACCTTTATTTTACTCTAGAAAGGCTTTCCTGCTGTCTCTGAGGGCAATTTAGGATGAATGGTGCTGACCAAGATGTCCTTAATATTCTCCACAATTTAACTAAAATTTAGACAGGCTTTTTCCTGCCATTAGATCCCTGACCTCCTTTTCACACTGGACTTTTCAGAATAGAGGTAACCTAATCACAGAGAAAAACATTCCATACCAATGGCCCTAATCACAAACTCAATAAACAACCCAGTGCACTCAACACAACCCATTGATCAACCTTCTCTAACACCCTCTGAAACTCTGCCCCATAAGGTTAATGAAGTTGAAACTAACAGAGAATTTAAACTTGTTTTTCAGAGAACTGCTTGGCCCTTAGCAGCCAGTATGTCTTTTCAGACCCCACTAACAAATATGCCTGAATTCAAGGTCAACTGATATGTTTCCAGCCGATGAACAAGCAAGGCCCTGCATTCCTAACCCTAGATAATGAGCCCAAGACCTTATCCAGTTTACACTGGCTCTTGGAGCAGGTCTCAGCTCCTCTTTATCCTATGATAATCTCCTGACACCAGGCACTCAACTTTGCTTTGTTTTTTTTTTTTTTTTTTTTTAACTTTGCTTAGTTCTAATGTTAAGTAAGTCTTGAGACTTACTTAGAAGTAAGTGAGCATGAGATCTATGTTACATACATGTTTGCTCGTGTGTATGCTCCATCTTTCCTCATGAGTAGTCATAAGTTTCCCTACCCTTTTCATCAATATGTATGTAATCTCAATCCCTTATAAAAATTGTTCTCTCCCTATTCCAGGTGGCAGATTTGAACCTTATCCTCCTGTTTTCTCTTGACTGCCTCTCAAATAAAGCCTTTCCTTGCTGCATACTTGGTGTCTCAGTGATTGGCTTTGCTGCATATCAGGCAAATAGACCTGGCATCAGTTCCTCCAGCACTTTTCCACTAGCTCATCCCAGCCCCTAAAAACTTTACCATTCTTAGTTCCAGCAAAACTGAGTTCAGACTTATTTATGACCTCACTCCCCTATTACAATAGTTTCAAATAAACTCATCCTTGCCAGGTTAACATTGTCCAGTGTAATTTTCTTTGACAACCTGGAAAAACCCACAGTGCTGTTACTGTACTTGTTGCACACAATACTTGAACTAGGATGTACAATATGAGAATTTGGGTGACTTTTGTCTGTGAACACTTTGATAGTTATGAACAATGATGGCTTCTTTGGGGGAATGCTTATGCTTTCTAACAGTTGAAGTTATATTGGCTGTTGATATTAAGAGACTGAGACTGAGAAATAAAGTGAAAGATGTCAGAAATGACACCTGGGTGGCTCGGTGGTTGAGCATCTGCCTTCAGCTCATAGCATGATCCTGAGGTCCTGGGATCAAGTCCTGCATCAGACTCCCCACAGGGAGCCTATTTTTCCCTCTGCCTATGTCTCTGTTTCTATATATCTCTCATGAATAAATAAGAAAATCTTAAAAAAAAAGAAACGGTCACAAAGCAATAAATATGTCAATTATTAGAAATTATTTGCATTAAATTCTCATAGGACATTTAAAAACTGATGAAATGTGAGCTGTAACAGGGACGTGTGTCTCAGGTAAAAGGGCCTGGCTATAAACTAATTAACTGATTTCTTCAGTTAGTGTAAATTACTAAACAATAACAACCCTTCTTTGCACTGTATTGTTGATTAATGGACATTTCTATTTAATTATTTTCAAAATTAGACATTTGTCCAATGTTTCTTTTCAACAAACTAGCCTATCTTATGTGGACCTGCTGCCCTGCCCTGCCCTATGTTTATTAATGCAATTACATGTAAGAGTTCATTTTCTCTTTCAAATTGTAGGATCCATTATTTTCTGATAATACTAGTTGTGGAGGCCGAGAAAAATCAAGGCCATTCCACCTCAAGTTTAGCATTAGCACAAGTACAGCCATCTTAGGCCCCTGTGAATAAGAGCTGAACTTTATAGGAAGAACTGCAGAATGAATCCCATATCAGAAAGACAACAGAGCCCACGACTGTGGTACAAAGTCCCATATTAGAATGAGAACAGAGCTCAATGCCCTTGAAAGCCCCATATCAGAATGTAAACAGAACTTGAGAAATTCCTCCACCCCTTCTGAAGATTCCCTAGACCAGCTTATAAAAAAACCAGCTGTAACCCACTTCGGGGTCCAAGTCCCTGCTCCGCTGTGTCGGGAATACTTGGACCCAAGCTCAAGCTTGCTAATAAACCCTCATGGCTTGCATCGGTGTCAGCTCCTTGGTGGTTTCTCGGATTCGCAAACTTGGGCACAACACTAGTAAAGAATTTGATTCTGTTCACTCTGCACTTGTCCTAGAGATGCCCATGGGTGTAAAAAGAAGAATTATCAATGCATATATGTATAGTTCTGAGGGTATTTGTTTGTTTTATTTTCAGTGGCATCTATATCTCCTAGAATAATTAAAACATTAAATTATAATTTACTCCAAAGTGCTATAAAAATATTATTCTCTTTACTATATTATGTCTCTGTATTTATACATTTATTTTTCCAGAATGACTCAATTTATTCCTCTTACTGTCATATTGAAGAACAATGTGATTTTTGAGCCCACAGCAAGTCAACGCATATTTCCTAAAGACATCTTCATGTGATTATTTTTTTCTCACCTAAATATAAACTATCTCCCACAGAAACCTAGCAAAGAAGTGGGATAAAATATTAATGAGAAAACCTCAAGGAAAATACTCACCAAAATATTCCAATAAGTAAAATGTTGTAATCAAAGTATCAAACTGGGTTGTCTGACTCCAGATCTCTTGTTCTCAACCATTTTCTTCAGGAAAGATGAGTAAGAAAATGGACTTTCTTCAAAAAGGTTACAAATCAGTATGAGATGAAGATCTGTATGGAGGTATGTGATTTGAGCTATTTACAATTTAAGAAATATATGAAAAACAAACTAACAATAGTGGCAACATCAAGACTAATAATAAGTTGTAAAAAAAACCAATAGCTAATATTTGTTGAGCACGTATTGTGTGCAGGACCTTTTAATAAGCATTTACCTAAAATATTTAACTTTATTTTTGTTTAATCCTTGTCAAAGCCATATAAGGCCTACAGATGATAAAATGGGGAAAATATAATATAATTTGCCTAAAATCATAATTGTGGTGACAAATGCATCTGTATTTTTTTTTTTTTTTGACAGAATGTTGAGCTCAGCCAGGGAAATGTCAGTCTTTACCACTTTTTTTTCCTCAAGAGTTCATATTTGGGTGGACAACTAACCTTCCTATGTGTATATGAAATAATATGAAAAGTAATGTTTTTTTCTAGTAGAGAAAAGCAATAATTCGAGAATTTGTGGAATGTTATTGACACAGGCTATCACCCAAAGTGTGAGGAAATTCTTCCGATTTTGCCACTCACACAGATACACACACTCACTCCTTCTACAATGATATGGGAGAGCTTGGTTCATGTCTCACAGAGTCTAAGAATGTATCTCACCGACCAAGGAGAAGTGAGTAAAGCAATAGAAATTTAGATACAGAGAAAGCTCCTAGAAGTGAAAGGGGTCCCCACAGGTTTGCCACTGAGTGCTTGTAGGGTTGGCCTTTTCTGAAAGCCAACCAGGAAACCTAAATCTTTTAACATTATCTATTGATATCACCATTGAGTAAGGACTAGTAATAATACCTTCAAGTGGCTTACTTCCTTTTTAGGGTCTGGGAATTCTTTGTTGGTCACAAGTAGCTGTTATAACAAGACCCCACCTTGGGCATCTGGGACAGGATGGTCTTGTTTATTTATCTCTGGTTTACTTTCATCTCCACATTTTGGGGATTTTTGTGAGTCTAGTTCTGTGACCCTCTACTTAGCCCAGGCTAGCCCCAATTGTCCTTAACTCAACAGGATGATAATAATCATTATTTGTGGGCATGTCTGTCAGGGCTTTTCAGAATGAGATCTACATTGGAATCTGTGAACTCAGCTCAGTAAAATGGATTGCCCTTCCAAGGGTGGTGGTGGTGATGAAATCCAATAAGGACCTGAATAAAATGAAAGGCCGAGGCAATGTCCACACTAGCCAAACTACAGAAAGAGCCCAGATGTCCATCAACAGATGAATGAAGATGTGATATATATATATATGTACATATATATATATATGTACATATATATATATATATATACACACACACACACAATGGAATACCACTCAGGTATCCAAAAAAAAAAAAAAAAAGATATCTTACCATTTGCAACGATGTAGTTGTAACTAGAGGGTATTATTCTGAGTGAAATAAGTCAATCAGAGAAAGATAATTTCATATGATCTCACTCATATGTGAAATTTAAGAAATGAAACAGAATCATAAGGAAAGAGAGGAAAAAAATAAGACAAAATCAGAGAGGGAGACAAACCATAAGAGATTCTTAATCATAGGAAACAAACAAGGTTGCTGGGGGGGACTGGGTGGGGGTGTGGGGTGGGGATGGCGTAAGTGGATGATGGGCATTAAGGAGGGCATGTGATGTAATGAGTACTGGGTATAATATAAGACTGATAAATCACTGACCTCTACCTCTGAAACTAATAATACATTATATGTTAGTTAATTGAATTTAAAATTTTTAAAAAGCTGAGGAAGAAGGGATTAACTCCTGTTTTTTCCTGCCTCACTGTTGAAGAGGGACGCCTCATTTAATCCTTTCCTACCTGGCCCAGTGACTAGGATTTATACCATTAGCACCCCTGGTTCTGAGGCCTTCAGACTCAGACTGAATGATTTAACTGGTTTCCTGCGTCTCCAGGTACACACAGCACATCATGGGACTTTTCAACTTCCATAATCATGTGAGCCAATTCCTCAGGTCTAATCTCTTTGTCTGCCCTTCCATCTCCTATTGATTCTATTTATCTGGAGAATCTTGATTAGTACTCTCACTCAGACACACACACAACACAGCAGCACACACATACAACATTTGGGCATTCTCATATATCCACACTTAAAGAGTTATTTTTAAAAACATCTCTAATTTTTAATGTGTAGCACCTACCAAAGTGGCATTCAATATATGTGCAGATTGAGAAATGCAGCTGAAGACCGAACAGAATTCAGTCAAACTAAAATATCCTCAGTGACCCTATGGATTGCGGGTTTGTGACACGCCTCACATAATATTTCCCCTTAAATGTTTTGGAAATTGACTCTGAAAATATACAGATATTAAATGCTATGAAAATTTCTTCAACAGACAAGTGTTTAACTTGATCCAAAGTATTCCAGTTCCTGTTTTAATTTTAGTTGTTGTATTGTGTAATTTTGGCAAAGGAAATACTATGGCAATTTGTTCTAATTTTTTTTTTTTCCTTTCTTATAAAAGATCCATGACAGTTGTTTTTTGAACTGCTTCTTTCTCAGTGGTCAGAAATGCTTTTTTTTTTTTTTTTTTTTTTTGTCTTAAAAAGGAGTTATAACTTCCCTTTCCTATTCTAAAGGTACAGACTTTGATGCACTGTTAGGGCAGACCTTTCAGAAGTGGAGCTTTCTTTTGAACAAGCATAACCCTGAAGGGGCATGACCATGTGTCTTCAGTAAAAATGGTCAGATACGGAGCTGATGGTTTTCATTTTAGTGGTCCAGCTCTGCAACTCTTCCTTAGAAAATTATTCTCTGAATGCTTGACTGATTGTTACCTTGTATTTTTCTCACTCTAAATCAATAGAATTCCAAGAGTATTTACTCTCTTCTCCAGGAGATTAAATAAAACAGACCTTATATTAACTGCACATGTCTAGGAAAATATCAAGTAAACATATTCCATGAAAATTAAGACTAAACATTTTGTTTTAAAGTATATGTGAATATTATTGGAATCAATGTATATTTAGTCCAAAAAAGAAACTTCACATAATTTTGTCTCTAGTTTAATTTGTGATTAAAATTTAAATGTTCTCCATAGCCTCCCACTTAATAGCATGACTTTTTGTTTTATACTAGAGAAATGCACATAGAGAAATCCTGTTTTATAAAATGCGCTACCCCATGCCAGTTTCTCCAAACCATATAGTCTTGACACCTTTGTACCATGAGGGTCATGTTAGCAGAGTGGTCTAAAAAATGTTAATACAATTATACTTTTTCAAGTACAGTTTACAGCTCTTTGTGGGGACAGGTTTCTGTTATTTGATAATGCTTGAAGATTGCCAGGCTGCCAAAATGGTAAAAGTTCTTTTGTCTTTTGGGGAAAATCCTTAATAATAGAACAACGTGAACAACACCCAGAGATCTATGGCAAAAAAGGGTGAGGACGGAGGAGGAACAAATTAAGAACTTTACAGAGAAGGATTTAATGTGGAGTTTTAATTTGGAAGCAATAAATGACATACTTTCAAGCAAGAATAATTTTATTACAATGGTCTTTGCTTATAATATTTTTTTCCTGACTAGAAAATATGAACATAATAATTACATAAAAAATAAAAACACATGAAAATACAACTCGTATTTCACAAGCAGATTTCAGAATCCTTTAACATAGAGGATTTTTCTTTACCTATTACATCTAAGCTAATCTGACCTTTCTAGCCTCTCAGTGAATGTTCTTCATATCCTTGTCCAATTCATGCCTCATTCTTGGAAAACACATCCCAAAATACTTAAAGGTTTTCATATGTAAAGTCATAATATGAGTTTCCCATGTGAGAGAAACATTTGTTTTCTTGCTGATGTTTTATTTTTCTGTTTTCATGGCCAGCCATGCAGAGTAACCTATGAAATATCTCTTACATTTAAAACTTCAGACTGATATTTACTAAGGAATATCAGAATCTTAACACAATAACTTTGGAATGTATATTTATTCATTTTACCGAGGTCAATTTTCTCAAGGTGAAATTCAACTTACAATGGCATAGATAGAAAGTTATCCTAATTTTTGAATTTTGTTATTCAATTTTTTAACAGGTACAACTATATATGGATAAAAATCAAAAGGCACAAAAGGGTCTAGAGTAAATATTGAATTCTCCTTATTTATATTCTATAGCCTCTAGATTCTGGTGTCTGAGATATCTATTATTACCAATTCTTTTGGTTTTTTTTACTTGAGATATGATGTGATTATATTGACTCATACCTAAGTACTTTCTTATTTTACAGGCTTTTTTAAAACCTAGAATCATAGCTTAGGTATTGATTGTTATCAGCATATAGAGACTTATTTCACTTGTTTGAAAGGAAACATCCTACTGTGTTAAAATGGTGCACTTTAATATGTTCATCCAATCTTTACAGAGAAGCATTTAAATGTTTCCAAAATTCTTTCCTTTCACAGACAAGGTTGCAATGAATCTTTTCCAGTTTGGGTTCCTCCAGAAACAGAACCTAATCAAAGGTCTTGGGTACAAATAGTTTATTTGATAAAGACGCCAGAAACACAGGACAGGGGGTGACAAAAGAGACACAGGGAAAGGAGAGAATCTGAGACAGAGAATCCAAGTTTCAAGAAACTTGCCATTGTAGGTCACTGGATTTCAGTCTTGCTGGGGAACTCTGGCACATAAAGTAGAATATACCTTAGTTATTCCAAATCAGGGGCTGGGAAGTGATAGCACTTATCCACAACTCCTCATCCAGTCCATCATGGACTGTGAGCTGCTCACAGGGATCTTATCTTATAGTACTTTTGGTATTCCCTGTACATGGTCTGACCATGCTCTTCTAGCTAAGAAGAGGTGGAGGGTGGGAAACCCTCACACTTAAAATGCACATGTTCACGTGAAATAGTTTTTGGGTTTTTTTTGTAAAGATGAGAAGATGTAAAGCGGAAACTGACATGATCTTCAACATTATCTTTATTGGTGTCTTTTTGTACAAGGGCTGGGGGCATGTCCACTTTTAGTTTTCCAAATGATCAATATACCAGTTTTCCAAATGATCAATATACCAGAAGCAATGTGTGCTTCTTTCAATGTATTTTCCCACTGACAGAATTTTTGGTATTTGACATCATATTTTCATAATTATGATATTTGACATCATATTTGCTAATAATTGAAAAAATTAATGCTATTTTACTTCTGTTTTGGTTTGCAGTAGTGTCACTAAGGTTAAGATTAAGCTGAAAAAAAAAAACAAAACACCAGAAGCAGCCTGAGTCATTTTATTTACTTATTATGAACTATCTGTTCACATACTTAACCAATTTCAAAAATCACATTGTTGGTCTGTTCTTTATTGTTTATGACAAGCTCATCACATGTTGAAGAGATAAAACATTTGTTATATAGGAATTATATTTAATAAGATTCATCAAGTATTTTGAGTTTCAAATACTCTGCAGGAAAATAGGATGGTTTTTCAGAAATTGATTGGTTCATGGAAATTATTCAGCTCAGGATAGAAATAATCAAATCTATACTGTAGAAAGTCTTATCAATTTAAATCATCTCTAACAAGTTCCATGAATTTTGTAATATACCATAAGATTTCCATGCTATAATTTTTAATAAAAAATATTTGGCAATTTAACAGTATGTTATTATAATAAAGACCTAGGAGTGGGAGTAAAGCATAATATCACTGGAGATAAACTCAACACACCAAAATAAAAGATGATGGATAGAGGGTTATGGGCCATAGAAATCTTAGAAATCCCTGTGAAACTTCTAAGAATTCAACCATGACTTGAGTGGAATAACATTTAATGATCAGGGAAAAGTTAATTAGGGCAGTTTTGGTTCTAGGAATGGCATAAACAAAACCATGGCTATAGGGATAAATAAATATTTTGTGCCTGCAGATCAATGAGGAGATTAGTCTTGACTATATTCATGTTTTGGGCAAGAAAAGGTCATTGGAGATTCTTGAGTCAGGAGAGAGAAAGGTGACTAAAGAGATGTTTCCAAAATCTAGCCAGGGATATGTATGCAGTTTGTATTGGAAGGGAATGAAATAGGAAAGAGAGACACCAGATAATGATGAGTAAAGCATGGCAAATAATCTACTTGAAAGAATCTCTAAAGTTTCAAGTGGCTCCATGTTACACATACAAAACTATAAAATGGATTCCTTCTGAGAACCAAGTTCTAAAGCCATCAGAAAAGAGATGACCACTGTATAACTGTATTTTCCAGCAATATTTGCAAGGAGTACCCATAGAAGAGAAAAATATTGAATATATATATTTGTCAGCCTTTAATTATTTCAGTATCTCATTGTAAGTGGAAGAAACTTGTTAAAAATTTAATACCAAAGCTTAGATTTAGTACCTTTATACAGCTTTGTTTTTGCAGATGAAGAATTGCAGAACTTTATAAGGCAGATTTTGAGAAGTACGGATTTTGAATCTAATTTTGCCTCTGTAACATCCGATCTGCAATGAGATTTTTAGGTCAGGTTTAGTAACCTCTTTTCATTAAAAGATGAAATATTAACTAGAACATTAAGGGAAACCACAGTGCTCTTCCCCCGACAAGAGACAGAAGTCAACCACATTGGTCCTAAATAGCTAAATGAGCAGATTCCTTTTTCTTTACTGAAGTGGCTGTGACTGACACTAACTCCTCTTGCCTTAAAGCAAAATCATGGAGATGTGCTTTCCAGGGAATCTCAATTTGTTGTCTCATTAATCCTCATTTTTATTTGAAGAGTTCCTAGGCACTGGTGCCTCTGCTCCTTTCAGCAATACTATTTTCATTTTCGTTTGGCACTGATGTTAGCATTTAAAACCTTATACCGCATAAGCATTGAGGAATGCTCAAGGAAATAAATAAATTCATCAGACCTGTAGCAACTGGATACTCAGTATCAATTTTCTCTTTGTGGAAAAATTAATGGGTTTGGTAACAAAGTGCCTACAAGAGGCAATGTAGTAAGATTTACAATTTGGTTTTCTCATTCAACCCAATGATTTCTCTTAATGTAGGAGTCATAATATTGAGAGACATTATTTAATATAAAATTGATACTATCATAACATCGTATGTATACTCAGGGTCAAGGTTCAATTGACAATGCAGTAATTGGAGATAAACAGTAAAAGGATTTCTTTATTTCTAGATAATGACACTTCATAAACTTGAATTAAGAAATATCACAGAACTACCATACATCACTTAAAATTGAGCAGTTGTAGGCAATTAGTTTGATATCAAATAAGATCTAAGAACTTTTATATAATCCTGGTATGACACATATTACTAGGTAACCATCAAACCCATTTTTTCTTTATTCTGGGCAGGCAGACTGTTTTCTAGTTTTTCCTACAATTAAGAGGAATAATATGATTAAGTTCTAGCCAATGGAATGAGATCTGATATGATACACCAATAAACTCACAAAGTATTAGCCATGCAAACATTCCCATCCCATCCATCATGACCTTGGTTTTGATGCACTTTCATTGCTTCTTTTTTCTCTTATGACACAGCTATCAGCAGCCAATGAGGCAGATGCCCAGTGATGCTTACCCTCATTGAAGTTTCAGCAGCAGCCCACTGGGTAAATTTCTAGTGAGTCCACCCTAGTGGTCCTCAAATGACATTTTTGATGCTTTTCTCATCTGTACATGAGAGATGTGTTTACTGGTTAGCTGTTCAAGCCTTAGTTTCCTGACCATCAGTATCAAAAAGGGATGTTACTTGCTTGCCAGTCCTGGCTGTGGTTCTCTGCCTGCCAGACTCAGCCATCTGTATCCCAAAAAGTTTGTTTTGTTTTGTTTTGTTTTGTTTTCCGTTTGCCCAGCAACTGTGAACTAGTTCTGGCCTCTATAGAGCAACCCAAGATGTCCATTATCCGGTAGGCTGCAACCATATCTTCTCCAATGAGAATCTGGACCCCAGACTTGACAAAGGGGTCCATCTTCCAAGTTTGTTCCCTTCTATGGGACACTCTTTCTGCCAGAGGATATTCTTTAGAATATTCTTTACCCTTTATAGTTAATAATTCTTTATATATTACACACTCTGTTCAAATTACTATGTGGTTTCTATCTCCTAATTAGACTCTATTGATACAGTAGGATTAAGTATCTAATTAAGTATTCCATTTTCTGAGATACCCAGACACAATTCTACACAATCCTCCAATTGCCAGCAAACATATCTTTTCTCTACAGATAGGAAATTGCCAAATTCTCTGATGGGATACCTAATGAGGCCCAAAGACAAAAAGACCCTGACAGCTATGTTTCTTCAACTAAATAGGCCAATCACTTTACCCTAGAGTGAGGCTCTCAGAAGACAAGTAACATCCACAAATCCAGAGTTTAAAATCAGCTATTCATTCTCCACTTTAAATGCAAGCAAACAATGAAGGATTACCAGACATCTAAGGGAAACCTCTAAAGGAAAGAGAATAAAACAAAGAGAAAACAATTTGGATGAAGTAGAAATTATGTAAAGAATAGAAAAGCTTTAAAAGAAAATAACATTGATAACAGAGAGTCAAAAGATATTACACTGCAACCATGCAAAAAATTACTATTTCAAAGATAAAAGGACACTCTGGTAATTGAACCAACCATAGGAAATTAAAGTGAGGATGGCAGAATTAATAAAAGTAACAGATATATTGAAATAAAAAGCTGGAGAAATCTCCTTGAAAGAGAGCAAATTCTCAAAATAAGGAAAATAAGGAGATGGTATGATCATCAGAGGCCTGCTCCAAGAAACCTAATATCTGAAATTTATGCTATTTCTTACAAAAAATAATTTAAAAAACCAGAATATCATACATAAAATAATTAAAATGTTCCCCAAAACAAGTACATAGTTTGACAAGCCTAGCACATGTTTGAAAGTAGAACCACATCAACGCACATACAATTCTAGATCATTATGGACAAGGAGAAAATTCTGTAAGATCTGAAGGAAAAAAATAGTCACATACAAATGATAAGGAAACACAATGGCTAGAGATCCCTAAAGGATGACACAGGAAGCCAAAAGCAATGGGACAGTGTGTTCAAAACGTTGAATCAAAATTATTTCCAACTGTGAATATTTTTCAAAATTTATTTATTTATTTATTTATTTATTTATTTATTTATTTATTTGAAAGACAGAGGGCACAAGCAGGGGAAGTCGCAGAAGAAGAGGGAGAAACAGGGAGCCCAATATGGGGCTGGATCCCAGGAAACCAGGATCATGACCTGAGCCAAAGGCAGACGCTTAACCAACTGAGTCACCCAGGCATCCCTTTTCTTGTTTTGTTTTGTTTTGTTTTGTTTCCATTTGCTCTGTTTTAGATGGTTCTGGCAGATGCTTGTCACTAAAAAAGGAACAAAAGAAGGAAGAAACTGTTTTAGGATACATAAACTAGAGATCTAATGGAGTCCCCAGGAAATGGTGAAAGAAATCTCAAGATGGCATCTGTGCAAGTGGCACAGAGAGCAACCAATCCAGAACAGATCAGACCAAGTGTTCCAAGAGATAGCTTGAGAAAGATGAATAGAATACATGATGGTCTTCATGTTTTAAGAAGGGATTTAGACATGAATGAGTGTAGTAGAAAGTGTACATTGAAAACAAAGCAAAAAACCCAAAGCTGACAAAAAAGAAGGCAAGTAGAAAATTACAAGAATAAAAGGAAAATGTTTAGTAAAAATTTAAAGTATTCATACTTTACTGAATTTAGTTAATTATGAATTATCTTCATAAAGTAAACATTGGTCTATTCCAAATTATCATGTAACTGAATTGGGAGGGTGAGAGCATTTAAGTAGATGATGGAGAGGGAAACAAATGGTTAATTCTTCATCTTTTATGTTGGGAAACTGGTAATATTTAAACCTAAAAAATCAAAATACAATCACATAACTTAGCCATCAAGAGATAAAGTCAAAAGTAGAAAGCTAACCGAAATGAGACCTTAGAAAAGAGGGACAGAGGAAGTGAATGGCAGAGACTACACTTTTTCATAAGAAATTTTAGAATTGGGATCCCTGGGTGGCTCCGTGGTTTAGCGCCTGCCTTAAGCCCAGGGCGTGATCCTGGAGACCCGGGATCGAGTCCCACATCAGGCTCCTGCATGGAGCTTGCTTCTCCCTCTGCCTCTATCTCTGCCCCGCCACCCCCCTCTGTGTGTGTCTCTCATGAATAAATAAATAAAATCTTAAAAAAAAAAGAAAATTTAGAATTATTTTACTCTTTAAACTGTATGTATACATAACTGCCATACCAGACAGTTTAAAATACTAGAGTCACTGTTTTAATGGATTAAATCTGAAAAGCATTGTATGAGCCACATTTTTAGTTTATTTAACCTTTCTTTTTTCATAAGTTATGTAGCAGGGGTTTGGAGAAGTGAAACTTTGATGATGTTGATAACCTAACTTGAAATATCATGTGATATGAAATTTTGAGAGAAAAAATATAATGTATGGCATAGGTATATTTTTGCTATTTACTGTAAACATTCTTTTCTCTATAATTCAAATGAACCTTGGCCATCTTTTAGTTAGAACATGAGGTTCCTTAAAATGTTATCCACATGATAGAGAAATACCTCTTTACTTAGTTTTCCCTAGAGAATAGTCATCTTTACTAGCATTTTACTTTTTGTAACAAACGTCTCCTTCATTTTATTATTAGTGAAATTTAATTTCTTTATAAATCACATATTGTCTTCAAGGGGTATTCTTTCCAATAAAGATTTCATGTCTTTACCTAAGTGCTCTTGTTTGAATCACATGTTGATGGTGTTTCATAAATTGGAACCATAAAATTTCCTTAAGAGTTCAGCTTAATGTATTTTCATGTCCATTACATAAGTCAGTAAATAATAATTCTGTAAGGTGTTAATGGGCATAGTGGGTAAACTAGCACACCATTTGCCAATCTCCTGAAATTGCTGATTCGAGAATTCTATTTTTATATTGTCTCTAAAATTATTCATGTCTTAGAGTTTTTATGTTGTCTGGCCTAGAATTAGTAGGATCTTGTTGAAAGTATGTATTTTTTTCTTTTATTTTTCAGGGGAGACAATGATAAGAAGTGATAATTTAAACATTGGGACATAAATGCTGAATTTGGCAAAATATTATTGGATATTGTATCCATCATTGGATATTGTATCTTACTTTTTTTTCAAAATCAACAAAAAGGCTCTTAACATATTACTCCAAATTTCGTTTTGACTGTAGGATAAAAGAAAAGAGAGAGAGATAGTTTTACTGTGTCACTTTTATATGTTATACTTATGAAAAGGACCTAATTAAGATGCCTATAAGAAAACAAAAGGGTGTGGTTGTTATCAGTTGTTCTCTTTATGGCTTCCTGAATATAAACTTTTTTTTTTTTTGTCTCCTCCCTATTTCTTTTCCATCCCATTCCTAACCTCAGTGCCTGATTTCAAAGTCAAGTGGGTGTGCAGGAATAGCCCCAATCATGTTCTACATTTTGGTCCCTTTTCAAAAATCTGGAAATATATATCTTATGTAAGTCTGACAAGGTTATCTTTTTATATTCTCATTTTCATTTTTTCTACCAATCTATGCATTGATAGCACTGATATATAGAACCAAGGTATGAGCTTACTTAGCTATCTATACACAAGTTTGATGTAATCATTTTAATAAAATTAACACGGAACATATAACAAATGTTTTTCAGAAAAGGATACCAATTTGTCTACCAACCATTTATGAATGCCTATTTCCTATAGTCACAAGACACTGACAGTTGTTATATTTAAAAATATTTCGGACATGACAGAACAGACCATCGAACCCCAACATTGTTCTAACCTGTAAGATTATACATTTAACCATTATATTCTTAGCTTTGATTCAGATGAAGGTTAATATAATGTAAAGTAAACTTTTTTTTTTTTTATGATAGTCACACAGAGAGAGAGAGAGAGGCAGAGACATAGGCAGAGGGAGAAGCAGGCTCCATGCACCAGGACCCCGACATGGGATTCGATCCCGGGTCTCCAGGATCACGCCCTGGGCCAAAGGCAGGCGCTAAACCGCGGCACCACCCAGGGATCACAATATAATGTAAAGTAGACATAGGGAAACTAAGCCCCAGAAGTAGAACATCAAGTCCAGAGTATGTAAAAGTCTTCCTACACTTGCACTGTCTGTTGACCATATCCTAACATAGTATTTGGCAGACAAAAAATTCATGTTATTCCTATCTTCACAATGTTCAGTGCATTTCTGAAGATAAAGATGTGACACAGAGTTTTTAATACCATGGAGTCAGAAGTCAGGCAAATGTGGAATCATAAACCAACTTCTTTAAAAGTTGTTTGATTTCTCTAAATTATAAAATGTTATGTGTAAATATTATAATATATAAGAAGCTCTGTCTTAGATTTATAGAAAAGAAAATAAGGAGTAGTATGAAAAGTTCTGGGCATGATGCCTCAAACAATGTTGATTAAGACTGAAAATCATGATAGAGACACCTGAGTGGCTCAGCAGTTGAGCATCTGCCTTGGTTCAGGGCATGATCCTGCAATCCCAGGATTGAGTCCCACATCGGGCTGCACGGAACCTGCTTCTCTTTCTGCCTATGTCTCTGCCTCTCTCTCTGTGTCTTTCATGAGTAAATAAAAATTAATCTAAGAAAAAAATCCAAAACATTGGAAATCATGATATATAGAGTACATGATGCTTGAAGCAGAGTAGAAGGTGTTATTCCAAACATTGGCATGACAAGCAGATCAAAAAGGAAACAGATATTTGGAATTCCTTCAAGGGAAGAACTAAGACTAATGATCATAAATTTCAAAGAAGATTTGAGGTTAATAAAATGAAAACGATTCTAGATATATAAATTTTTGAACAATTTAAGCTGCCTAAAATATTTCTGATCTCCTCTTCATTTATTTAAGAGGTTGGATAAATTTTTGTCAGAAATCTTCAATGGAGATTTCCCATATATGAAAGGAGATTGCATCACGGTCAAAGAAATTTTAAGTTTTATGGTTTTGAAGTCTGGAAAATTCTTTGAAATATTTCTGTACACCAGATGTACTCAATATATCAGTCCAGGGTGAAGATAAAGTCTGAAATAGATGCATGTGCATAACAAATAGTTACATTGCAAAATGGTTTTGCTAGATAAAATTATTTGCCCTATGTTTCCAGATCTTTAAGTCTATGCTGTATAAATAAAAATGAACTTTTAATTTTATCCAATTAATACCATGTAGAATATAGAATTCCAAATTCTCAACCATTATACTTGGTTTTATCCTACATGAAATTTAGGTAATTGCAAGTTTTGGCTAATGATAACTGTGGCAATTCAATTTTGAACATAACTGTCGATGTAAGGCATTTTAGAAAGAGATAATGGATCTTGAGATTTCAGGAGCTGTTGGTCAAAAGTAATTACTGAAAATTCAGATTTAATAAAAATGTATACATTAGGAGAGATGGAGATGAGCCTGCCTTTTGGGTTTTCTTTTAAAATACAGCTAATTTTGCACTGTTCCTTCTGAGAAATTTGTTGGATATTTGGCTAATAAAGATGTAGAGGTAGAGCCTAGGGAGCTGCCTACTGTTCACTAGATACAATTGCTTATTGACTAACTCTACTCTAGGACAGCTAATATGCTTACATTATCATTTGGGAGACATGTTCACTTCATAATCTGCCTGAAAATGTCATGACTTTTTTTTTATGGCAAAGAAAATATGTGAACTGTTCCTTTAATTTGTACTTTCTCCCCTTCACTTTTTTTTTTTTTTTTTTAATCCAAAAGAACAGGTCTCTCAATTTGGTACCTAAAGACTCTCTTTTATTGGCCCATGAGATTTTTTTTTTCCCATACTACAGAACTTTTTGTTTTCCTATAATGTTTCTTTCAGGGTTTTTTACCCCTATTTCACTCAGTCTATACTCTTTCAGTCCTCTTATTGATCCTTGGTTGTTCTCAAAGGTAAATCATCTGAAATCTAAAACTTCTTGGCAGCAGAGACAGCATTTTTTAAATCTACAAGAGCAGCACTTTAAATTTTAGAGGCTTCCCCCCCTTTTTGAATAACAGTAAATCTGGTTGATGTCAGTTTCAGACTGCTCATGTTAAAGCAAATTGGAAGACTGCATTCATTAAGCATTTTGATGAGAATGGAGTTTTCTTAAATCCATTTTCACAATGGATAACTCGCAATGTACTCAAACAGCAGAAACTAAGGGTTATTCTCTAGAGGAAATTAATTATTTAGGTTGGAAGAACATGTAAAAATATTGGAGCAAAATGGTTTTCAAAAAAAGAGAAAGAAAAAGTGGTGATGTATTCAGATCCTAGACTGAGTCTAGAATAGAACTTGACTCTGCGACATTTTTCTCTAATTTTCAAAGCTTTTAGTATTTCTGTCTTTAGGACTAGGGAGTCAGATCTGCTAATAAACAAACCTCCCTCCAACTCAAAACAAATCTATAACTTCAAAGAATAATCACAAAACTTGTGTTGATATTGATTCATCATTGGAAATGATGAAAATTGTTAACTCTCTTTACTTATAGAAATGCATTATTTTAGTGTTAAAAATAAAACAAAACATACCACTTAAAGTCATCTTTAAAATAGTAGGTTTTCAGAGTTAGCTGAACCTACTTATATGTATATTCTCATGCATCCATGGGAAAGTAGCCCCCCAAGAATTCAATCGTTAAATTACAGTTAAATTATATTATAGTTAAAAGAAAAGATAAAATATACCCCAAGACACCAATATTTTTTACAATAGTATTGAATATCATAAATTTTAAAGGATATTTGATTTATGTTTCAGGTATCTACTGTCAAAAAATCATTAAATGTTTCAGAAAACTTTTTAGTTGAAAAAAATGATAGTCGGATAATTTAAGCAGATAAGTACTTCTAGTTTCTTGAAAATGCCTGAATGTAAAGATACATCTAATATAAAATGGAATGCCAAATGGTAACTTTATAGACCTATATTGCAATAAGGAACAACCATTTATTCCTCTGTAATATCATTTATGACATTCATAATCCAAAAAATTTCACATCAATTTTGATTCTAAAGCATTGATAAGCCTCATAGGAAATTTAAACTTGTTATTTCACACCCAAACTTCATATATCTACACCTCTCACTTAAGTAAACTTTCCTTAAGCCAACCTTGCTTAAATAAATATTCAGTTAGTTAGTAGTATATTTGTGCTTCTGTTTTAAAGTGTAATATTTATCCAAACTATAGATATTATCTCTAAGATACAAATATATCCTCTAAATATTAAGCAATTTGAGCACTAATACATTAGCATGCAGCTAATACATTGTCAAAGGAAATATATGAACACAAGCATCTGATCTCAACATCCATGCTCTTCATCACTGTGCTGCACTGTCTCTGATGCACCGATGTAAGAAAAACAAAATATAACAGATATAACCATAACTCAGTACCAAATTATAGTTTTGTATAGGTCACAGATGAGTTTATAAAATGTAAATATGCATCAAGTGAAAGGTACTTGGAGTTCTCAGACCCACTTGCAATGTGAGGAGAGTATGGGCAGTTTCCCCACACATAATACCAAGCAATTCTCAGATACCAGCAACTATGCAAAAATTCAACTCAATTCTAACACTATATACTTAGAGATACTATCAAATTCCATAGGGCAAAGGTTCAATCCTATAAGACTGTCCCCCACCCACTTTAGAGGCCAGTTGCAAGCCCCAAAATGTTACCAGTGCCTCTGATGGACTGGAGGTTCCAACGATCTCCTTAAGTTTTTTTAATTTGCTGAGAGATTCATGGAACTCGGAATCACTTTAACACATTTACTGGTTAATTAAAGAATATGATAAACAATACAAATCAACAGCCAGGAGAAGATATATGTAGGAAAGGATATGAGGAATGGCACAGAGCATCCACATCCTCTCCAGGCAGGCCACTTTCCCTTAATCTCCATTTGTTCACCAACCCAGAAGCTCTCTGAACCCAGTACTTCTTGGCTTTTGTGGAGGCTTCACTGCATTGGCCACTGGTGATTGATTCCTAGGAGCTCAAGGAGGTGTGTTTTAAGGTTCCAACCCTGTAATCACTTGGTTAGTTCTTCTGGCAACCAGCCTCCATCCTTAAGTTACCCAAGGGCTTCCTAAAGGTCACTCATTAAAATAATAAAAGACACCTTTGTGATTCATATCACAAGAATTTCCAAGGTTTATAGGAGCTGAGAGCCTGGAACTGTGGACCAAGACCAGATACATATGAGAAATATATTTTGGTCACCTGAATGGCCAAATAAACATTTCTTATAAATCATAAAATCACAGATGGAAAACTCAGAAACTAGGAAAATGCAAGAGGCATGTTAAGGATCATGCAAAACAGAAAAAAAATCAAATATATTTTCTCTTTTCTCTTTCAGGTAAAGTTTAAAATGAGGCAAATATTAAATGAAATGTAAGAATGAGGGGAATACCAGGGATAGTCGTGTGGTGTAGTCAGTGACTGTTCCCACAGCTAAAGACTTTACTCTGAATTCTCCAAGTGATGTAGGAGATGTGTCCCTTGAGAAACAGATAAAGCCAAAGGGTGACTTTTTCCTCAATTTGAAATAGGAAGGCATCGGAATAAGGGATTAAAAATATAAGAGAGGGAGAAAAAATTGACTGCAGAATTTCCCAGAGCAGTTACTAACATCCAAAGCATAGCCTTCTAGATTCTATTTTTAGGGGAGTAACAGGGAAGGAAAGAATGAGTGAGAATTGATGAGATAAAGGGGAGCAAATTCTGAACTCTTCACACTTAATGTGGTGACTATGTGCCATTACTTAAAACACCGTCTTTCATTCTGCAAAATTGTCATGACAGTGTATTGAGTGATCCTTCACAAAGGAAGAAAACTCTCTCAATGAATATTTAATATTTCCTTTGACAGAAGCAAAATCTTTCTGATGTACATGGTTACTTATTAAACCAATAAGTAACAACCATAAGAAAAAAATAGGAGCCTCAAATTTCCACTTCATGTTTGCCTTAAAAAATGCGAGGATGTAAACTACCAAATAACAAATCTGCTAGCATAGCTTTATTTCCATGATTAGGCTAAGCAGGTTAAATAAGCTCTTCACTTTATTTGACAATTACCATCAGTGGACACGACACAGTTATTAGAAAGTCAGATAAGTTATATGTTAAATCTGACATCCTCATGGAATACTAAAGTTTGTTTCTCTTGTATAAAAAGTTTTAAAAACACACTGCCTAATCATGTTTTAAATGACAATACGTGTTCTACAACAATCTTTCTCATTTTTGCCTTGATCTAAGAATGAAAGTATTTATGTACATAAATCAATGGCACAGTGTCATGCAGTAAAGTTCTAAACAGAGTAAAGGAAATGTGCTTTTATCCTTAGTAACTGCTACATATAGGCGTTTTGGACCTATAGGAGTTCACCCTTGGATGGTGACTCTCTTTGGGTTCTAATAGAACTAGATCTCTGATGAGAGATCATCTATCTCCATATCCATAATGGGTACTTGAAACAAGCCAGAGGTGAGTAGCTATGGGCAGGACACCATCATATCAGTGCTCTCTCTCATAATGCTGTAAGAATATGGAGCTCATAATAAATAGCCTCAGAAAGAGTTGTTGAAAATTCTCCAAGTAAAAAACATTGGTAAGGCAAGATGGTATGTATGCTCAGTCAGCACAGGCTTTCATCACATACAGTGCTGAAGACCTTCCCTGGTGCTCTGTGAAGTCTCTTCTTGTTCTATAGCTTGAGGCTAAGAATTGTGTTGATTATGCTGCTAAATCTATACATCCTTTTCTATTGTTACAACTCTATTTCCCTGCACTGAATTCATACAGTAATACTCATGTGTCTCTTCCTCTTGGTCTGAAAAATCTAACCAATTATACCAAAAATATTGAAAAGTCTAAATTAGGAATCAGATGATCTAATGTATAACTTTTTCTCTACTATTGAGTAAGAACATAGCAAGAAGTAAATCATTAAAATCCTTTTGCCTCAATTTTCTTACTTATAAATTAGGACTAATAGTATTTCCATTCCTTACCTACTTCATAGATATGATGCAAATAAAAGACCATATGCAAACATTTTTTTAAATTGAGCATATTATAAGGAAATTAGCTGAACTATTTTATGGAACTAGAAAGGACTATATGGTAATTTTACCATCAGATCAAGAGGTCTCCTTTGTATAAAGACAGGAGAGTAAGAAGCTATTTATCTTGTTTTCTATTTGTAATGTATATGGTTTTTTTACATGACAAATTTTTGAAAGACAAAACATAAGATAAATTTTAAAAAAGGTTTCTCCAACATATCTTTTAATCAGATATATATATTTTTAAGATTTTATTCATTTACTCATGAGAGAAACAGAGAGAGAGAGAGAGAGAGAGAGAGACAGAGACACAGGGAGAGGGAGAAGCAGGCTCCATGCAAGGAGCCTGACATGGGACTTGATCCCGGGACTCCAGGATCACGCCCTGAGCCAAAGGTAGGCGCCAAACCACTGGGCCACCCAGGGATCCCTAACCAGATATATTTTTAAGCAAAAATAAGAAGAATCTGCAGATAGAACTTAATTTTATAGTTTAGAATTAGGAACACCTTATAATTCATAGATTTCATCAATAAATTTAGACTTTTGGTCTTGGATGATCCTACAACTCTGGCTTATACAATGACATCCTACTTCTTCACAAGGAAACTTTATCTCCATTCAAATGAAAAATAAGCTAATACAATTTGGATTAAACTTTCCCATCTGAGAAGCTCTGGGCTATTAGAACATGCAGGACAGTGTCATAAAGACTTTACATGGTCCACCATGCAAACCATTGATATGTTGATTGAGACATAATGGAGTATTAGTAATGATAGATTATTTAGAGCAACATTGTGATGTAGAGACATACAATACATTATGGATAAT
Organism: Canis lupus familiaris; assembly: GCF_011100685.1. NCBI lineage: Eukaryota > Metazoa > Chordata > Mammalia > Carnivora > Canidae > Canis > Canis lupus. Next base: position 17,249,293 of record NC_049252.1, read on the forward strand.
AAAAGTGAACACATTAATACCTCTTGTGAGCAGGCATTATTCTAAATGTTTTACATGTATTAACTTAATCCTCATAGAACCCAGTGAGATAATGCACTAGTTCCCTGTTGCTACTGTAATAAATTGCCATAATCCTAATGGCCTAAAACAACACAAATTTATCTTTTTACAGTTCTGGAAATCATAAACCTGAAGAGTTTCATGAGGCTAAGATCAACATGTCAGCAAGTCTAATTCCTTCTGGAAGCTCCAGGAAAGAATCCCTTCCTTGTCTCTTGCAAATTCTAGAGGCCATTGGCATTCCTTGGCTTCTGGTCACATCATCCCAAAATCTGCTTCCGTTGTCAAATCCTCATCTCCTCTTCTATAGCCAAATCTCCCTCTTACAAGGGTACCTGTGATGGGATTGGACCTACAGAAATAATCCAGTATAATCTTCTTATCCCAAGATCCTTACTCACATTTGCAAAGTTTAACATGTAAGGTAACATATTCACAGGTTCTAAGCATTCATACTTCAATATATATGGGGGGCATTATTTTGTCTACCATGAATAACTATAATTATCCTTATTTTATAAATAAATGAGAAAACTGAGGTTAGAAAGAGATCAAACTTGTGTAAGGCTATTTAGCTAATGAAATGATAGAGCCTGAAATCAGTACAGTAATGTTCAAGTTCATGACCACCATGTCATTCTGACTTTATGCTAATTGAAGGAGAATAAAGCCGTGAATTTGAAACCTTGGTTAATCCATTATCATAGACAAGGATTCTATGTCACAATACTGGGTCCAATCTGAGATGAGCTCACTGAGCATGGGTGAGCTGGCTGCTTTTTCTGTCTGCCCTCATTAGTGTATATGTCAGTAATCCCTAGGTTCCTTTGGTGACACAAATATCTTCCTGGCTCAGGTGTCCTTGATAATGTGGATCAACCAAGCCAGATTTCCTATGATGCCTTTCCTACAGAGAGTCTACTTTTGTGTTCCTCTAATAGCAAAGCAACATGTTCCCTATTCTCTAAGATGGTGTTTCTCTGTCTTGTGCGTGTGCCCAGATCACCTGGGGATTTCACATAGAAGTGACTATGTGGACACACTGCAGTCCTACTCCATCAGAATCTCCCTATGTTGGGACCATCTAGAAAGGTTTGAACAAATTTTTCTGATTATTCTGACATACACCAAATTTTTTAAAGTCATTCTAGATTACATCTTGATTCATAATCTTAAGTATTTGTTCACTATGTTGTTTCCAAGGGGACATTTGCCAACATTTTAAGAGATGTTGTTTTGTTGTCACAAATGAGGAGATGCTACTGTTATTTAGTACATGGAAGTCAAGTTATTACTAAACATCCTATAGTGCACCAAATAGCTCTCTCACAATAAATAATCATGTGGCCCAAAAGAAATCTGTTCCAAAGGAATGTTAGGAGATAATGTGATATCTATTACTTATCCTAGATCCAGTCTTCTCTACTCAAATGTAGAGAAGAATTTCTTCACATCAATAATTTCATTTAGCATTGACTTTGAAGAAAAAAAATGCAGGAGAGAAAACAGGTAGGCAAAAGTTGAAAAACTTCCTACATGTAGAGGGTTAGAGATAATAAGCTGTCCACATTAATATTTTAAACATATTTTATAAGGAGTAATACTATATTCAGTTGTCTCCTAAGAGCAGAAAACACTGTAGGAAATAGTCGAGCAATCTATGCTTCTCTGACTGAGGTTCACTACCATTGTGTGAATGGTTTCCAGTTTCTAATATGATAACAGATTGAGAGTGGGCATTACCAACTTTTATAGCCTTTAGTCATTGCCAGAATAGTGAAGCTTGATTTTTGGTCTTGGATCTATCTACTCCGGTCAAGCTATATATCTATGAGAAGGTTAATTAACCTCTCCAATCCTCAATTCCCTCATTTAAAATGACTGCTGATTTTGAACTCCAATATCACATATATTCTTATATCTTCAAATGACAAGAGACTGACCTGTGCATGGAACTCCATCTGTTTCATGGGACTCATTTTATTGAGAACTTACTATGCACATAGGCATTGTGTTGAGCATTTTATAAATATTCTCCCACATTGCTCCTTTTTAAAATAACAAAGCTAAGAAGAAAACAATATGTTTTTTTTATTTTAAAATGTCTATAACACTTATACTGTTAAACATTGAGAATCTCAGTAATGATTATTCTGATTTTGAACAGCCAAGAGTTTGAAGAACCTAGACATATAAGGGGAGTATTAATTAAATCGTTCAATAAAAATTCTATTATTGATTTATGGTGCTTGGGACCCTGGAAATAAACAGCCAACAGAGCAGAAAAAGCCCATGCTTCCTGGGGGCTAATGTTCTGGTTGCAAGAAACACTCATTTTCCTGGAACAGAAAACAAGAGTCACCTTACCTCCTAGGTATGTGTGAAAACCCTGGGAAGGGACTTGGAGAGAATGCAGATTAAGCTGATTGAGTCTGTTTGTTCTATATCACAAAGGTCTGGATTGCATAAATGGATTTGGTTTGGGTTTGATTGCCCATATATTATAGTTGAGGGAATTGAGATTTGGTAATTGCGGATTAAGAAATTTGCCCATGGACACGCAGTTAGTACGTGTTAGATCAAAGAATGCAATTCAATTTTGCCTGATTCCCAAACCAGGATCCTAATGACCTTGCTGCAATATATTGAGCTGTGATGAGGAATACAGTGGAAGTTAAATTGATTGTCTCAGTGTTGCTTTGCATATCAAAAGATGGTCTGTGCTTAAAAAAAACTTAGTGTGGTTTGTAATTAGAAAGGTCATAGCAATTCAATAATATGTTTCATTGTGAGTTCCAGTTACATGTTACAGGTTTCTCCTGGATTTCAAACATCTTGTGTATTTTAAAGAAAATACATCTGGAGTGTTTTAAAGAAAGAAAACCAAATGAATAATCTACAAAAATAATTATAATGCCTAAAGTTAAGTAACATCTCCCAAATGTCAGGTACCATTGTAGAAACTGCATATATATATTTTTTATAATTCCGAAAGGCAGTGTTACTGGTTTGATGTTGTCATTTGAGATAATTGATATTTTCTCTAAATTTCCACAAATAGTATCAGAATTAAGATCCAAATCTAGGTCTATAGATTGCAAAAGGTAAGAACAGATGGTTTTAGATTTTTAAATAAAACTGTTGCTTTTTTTTAAATTTGTAGTTTTTAGACAATTTAGACCTTCAATCTGAGGGTCCAAAATGAAAAAAAAAATAAAATAGAATTTTTTTATTGAAAATTTACAAGAATAAATGAATGTCCAATAAATTAAATGTCAACTTTCAGTTTTATTTAAAGTTATACTGTTTATGCATCTGCAGTTACCAAAGCTTAAACTTGCACTGAAACTTTTGGGACAAGTGTGCTACTGCTTCTCCTTACTGGCCAATCAACTAATGACCAAGAATTACTATTTACAGGGGCACCTGGGTGGCCCAGTAGCTGAGCATCTGTCTTTGGCTCAGGTTGTGATTGATCCCTAAGTCCTGGGATCCAGTCCCACATGGGGCTCCTCACAGGGAGCCTGCTTCTCCTTCTGCCTATGTCTCTGCCACTCTCTGTGTCTCTCATGAATAAATAAATAAAGTTTTCAATAAGAGAGAGAGACAAAGAATTGCTATTGACAGAAGTAGAATTCAAAAAGAACTTTTAAAAAAAATACTGCTAGAAAGTGTGTGGGTGTAGCCAAACAATCTGAGCACTTTCCTTCCTCAAAGATTACTCCTGATATATGACATGATTTTGACATTTGACTCAAAATCGTCCTATTTCTTAGGCATAGCAGGGGGGGGGGGGGTGTTGCTTCAATGGAGAAAATAAGTTATTACTCTTATTTTTAATTCTTTTAGTCTTACAGAAAATCTGGATACATGCAATACCTATGTTTTATTTTTTAAATAAATTAGGCAATAGCTGCAATTCATTTCTTGCAAAAAGATGCCACAGGCAAAGCTATTAAAAATCTCTGTAGCTCTGCACACTATACCTGTTTGTAAGGTAGATCATTAAAAGGCAATTTGCTACAGTGAGTTGAATCGCAAGACAAATAATATCTACAAATATGAGCAATTAAATTGAAAACCGCTCACTTTACTTATTCTGCCGTATGACATTGAATCTATAAATATAAAACTTAAATTGTATTTAAAGTATAACAGAATTTTGGGGGGTCAAGGGGTAATTCCCTGGAATGTAACTGAAAGCAAAAATTTACAAAGGTGACTAGAAAAACAGACTTTGGGAAAACTACTGCTTAAGAAAAATACTTTAAAGAGGAAATCGTGTTTATAGTGTGCAGTGTGGACTTTAGTGAATTTCAAGTAGTTGCAGCATAAACATTTTCAGAAGTCATGTCTCTATGTTTTAAACACTAGAATGGGGAATAGAAGCTAAAATAAGAACCACAGGGAACTTTGTGTATGTATATAAGTATGTATGTATGTATATTTTTAACAGGGGAAATTTTTAAATGCATAATATTACTAACAAAATTTCTTTGAGTTGGGCATACTCTCTTCAAGGACAAGACATATTTATCTCGATACAATAGTGTTCTCATTTAATAATTATGAAACACTGAATAAGTAAAAGTATTGAGGAGACAAAAATATTGATATGAAAAGTTTTATCCCATTCTCCCCACCCTGGTTCCCCTTGAATTATCAGTTTAAAGTGATTTTTTTTCCGGTGGTCTTAAATTCAAATTTATTCTCTGCATTACAATGGCAGTTTGTATGATCAAAAACTGTCGTTGGGAGGTTGGAAACAGAGTTTCTAGGGGTGGGGTAGGAGCATCTGCTTCCCATAAGGACCAAGGCCTCATTTGCATGGTATTCTCCACACAGAGCAATCCACATGCAATCACCTGCTTGCTCTGTGATGGGAAGAAGACTTTTCTCTACTCTTCAAGAGTCTTCTGGCCATTTTAAGAATTAAATCAATATGGGATAGATTAACAGGAGAAAATAACATTTAATTATATACAATGGAGCTCCATAAGAATATGAAGCTCATAGGCAGTCAAGTAGTTAAGACTTTATATGTCATCCTGAACGAAGGGGAAGTGAGCAGGGGTTTGGGACTTCAAAAGGAAGGAGGACAATTCATAGGAAGATGAAAAGAGTAAATGTTTGGTAAACCAATTTTGCTAGGCCGTACAGAAACAATGGGACATAGAAATTTTAACAGAGTTTGCCAAGTTCCTCCCTGTCTACTACACCTAATTAATATTATACTGTGGCTATCTACAGTGATGGCTCCCTTCCTGGAACAGGTCCTCTATATAAATTATTTTAGGCATTTAGTGGGGAAGGCAAAATGAAAACCTTCTTGAGATTTCTGTTTCTTAAAAACTACTCCCCCAAACAATCCACATGCCAAAGAGACACACTGTGGGGCAGTCAATTCCATTCACCTACACTCCTTTGCATGATGTTTCTTTTATATGTTAAAATAGCCCAGAGGTGTATATATTTCTCTATCTCCTGTTTACAATTCAAGATAATCTCAAAATTATCCACTTTAAAATCTTACTTCTTCCAGGCTCTCCCACATCAGACCTGGTTAAACGCCTCTTACTGGAAATTACATAATACCCAGTATTTATAGGTATGATAACAGTTATCATACTGAGCTAAAAACAGGGTTATTTTTTCTGAATTAAAATTAAAAGCCCTCTAAAATGAAAAGTTCCTTGAAGATGAAGACTATTTGATATCAGAAATACTACCAGTCTGTCATTATAATTGACATTTTGAAGATGCTTGGAATTTTAGGATTAATGATGACATTTATTTCTGCCATAAATGTTGTTGGGTTGCACATACATTTAATAATATACAGTTGAATGTATAGATAGACACCTAATTGCATATCATCAATTGTATAGGCAACATATATTTATCATGTATGTACCCACATATACATACTTGCATATATGGCTACATATATGTATATACATACACATGTGGTTTTGTTTATATAAAATCATATGTGAATATATTTCTTCCAAACTGGATATCTCTTGTTTGTTCATTTAAGTAAGACTACCTAGCATATCTTTGCTCTTTGAAAGGACTCCATGTGACAGAAGAAATCAAAAGTATGGTTAAAATTCATTTCTAAAATGTTTTTTTTTTTTTTTTTTTTTAATTTTTTATTTATTTATGATAGTCACAGAGAGAGAGAGAGAGAGGCAGAGACACAGGCAGAGGGAGAAGCAGGCTCCATGCACCGGGAGCCTGATGTGGGATTCGATCCTGGGTCTCCAGGATCGCGCCCTGGGCCAAAGGCAGGCGCCAAACCGCTGCGCCACCCAGGGATCCCTCATTTCTAAAATGTTAAATAAATTTTTAAAATGCACCATGACTGCACATAAAAATTGAGTACTCACCTAGATGAGCATTATATGAATTATTGTTTTTGTGCTAATGAACAAATTTATTCAGTAGGATGAGATTGTGGGAAATTGCCATTCACTATAAAATTAATGAAACAGAAAAAATTTCTCTTTGCAATCTAATGCATTTTAAAACTCAACATAGATACTGAGATTCAAGTTTTTATTAAGTGCAGCTTGATCAAGTTTCAGCATGCATACATCACCGTTGTCCAGCAGTAATTGAAGATTTTGTTGCCTACACTATTACCAGGAACTTCATGTGAATATGAAAATGAGGTGAATGACTATGAGGATTGATATGGGACCTCCGGAGGGTGCCAAGCTCTTCATTTTCATAAGGACTTATTTTCAGATGCCTCATGAAGGTTAAATGCTTCTCAAAATTTCATTACAATTTGGATTTTGGAAAGCTAATCCTGGAAATAAAAGTATAAATCAGATCTTATTAAGCCCCATGATAAAGGAGTTCTCTGTTAGTATCCATTTGTGGAAACTGACACTGACTTACAGGTCGGCTCTGAGAAGGAAATGCTCATTAAACGTATTAAACATATTCAATGAAGTAAGATTTTCTTATGTGAATGAAAATGGTTGAAGTTTCTTTGTTTTATTCTTTGTGTGTGTGAGTGTGTGTATGAGAGCATGTCTATGTGTGTCTCTGTGGGCTTAATATTTGAATTCATATGTTTAGAAAAGACTGCGTTTGATCTTATATTGGACACACACAAATTAAAGCATAGGGATAAAGGCATGATTTGTTTACCATATGCAAATATTTGGATATTTGCACTAAAATGGTAGTGAATTTTCCTGAGTATATAAGGAAGACTGAAGGCTAAATTGATGTCAGAAAAAGTCTAATTGCTTATAAAAAATGGTTGGTATTTCAACAATTCCACAAAGTTAAGCACGGATTCAGCTTGTTGCTCTCCTTTGCTGAGGCCATGATCCTCTTCTGCATCAGTAAGAATTAGTCTAGTCATCTCGTGCCAGCCCTCTGCAAGGAAAGAAAAGAGAGAATGGGCTACCTCATTAATATTCTGTGCCCGTTTCCATTGTGTGGGTTTTTTCTTCCCACACTACCAAGCAATTCTCAGACATGGGGTTGGCATCCTACAATTCAACTCAATTTTGACTCTAACTACTTCATCAGATTCCACAGCAAGGGCTGAGTCCTACAAGATACCCTAAACACTCACCCCCTATACCCTCAAACAACACTCACAATTCAAGCTTGCCCACAGATTTTAGTGGTCCATGATGTCGTCTTTATGTTCAGTTAATTTGCTAGAGGGGCTCACAGAAATCTGGGTAACATTTTTCTTGCTGGATTACCAGATTGTGATAAAAGGATGTAACTCAGGAACAGCCAGATAGAAGAGATGCATAGAACAAGGTCTGGGGAAAGGGTACAGAGCTGCCATGTCCTCTCCAAGTGTGCTACTCTCCTAGCATCTAAACGTGTTCACCAACCTAGAAACTCTCCAAATTTCACACTTTTGCAGTTTTACAGATACTTCCTTACAAGGACATGATTGATTAAATCATTGACATTGGCCATTTATTCAATTTACATCTCCTTCCCTGGAGGTTTGTTGGTAGGAATGAAAGTTCCAACCTTCTAATCATCTGTTTGGACTCCTGGCAACCAACCCACAAGCTTAGATGGAACCCAAAATTCACTTCATTAACATAATAAAGGACACTTTTGCCCCTCTCCTCACTTCGGAAATTCCAAAAGTTTTAGAAGCTCTGCTGGGAATGGGGCTGGATACCAAATATATATTTCTTATTAGAAGTACAATATCACACTCTCACATAATACTTAAATGCCAAGGCCTTGAAGTGAAATGTGTCATGTTGGTCGACTCCTCATTGGCCAGAACTCATTTACATGAGCATTCCTAACTGTAAGGAAAGTTGTGAAATGCAGTCTCTGGTTATGTGCTCAGTTTAAACTTTGGGTGGGAAGTTCATTGATTAAAAGGAAGAAGAGAAAATGCATGCTGGGTGATATGTTGTGTCAGTCTAATATCTGGCAAAAGTTTAAAAATTCTCTGGTGTGTGTGTGTGTGTGTGTGTGTGTGGTTTTGGTTTTGTTTTGTTTTGGTTTGGGGTTTTCTTGCACTGTTTTAACCTGTAGTCTGTTCCCACTCAGAATTCCTCAGATATTAAATAATATCCTAATCAAATTCAGAATGTTATTATTCGATTGTGGTACAGTCAGTAGTCTAAAACATAGTTTCTGACTATGCTTATATTGTTTTGTGTGACTTAAGTCTTGGACACTGTCCACATTTAACTGTCATTTTAGAGTTACCAGTTACAACATTGGGCATATTATCCAGAATGATCTTATTATACTTCCTATTATGTTTGGACAGTTAATATTATAATCAGGGTTTATAGAAAAGATAAACTGGTCTAGAGGATACCTATTATTGGATATACTATTTCTAATATGTTATATATAAGATATATAAAATACATAATATGTATTTCTAATATATTAGAATATATAAAATATGTAAATATATATAAATTAAATACATAAAAATATATAATATGTATTTGTAATATATTATAGAAATGTGTAGAGGTTACACTACTCTGATGTAGTGGATACACTAGTGTATCCTCTATATCAGTTTATCTATTCTGTAAATCCTCATTGTAATGCTATTATATAATTACTGTTTATAAATTAGTATTGACTAATAATTATTAATATTAATCAGCAATCAATACAATGAATATTATTCATAATTAGTAATTATAAATATAGTATGATTATATTAGACAGAGAGTGAGAGAGAGAGACAGTGACAGACTCTGGGAGATTGAGAGAGACCATCATAAATGCAGACATAGAATTAGACACATCAGGCATCCCGGGTGGCTCAGCGGTTTAGCACTGCCTTCAGCCCAGGGCCTGGTCCCGGAGACCTCAGATCGAGTCTCAGGTCAGGCTCCCTGCATGGAGCCTGCTTTTCCCTCTGCCTGTGTCTCTGCATCTCTCTCTCTCTCTCTCTCTCTCTGTCTTCATGAATAAACAAATAAGATCTTTAAAAAAAAAAAGAATTAGACACATCTGTGAAATATGAGTCAGGTTAAAATATCTCAATTAACTCTAAACTTAAAAACACACTTTAGCAAATATTCTGCTAAAAACTACTTGTTTACTTAGATGTAGCCACCAATTAGGGTTACTGTATGTTACTCTTATAATGATTTATTTTTTTACATCCCCAAATCCCCAAGTGTCTGTGTTTTCTGTTCAAACCATTTTAATTAGTTTTAGCTAAAAGTATCCAGTGTTCTAGAAAGCTGGAGTTTGAAGAAGGGCTTATGAATGTGGTTGGCGGAACAAGATTTAAGGCCCAAGGAAGCTCAAGGACACTGGAACTATAATGGTTTCATCTGAACCAAGGTGATAAGGAATGATAATTGTGGCAAGAAGAGAAAAAAAAAATGGAAGAAAGGAATGGAGATAGTGAGGTTCAATGCAAATTCAAACTGTTTACCATGCTTCTTGGTATGACAAGAAAGTCTTTTCTAAATTAAACTATAAGAAAATTTTCTATTCCTAAAAATGCACCTATATGAGTTGGGATAATTTGGGGGTTAAAGATTGACTTATTGAATCCTATAGTCCCTCTAGCTCTACTCCCCTAACATACACTCCATGTGGCTACTCTATTTTTAGGCGGTAACAACAACAACAACAACAACAACAACAACAATGGAGTAACAGCTTTTAAAAGTTTTACATGGGGTTAGGGAAGACCTGTCCAATGTAGGATAATGAGGAAGGACCTCCTTAAAGCCCCCACCAAATACCTTTTTGATGCACTGCCACAAACTGGACCAGGAGCTCATTCTTTTTTTTTTTTTTTTTTTTCAGGAGCTCATTCTTGAACCAAACATTCAACAATGACCTTACATTCCAGTTTCCTCCAAAATGTTACCTGTTTTCTGTCATAATTAAATTAAATGGCCCCTTTCACTCTTAATATTGTCTAAGTTTGAATAATAAATTATATTACTGTTCTACCTAAAGTCATACTGGTCAAATCTTGAAATTGGAAATGTGATCTGGTTTTGTTGGGGCAAATGTGCAAGATGAAGAAGGGAGGATTCCTTAATGAAATCAGAGTTCTTTATGAAAGAGAAAGAAAATGAACATCTGCAAGAAATCCAAGTGTCCTGCAAGGTACAATTTTTGAGTTATGGGCCGGATTGTGTCCTTCTCACACCCTACATTGATATGTTGAAGCCCCAACTCCCAATGTGACTGTATTTGGAAATAGGGTCACTAAGGAGGTAATAAAGCTTAAGTGAGGTCCTAAGGATGAGACCTTAATCCAATAATAGTGGTGTTTTTCTAAGAAGAGGAAAAGACACCAGAAACCTCTCTGCACACACAGAGTTAGAAGCTACTTGAGGACCTAATGAGAAGTTGGCTGTCTTCAAGCCAGGAAGAGAGCTCTCTAGAAACCAACATTGATGGCACCTTGATCTTGAACTCCAAAACTGTAAGAAAATAAATCTCTGTTGTTTAGGCCACCCAGTCTATAGTATTTTGCTAGGGCAGTCTAAGCAGATGAATATGCCTGCTATATATTTTTATTTCTCTAATAAGAATATGGAAGTTTACCTATGGGTGTGCTGGGCACTTTCAACTGTGAATGCTTTGGGGGAACTGGGCTCTTCTTTTCTACTTCTTCCACTCCATCTACCTCTGCATTTAGAATTCTCCAATTCTCTAATTATGGCACCATATCCTCAACTCTGGATGAGAAGGCTACATGTACAATTGACCCATAGTCTCAAAGCTTTCAAAAGGCTATATGTTATGTATACATTCTTGGATAATTGTGACCCATTTTAGACTTCTCTGATGCCTTATTTATGAGGTGACTGACATGTGGTAGCTTAAATGGACTCAGTATAAATTTTGTCTGCCTTATAAAAACTAAAACCAAAATCAAACCAAACCAAAACAAAATCCCCGTAAAAAATAGGAAGGGTTTTTTGTTTGTTTGTTTGTTTGTTTTTTCTTTTTGAGGGTGGGGAGCTTCTAATATGAGATCAAAGAATATCAAGGAGAGGTTAAAAGAGAAATGTTTAATCAGAAGCGTAGTGAAATATATGCTGTGAATTTGAGAGAGATGTTTTTTTAACCTAACCTCAATTTGGATTTTCCCTATGTTTGTTTGCACCTTCTTCTACTCACTATTTTTCCCCTCAGTTGAAAAGACTTTTTGATGAAGAACAGCATTTCCCATATGCTGTATTTGTCTTTAAATAAACAGAAGCTCAGGTTAAATTCCTCTGAGGCTATATTAGATTTGCTCTCCATTAAGTTTGTTGTTAAGGCATATTTACCAATATAGTGACTATCTAATCTAGGCATTCATTTTAAATTTAATGTACAAGTTCTGAAAAATGCAGGGCATGAAGGGGTGGAAGATTTATGCTGGAAATATACAATTAGACCGAACTGGGACTCTCATCATCTAATTGTTAAGACTGCAGTTCATTGGTTTCTAAATATTTCGTTTACATACCACTATTGAGGATACAAGAAAGTATTTTAACGTGCCCAGGAGGATCTGAGAGAGCAACCTGTAATAAAACACACTAGTACTTCTGGAGTAAAACGTGAGTGTTCACACTAAGTATGAAGAAGATTATAAGATTAATTCAAGTCAGCTTTTGCTTCTGAAAGAATTTAGGTCAGGTCGAATTTGCAGCTGTCTGAGTTAACAAAAGAAGCCTTTACCTTTTGGAGAGTTTTAGATTTCAAAATTGGACAAGGGGTTATGGACCTATAATATCTTCACAATCCAGATTTACAAGGAAGAAACTGAGAAACAGAGAGTAAAAAAAAAAAAAAAAAAAAACATATTCAAAGTTTCACAGCTGGTCTCTGACAGAAGCATGATTTAAATTCCTGCAGTGCAGATTCATTAAGTCATCTCTATGAGATAAGTAACAAACCAAGAGAAACTCTACTGTCTCATGGGGTGAGGAAGGTGTCTTGGAGGTGGTGGCACTTGAGGTTTACTCTGTTGATTTTTAAAAATGTGTTACTGACTCAATATTTTTCCTCACCAAGTAAATAAAAACACAGTCAGCATGGGGAAGACATTCAAATGTGACCTTGACTTTTGGATGAATTTGGAGGGGACAGAGAGTTGGAAATAGGTTGAGAAAGGGAAGAGGGGCCAAGTTGTAGACTCTACTCATTCATATAGTGCTTAGAAATCCAGGCATGATCCTAGAAATAACAGGAACATGACTGAATGATGAAATGGGAGGTTTGGAGTTGTGGAGAATTAATAAGTTTACAATACATGAATAAAGAGAAAGGCACAAATTAGCTGAACACCTTCATAAATATAGCTTTCAAAACAAAGCAAATTAGTTAGGTGAAGTCTCCATCAAACCCTGCCCCTAAGTCATTGCCTAAGTTTACATGAGAGGTGCCTGGGTGGCTCAGTCAGGTTAAGAGTCTCCCTTTAGCTCAAGTCATGATCCCAGTGTCCTGGGATCAAATCCCACATCAGGCTCCCTGTTTAGTGGGGAATCTGCTTCCCTCTCTCTCTCTACCCCTGCCTCCTACCCATGCTCTCTCTCTCACACACATGCTTTCCCTGTCTCTCAAATAAATAAAATCTTAAAAAAATTTACATGAGTTCTTTCTATTACCTTTAACAAATCACATTTGTACTAGGTCTATAAATATTAAATTATGACATGACCTTGTCCTCACCAAGCTAGGATACAGTCTGTAGTACAGACTGTGGTACAAATATGGAATATGCTCCTTGAAATTTTTAAGTTTGGAGCTAATTTGAGAGACATTTTTAGAGAGTTCTAGTCAATGTTTGGTATTCAGTTAATACTTTGACTAGTTTAAGAATTCACTGTTAAAGGTGTTAGAAATGATATTATGGGGAAATGTCTTGAGATTGCTGGTTATCTTAAAAGCCCAGTTGTAATCCTATGATATAAACATGACCAGTTGGATTGATTGGAGGATTCTATCTAAAGACATCATTCGCTGCGTAAAAACACAATCCAGTGAGTTAACTAAAAATGTAGTACCAAATGGGGGAAGAAGGAATAAGGAACTAATATAAAGTAAATAGAAAATATCCTTTCTCAACATGTTGAAGTAAATCAAGATTGAGTACAGAAAGGGAGTCAGGCAAAATAAGGTGCCAAAATCTATAATGAAATATCAAAATTGTAGAAGGAGTTAATAAAAATGTGCTAGCTGCAGGTTACAAGTCACTGTTGCTTTTGTTATCAGTATATGAGAGAATTAACTATAGTAGCACTCAAATAACACCAGGGTAATTAAAGTTCTGTCAACATTCCTATTATAAAGCCCAGTTTTTCATGCTCAGCCATATAACTTGGTCCAAAGATAATATTTAGGGCACAACTGAAGGCTAAGAAATTTTAGGTTCTATATGGATACCTTGGATAAAAGTGCACACATTATGTATGTTGTGTGCATATTTATCTATATATGTGGATCTCTGTGTGTGCATACATCTGTGTGTGTATATATTCTAAAAAAGAAAAATAATTTATTTAATATAAGATTTTTCAAAGTTAATTTAATTTGAAAACTTCATAGAGCTTAATCAGTTAATCAGTAGTTGTCTATTTGTCTGTGAGCTACTAATTCTTTTTTTTTTTACCAGAAGCCTTTATTTTTGTGTGTGATATCACTTCCATTAATTGTTAAGTTCATTTACAGAAATTCATCTTACATTGTTTATAATCATGCTTTATCCAGTTTTCCATTTATCATTTACTTATCTCTTACTTTCTGCACCAACTCTGAAGAGCGTTTTAGAATTTAAACATTAAATTGTGAGGGCTGTTCAACAGTTGATAGGTGCACACAATGTGTTAATCATCCACAAAGGCCAACAGACCTTTGCTAGACCTTGAACTGACCCATCCCATGAGTCATGCTTATGTGTCATTCATTAAAGGATTTTTTTCTTAATCCCAAGTTTATTTTCATATTTTTACTCTTTATTATTGTTCTTTATTTTACTGATTAAAAAAGGAAATACTTATGGCATAAAAAATAAATTTTATGATAAAACATTGTTATGGACTAACAAGGAAAAAAAAGAAGCTACATGCTGAGCATTTTGGGGTTACTTTTCTGTTAATCTTCTGTCCCAAAATTACAAGAGAGTGTTTGGGCATAAATTATGTCCACTCCTAGATGAAAAGGAGTTTGTAAAATGGTCTATTTCAAAGATAGTTCTCTATCACAATAATAATAATATTTCTATTATATAGAATGCATCCCATTGGTATTAGTAAGAAGTCTCTACTGTAAATTACATAACTGTGAGAATTCAGCATGTGTCATCTCTAATTTTCACAGAAGAGTCCTGTTTGCTAAACAAGCTCAATAATTTCAATCATGATCCTATTGTTGAAAATCCATTAATATGCAAGCCACTATGCCAGGTGCAGGAGAAACTAAGTGATAGTATGATCAGTTCAAAGCTCTCTGACCTCAAAGATCCTATCACTTAACTAAAGGAGATAGATTACAAACAAAAAAAGATATTTACCAATTTAAAACATCTTTTCTTATGAAGCATTAAAAATTTCAGTATCCCCCTAGCTAATTATTTCATTTGTCAAAAAAAGCAGTTTACATGAGGTATATGCATACAAATTTATATACAAATTTAAAAATTACCTTAACAACTTTTAATATAATCAATAGATTGAACTATACCTTGAAAGTAAAACAGGACTCTAATCATATTTAATATCAAAGTTAAAAAATTCCATGTAACTTTCTTAGAGCAAACAAGATACCAACATTTGTTGTCTATAATTGGGGTTGCTAAGATAAAGAATCACTATTGAAAAGGAGTTATTTCAAAATATAATCACCCTTATTTCCACTCAGAAAGTAATCATTATTTCCAAGCTACATTGGGCTGAATTTCCTGCTAACAAATGTGATAATATAGAACTCTATGAAAATTAATGTTGCAATGAGAGCTCCAAAAATGATCTCCTCAAAAAATAATATTTGTGCATTAAAATAAAGAATTACACATTGAGTTCCAAGTTAAGCCCTCATGGTATTAATGCAAAAATAGGCTTTGATGTACTCATCTTATATTTTTTCCTTTTGAACATTTTTTAAAATGTTGGAAGTTGGTTAGAAAAATTAATCTATGTACCAAGATTAAGATCACAGTGAGGCTCATTTATCAGGAATGTTCAGAAATAGTATTTAATTTCCATTATTGATATAAGGCTTCCTTTTTTGCTATTGATTATTTCATAAATTTTTTGATTTGAGCTTTCAGACCATTATGGTACTCAGTTTGATTATACCTGAGCCATCATGTGTTGGTAACTTACTTTTATTTGTCTTAGAGAGGGTTTTCTTCTTCTTTATTTATTTTTTTTAATTTTTACTTTAAAGAATTATTAGACTTGGTTTGGAATATTCTTTGTGATTTGGAAATGAGCCAAAAAGATACAAACTCTGGAAAACAAATATTTTTCCATATTCTTCACTACATCCCTTTCCACATGTATACATAAACTTCTGTAAGGTAGTTTTTGCTCTTAGATTATTCTCTAAGAAGCAAGGAAGTATAAAATAGTGAATATTTTACATTAAAGATACCAGTTCTATTATTTTATAAGATGCAGAAAGGTAGTATGCAGAGAAGAGGCTGTGGCAGTGTAAAATCAGCAACAGCATGAGCTGCTCGGATTTGATACAGTCTCTGCTGAAGAATCTATATTTATTCTCCATGCACTAGCATGGCTGTGCTCAGTAACCAGTGCTCATTCTGATTGACTGATGCCCCATTTTGATTGGTTGATACCCAGCTGTACAAGTTGTTAAATATTTTAAATATCACTCTTCCTCTGCTGGTGAACATGGGCAAACTAATCCCTTCTTAGCCTCAGCTGTGAAACAAAAAATTTGAAGTGAATAGTCTTCCAAATTCCCTTCAGTCATTACAGTCTATCACTTGGGATTTAACTCCAGACAATGAGTAGGAGTCCAGATGCACAGTGAGAAAGGCATAGAGCAAATTTTTGAGAACATCACAACTTGACCACTGGGTTAGAATATATAATATCAACTGTTAAAATAGAAATTGAGTGCAGGCACTGCAGAGTCTTGTGGAGATTATTTTCTCAATTAGACAACATGGGCCTACATGGAGATGGAAGCCAGCTGGTTTTGTAAAACCAAACCTCGAGAGTATAAAGACTAATGTTGAATATGTTCTTCTTTTAGAATCTTGCCAAGCAACTCCAGTCTCCTTGAACAGAATTGCAGAGCCAGAAATTTCCAAAACGTTAAGTCTACATTTCTGTTTGTGAGTTATTAGGTTTTAGAAAAAGATAGAAAATTACTCCAACTGCTTTAATTAATATGATGGATAAAAAACATTTCAGTAATGTAAGCATACTAAGCAAATATTAGTATGCTATTATTTATCATCATTAACTATCATTCTCTGGTTCATAAATACATGAGATACGGCCTCTACTATATCACATGCATTGTGTTACTTGTAGGGGACACAAGTAAACTACTTGTACTCAAATCTTTTTCTCAGGATCTGCCTCTGGGAAAAGCTGGCCCAAGTCAGTTCTGTGTGTGTGTGTGTGTGTGTGTGTGTATGCATGTACATATGTACATGGTCATATGTTGGAACAGTGTGGGGGTGGGAGGTGAGATGTAGGGTATTCTAGATGGCTAGAACACCAAATATAAAAATGTGGAGGTGGAAAACAAAGAGAAGAATGCTAACAATACCTAATAACTCACAGAATGACAAAAGGATATAACATACAGAGTGGTAAGAGAACACACTGTAGTGGTTGTTAGAAGCAAGAACATAAATAGCCTTCTATGGATCGGTAAAAAGAATCTGCACTTGCTCATAAAGACCTCTGGGAACTTGCTTGGGTACAAGTGAGTTGGGTACAGAGGAGTTTGTTTGGGTACAAATCCTATTAAAGAAGTTTTGTGTATTCTTTTAAAATAATAGAGAAGTCTAAATGTGCTAATGAGAAGATGATAAAGGAGCAAGATACGAACACAATAGTTATTAGAATTGTTTAATGTCCATTTGTTTTATGTTGATCAGCACATATTGGCTACCAATAGGAAAACAAAACTGAACATCTGCTCTTCTATCATGTTAACAAATAGGGTAACTGATTTCCACAGCTCTGTGTCCCAGTTAACAGACCATTTATTCTGCTTGATCTAGTACACTGTTGAACTCCTCTCCTGAACTTTTCAGTTTAGTTCTTGTATTATTCAGCTTTATGATTTCCCTTTGACACTTTTTAATATTTTTATGCCTTTGTTGAAATTATCACTTTGTTCATGTACTGCTCTCCTAACCTAAGTGAGCATCTTTGTGACTATTATTTTGACTCTCTATTGGGTAAATTGTCTATCTCCATTTCATAAGGTTGGTCCATATCTCCATAAAGTTGATCTCTGGATATTGATCTTTTTCTTTTGTTTAGAAAATATTTCCCTGTTTATTTTCTTTGACTCTCTGTGTTGGTTTCTGTGTATTAGGTAAAACAGCCATTTCTCCCAATCTTGAGAGAGTAGTCTTACGTAGGAGTTGAATCTTGTCAATCAGTCTGACCAGAGATTCCGATCGCCTCTCAAACTTTGGTGATTGTCCAAGTCATGTTTTTTGTTCTTAGTAGCTTCCAGTAGTTCAGGGTGTGCCAAGACCCATCAGTATCCCAAAAACATGGGGAATGTCCATCTGCCTGTTCTGGATCCCAGGCATAATTATCTGGTCCCTCAGCTCTCTAATGCAGGCAAATTGGAAGCCTAACTTTCAGGCAGCAGTGGACATGAGATAATGCAGTCTAGCTTCTTATTGGGGAGGAACTGGGACTGAGTGTGTGTTCATTCACACAGTGCTGTGCCAGAGGGAATAGTTGCTGAAAATTTTTGTGCCCCACAATAGAACGACCTCTGTATTTTGTGTGGCCCTGGGAGACTGGCTGCTGAGCCCTATCAGCATTCAGAGGTGGTTGATTTGGAATCCAGTTTCTCTAATGGAAGCTGTAAAAATTGGAGTGCTATATATGTGACCAAGCTTCTTCTAAGGAAATACCAAAGACTTGGTTTTACTGTTGGAGAAATCTGTATTTGGAGTGGAGAGGAGACAATAAAGGACATGCTCAAAATCTCCTTCAGGCTTCTGTGAGGATTCCAGTTTGGTCCCATGTACAGAGGGATTAGAAATTGGAAGCACTGCCAGCAGCTGGGAAAGTATTCCATCAACTTGTTTCCAGAGAAACTGGGAGATGGGTGCTTTTGCCTATGCCCTCTGCACTGAGCCCAGGTGGGTAGCTGCAGGGAGTGTTTGTGCACTCATTTAAAAACTGCTTCTTTGTTTGCTATTGTTCTGTGTGACTGAAGAATGCATGGCCCATTGCCCATCAGAAATAGGTAATTGTGGGGAAGACATCCTTGGGGTGACAGTCTTAAATCCCTAAATGTTGCATTATTAAATTATTAAAGGTATGAATAAGATCCTTCTAGGGTGAAGCTGGAAATTTGGTTTTATTGTTGGAGCAAGACAGAGGGAGGATGGGCCCTTTTGGGCTCCTGGAAGGATCTCATTCAGCACTAGATGCAGACTAATTTGAAGCTGGACCCTCAAGCAAAATCTGGTAATGTATGCACTCAAACTCTTCCAGGGAAAAACTGAGAGATGGCCATTTTTGTCTGCTCCCTCTGCACTGAGTCTCCGGGCAATAGCCAGAGGGAGTGCTCGTGTGTCCTTTTAACAGCTGCTTATGTGTTTGCTATAGTCCTGTAGGACTCATGAATACAAGCCCCACTGGCTATCAGAGCTGGGTGATTTAGGGACCTGTCTCTTGGATGACAGCATTAAAAGTTGGAGAATTACATGTATGGTCTGAACCCTTTGCTCCTCAGGGGAAAGCTGGGAGTTGGGAGTGCCCAGTTGTAAGGCACTGTGCCTGGAATAAGGCTTATGGTGAGAGTGTCTCATCTGTTTCTACTTGTTTCAATGTGGGCATTTTCTCAGTGTGTAGGAGCTATTCAAATCTGGCTTCTGGATTTCTCTCAGAGGGAACTGCACCATGTGTAGCTGTGTATTCTGTGTGTCCATGGGAAAAGGGAAATTCAGGAATCACTTATGACATCAACTTGGTGGTATCACTCTCCTTTCCCCTTTTTATTGACTACAATTGGAAAATTGTGGAATATTGCCGCTTTTAGTTAAGTTGATTTTCCAGGAAAATATGCAAAAAAGGGAGGAAAATCATCACCCTACTAGGCTGTGCAATGCTATTATTAGTCCTGCTAATTGCAGTCTTACAGTCTGCACTGTAATTATTGTTCATAACTCTCAACTGCATCATTAAGATAGGTTCGGGACAATTCTATATCTATCTAGTTTGCCATGGCCACAGGTCAGCCACCATTCTATTTTACTGTTTTCCCACCAAACTGTAAACTAAAGTGCAGTAAGCTTTATATCTTTTTTTTTTTTTAACTGCTATGCACACGTTGTCAGTGTAAAGATGTACATGAGCATGGCTTTCCTCCAGAAACCAAGAAAAAATACCTTCCAGCTCATATCAGCTACACCACACCGTTTGTAAACAATTGCTTGTCTCTTTCAAATTAGGACTCATCAAAGAGTATTGGAGATCCTCGGTTTAAAATGTCTGGCCAAAATTCAGATATCTACTTAGTCCTGAAAAATTACTGGGACAGAGCTGACACTTAAATTTTCATGAACAATTCCATTATATCATTATGATATTTTTAGTCTGAGATTATTTTTTTCTTAAATGAGGCAGTAAGCAAAAATCTTAGTGTGCCATGTAAAAGTGTATTAATTTTAACATGGCCCTTTGTCCCTATTTAAATATTATATCCATTTATAAATGGGTTACTGGGCTGATAAGAGAATAAGAAATGGCCTCCCAGGCATTCAGATATAGAACCAAGAATGAAAATTAGCAGTCTTGTTTCAAAAACATAAGATATTGTGAATTCAAAATAATTTGAAAATTAAGTGTGAAAAACAATTGTTTTAAAGATTTTTGAATCAAATATTCAGAGTTAGTCTTTGGAGTCATGCTGAACCCATATTTTGGGTAAGCCTAAAATTATGATGTAGCAGGTATACTATTAGTAGATTTGTTTTTATCTTCAGTCTTTCTATCACACCGTTAAATCTCCATGTCTGACATTTCTGGAGGGAGAATACATTAAAGTCCCAGAGCAGCAAGGGTACAGAAGAAAGGGAGCCTACTTCCAACACAACGCTGATAAGCTCAACATTCTGTCCGCCCATCCTTCCGGCACGTTCCATTCCCAAATCTCTTGTTTGTAATGTCTTCATTCTAAAATAGTTGATACTCTAATTCTCTGATTCACTTCCACTTTTTTCTTAATTATCTATCCACAAAAATTGGATTGAACAACTATGTATAACTTCAAGGGAGGCGTGCGCACACACACACATACACCAACACCTTTAGATAAAACAACATTTGGAGTAATTATGTTACTCTCATAGGTTGTAAAACTGAAATGAAAATCTCTACTGGTTTGCTATACTTTCTCGGATATTTTTCTCCCAGAGTGATTAGCATTTCATTCAAATGGCATTTCATGAACCCAGTATAATTTATCGTTATAGGAATTATGCTAAGTATCAGTGATATGAAGGTATCATGCTCAATGTTGGAATTCTGATATAATATCCTATCCAATTATAATCAGGGAACTCATGGTATTAAAATAATCCATCCTATTTTTATTTTTATATTTTCAGAAAGATCTTATATTGAATCCCAAACTATTATCTTCCACTTGCTGGTATTATTTGTACATATAGGCCACACAAAACTAATCTCCTTCTGAAAAATGATACCTGTTCAGATATTTTCAAGGTATTATGATTTCTTATATTAACATTTTCTTTTCAAGATGATATCCACAATTCAGTGAACTATCTTCATGAAATGCTTTCCATACAGCTCAACAAATCTGTGATCCTTATACCACCATGGTCATGCTTTATGGTCTCATTTTTTTCCCCTAACTTTACAGTACTTACAACAATGTTCATTTTACTTACCACTTACTCATTGTCTCTTTTCATGCATTGAAATAAGTTCCCTGCAAAATGAAACTTATCTGCCTTCTTCATTATTAAAGTCTTAAAATATACCACAATTCTTGGCGCATGGTATATTCAATAAATACCTATTATATGAATGAATAAAAGGATGAATCTTGTAGCTCTAAATGATCCTAGGGAATAAGCATTGAACTTAAGCCCCTCATTTGATATATGATACTGAGCTTCAAGAAGACATGTGAATCACTTTAAATCATACAGTTTGCAGCCAGGTTTGTACTAAAATGCAGGTTAATTCATTCTAGGGCTTGCTGTTATTATACCACACAGGTTTATCCTTGACAATAGGAGTCTGCATAATCTCAGTTACATTGTGACATTTCTAATTAGATATGATTTTTATGTATTATTCCATACACCCTGAAATAATAATAGCTCCTATGATTGAAATATTTTAAATGTAGTCTTCTAAAATTGTGTCAATTTTTTAAGTAATTTATATCCTTGTTGTCTCTTACTTGTGACGAGCAAATCCTCCACAATTTTTAACATCCACTGGAGTTTGTGCATTTTTCACACTTCATTTATCTCCATTAAGATGATAGCTGTTGGTTTCATCCCATGTTTCCAGGATATTGAGGTAATTCTAAATTTTTAATGCTGATATCTATGATATTAAGCAGCAATTTCACATTTGTGTTGACTACAAATTTGATTAAAACGAATCTAGGCCTAAGGATGCAAAACAAAGTCTCCAGGGCTAAATTTGATTCATATAAGTATTTTCATTAGCCAGTACAGTTATTTTTTTTATTTTTTTATCTTTTTTTTTTTAGTTAGTTATTTTTTTTAAATGCCCAAGGCGGCATATTCATTTTCTAAGGCTGGTGTACCAAAATGCCAAAAACTAGGAGGCTTAAAACAACAAAAGTTTCTCTTTTCCTAGTTCTGGGGGCAAGAAATCTGAATTCCAGATGTTGGCAGAGCATTGTTCTGTCTGATGACTCTAGGGGAGAATCCTTACTTATCTCTTCTGACTCCTGGTATTTGACTGTGTAGGGGCCAAGGACAGGCTGCCCAAATTGTGCCACTTTGGCATACTGATTATTTTAAATAAAAGTCACTGAAGAGGCATCCATGAAGAAGGGATACCCACACCCTCCTCCATCCCCCTGAAAGCAGGTGAATATTCATTCCCTCCGTATACCAGGAGGTGAAGAAGACACCCTTATCACTAGAGAAGCAGAGAAGGGTATATACACACTTGTTACTTTTTAGCAATTTACTACCACAGCCCAAAATCTGTTTAGAATTCCTTACTAATTGAAGTCCAAGTTAAGCTTTTATTATCCTGTCTATTCCTCACAGATTTATTGTCTCTATTTAAAAAGCACAAGAACTGTGCACCTTGGTCATTTCTTTAGGTCTCGATGTCATTGTTGGACCTCCATGGACACAAAATAAAACTGATTTTTTTTTCTCCTGTTATTCTACCTCATGTAAATTTAATTCTTAATCCAGCTGGAGGCACTGTTGACATGAAAAATTTCACCCTCCCTGATATCTGCAATCTTTGTCATCTTGTGGCTTGTAGGTACATCGTTCCAGCCACATGGCCATCTTTTCCCTGTGTAGCTTCATTTTGTCTTTCCTCATTGTATGCCTGCCCCTGTGTTCAAACTTCTCCTTTTGATAAGTATGCAGGGCATATTGGATCAGGGTTAATGCTAATGATCTTATTTTAAAGTAATTACCTCTGTAAAAACACTATTTCCAAATAAAGTCACATTCTGAGTTACTAGAAGTGAGGATTTTAACATACTTTTGGGAGAAGAACATGATTCAATTTATAATAGAAAGCATTTAGATTTGTGATCTCTACTCATTTGTGGATATATACTGTGCTATTCATCATATTATACAGACTATGTCATGCAAATCATATATGTCATACATCTAAATCCTAAATGCATATATGTCCTAATATACAATGTATACACATTGTATATGTATGGCATTTTTTAAAATTTTATTTATTTATTCATGACGGGCAGAGAGACAGACACAGGGAGAAGCAGGCTCCTCATAGGAAGCCAGATGCGGGACTTGATCCCAGAGCCCAGGATCACATCCTGAGTGGAAGGCAGAAGCTCAATTATTGAGCCACCCAGGTGTCCCAATGGCATGTTTTATATATAGGTATGTATATGTGTGTATATGTGTGTGTGCGTGTGTGTATCAGCACAAAGTTACAGACTTTCTAGTCTACACACACAAAAAAAATGTTCTCCTTTGACAAAAGCTAGTGGTTAAGAATTTAAGGTAATTTTTTAGCACATAGTGTTTTATCTGATCGACTTAATTGTGAAGCTGGTTTTTATGACTTCATTTTATACACAATGATATCACAAGTCCTCATTCTTCTTTTCAATCTGGTAGCAGATTTTAAGATGGAGCAAAAAGTGGAATCCATTATCATCACCATGCTGAAGTACTGAGATGAAATAATGCCTGGCAATATTTTTATAGATCGAGTAACATCTAAGAGAAAGCACAAATTTTCTTTAAATGACTCTGACTTTGAGAAACAACAGTTTATAGATGAATGAGACTGAATTCAGACATTTTCTAGCAAAAGTAAGTCATTTTCTTATTTTCCTTATTTATAGCTTAATATTTGAAAAAGCAGAAGTCATCAACTTGCATATTTGTCACAGTTAAACATATAGAACTACAGTGGTTTCAATTAAGAGTTTTCTATTTTTACCAATGATACACATTGGAAAGTAGATGAAAATGGAGCATCAAATTCTAATTCATTAAACAGAATAATGCATTTGTCTAATAAATCTGTCCAAAGTATTTTAAATAACATAGGGGTTATCATGAGATTTGTTATGATGGGATGAAATATGATATATAGTGGAAGTCTTACCTGCTAAAATCTTAATTTAAATTACAGAGACATATTTTCTTATCTTATGATCCATTAAAATCAAAGTGTCAACCTGATTTTTTTTTTTTTTATTCCTGGAAAATGGTTCCTGTTCACATTGTTCAACAGCAGCACCTACTGGCTAAAAGCTCACCACTGACTTCACGTTGGGTGGATTTCGGTTGTCTTGTATGATCGAAACATCATTCCAGAGCATGGTGGTCAGTCGGAGGGTTGGATAAAGCGGGGAGAAATAGTAGATAATCAAAAGGGCTTGAGTGAAGATTTCTTTAATAGATTATAGTTTACTTTCATACCTAGAGAAAAATGAGATCTTTCCATTCAGGGTTTCTACAGTCTTATTGCTTACGTCACACACAACATGGCTATAGTTTAGAAAGTCTTTATTACCATTGTCTCAGAAGTAGCTACTTTATTTATACATATGAAACATAGTTGTAAAATAAAAAAGAAAAAAAGAAACATAATGTATACAGATGGAATAATAGGATCTATAAATATGATTAAAAGGAAAAAAGTGCTCTATCATAAACATTAGGACTTAAAGGGTACACTTTACAACATAATGGTGGTTATCACAGGAAGAGTTGAAGATTTGGAAAGATATCTTGAATCTCTTTATTATTTTCAACATACTAACTTTGAATTCCAAATACAAACTCTAAATATTATCCTAAAGCATAAATGATGCTTTTGATGTAGTATATCTACATCAACATGTAAGTAATAACTGCACAGCCCACTGATATGGATTCCTTGCCAACACTCTCTGACATAGACAATTGTCATTTTTTAATTGGGATGTTCAGCTTGCTAAATTTGAAATTTTGCTTCAATAACTTTTTTTCTACAATGAAATTACATTTAAGGAAGCTGAATTGAACTTGAGGTTTACTTTAGCCTTAAGAATTTTTATTTAAGAAGAATAAATGTAAGCATTCAGTATTCTAGAAGGGTTTCTTCCTAACACAGTATAATATTCATATTGCAGAGATAAAAGCTGTTCTTTTCTAGCTCTATCAAGTTATCATCTGGTTAGTTATTTCTGATAGTTTGAAGAGCTATAGCAGTAATATCAGTGTTTCTTTTAGTACCGGGGATATATATATATTACTGGAAAAACTATTTGCAAATTTGTTTAAAAAATGGATTTTGCAAATGATCACTGGTTGGTTTATTTATTTATTTTTATTTAGCAAACTCTTGCATAATATGTGTTTTGGATCAGAACTGCCCTAAGAGATTAAAACATTAATTAACTTAATCATTTAACAACCTTAGAAGGGTGTAGGATAATTTGTATTAAGTTTATTCACAAATACTCATTCTCTCTTCTACCCATTGTGGGTGGGTTTATTACCCTGCCTGATGAAGTGTGGGTTGGACTTGAGACTTACTTTTGCCAATAGATGGGGTTATCTGCTTAGAAAAATGTGTGCACATTTGATGGCAACACAGGTCTTCAGTGTGTACTCATGTTTCGGCTTACTTCTTATGCTATTATTATGTATTAGGCACTATTCCTTTAGCTAAAGTGAACAGTTTGAGAGGACCTAAACCCAACCTCCAACTTTAGTACCTAGCCAAGCAAAACCTCCTAGATAAACACATTCTAGGTCAACTGAACCTTTCTTAGGCCTTCACTAACTACTGACTCTGGTTTTCATGATAGGGTAGATAGTTGCAACACAGTAGGAACAGGAAGGTGGACAGCTGGATCTTAGTTTACTCTTTGGGTCTCCTCTTGGCAATATCTATGTTGGGTAACAATCATAGGTAACCATAGTTTGACAATGGCATGGAAACCAGAGTTCCAGTCCCTTGAGAATGAAGATCTACATTATCCCATGTGGTGAGCAACCTACACTTGACCAAATGTTAGAAAATAATATGATGAGCATTATTTGTAGCCTTAGTATCAATTGCAACAGTGACTACTATGGATTGTTTTATTACTTTTCCTCTTTAAGTTTTTTTGTTCCCTAAAGAAATTATGCTTTGCTGCCATCATGAAAAAGAAGCATTGTCAGCATAGAGAGAATTTATTGTGAGGAACAGGTGGATCTGAGTGTCACAAGGGTGAACTTCTACAGACTGTCAGCACCTTTCCATGAGTGTGGTACATTATAATTGATTATATATTATAATTATAACTGATATTATAATTGATAAAACAATATTGATATATTTTTAAGTCCATAGTTCACATTATATTTCCATTGTATATTTTATGGGTTTTGACAAATGTATAATGACATGTGTCTACCATTACAGTATCATATAGAATAGTTCCACTATCCTAAAAATCCTCTCTGTTCCATATATTCAGTCCTTTCTCCTAACCATTGATAACTGATCTTCTTACCATCTCTATAGTTTTGCTTTTTCCAGAAAAAGCAATGTAGTGGGACCCACATTACCCTTTTATTAATTGCTGAGGCTGCTATCACAATGAGCTCGGGGACTTTGAGGAGTGATGCAATTTATTTTGGGCTGTAGAGTTAGCCTCTCAGACTGAGTCTTTGGATTCTTGGTATGAGACTGTAGAAAACTACAAGTGGTAGGAGAACCTGTCTCTGACTTCCAGCAAATAAGTTATTCACAGCTTTTCAACTGTTCTATTTACCTTCAAGAGATACTTCAGCAGCAGTTGAAAACATGAGCAGCTTGCCCCAGGGAGAACAAAAATTGGAAAAAATATATATAAAACCATAAATCTACCAAAATTATAGGTGGAAAGTCCCAATCGAGAGTCACAGTTAGGGAGTAAACATAGGAGCCATAAGTATGCAAGCCTTTTGGTTTGCTTTCAAATTCATCCTTTTCATAACTATGTAAGTTAAATATTATGATCAACCATACCATTTCTCCTAAAAGGTATGCTCCATTAATCTTTTCTGGAGTAGTTCTCCAACATACCCTATAGCCACCAACTTGAATTGGCTGCAGTTGTTCTGCTACATGTGAGGCACTTCAATTTTTTAAGGGATTATATGTTGTGCTACTTGAAAACATGATCACTATTTTTATTATTACTTTATCTTTGCACTTGGAAAAATATAACCATCAAATTGCTGCCTCTGTCTAGCTTCTTTCTCTTGGTATTATAACTGCAAGCAAAGCAAACAGATGTTTATGTCACAAAAACATGCAGAAAATATGCTAGGCCAAGAGAAATAACAGGCGCCATGTGCAGTTAGCATTATTCTCTCCAATCCATTAAAGGTGATTACCCCAAAAGGGAACTACCTACCTGTTTGTGCTACTCCTATATTTCTAGGAAATTGTTGATTGATTACTAATTATATAGAAAAAATTGCTTTTCTTGGGTCATACTGAATCTAGAAAAGCACCAGTTATATATCAATGACTGACTTTCTGTGATACTTCAGCTAATATGGAATAATCTGTAATTTAAAATTCAGTTAGTTATAACATTATAATCAGTATTATCAGTCATCCTCTCAAGAAAAAGCATATACTGCATTTAATATTAGCTAATTTCTGAAACTAGTAGAGTTTAATCCTGAACACAATTTAAAAACAAAAGTAGAAATATCACAAATATGAACAATTGTACACAGTCTGATCTTACAAGCAGATTAATTATTGTCTCTCATTTAGATGGCTTTTGGATAATTATTGTATGTTAGCATGTAAGACCTAAGGTCTAAGTTTAGAAGGTCTAAGTTACTGAAAAAGGAAATATTGTGAAGTAATTATTTGAAAAAAAGGTTTAAGTATGAAAATAAGCTATTCTTTATAGAATATATATGTCAATTTTAAGGGAAATCCAAGTCCATCATATGCAATATATTTACACAATGTGCCAACCAGCAACCTGTAGACAGATATTCAATCTTTTTTTTTTAAAGATTTTATTTATTTATTCATGAAAGAGAGAGAGAGAGAGGCAGAGACACAGGGAGAGGGAGAAGCAGGCTCCACGCAGGGCTTCTGACGTTGGACTCAATCCTGTGTCTCCAAGATCAGGCCCTGGGCTGAAGGCGGTGCTAAACTGCTGAGCCACCCGGGCTGCCCCTAGATATTCAATCTTTTTATGTTACCACTAATTTTCTGAAAACATCAACTTTTTCAGATAATACACTTAATTGTCTAGAAGTTTATGTTATTAAATACATTCAATATTTTTTACAGTAAGTTCATAGAAGTAGAATTATAGGCCAAAATTTGAATATCTATTTAAATATATGATTCACATGGTGAAAACTTCCTCTGTAAAGTGTATAGCATGTGGTACTCCCACCCACAGGTCTAAGAAAGTTCTGAACTCCTCTACAACTAAACTGATATTTAGCTTTATTATTCCTAGATTCTATTCCAATTTAAGAGATAAGCACAAGTTTTGCATTTAGCTTTTATTTTTTTAAGATTATTTATTTATTTATTTATTTATTTATTTATTTATTTATTTGATAGAGGGCACAAGTGGGGGATGGGGGAAGAGGGAGAGAGAGAAGCAGGCTCTACACTAAGCAGGGAGCCCAATGGTCAGGGCTCAGTCCCAAGACCCTGAGATCACGACCTGAGCCAAAGTCGAAGGTTTAACGTACTGAGCCAGAAGACATCCCAAGTTTTGCCTTTGTTTAAATAATATTTTCTTCCATTAGTATTGGTGTCAGTATATTTTTCTTATGATTATCCCTATGTCTCTACTATATATAGATAGATAGATAGATAGATAGATAGATAGATAGATAGATAGATAGATATACATATATATACACATATAAACATGTATATTTATCCATGTACATATGTATGTATCTATCATCTACGCTGCAAATCCCATGATCGTAACCCCTTCTCACTTACATAGTGAAGTATTCCTTTTTTACTACTGACTTAAATTAACTCCTTTAGTAATGATTATTATGATTGTATATCATATATGCTGTTTTCTCAATTTTTATTTACTTTTCAATTTTGCTCATCCATCAGTATTTAAAGCACAGAAGTTAAAATGTTTGTGTAGTCCAATCAGCCAATCTTTTCCTTTATAGTTTCTGTGTTTGGCGGTAAAGAGTGATTTTGAGGCAAGAGTTTTCATTTTCAATAAACTTTTATTGAGCACTTGTCCTAGCTTAGAGGCAGAGAGAGAGTCAATTAAGTGCTTGTCCTGCACGAAATTTCAATCCAGTTGTGGAGATAAAAAAATAAATGTACATTCACACAACATTAAGAAATGTTTTACCAACAGCGATCTACAAATAAATGCAAATTGATACAGTGCAAATTGAGAACATATGTGCTAAGAATAAAGGAATGGGTAATTGAATAGAGTTTTACAAAAGAGGGAAATTGGAGATAATAAAATGCATAGGGCTTTCAAAATTTTCATGACTTCTTTCTCAGTAGTTTTTCTATGCATGTAAGAATTTTTCCACTTTGCACGTATTAAAACAAGCTGGACATTGCTGGACAAATTTTATATACTTTCTCCTGGGACACAAGGAGTTGACATGCTATAAATAGTTAGGTAGAAATGCTGTTTTCAGCATCTTTCCATGAGAAATTGAGAGTGTTGAATATGGACAAGAAAGAGAAATTAATTATTTCTCTTACCAACCATGAACACACTCCACACCACCTAATGCAATTATACCTTCCTACCCATCTACCAGACACTACTCTAGAGGCTTAGTTTCAAAGGTAAATATATAATAAGAAAAAAAATTGTGGAAGTGGCAATAGTATTATGAAGTCATCAAAAGAATAAAAGCCACAAAATAAGAAAACAGAACTGTGTACTTTTACTTCCAAAAATATACATCATAATCTAGTTGTCATTGTTCATGTCTGGTGCTCATTTAAGTGGTGGAAAAAAGAATTGCAATTTTGGTGAAATATGTTAGTACTTTCTAGTTGTCACTCAATTTTATTCTAATGTCCTCCAGTGATGTCCTGGGAGTTGTCCCTGCTCTGACTCCCTCCAACACTAATCTCCAACGCTCATTGCTGATGCCAAATGAAGCAGGAAGAAGTGATAATATTGTGACAGTGGCTTAGTTTCAATTCTTGTGCTTGCTGTATACCTTACCTTTGAATTTTCCTACACTTAAGTTCTGAATGATTCTGTTCAGAGCCATAATTTTTATTCTTACCTGGAGTATCTGTCATGGAAACTTAAATTCCATAACACTAAAGTGAGCAGGACAGGCCAACCTAGGGGAAAAACTCATGATAATATATCCATGTGAATTCTTTAAACCAAAGAAATTAAAATTATATTTCTCCTTCTAGGGAGCTAATTGATGCTAATGTGAACCCACCAATCATAGTCTTCTCAAGATAAAAATTCTAAACCACAACAGTTTTGTGGTATCTTCTCCAAAGGCAGTATGGAAAATAAACTGTAAAAGGACATTTGCTTTCATTCTGACTTACAGTAACATACTTTGGTTCCAGTAATTGCCTATTGCTAAGACGTATACCTATTATTTCATAGTTTAGGGTTTCTGACAGTTCTATGAAAGCTGCTTATTTCTTCCTTTATAATCCTTCTTCATATGACATTTATGTTTTTATGACCCCCCTTTCTCCATCCCTTGACAGAACTGCATTTAAAGGTAAAATATGGAACAGCCAAAATCTCTTACAATCAGGTAAAGTGATAACTTACTTTC
The DNA here is from genome assembly GCF_011100685.1 of Canis lupus familiaris. Lineage (NCBI taxonomy): Eukaryota > Metazoa > Chordata > Mammalia > Carnivora > Canidae > Canis > Canis lupus. The sequence goes on from NC_049252.1 coordinate 17,280,560, forward strand.
AAGAAGCAACATACCAGGGATGCTGGGAGGCTCAGTGCTTGAGCATCTGCCTTCGGCTCAGAGTGTGATCCCCGGGTCCTGGGATCGAGTCCCACACAGGGAACCTGTTTCTCCCTCTACCTATGTCTCTGCCTCTCTCTATGTTTCTCATTAATAAATAAATGAAATCTTTAAAAAATACCATAAAATATGTTTTGTTGTCTAGTGTGTTCAATTAGAAATGTGTCTTATTTTAGAATTCAAAAAAATGTGTATTGTGTGTTTTGCAAAATTGTTTTTTGACTCTGTTTATCAAATTCTAATGAAAATAAATTTTAATTTAACAGAGTGTG